>NC_064639.1:304435083-305048416 GCF_023864345.2 Schistocerca serialis cubense | reverse complement strand
GTATCGATGTATTGAAGAGGTATTATTGAAGTATTGAGATTGTGTGATGCTGATGATTATTGAAGTTTTGGTGGATAAGAGGTAAGGTAAGTGAGGAGCATATATTTTTGTTGTTGTTGGTTTATATAGAACAAGAAGGATGAAGATGGCAGACTCAAACACTCCAGTGGAAGGAAGATTGTCTACACACACACTTTGTTAAATCAATATGCAGTATATACTTTTTTTGGAGAGAGGCAGTATTTGCATATCTTGGCAAACTGACAGTTGTTCAGCAACTGCACATTTTGATGTGGCTTGGCAAACATTGGTCTTGACGTGATGACTATGACGTTGTCTAACTACTATTGACTATTGTACACTGCTGCCACTACTAATTGATACACATGTAACACATCAAATTTTGACTGAATTGCATTTACACAGTTAAAACTATTCAATTACACAATAGTACTTAGTATGTGGATGAAAGATGAGTGAGTGTTTTGTGTGTTTTCCTTTCCTAATCCCAAATAATTGCTACCGACCTACCTCCTAAATATTATTTTACATATTTGTTGTGGCTTGCACTGACACCCATAAATATTATAGGTTTACTGATATTTGTGTATTTGTAATAATTATTATGATAATTATCTGATATCATTTGTGTATTTATTATAATTTGTATGTTTAGTGTAAGAGTATTGATAATAATTTTGTAAAAGCAATTGCGTGTGCATTCAAATTGTTGTTTGTGCTTACACCTATTATCACTGCTGGGTGCCACTTGGAAATGTTTAATTTCTGCTGATGAAATGTGACAAACTGTCTAATTTCTACTGGCGAAATGTGATGGACTGTTTAATTTCTGCTGGTGAAATGTGATGGACTGCTTAATTTCTGCTGGTGAAATGTGATGGACTGTTTAATTTCTGCTGATGAAATGTGATGGACTGTTTAATTATTGCTGGTGAATATTATGGACTGTTACATGCACTTAGTTCAACATTGCTGGGTGCCACTGTTGAAACTGCAACCACTGATGTGATGTAATTCATTCCTGCCTGCACCTGCTCGCCATTGCTGGGTGCCACTGTTGGAACTGCAATTATTGATGTGATGCCACTCATTCCTGCCTGCACCTGCTCGCCATTGCTGGTGCCACTGTTGGAACTGTTTAACTACTACTGGTGAATTTTATGGGACAGCTGTCTGCACCTGCTCGCCATTGCTGGGTGCCATTGTTGGAGCTGTTCAAATACTGCTGATGAAATGTTATGGGACTGCTATTTGCACCTGTTGACCATTGCTGGGTGCTACTCTTGGAACTGTCAACTACGCTGAGGAGTGATACTTGTTTATTGAACTATTGAAAAGATTTTATGTGAATATTTGTGTAAACTGATTTATTGTGTATTTACTGTTTATGAAATGTTATGATACTCTTATCTGCACCTATTCGTCTTTGCTGGTGCCATTGATTGAACTGTTTAACTACTCTGAGAAATGATACTTGCATAAACTATTATGTAAGATCATATGTATGTAAGCATTTGTATTCCTTATATATTTATATAAGTTAAATATATAAAAAATATATTAGGTTATTGAAGGGTTAGTGCAAAGCCAAAATTTATTTAGTTATGTGATATTTACTTATTAATATCATCATTTATTTTCGTCTGTGTTTTTTGGACGAATTTGGTGGTATTTTCATCATCAATGCTGACAAAATTACCACTAAATCCTAGCCCGTGGAGGAGAGACATATGAAAGGTGGCTACACTGAGTCACAGCGCCAGAGATTGCACCAAAGATTATTATTCTGCCGCCCCCACTGGCGTAGTAGTAGTTCAGAGGATGTCGAGAGCAGTCGTTGTTCTGTTGGGCGAGAGAGGAGACAATCTAATCGTTGATTGAAATGTTGTACTGTTTGGTTGGTGTAATGTATAGATGGAAGAAGATGCAGTTGTCAGAATGTATTTGAGAAAGGAGATGGGCTTTTGATTTATGATGCTGGTTAATGGAATATTTTCGTCAATATATAATGAGGTGAAAAGGCATTAGTTTCCTTTAATAACAATCCCTCTTGCTCACAGGTACAGTCAACAAAACATCTGGCTCGTGTTCATTTATTAGACTCGTAATTCTGGTTTCTATGTGCAATTATAGTAATTCTGGTTTTTCAATTAGTTCATTGTAAATGGTGTTTAAAATATATTTTTCTTTAATAACAATCCCTCTTGCTCACAGGTACAGTCAACAAAACATCTGGCTCATGTCCATTTATTAGACTCGTAATTCTGGTTTCTATGTGCAATTATAGTAATTCTGGTTTTTCAATTAGTTCATTGTAAATGGTGTTTAAAATAGTTTGTCATATTGAGAAAGAACAGAGCCAGATATATATACGTTGAGTCACACTAACACACAGAGAACAGTTACACTTGTGCTTTGTTGTTTCGTAGCTTTTATAGTTGCAGGGGACTTAATTAATCAATTATGTTAATGGTAATTCCTTGTCATTCTTTATTTTTATTTTATGCAGTCAGATTGCATGCTAATACTAGTCAGGGCCAACTGGTTACGAAACTTCGTAACCGGTCACACAGCTAGTAAAGTTATTGCCTGTATTCATTAATATTAGTCTTTTCTTTTTAATTAAGCCCCTTTGGAAATTCACAACACAAAACATAAAATTCTTCAAGGAGGTTGGTGCAAAATCCACTAACTTCTTAGACCTCGACATAGATATCACTACAAATATACGTAATTTCAAAATTTACGAATCCCCACCACAATAGGCACTGTAATACCCCCATGTTCACTACACTCAATATCACACAAACACGCTCTCTTAGTTCGACCCCATTAAATGCACTGAATCAAACAATGGCTATAACCCAAATTAAATGACATTTTGCACAAAAACGACAAAGAAGAACAATGTTATCCGATGTATATATCATCTCTGCAGCAACAGCCACATCTAAAACCAGATGGTGTACTATCCCTTATTTATGAAAACTATCTGACAAATTAGACTAAACCCTCAAATCCTGCAATTAAACTTCATTTTATGTAAAGGGCGCTACAGCCATATCCTTTTTAACATCAAAGACAAAACAGATTTGTTAAGTAACAGTGGTGTTTGCAAAATCACTTGCAGGCAGGGCTATAATAACTAGGCTTATTGTACACAAACACAGCTGGAAACTGCATAAGTCAGACTCCACCTTTGCCGAACATGTGCTGAAGGAAGAACATGAATGCCAAGTCCACACAGAAGAAAACACACAGCCAACAAAGGAAGGAAAATAAGCCTATTAGAAGCACTTGAGGTAAACAGATATTTAGCTCAAAATACCCAGCTGGCTCTAAATGACAAATTACAACTGAGCACATCTCCGCTTTTAAGCTTCACACATACCCACAAGAGATGCATACCCAGAAACCGCCAAAATGATACATACTGCTACACAAAATTGAAATATAACAGAATTTTTTATTTCTTACCTCACAAACTTCAACAACATGACTTGTAATATTTTAACCACATACTATATTTAATATTGCCAGTTGCATAAAAATGTTATTTACAATGTAAAACATGTTTACTGCTCTACATAAGATAGTTCTCAATATCACGATCTCACAAACCATGGCATCATAACCATATAACCTGTTACACTGTAAAATTATGGTTTGTAATTATTGTGTTTAATAGTCTCCTCTGTCCAAAATTTAGTTTTTAATGTTAAAAACATGTTCATTGCACAACATAAATGAAGAGTACTCAGTTTAAAAGTTTCTCAGTCAATGTCAAGACAAAAAAGGGCATTGTTAACATTTGACCTGGAATATTGTGTAGTTTAATTATTTATTGTGCTTAACACTTTCCGTTGTGTAAAATGTCATTTCACCATAAAGAATCAAGTTTGATGCACAACACTCTACGCAAGTGACTGTATCTTCAGATATAATGTTAGGTTACCTAAGAATCAGTGTCTCTTCCAGACCCTGTCAGTTGTTTTCTGAAGATGGACTAATAAGCCGAAAACTAGTTAGGAATAAACAATCAGTAGAACAACTACAGCTTACTTGTTATTCAACTTATTCCACATTCTCATACTTTAACAACCTACAATGGGGCATCATGTCAAACCCTTCCCGGAATTCTAGAAATATGAAATCTGCCTGCTGCCCTCCATCCATAGTACACCATGTGAGAAAAAAGGGCCAGATGAGGTTTCACATGAGCGATACTTTCTAAAACCACACTGATCAATGGACATAAACTTTTCGGTCTCAACTAAATTTATTATATTCGAACTTAGACACATATTCAAAGATACTGCAGCAAATCGATGTTAAGGATATTGGTTTCCTATTTTGTGGGTCCGTTCTTTTGCCCTTCTATACAAAGGAGTCATCTGCTCTTTTTTCCAGTCGCTTGGAAATTTGGGCTGGGCGAGAGATTCGCGATCAATGCAAACTAGGTAAGGGGCCAATGCCTTAAGGTACTCTTTGTAAAACGGAATTGGAATTCCATCCTTGTCTGGTGAATTAGTTGTCTTCAGCTCTTCAAGTTGTTTCTCTACGCCAAGGATGCTTATCACTATGTTGTCCATACGGGAGTCTGTTCGATGGCCAAACGATGGCATGTTCGTACGATTCTCCTATGTGAACGATTTCTTCAATGTGAAATTGAGAACTCTGGCTTTTTTTTCCTTCTTCAACTGCCTTAGACCCACTTAGCGATTTTACATAGGACCAGAATTTTCTCGGGTTCTCTGCCAGATCTTTTGTTAACGTATGACGGTGGTGATTGTTGTATGTTTCGCTCATAGATCTTTTTACAGAAGCGTTATGTTCTTCTAACCCTTGCTTATTGTCATTTGCGCGTTCTCTTTTGAACCGAGAGTTCAACAGCCTCTGATTCCTCAGAATTATCCGAATTTCATTATTAAAGCATGGTGGATCTTTTCCGTCCTTAATCCACTTACTAGGCACATAATTCTCCAGCCTACGTATTGCAGTCTGCTTAAGCTTTGCCCATAATTCCTCAACGTCCATCTTACTGGAACAAAGTGATATCAGTTCAGTGTCTAAGTGAGATGCTAACACTGCTTATCTGCTCTTTCTAGGAGAAACACTCTCCTAGCCTTCTTAACTGATTTATTAACTTTCGTATCTATCGTTGTTACAACGAGATCAAAATACGTTCTTGAACAGGATTTTGCAAAAGGAAGTGGATTAAGCAATAAAAAAATAGAGCGTGCTACTTAAAAAAGGCGTAACAGAATTTAATTGACATATGTTTTACGTTGTTTCCGGATATAACGTTATTTGCATGGTCAAAAGAAATGGGACACACTCCATGGAAGATAAATCTATTTAAGCAAAAATGTGAGTATTAGAGAATAATGAGAGCATTACATTTAGATTTCCCAGAAACTAGTTGTCGATGTTAAAACGACTACCTTCCATACTTTTTAGAGTCTCGATTGATTATACACAGAAGAGCCAAAGGAATTGGTACACCTGTCTAATATCGTGTAGGGCCCCCACGAGCACGCAGAAGTGCCGCAACACGACGCGGCATGGATTCGACCAATGTATGAAGTAGAGCTGGAGGGAACTGACAGCATGAATCCTGCAGGGCTGTCCGTAAATCCGTAAGAGTACCAGGGGGTGGAGATCCCTTCTGAACAACACGTTGCAAGGCATCCCAGATAGGCTCAATCATGTTCATGTCTGAGGAGTGCTTAAACTCAGACGAGCTTTCCTGGAGCCACTCTGTAGCCATTCTGGACGTGTGGGATGTCGCATTTTCTTGCTGAAATTGCCCAAGTCCGTGGGAATGCACAATGGACATGAATGGATTCAGGTAATCAGACAGAATGCTTACGTAAGTGTCACCTATCGGAGTCGTATCTAGACGTATCAGGGGTCCCATATCACTCCAACTACACACGCCCCACAACATTACAGAGCCTCCACCAGATTGACCCCTTGACCCCTGCTGACATGCAGGGCCCATGGATTCATGAGGTTGTCTCCATACCCGTATACGTCCATCCGCTCGATACAATTTTAAACGAGTCTCGTCCGAGCAGGCAACATGTTTCCACCATCAACAGTCCAATGTCGGTGTAAAGTTTTGTGTCGTGCAGTCATCAAGGGTACACAGTGGGCCTTCGGCTCCTGTAGCCCAAATCGAATGATTCGCGCGCTGGGGCTTGTTGATGGTCCTGCATTGAAATCTACAGCAATTTGCTGAAGGGATGCATTTCTGTCACGTTGAACAATCCTCTTCAGTCTTCATTGGTCCCATTCTTGCAGGATCTATTTCAGGCGATGACAGAGATTTGATGTTTTACCGGATTCCTGATATTCACGGTATACTCGTCAAATGATGGTATGGCAAAATCCCCGCTTCATTGCTACCTCGGAGACTGTAACACCACATCGAAAACTCACTTAAATCTTGATAACCTGTCATTGTAGCAGCAGTAATCGATCTAACAACTGCGCCATACACTTGTTGTCTAGGCGTTGCCGACCGCAGCGCCGTATTCTGCCTGTTTGCATATCTCTGTATTTGAGTACACTTGCCTATACCAGTTTCTTTGACACTTCAGTATAGAACGGGCACTTACAGCGAATAAATCAGCCACAAACTTGTTTTATTTTCATAAAATTCATTACTCAGCGGACAATGTTTGAATCAGAATCACATCGATCAGGAACGTCGGATGATACAGACAATGAACATAATTTAATTATTTAACTGTTCTTTCCTTGCACGACTGACACACTTTTAATCTCCCTCTCGCTATCAAACTGGAGCGTCTCAAGGTTTAATTCATTACAAGCAGATACGAAACTATGCAAGAGCCGAGTGAAGCGTACTAGCGACAAGCAAATTGATGCACGCACGTTAACGAAATTGCTTTCGTTCAATATTTCACGCAGCGCGGAGAGTGTGTCAACATCGATCGCATCACACCGCGTTTATCACCTCGCTTATCCACGCACACGTATCGGTTGTATCAGCGTCGAGCTGCATAATTTTTCACACGCTCGGATGGTAATAATTGCAAAGGGGCATTGCTGTTATCAGCATGTGGAATTGGTGTAGAGATTGATGACAGTCTCGCGTGGGGCCTCAAGCGATGCTTTGTCAGAGAGACGAGATAATTTAGATATCTGACGTCCCGAGGTCTTCTTATGTGCAGAATCGGCGGTCACCCAGGTAACACCATCAGTCCAGTCCCAGGTCCCGGAATTAAAATGATTGGCCAGCTGTAGATGTAGTTTAAGTAGTTCCTGGGAGTTGTACTCAAGGCTGCGTCTGAGTCTCACGAACCAAGGCTTTCTGCAGCAACTAAGGGAATTATTAGGGAAGATGATCTTTATTACTTGGTTGCTGTATTTGATACGATCTGACTTCATTCATATGATGAAAGGGTTAGCAGTAGTTAACACTTGCTTGTGTGCTCTAGTGAAGGCATAGCCGTAAGCTTTATCTGCGTTCAAAGGAAAAGGGTGCCGAGTTAATTGACTGCAGTAAAAAAAAACGACACAGCGTAAATGCATGGGAAAGGCGCCACGAAGCTGAATCGTTTTTCCTTTTCTCGAAATTAATTTTTAAAGTCGTTGGTTGGTCACATCTGTGTATGCAGAGCAGGGGGCGGTCTCCCAGCTTCGAATGCCGAGCTCCAGCTCGTGATTTTCTTGTGCTAATGTGGGTATAGTCTAAGCATGTAAATGTGCTATGTTACCAAGCTGGTAAAGAAAGCTGAGAGAAAGATAACATCTCATTCTTGCACAGGCGCTTCGCTAGTAAAGAATGGCGGATATCTACCTAGACAGGGAGACTTGTGTCCTTTGCTAGTGTGCCGCTTAGAGCCTGTTCCAGTCCCCGTCTGAAGCGTCAGAGGTACTGCTTCTTGCATCACGAGCACAACGAGTTGTGTGTGGGTGTACTTATTTGTTGTGAGTGGCCGTCCAAACGTTTGACATATTCCTTCATGCATAGTCGTCTCATGGAGTCAAATTGGTTTGGCAGACCAGCAAACGGGTCCACCTGCACACTGGAATCCACTGGGGTTTCAGAGACTCATAGGACGTATCTGCGTTCTGAATCAGCCGAACACGAGAGAGCGGACTTTCATGTTTCCGGCAGCGCGCCGTTAAGAACAGATTGCCGCCGTAGTTTTTAGACCATTCCACAGATTCACATTTATGAAGTCAGATAAAGCGACTAGTTCTGGTTTATTGTGATGTGTTGATCCCCAGCTAATCACTTTGTTCACATTAGACCGCACATTATTGAAAGCGTTTGTCAAATAAAATGTTTGTGTCTCGTTTCTTTAGCCATGTGAAGTTAAGAATTAATAAATCAGTTGTTATTTAAACCACAACTCCTCCCAGTGTTCTGATTAACATTACTTTGCCAAGTCTTGATTGCAAACTGAAAGAGCAGAAGCTTGCACAGTCTCAAAAATGCAGCACACACACACACACACACACACCAAGAACTTACATATTAAGGTACAGCGACAATGAAGAAAGTGGAGCGAATTTTTAGACGTGTCACCTCGAAGAGCGGGTCATAAGACATTGAGTGAGCAAGGGATTGATGAAATTGGCTCCGCTCCCGTCAAAGAAAAAGACATGGGCGAACGCTCACAACTTGATATATAATAGGATATACAAACTTCAAGCCACACAGTTGCATGACCTGAGTGCTACAGAAAGCATTTCCCAAGGCGGTGTTGGTTTAGCCTACCAGATGAACTACATATCCATGGATACAACGTCTTTGGGCCTGGAACAAGATGAAAAAGAGCCTAGCTCATGGTGGTAAGGGAATTAACATACATGATACGGCATACAAGGAGCACAGTATTGCTGAAGCCACAAATAAAGATTGTTGCACTATGGACTGAATAGTAGCAGTTCAACCTACACATTTTAGAAGCAATGTCGGAAATATAAGAAAGGTTCAAGAGTGGAATTGAAATTCAAGACAAAAGAATATCAACATTAAGATTCGCTGATGAATTTGCTACCCACGATATAACTGAAGAAGAATTACAGGATATGTTGGATGGAATGGGAAGTCTAATGAGAATAGGAAATGGATTGAGAGTAAATCGAAGGAAGGTGTAAGTAATGAGAAGTACCAGAAATGAATACTGCGAGACACTTAAAATCAGGATTGGTGATCACAAAGTAGATGAAGTTAAGGAATTCTTCTACCTAATCAATACAAAAGAGAGCACCCGTGGCCGCCAGCTAGCAATAAGATGTACCGACCAATACCACTGGTAGAACCCTTGCATGAGCGGTAAAACAGTTTTATGGTGACTCTGTGTGCAGAACGAGAATTGGCCAAAAATAGTCATTGTTAACATGATGTGATCCTAGTTCCTTATCCAGTTTTCCATGGAATTCAGGCGACTTAGAGTACTCGTGTTGGTATGATTTCCCTGAGAATGTTTGGCTTTATATTGTCATACAAGGGATTGTGCGGTAACAGGTAGCTTTTGGAATGAGTACCTCGCAACCAGTTCAGAGTCAAAGTCGGCCGAAGAAGATATCTTGAATTCTACAATCAGATTAAAATTAGTTGTTTGTTGACACTTCACACCTTGGAATACAGTTCCTCCATTCACAGCTTTCAGTGCCACGCACAAAGTCGGTGCCACTGGCAATGCGCCACAATAAAGCTTCACTTCATTTCCAGTGTATGAGTAGTGTTGGATGCACACCTAACCAGCATCCCACTTAACTGTCACCGGCCACAGTGATTACATGCGCTCTGTATGCAGCATGCGTGCGGTCGAGGGCGCCTCCGTACGGTTAGCGCGGTTCCACCCGTCGGAGGTTCGAGTCCTGCCTCGGGCATGGGTGACTGTGTTGTCCATAGCATAAGTTAGTTTAAGTTAGATTAAGTAGTGTGTAAGCCTTGGGACCGATGACCTCAGCAGATTGGTCCCGTAAGAACTTACAGCCACCACCATCCCATTATTCGAACCATAACCGGCTTGCAGCTGATATTCGATGGATTCATGCTGTAGTGCCTTGGTACCAACGTTTCATAACAAGTAATTTCGTCTTGCCAAGTGAGTCACAAGCTTGCTAATCTCTATGGTTGGTAACCTGATGGCTGCTGACTTCTTCAAAGTGATAAGCCACAAGATTCTGTCCCAACATCTGTGGCAGATTTCTTCTGAGCAGCACCATGGCCCCATGACCTACAGCACATGCTCACTGTTCTCCAAGGACGACAGCCTGCTGACCTTGTCTTTTTAATAGTATGAACAGCTGTCCCAGCAGCTGGGAGAGCTGTCTTGTCAAGTGCGCCACAGCCCAATCACCTTCAAAACCTTCTCACTGTTCTCCCTGGACGGCTGCCTGCTGATCGGATTCTCAGCAGTCATCATCACATAGGCCACATGCTGCTATATCTCAGTCTCCAGCCGTTTGCTGACAGTATGACTACTCCACTTCTGTTTCCTGAATTCTTTACTCCCCTACACACTAGTAACGCCATGCAGAACATCTGACGATTGTATATACGGACACCAGAGGAAGTTCTGCCTTGATGTGGATGTGGTCTACTACTAGCAAGGGCTACAACCACACAGCGAATGATACGTTCTGTTGGACGTTTGATATCTTTAAGTCAAACTTTATAATACATTATCTTTGTAACATTAATTAATATTGAACTATTCTCTTTTCTTTGATATGTCTGATGGAAGGAAATGTTATTATTATTATTAAGCATCAGATTGAGAAGGGGAAGCAACAAATACTTGCGTGGCTCCCTTCCCCGTTTAGAAAGTGCCGCGTACCACTGTGGAAACGGCGAGGCTTTGTACGAGCGATGTACGGTTTGAGAGGTGAAGTTTGCTAAGAAATTCCCGGACGTCACTCGCACTGAAAATGTACGTAAGGGCCAGTTTACAACAGAGTTTGAAGAATATTACCAGGGGGGGGAATAAAAGTATTATATTAACGTCGGCCTCGACTGTTCTGTCCACACAATGACACGTCGGACACGGTTGACTCTGTGAAAAAAACTTGGCACATAGAAAGTAAATGATTAAGGTTGTCGAACAACTAAACCAAACATAAATTTAGAGTACTTGACACTATAATTACGAGCTTGGATTTAAAATGCATATAACATGTTAACACTCACGTCAATAACAATGACAGAGCCCGAGTGGTTTGAAAAGTTTAGAAATCGCGTAGAAATGTTCATTCATGAACCACTCTGCGTTTTTCTCACATACTAGTCTCACATGCAACAAAATAACAGTATACCTTGTAGATCTAAACACATTACAAATCTTATAATGACGCCTATGCAATGGTGCGTCCGTATTATACAGGAGATAAAAAGAGAGTAATATCGTTCGGCAGTGGACGATGGGCTGCGCGCTTGTTTTTTCTTTTAATACTCAAATGTCTTCAGAGTCTGTCTTTAATGTCGAAGTTTTTACACGAGCACTGAATTAGTCCATAGTTTCCTAGGCGCGTCAGTGGCGCTGGATTCATTTCTCCTTGTAAATCGTCAAAATACATCATTACAAGGCGTAGTTAAATATTATCCATCCACAAATAAATGGCTCTTGGCCTCTTTCGTTACTCAAGTCAGTGGTTTATGTGACGAGATGTGGCGGTGTGAAAATACAACATCTCATATGCCCTTTTCCTTTTGTTTTTGTCAAGTGAAATGTAAAAGACAAACAGAGACTGTGATATTGGTAGGATATTGTAAACATTTTTAAATAATTTAAAATGTTACACAACGCACAAGAAATGCACTAGAGGTCGTATAACAATGAATGATGAGTAGCAGTGCTATGCACTCTATCCAAATGGAAGTGAATTATTCCTTGTGGAAGAGGGAGGATGTCTGTTATGGTGAAGATTTTATAAAACTTTCCCATATAGAGAGTAAAGAGATCCTCCTGTGGGCGAGTCCAACAATTATTTTTGTGCCAGTTATTAGGCAGCATTTACACGACTAAAAACGGAATACATCTGCGTATTATATGAGATATATTTCATGCAATTTCATTTATTTTCTCGATCCTTAATCTTCCACGTACTGTAATGGACATTTCATAAGTCGTGGGTATATGTGCAGGATGACTTTTAGTACGAACCTGCACTGTGATCAACGCCTGTTGGGAAAATATTTCTTCAAGTTGAATTCCCATATTAAGTACAACACTACGGAAGCTACCCTCTCAACATCCACACAGTGTATCGTCTAGCATATAGGCGGACTCCCATTACAATTTCGAAAAACTGTAAGTTTTTCGCAAGTGCAAGTTAATTTGTCCACGCACTTTTCCCAGTGTATTTCTGATTCAACGCAGAACATTTATGCTGAAGCAATCTGAGGTTACATGGTGGTAACTTCTCAGAATTAGCGCTAACGGAATAGAGTATTTCACTGCCAAATTAAAGACTTAACTTATCAAAGCTCCAAAATCAAATATAATTGTGGATATAATTTCATATTATATAGAAAAGTTTGAGTAAAATCGTGTTTAAGACGTTTTATGTAGTAAATGAATGTAATAATCATTTTAAAACGTAAGTAGTGCCTTTATGAATTTACCCGCGCGTCTGGTTTATCAACAAACTAGCCCTAAAGCGCTCTAATACATCAAACGATGTATCAGCTACATGCAACACTGGTTGATACAAGTCACCGACTCACTACTGAGCTTAATGGCTATGTGTAACCTCACATTGTGCTACTGGTGTGGTCATCGTGTCTTGTATTCCTCTGACTTTTGTTTACTGGACTGTATGGATTATGACAATGAGTGCTTTTGCACTATTGTGTTGTGTTTGTTTCGATGTTCATCAGATTGAAATAACAGAGTTAAACCATTCTCGTGATCACAGAATTTCTTAAACACACAGTAAAGATGACATAGGGATACCAGATGACGCCATCAAAAACAATTAATAGCACTGAAGTAGAAAATAGTAACAGTTAAGCAAATATTCTTGAATGTATCGTCATGTCGTAAGTTTTCCCCATGTTTTCCTTGATGACCACTCTTAGAGAAACATTTGGCGCTGAGAAGTTGGGTTGCATAGCACTGTGCAGCAGAGCCGTGTCACTATGACACAGTTCGGCAGGTGCAGCAGTTACTATGCAGCAGTTACTACCTACTAACACACTATGTAACAACGTAGTGTAACACTTGATGAAATATTGTCTTCAATGATGTAGTACGATCTGAGTGTTTGGTAGGACAAACGTGAAATTCTTTCGTTTTAATGTAGGGGACATACTGTAGTGTTATTAAACAATGAGCAACACTGTGTCATTGCTGCAGCCTGTACATATATTCAAATAGACAGTTAGTCGTTGTAAGACCATTAGAAATGGCAAAAAACCGCTATCCCTTAATAATTTAGACAGTACTGCTCTCTGGGGTTAATGTAGAGCGACTATACTTTTGCAGGGTACTCTGTGTTTATCTTCGTAGTATTGCTACTGTCGTCGTCACTGCTACCACCATCGCCATCACTGAAGCTACTGAGAAGGAATCCACTGGTACTGTTACGTAGACAACAGCCCCTTGTCACACTGTCGCTGTACTATGAGCAAATGATAATTGATCTATAATAGCTCGGGAGGGCTAAGCAAATAAAACGTGGCTACCACAATCCTGGTCTAGGAGTTGTGTGTTTGGATACCAATGAAAATATTTTGGCTCGCAGGTTCGAACCCAACCATTGCTTAAATTGTCAATAAAAATCATCAGCAATGGCAACCGAAGGCTTACGGCATAATAAATCACCCTTGTTCTGACCATGAGAAAAATATGGAATAACCAACGAAGGGTAACATTCTAAGAGTGGGAGCATGGAATGTCAAAAGTTGTAACGTAGTGTGAAAGGCAGAAAATTTGAAAACGGTAGTGCAAAGACTCAGTCTGGTCATAGTGGCATGAGTGAAGTCAAATGGAAATAAGATAAAAAATTCTGGTCAGACGAATATAGGGTAATATTAACAGCACCAGAAAAAGGTATAATCGGAGTAGGGTTTGTTATGAATAGGAAAGTAGGGCAGAGAGAGAGCCACTGATTACGGTCAGGGCCGGCCGGTGTGGCCGAGTGGTTCTAGGCGCTTCAGTCTGGAACCGCGCGACCGCTACGGTCGCAGGTTCGATCCTGCCTCGGGCATGGCTGTGTGTGATGTCCTTAGGTTAGTTAGGTTTAAGTAGTTCTACGTTCTAAGGAACTGATGACCTCAGATGTTAAGTCCCATAGTGCTTAGAGCCATTTGAACCATTTTGATGACGGTCAGAGAAAGGGTTTTTCATATCAGATTAACAGAACATCAGCGCTGCCAACAAGAGTTAAGATTTACATCTTGACGTCGCAAGCAGAAGATGAAGAGCTAGAGAAAGTACACTACTGGCCAATAAAACTGCTACACCAAGAAGAAATGCAGATGATAAACGGGTATTCATTGGACGAATATATTGTACTAGAACTGACATTTGTTTACGTTTTCACGCAATTTGGGTGCATAGATCCTGAGAAATCAGTACCCAGAACAACCACCTCTCGTCGTAATAACGGCTTTGATACGCCTGGGCATTGAATCAAACAGAGCT
The DNA here is from genome assembly GCF_023864345.2 of Schistocerca serialis cubense. Classification (NCBI taxonomy): domain Eukaryota; kingdom Metazoa; phylum Arthropoda; class Insecta; order Orthoptera; family Acrididae; genus Schistocerca; species Schistocerca serialis. Next base: position 305,033,756 of record NC_064639.1, on the reverse strand, counting down.
TGGATGGCGTGTACAGGTACAGCTACCCATGCAGCTTGAACACGATACCACAGGTCATCAAGAGTAGTGTCTGGCGTATTGTGACGAGCCAGATTCTCGGCCACCATTGACCAGACGTTTCCAATTGGTGAGAGATCTGGAGAATGTGCTGGCCAGGGCAGCAGTCGAACATTTTCTGCATCCAGAAAGGCCCGTACAGGACCTGCAACATGCGGTCGTGAATTATCCTGCTGAAATGTAGGGTTTCGCAGGGAACGAATGAAGGGTAGAGCCACGGGTCGTAACATATCTGAAATGTAACGGCCACTGTTCAAAGTTCCGTCAATGCAAACAAGAGGTGACCGAGACGTGTAATCAATGGTACCCCATACCATCACGCCGGGTGGTACACCAGTATGGCGATGACGAATACACGCTTCCAATGTGCGTTCACCGCGATGTCGCCAAACACGGATGCGACCATCATGATGCCGTAAACAGAACCTGGATTCATCCGAAAAAATTACGTTTTGCCATTCGTGCACCCAGGTTCGTCGTTGAGTACACCATCGCAGGCGCTCCTGTCTGTGGTGCAGCGTCGAGGGTAACCGCAGCCATGGTCTCCGAGCTGATAGTCCATGCTGCTGCAAACGTCGTCGAACTGTTCGTGCAGATGGTTGTTGTCTTGGAAACGTCCCCATCTGTTGATTCAGGGATCGAGACGTGGCTGCATGATCCGTTACAGCCATGCGGATAAGATGCCCTTCTTCTCGACTGCTAATGATATGAGGCCTTTTGGATCCTACGCGGCGTTCCATATTACCCTCCTGAGCCCACCGATTCCATATTTTGCTAACAGTCATTGGATCTCGACCAACGCGAGCAGCAATGTCGCGATACGATAAACCGCAATCGCGATAGGCTACAATCCGACCTTTATCCAAGTCGGAAACGTGGTGATACGCATTTCTCCTCCTTACACGAGGCATCACAACGTTTCACCAGGCAACGCCGGTCAACTGTTGTTTGTGTACGAGAAATCGGTTGGAAACTTTCCTCATGTCAGCACGTTGTAGGTGTCGCCACAAGCGCCAACCTTGTGTGAATTCTCTGAAAAGCTAATCATTTGCATATCACAGCATCTTCTTCCTGTCGGTTAAATTTCGCGTCTGTAGAACGTCTTCTTCGTGGTGTAGCAATTTTAATGGCCAGTAGTGTATATGAGGGTACTGAATTGGTAATTCGACACGTAAAGTGAGATGAAAATCTAATAATCATGGAGGATTGTGTGAGCGTGCATCCCTCTAAGAATGAGCGCAAACTATTCGTATAAAAAGTAGACATGGCTATGAGAGTTCGTCTTTTTGTGACGGAGAAATAGGCACGGCTGGACTGGCGCGTGTGTTTTGACGGCTAAATGAGGCGAGGAGGCCACGTTAGGGTTGCAGTGTCTGCAGAACAGAGACGCCAGGTACTCGCATGCTCTTAAAGCACACGCAATCCAACCGTTGGCAACAAGCGTGGAGAGTGAAACTGCCATGGCTGAACTGAAGGACAGCATGGATATGAAACAAGACAAAATCAAATAAAAACTGAACTACTTAGAAGCCAGTAACACGGTTTTAAAGACAAAAATAAGAAGAGTGAGTGGATAAAAACGCACTCTCGATCGGAAAAGCAGTTATTGGCTCATTTAAGGTTAAAAATCTATGTCTAAAATGACCCTTGAAAATTAATGGTTATACTCGTAAAACACCTGAGGCGATTTTCACAAACTGTATGTCTACGGGTAGGTCTCATTGAGCACTTTCAGAATATCACAGTAATTTTTTATGTACGTTACAGATTTTGAATTATAGGCCGGAATGTTCATTCCGTTCCTAAAAACACGTATGTTTACTTAATTAATGAATAAACAACTGAAAACGGCGCCAGCATTACGAAGCAAACAAAACTTTGTTTTGTGTACTTAGTTTTATTTGTTTATACACTAGTTATTAGCAAGAAAATAGCGCCAAATAGTGTTTACCATAACAAAATGACTGTTGCTGAACAAAATATCTATGTTGGGAAGATAGCAAGAATACCAATGGAAAGCCGCGTAAATTTGCATGTAAACTGATTTAGAGTACATAAATATATATACTGTAGAATTAATAGTTTTTAAGTATGCTCCAGAAGACAGAAATGTGTAAACTTGACTCATAACAGAACGACAATTTAAATAGCCGGTAGCCATATTGCTCGTGATCGTTCGGTCAGTTTGATCCTTCGGTCAGTTGGTCAGTTGATATTCACGTACGTACGAGCGGCGAGTAGCTCACATCTCGACAGTGTCCGAAATTTTCTAAGTATTGAAGCCGGGACGTGTGATATTCGCATGTGACGACAGCGATGACTTAGAAAATATTTCGGTTTATGAGCTTAGAATAATTCGCGTCAATCAACGTCTCTGAAATGTTACCGCGATTATTTGGGAATGTTATGAACTTGGTATTTTAACTGGTTCACAGTTGTGTAACTTTAAATTTTACGCCGAATGAGCTTTGATGTATGTTCCGACATTATTCCAGAGGTTTATGCGAATGATTAGCGTGAGATACTGCTCTGGCTTGGTTTAAGCTCTCGAGCCGTCGTGTTTTTATTCACTAACAAACAATCATTGAGCTTTTACAATCATAAAGAAAAATGAATAAATTCAGTTTTTTTAATCGTAAAATACTGAGTTGTGAACATTATTTTTCATCGTACATTCCTGATTGAGTATTTTTGAATTTAGTGACCAGATTTTTAGGGTAAATGCGACAAATGCGTGTGGTTGCCCCGTAGACTGTAGCGCAGCCAAACTCCAAAAAACCAACCGTGCATTCAGAGACGCTATGAACTGTGACTTTCAGTTTATAATTCTTGCAGGTGCTTGTAGAGCATCATGAGCTAAATTCTGCGAAGAATATCTTGGATTATTTATTGGTCAGACAGAGATTGGGAAATTAGATATTGCATTTTAAGGTGCACCGAAGTACAGATATAGACTCAGATCACAATTCAGTAATGTTGAAGACAATCGTCCAGAAGAATGGGTGTGGAAGGAAGTGGGATACTGAAATACTGAGGTATGATGAAAAGTATTTGAAGATAGTTAAGGATGTGGATACTGGAACAAGGAATACAAAAGTAGGTAGTTCAGTTGAAGAGGAGTGGCCATCTATAAACAAGGTCAACCACAGAATTTGCACAGTCAATTATAGGTACAAGAAAGGTGCTATGCGGAAACCAAAAAAATAGATGTTATGACAAGCATCAGAAATGCGAATAGCGAGATACTCATATTTAACATCAAAGTCGGTGATCACGAAGTGGACGGTGTTAAGGAGCTTTGCTACCATGGAAGCAAAAAACCCATAACCGACGAAGAAAGACGGACATATAGGAACACAGCCAAAGAGGGCATTACTGGCCAAGAGAAGTCTACTGATAACAAATATAAGCTTTAATCCGAGGAAGAAATATCTGAGAATGTGTGTTTAGTGCACAGAATTCTATGGCATTGGATAAATGACAGTGGGGAAACCAGAAGAAAAGAGAATAGAAGCGTTTGAGATATGGTGACATGGGAGAATGTTGAAAATCAGGTGGACTGATAAGGGATGAGGAGGTTCTCCACGTAATCGGCGAAGAAAGGGACATATGGAAAACACAAAAAGGCGTGGGATGAAGAACATTTGTTAAGGCATCAGAGAATAACTTCCTTGGTACTAGAGGGAGCTGTTGAGGGTAAAAACTGTTGGGGAAGAAAGAGGTTGGAAAACACCTAGTAAATTATAGATGACGTAGGGTGCAAATGCTGTGAAAAGGTTGGCCCAGGAGATGAATTCAACTGATGACACGAAAGAAAAAAAAAGAAAACTACTATCCTCTGTCTTTTCTTGGTCGTGTCGCCAAATATAAGATTACTTCCGTGAATGATTTATATGAATCCTGAAATCTTCTGATTTAATTTAATGGCCGCACATCTTGATCTACAGCTAGTAGTTCCCCTTTTTATTAGATTGCAACGAACAGCTTTGGTTTAATTACAATCTTTTAGCAACAGTAGGGCCTATCAGAATATCATACCTAGCTTAACTTACGGTAATATAGCTTATATTTTTGTAAATGCTTAAAAGATTCGAATGGGTTGGCTTCTGTACGCTTTAGGTTGCTTTTAAACGTTCCAGGCGAATGATTTATTCATCAAAACGTTTGAGTTGATTAAATAAGCAAGAAAACTACATTTAACAACATAATTTATGGGTATAGTTCTAACAGCACATAAAAATTTAAATTTACGGGCATGTTCACCAAAAAAAGTGGTTTAGGAGAGGAATTTCGTAATCACACACTCATTCACTCGTCCAGAGATAGAAATACTAGATTATGTGTATTAGCACTTACTACGCCCTCACAATAACCAAACAGTTCTAAATCGAAAGTCCATGCAACAATCACTCCTACATAAACATAGTTCATTCATTTGTCGCAGACCATCTGCATCACTCAGTCCACATAAACATCCAACTTTGCTGACAAATAAAATTTTACTTGTAACAGTATTGGCCCCAACATTTTTATTTCGTGCCTTTCACCCACACTTTTCAACGAGAGTCCCATTAGTTACTAAAAATTCTGCAGCTTCATGTTAGTTACTGGAGGCCATTAAGCAATTCTCGAACTCCTCTTTCCGCTTGAAATTTTCTTCTGCAGACAATATCTGTTCCCTCTTGCACCTTCTACTATTCTCTTCTGACCTCCACAGTCTGGAAAGAATTTCCACGAACTTGATGTCTCTTCTTACTGTCCGTCGACTCGTCCTAAAGTGATATCTTACTGCCCGCCAAAACTTTCTTCACTGGATCAGTACTTTCTCATTAAAGTACCTTTTGCTGTTCCTTTCACCACAAGACACAGTGGAAAGTGAGAACGCAAAGCGCTACACAACACCTAATCCGTCATTTTACCATCCAAGTGGACCGTCAGGACAACAAAATGTGCACCATATGTTCACATCAGCCATCGCGATTGTGGAACATAGTGCTTTCGATAAATGTTTATTTTTGCGGTCTCCTGAGCGATATGATTGCAGTATGTAGGCAGGAGTTGCGTACAGAAGTAGTCATATGTGCTACTTTCAGTGATGGTACATCGTACCAGGTAGTCTCCACCTGATCCAGTGTTCGGTGTTGCAACAGCAGCGCATGACATTCGGCCACCGATTCTGTACGTAGATACGTAACTGGGTTTTCGGGTATGCCTTCGGGTGAATGTTCTGGTTTCGGCCACACCAGGGTAGTGGTATATCGATTCCCTGTAGTAGAAACATTGCTGGTGAACATATCGGAGAGATCAGTGTCCAAGAGCTGTTCCCCTGCCAAACTGCCTATACTTTATGTTTGAGAGTCGTTATACTTGTTTGTGAGTTGTCCAGTTGTTATTATAAAGGGATAGTCGAGGATGACGCTCGATTTTGGAAACGATATTCATATGCCTTTTTTTTCGATTAAATAACAAACAAATTACAAAACTGTCTTTAGACCTTTATTGCAAACCCTTATGATTGCATTATGTATTATTAAGTAAAATCTTGCATCCAGTGGACACTACAGGACCCTGATGAAAGGCCTTCGCGGAGTGCGAAGTCGGTTGGTGCGAGCTCTGAACACCACAATTTTCAACCTAGATCAAAATTTCAAAAACTGCTTTCAAACTGATGATATTGTCAAACTTAGTACGTAGGAACATTTAAGAAACGGTTTTTAACTAAATGGCAGCACTCTGAAGTAAAAGCCAATTTTTTCGACAGATACGTCGTTATAAAAACGAACAAACAACGTTCCATCTCTCTGAATCTGCTTGTTACCTCTGCCCGTATTTCATGGGCTTCTGCCGCTAAATCTCTCCTTTCTCCTACCATATTCTTATCTGGTTGCACTGCCTCAACACAGATTCTATTCTCGAAAACTGAGCCTGGTTTTCTTGCCACATTTACGGTAGTTGTCCTGTGGTGGTGTTGCTACACTGATTCTTTCCTGCTAATTGCTCCGTGGTGTTCGTCGAATCTGATCCAGTACACTCGGATCAGTCATTTCATGTACAGGAGCGCTCTGTGTAGCTTAGCTAAGGCCCGCACTGACCTTAGACTTTTTTCCGACACCATAGCGACTAATTTTGATGACCTATGTTTCATAAAATTCGCAGAAGGTATCCCACAGGAAGAGCAATGACTCAACGCCGATCATAGGGCTGGTTTCGCTGCAACAAAGTTGCCACTGGGCAGCACAGTATTGCAGATGCACACGTAAAAATTAGCGCAGTAACTATTAACACATAAAAATTAAATCACAACATTACATTGGAGGGAGAAGATATGCCGTGGATACCGATACAAATGAAGAAAGCAGATCAGATACACAATGACTACATCAGCATCTACCGTATACAGCTCATTCAACACATATGACTACAACTCTCATACACAAACATTTCCTCTGTATTCTTAAGGGCCGCGCGGGATTAGCCGAGCGGTCTTAGGCGCTGCAGTCATAGACTGTGCAGCTGGTCCCGGATGAGGTTCGAGTCCTCCCTCGGGCATGGGTGTGTGTGTTTGCTCTTAGAATAATTTAGGTTAAGTAGTGTGTAAGCTTAGGGACTGATGACCTTAGCCGTTAAGTCCCATAAGATTTCACACACATTTGAACATTTGAACTCTTAAGGCAGTAGGCACCAGCCCTAGGCAAACAGAAATCATCCTTTGTGTGGTAAAAGGTTCCTAACTTAATGTCGTTCATAATATTCGATATTTCAGGAAAACCTGCAACTGTGTCATTCATGATTTAAGTGCACCAGTTACTTATGTTTTAATGCTTAGCACAACGTGTCTCGAGAATTTATTCTCATTTTCAAGTGCATTTGTGCATTTGTTTACATGAATTCGTTTGGTGATGGGGATATATATACAAAAAAAAACTGCAATATCTCTGACGGTGTACAAACTCTTTGTGAAACCGTAGTGTCATAATATCTTTGTAATATGATTTGTAAACAAACACTGTAGGTGATGATTTGCGTGTGTGTGATATTCTGCACAATGGAGGGCACGCAATCCCTGTTAGAAGACAAACAGAAATACCATTTCTAACATTAGCATTTAAAAACACTCAGTGATTCATTTTGTCCGATTTTCGGATTGCAGCCTAACCTCAAAAAGACGCAAGAGTGACGGAGAATCACACATGCAAACACTCATGTGAACAAATGCACTTCAATATCAGAATAAATTCTCGAAACGCTTTGTACTAAGCATCAAAAAATAGTAACGGTGCAGTTTTCGTACTTATATATTTTAAAAAAGGCTCCTAACTTAGAAGGTGGTCGAAAGTCACACTTCACGCCTTATTCCTCAGAATACGACCAATTCTGTTGTATAATAATTGTATAAGGCTAAAAAAACTGTAGCGTTAGGTGCCTGCCACATTGTTATATTCATCACTCATCTGATTCACCGTTGTTAGATAAAGAAACGTACCCCAGATTTTTTTCTCATTATATCCATTCAACCGAAAGGTAAGTTATAGATGGGCTGACAGATTTAATGGTTGAAGGTCGAAATTTGCCCTATGAATCAAGGTAGAAGGTACCGCTTCACGTTGTCTGCATACTGACATAAACCTGAAGATACAAACCGGTGTGAATTGGTTTCCTCTTCAACGGTATTTAAGAAGATAGATGGAGAGAAGGTCGAAATACTACTCAGCTACGGAGAATGTTAGTTAGCAGAACAGTAACTGGAATTATGTCTTTTATTTCTATGTCGGCGATTGCTGCGCAAACAAGTTCTCCACGTACGCGTACACCACCATTACTCTACAACGCAAACATAGGGTTTTCACTCGTCTGGTGTGAGACGTCCCCTGGGGGGTCCACCGAGGGCCGAACCGCACAATAACCCTGGATTCGGTGTGGGGCGGCGGAGGGGTGAAGTGGACTGCGGTAGTCGTCGTGGGGTTGTGGACCATTGCGGCTGCGGCGGGGACGGAGCCTCTCCGTCGTTTTTAGGTCTCCGGTTAACATACAATACAACGTCTTTTATTTACAGTATGGGTACATAAAGTACAGTATCGCGTCTAAATGAAATGTTGAGTAAAGACTGCCCTTGATTAAAAATTGCATCCCTTTGTTGGTGTACGCTGTACTCCCAGACACCTCCAACTGAAGACGGCTGACTGAATGAGTTATGTGGAATTTCCTTGTCTTTCCATTTCTTTACCGTGCGCTCCAGTAAGTGGTCGAAATATAATACCTACACTCTGTGCCAGTACAGAACAATGAAAGTCATATCTGCGTTACATTTTTAATATCGTCATGTTTACGTGATACGCTTGTGAACAGATGCAATATAATCCCGAATATAAAATTTACGTTACTATTCCCATCTTCGTATCGAACAAAGTTACACTACTGGCCATTAAAATTGCTACACCACGAAGATGACTTGCTACAGACGCGAAATTTAACCGACAGGAAGAAGATGCTGTGATATGCAAATGGCGACACCAACAACGTGCTAAAATGAGGAAAGTTTCCAACCGATTTCTCATACACAAACACCAGTTGACCACCGTTGCCTGGTGAAACATTGTTGTGATGCCTCGTGCAAGGAGGAGAAATGTGTACCATCACGTTTCCGACTTTGATAAAGGTCGGGTTGTAGCCTATCGCGATTGTGGTTTATCGTATCGCGACATTGCTGCTCGCGTTGGTTGAGATCCAATGACTGTTAGCAGAATATGGAATCGGTGGGTTCAGGAGGGTAATACAGAGCGCCGTGCTGGGTCCCAACGGCCTCGTATCACTAGCACTCGAGATGACAGGCATCTTATCCGCATGGCTGTAACGGATCGTACAGCCACGTCTCGAACCCTGAGTCAACAGATGGGGACGTTTGCAAGACAACAACCATCTGCAAGAACTGTTCGACGACGTTTGCAGTAGCAAGGACTATCAGCTCAGAGACCATGGCTGCGGTTACCCTTGACGCTGCATCACAGACAGGAGCGCCTGCGATGGTGTACTCAACGACGAAACTGGGTGCACGAATGGCATAACGTCATTTTTTCGCATGAATCCACGTTCTGTTTACAGCATCATGATAGTCGTGTTTTTGTTTGGCGACATCGCGGTGAACGCACATTGGAAGCGTGTATTCGTCATCGCCATACTGGAGTATCACCTGGCGTGATAGTATGGGGTGCCATTGGTTACACGTCTCGGTCACCTCTTGTTTGCATTGACAGCACTTTGAACAGTGGACGTTACATTTCAGATATGTTACGACCCGTGGCTCTACCCTTCATTCGATCCCTGCGAAACCTTACATTTCAGCAGGATAATGCACGACCGCATGTTGCAAGTCCTGTACGGGCCTTTCTGGATAAAGAAAATGTTCAACTGCTGCCCTGGCCAGCACATTCTCCAGATATCTCACCAACTGAAAACGAGCAACTGGCTCGTCACAATAAGCCAGTCACTACTCTTGATGAACTGTGGTATCGTGTTGAAGCTGCATAGGCAGCTGTACCTGTACACTCGATCCAAGCTCTGTTTGACTCAATGCCCAGGCGTATCAAGGCCGTTATTACGGCCGGAGGTGGTTGTTCTGGGTACTGATTTCTCGGGATCTATGTAACCAAATTGAGTGAAAATGTAATGACATGTCAGGTCTAGTATAATATATTTGTCCAATGAATACCCGTTTATCATCTGCATTTCTTCTTGGTGTAGCAATTTTAATGGCCAGTAGTGTATAAGAAGAGGAGTCCTCCTGCTTAATATCCTGGTAAATAAACAACCTTGGGATGATACATTTATTTTTATGAAAATTTATTTGGGATAGTCAAAGTAAATGCAATACCCTGTGTGGAAGATACGTGTATTCAGGTAAAAATATGGATTCCACAGAATAATGAGACAATAAAATTAAGTTTTCCACAAGCTCGTTGTCGTCGTTAAACCCTAATCTTCTATCATTTTAGAGTCTGGGTCGATCATAGAATGGACATTTACATCGATCGAATCAGTCACAACAGAATAGGAAATTCATTTAGCAGGCAAACAGGATTAGACATATCTGAGACGATGGATTAGTCGGAAAATGAACATAATTTAATTTTTTTACGGTTCTTCCTGTACCTGAATAACCCCCCTTTTTATCTCCGTAATCAAAATTTTAATTCCGAGTGTAATTCACTTGGTAGCAGCTATCGGTTTGCGCTTAAATAGAGTTTCCCACGGTTTAATTCATTACGAGAAGATACAAAGAGACTAATCAAGAGACGAGTGAAGCTCACTAGCAACAAGAGAACTGTTGCATCTACGTAAATGAGATAGCTTCCGTTCAACTTATCACGCAGCGCGGAGAGAAGCATAACATCGATCGCTTCGCGTATATTACTTGACTCGTCTGCGCACTTACTTCAGCTCTATTGACGTCGACGGACATCATTTTTCACGTGCTCCGGTGCTTGTCGGGTGTTCTGTTTCGGTGACAGACTCACGTAGTGGTCCTTCAGCCATGGCCGGCAGTGGGAAAACGGAGTCGCGTGGAGGTTTCCTCAAGAGCCTGCAGCCGCTGATGCAGCTGTCTGCAGTGTTCGCCGTCCCTCTGGAACGTCCCCGTAGCCCTTATTTGCGGACCTTTTCTTATGTTTACTGTTTTTGCTTCCTGGGAGCCGTTCTCTGGACTGGATACCGGGGTTTGGAAAACGTGTTCGAAGAACTAGCGGAACGGCACTGGTATCTGTGGAGCATATCAGCCGTCACCACCTGTACGCTTGCCACCCTATCATCTGTCACTTTCATCGTCGCCTTCATGGGAAAACGCAACAGGAGATTCAAGGAAATTGCTGTGGACATTGAACGCGTAGACACGATGCTAAAACTGGACGTGGGGCAACGCAATAGAAACGTCCACCTCTTCCTGACTATTGCGGCGATCATAATTTTCCTTTTCTTTACTGCTCACTACATATACTATCTGAGTGGTTGCCGGTATATGATCGTAGCTCTACTCACGAGTAACTGTGTAACACTAATGGTCGAGCTACAGTTTTCAGCGCTTTGTTCGAGCCTCGGACATAAATTCAGGTTGCTCAACGACAAAATGCGAACGGAGTTCAATTACAAATCTCAGAAACTCGGAAAGCATGACCTATTGAGACTTCTTCACGAATCTTGCTTTATTTCTGTTCCTCCAAGTAATCTGCTGCGCGTGAAACAGAGCATATTACGGATGTCATCTGGCAAAGTGCTAGCATTTCAAGTTTTCCACATGAAACTGTCGAATTTGGCAACATTATTGAATGAAATGTGCGCTGCAGACATAGCGTTGGTTGTAGGATTAATACTAATTACGACGATACACGGTATATTCAACTTGATCGTGAGTTCTCTGCAGACAGAAGAAGGTACGTTTGCAAGGAGAGTAACGGATATAGCGTGTGTAGCTGCATTATTCGCAGAAATGACAATCTTAGTTGTAGTCTGTCAGTCAACAGCCTCCGAAGCTCATCGCACAGGAAGTCTTGCTGAAGAACTTCTGTTGTGGAATAATGCAGGTTAGTCTATTTTGTAGTATTGCTTAACCTTGAAACACATTCCAGGTACACCATCAACAGAGGACGATTTTCACAAAAGTCGAGAACTACTATAAAAAAATTCATGAAACACATTTTATTGAATTACTTTAACAGTATAAAATTATATTTCACAAATAAAGGCTGGATACATAATACAATGTCCCAAAAACATATCCATCTGTTTCAGTTGCAAATAAAAATAACGTAACAGTCACGAATTTTTTCCAGAACTGAACATATACTGATTAATTATTTTATAGCACTAATGCTCTAGGTTATTTTAACCTACTGAACAAATAATTTAATGAACGGGTTCATTAAGGAACTGTACTTTATTATTTTCATTCTGCTCTTCTTCGCAGGAACTCTCAGGCTTCTAATGATGTATCACGATAATCACTTTAGTTTCTTTAGATCGTTATTTTTTTTTATATTCGCATGAATTTTAGGTTTTATTACAGCTGATCGATTAAACATCTTGAAACTAGGTGTTATTTTTCTTCATTTCAGCAAAGATCGGAGAAGAAAAATATGTTATTTGACATTGCTGACAGCACTACCATCATTTTTTCATTTTTTTAAATAAATATTAACTCTGGTTTCAGACTTTTTTGAAAGGCAATTTCTTTTTCATTAAGCCGCTAGCAGTATTCTTGAAATCGTAGATGTGCCACTCCTTGCTCAAAGCCATACAGACACCAAGGTGGCTCCAAACCCCAAGATAGTGTGGTGGTAAGGTTTCTCAGTTCCTTTTTAATAATACCAAATATTCTGTCAGAAGGCATGTAAATGTGACCCCTGATTGGGAAGTAGTGATCTACTTTGTCGAAAATTAACAGTAAGTGTCTCTAACACAACCATTAGATGTTCACACCTGGCAAAACTCGTTTTTAGTAGACTGCGATTTTCAAAGAGTTCACAGTATTTGTGCGAGGTTAAACAAGCGAATAGGAATTTTTGATAAAATCAGTGTATTTTAATGGATTTGACACATTCAGAAGTGTAGGAGTACATAAATAATTCATGTTTGCTAATTTTGTAGTGCTAGTTTTGCGAGAACGATCCTCATTGTGAAACAGTTTTTATTCTTAGAAGACTTCACTGACTTGTTACTCAGAATTCTGCATTGGACCCGTAACAAACGCTTTAGACGCTTGATACTGTCATTAAAATACATTTACGGTACGACTAGTACACATGCATATCTGACAGAGGATCAGTTTTCTAATAGCACTACTATTCCGACGGCGTAGGACTGCTAGTAGCTGGACTTATCACCACACAGCTATGTTTACCTAATGAATATGTCTTGAAGATAGGAAATTTGTATCAGACTGAGCATCGACCCCGGATTTTCTGTCGATAGCGAGCAGTCTGCTAAATCAGTACGCTATCGGAAAACTACCCTTCCCATCTTTCATTTCCGAACACGACTGTCATACGTTCCTCCATGGAGTACCAGTGCGGAAAACATCACTGGAGCATGACAATCTGTCCTGCCACAAGGAATTTATATGAATCAATTAAGCGGTATTCTTGTAAATGCAATAAATATATTATGTGTATTTTCACTCATTACTATATAATGTTTACAATGCAGGTTAAAGGTATTTGAATCGTTTGAAGTGATGTCATTTCATGTCATTGCATCTTCATTGATTTCATCCTCACTGTTCCATTCTTCTAATTACGATACACTGAATTCATTTCAGGATGATGTGTATGTTTTCAAAAATAAGATTCAGCTCTATTCATTTTAAATTGATCTACTTTTCCCATTATCGTTAAATACAGTAATTTAACAGTTTCTTACTCCAAAGATAACGACTTAAAATCATCGTTTTATATTCCTTTGTTCGGATATTTACTCTGGAGGATCAGACTCTTCCAGCCAACGGCCCAAAGAAATTTCATACTGCACACATGCATATTTTCGCATCGCAGCTAACAACATTATGCCAGTCACTATTGCTATCACTTTCTTTTCTTTGTGACACACTTCCACTGGTGACCTGCATGGCTCTTGTGTGTTTTCAGGAGAAAACGAAATAACGAGGCTATCATAAGTCAACTCCGTACCTGGGAGCTATGGTACGAGAAGCCAGCACACAAGACGTATTCAGTACGCTGATATTGAAGAAGACACTACCCAGAACTTCTGAAAGTTGGAGTTGTCATACAATACAGCACCGAAAGGCCAGAAGAGCGAGAGCTTTCCCAACGCTTATGGCTGGTAGCTCCAGTCTAGTAGACCTGGAGGCCAGGAGAAACATTAGCCATACCAACTTGTATAAATGCCATCTAATTTGGACACTCATTGTCAGAGCTGCTCAGTATGCTTAGTTACATATCGATACCAGCTACTAGTCACGAAAGGAGGTCCATGTCCACTCACAGTGTGAGATGAACCAGCAGGCTATGACCATCAGAAATTGCAGTCGTTAGTGCCACGCTAGTGCCCGAGCTGAGCCTGAATGCAGTGGACTTACCACCTACACACCATCGGGCCACCCACTGGGTGACCACCTTCCCGGTGGGCCATTTGTCCAAGTCTTAGACAGCTAGCTGCCCAGCCACAACTGCCTGAGCACGCACACTGCCGCTGTTTGTCGCCCTGGTCATGTTTATGCTGTTGCTATCCAACACTCAGTGAGGGCCCCCGCCATTTTCATCAGCCACCACTGGTAGCTGCTGCCACGTAGCATCAATGCCTCTGCTATTGTACTGACAGCAGCACCTTATCGACAGCCACCATTACCAGTGGGTAAACAAGCGCGATCGTCCTAGTGATCTACTTCTGTCGGCTGCACATTTTGATGACTGCAGCCGCCTATGTCATCGAGTCTGTTCACTGCCAATTCCACTCCAACTCCACCACTGTAGCTGCTAAAGAATAAAACACATATTCAACTGTAAATTGCCTGTAGATATTAACAATATCAACTGCAAATGTTGCCATGATGGGTTACCATCCAGCACCTGCCACCACACGACTGCAGCCATGCCCTCGGAATCGAACTGCACTGCACCATGACTTATCAGTGCCAAGTTGACCTGCCACCACAGAGGTTGTACGCTCTGACCCCTACATTATGGCATCGGTAGCACACTGCAATGTAGCTAACCGCCATCCACGCAGAAGAAGTCGTTTCTGACTCCTCTACGTTTTGGTGTCAGAAGTCGCGACTGCTATGAATGGCTGGATCTTGAGTGTTACGAGTAGACTTACTGTATATTTTTCCTCTCCTCTTCATGTACACCGGATTGGTTGGGAAAATGGATTCCCACAGAAATTTAAAGACACAGTCTATGAGATTTGAAGGACCTGTCGATCTTTCTCAAATCAAGGGGTATACTGGCATGCAGCCAGTGAAGGGTACTGAGTGCAGTCTGTTGGGTCACAGCACCATGTCAGTGCTTCTTAGTTGCAGAATGTGTCGTCTCTTTGGTCAATATTGAGTAGTGCAAAGTCAAGGTGCCTGATAATTAGACACTGTAAAGCTATTTTCAAGTATTTCTGTGTCTTTTTGTAAGTTTTAGTTAGGTGTTTGTGTTTTTAATGTTGATGAGTGAAGATTACACAATGTCGGTGTCGAAAACGTGCGTGGCAACCACTCACAAGGCGTCAACGCTTTGGTGGAGCAAGTAGAGACTGTAAGGGCAGGTAACACGCGGATCTTTAGGTAATTAGCTGAAGCAAAGGGAACTAAAAGCTTTACCCAGTGTATACATACCCTATCAGATTGCACTACTGCCAGTGAGATTCCCGTTTTCTGGTCAAGAGAATGAAAGATGTTTTGGCATGCATGGGTAACCTAGAGGCAGCCACAATACAGAATGTCTAGACACCTCCAGAGAAAGTAAAACCAGTTTATTCATATTCGATGACGTCGCATTGGAATCGAGGGACGAGAACCAGAAATATTTTTGCTTTGGCCAGCATATGCAACTCGACGTCTTTTATTTGAGCCAAACATATTCCAACATCCTAAGTAAGTGCGTCTGGGATAATGCGAACCTTATTGTTGCTTTCAAACAGGACAATAGGAATTTAAAGCTTATTTATCACCTTAATATGGAAACTGAGACGATATTCAACGAATTTGTTCCCATATGTTTGGATTATTGCAATAACTTGCAGTATAACTTCTTGCTTATTGATAGTGTACCAATATGCAACTGTATCAGTATACCGTAGACTACAGACAAATTTGCACACGTTTGCACACTTATTCAAAGAATTCAAAGCACAGAAAAATCAAGGCAATCAGAGCTAAATTAATGGAACTGGAAAGACCTATCGATGTGGCAACTAGAAATGGTGACACGCTGGGGCGGCTGAAAGCTAAAAATCCACCTATGTGACCTGCATGGCAATGAGAAAATTGAAGAATACAACATAAAACTGATAGGTATGATTGGTTATATTAAGGAGATAGCTAATGGACTTGACTCCCATCACCGACACTAGTCTCAGAGTTTAGTAAACAGCAGCATGTACATGACAAAGTGTAAAGTTATTAAAGCATGGAAGGCTATTCAAAGGAAATAACGATTGTTAAAATTATAGCAATTCCAATGAGTTCAGTTCCTCTCAGAAACATTTCAACTAGTAGCTGAAAGTCTGTGAAGGATGTCACATACTTTGAATGGAGACAGAAAAGAAAACTGGATACTAGGGGGAGAAGAAGATGATTATGTGCTATTACTAATTTCACTAATATTCGTTTGAGTTAGACAGAACATACGAGGTAAGCAGAAAGAAACCTTACCTGTTAGGTAGTCACCCAATATGTTTAACTGAGAATGAAATACAATTCGAGGCTAAGGAATTTTAAAGAAGATATGTTTTATTAGAGCTGATAATCTTGAAAACCTCAAACATCAAAAAGTATTTCCCGAAAGAGATAAGAGTATGCTGAAATACTGAATATGGCTAACATGCTCTATGCATACGTTTCTCTAACCATTTGCTTGAAAGTTATTGTGTCAATGAGACAGAGATTGTGATTTAGTGTTCTGCTCTGTTCTTGTTCCCGACGTTACTGGAGAATATTGTTTAATTTTGGACCTCAAAAGCTGATGCCTTGCATTTGTCTATTTCCACGAATGTGCTCGCTTTTGTCCTGTATATCGATAATAGTCGATTTTTTTTTAAATGTAACTGGTAACGAACTGTGAAAAACCTGTCTAGTTGAGATGAACAACCTTACTCGGAACTTAAAGAGATTTTAAAGGTACATCATCAACAAATCTAATGATATTTGCAGCGGTTGTATGTGTACAAGATTTTCAAACTTCTTCTGTCAAGCAGAACTGTGACGTCAGAAATTATTTCGAAATCCTTCGGATATATTTGACGCTTACATGTGTTGTTTATGTATATTGGGATGTGGGACACTCTCAGCTTTATATAACGAGCTATATCCTTTGAATTGCATGGGACTGTCCTACTATGAAAAGCTGTATCAGACAGGAGGAATGACCGGAGTATTGTATGTCCTCCAGACCAATTCAGTACTGCTCTATTGATTTTATTTTAACATTAGGGAGCGTTTTCATCTGCATATATTCCATCCAAGGAAGACGAAAAATAGTCTACCGGTTCAAAAATTCTACAAAATGGTTCAAATGGCTCTGAGCACTATGGGACTCAACATCTTAGGTCATAAGTCCCCTAGAACTTAGAACTACTTAAACCTAACTAACCTAAGGACATCACAGACACCCATGCCCGAGGCAGGATTCGAACCTGCGACCGTAGCAGTCCCGCGGTTCCGGACTGCAGCGCCAGAACCGCTAGACCACCGCGGCCGGCAAAAATTCTACATTATACTACCTTTCAACCTATCAAAGCCTTGTCCAATCCCTGCAACACACAATCATGACATTATATTGGGTCCGAACAAACAGTTACTGCGCACTATTGGACTTTTTATTAAGTCTTATATTTTAATAGTTTTAACACCTCTTTACATACACCTGATGTACTACATGAACTGATCAATCAGTTATGAAAAAAGGTAGACCAACACGCTAGTCTAGCTCTATACCATTAACTTCGACAAACTGAGGGATTCCGCTTCTCCTAATTTTTAATTTGAAATGTAGGTCTAAGGGTTATTGTACCATTACGAAGTTCACATTGTGAGTTCCCTTACGTGTTCAGTGCAGCTATCGAAAACCAGGGAACACTTTCCACTGCCGACCCATTCTATGACATTTCTAGGATATTGTGCAATTCATCATTGAGCTGACATGCACAACTAAAGGTTTACATAGCTAGCGACATTTAGCTGTCCAAATATGGAATACGTCTCATGCGCTTTCTGTAGACAGAATAACAACATGCATTCCATAAACATTAAAAAAGTGGGTTGTTTTGGAGATCACCCTTATGCAAACACAATTAGTTTGTGTTTGTAGAAGGCTAATTTCCAAAACAACCCAGTTTTTAAATCGCAAACACGGGAGAACGAAAAGAGGAGCTTCAAACTTCAGTTAAATGAGTATCCATAAATATTGATTGTTCGGAACTCAGCTCACTCCGTTCGACCAGGAAACCCAGAAGGTGATAGATACGGTGTCCCTGACTTCTGGTCAGTGTTCAGTAGAGTTCCGAGATGTCACCACAGGAAAAAAATACGGACTATACCTGGTATTTATAATTGAATTGAGTGGTTCCTAGCATGTTGTTCTTAAGGGTGGAGAAATGCACTCTGTCGTT
Organism: Schistocerca serialis cubense; assembly: GCF_023864345.2. Lineage (NCBI taxonomy): Eukaryota > Metazoa > Arthropoda > Insecta > Orthoptera > Acrididae > Schistocerca > Schistocerca serialis. The sequence goes on along the minus strand of NC_064639.1, from coordinate 305,015,381 downwards.
CATGATACTTTGTCTTAAAAAAAATAAAAACTACACACTGATCTTGCCAAAAGCCGTGAAGCGATTCTTCTTGGTGTTTTAGTGCTCTGGGGGGCCCTGAGATGCTCTCAGTGACCGTACATACACTGGATAAAGAGGCATGTGTCATGTATCTATTTTTGGCTCGCGACCTTGTCTGGTCGCTACTGCTCTGGCCACTGCGCGGCGTGTCCTAGGTCTCCTACACAAGGTATAAAATTCAGGTGCATTGGCGTAGATGTCATTTGTACTCAGGTGATTTACGTGAAATGATTTCCGACGATTATGGCCACACGTCAGTAATTTACGGGCTTTGAACGCAGAATGGTAGTTGGAGCTAGGCGCATAGGACCCTCCAATTCGGAAATCGTTAGGAAATTCAATATTGCTAGATTCATAATGTCAAGAGTGTGCCTAGAATACCAAATTTCAGACATTACCTCTCACCCCGTATAGCTTTCACTTAACAACCGAGGAGAGCGTCTCTTGCGTGGAGTTGTCAGTGCTAACAGAGATGCAACACTGCGTGAAATAACGACAGAAATCAATGTGTGATATACGAAGAACGTATCTGTTTGGACAGTGCGACAATATACGGCGTTAACGGGCTACGGCAGCAGACGACCGACGCGAGTGCCTTTGCTAGCACTACGACACCGCCTGCAGCGCCTCTCCCAGGCTGGTGACCAAATCTGTTGGGCCCTAGACAACTGAAAAGCTGTGACCTGGTCAGATGCGTCCCAGTTTCAGTTGGTAAGAGTTGATGGTAGGTTTCGAGTGTGTGCAGACCCCACGAAGCCTATGAGTTGTCAATAAGGCACTGTACAAGCTGGTATTGGCTCCATAATGGCGTGGTTTCTGTTTACATGAAATGGATTGAGTCCTCTACTCCAACTGGACCGATCATTGACAGCAAATGGTTATGTTCACTTACTTGGAGATCATTTGCAGCCACTCATGGACTTCATGTTCCCAAACAAAGGCGGAATTTTTATGGATTACAATGCGCCATGTCATCAGACCACAATTGTTCGCGATTGTTTTGAAGAACATTCTGGCCAGTTCGAGTGAATGATTTGGCCACCCAGATCACCCGGCATGAATCCCACCTAACATTTATGAGACATTATCGAGGAGTCAATTCGTGCGCTAAATCCTGCACTGGGAACACTTGCGCAATTATGGATGGCTCAAAATTCCTGCAGGGGATTTCCAACGACTTTTTGAGGTAACGCCATATCGAGTTGTAGCACTACGGCGGGTAGAAGGAGGTCCGACAACATATTAGCAGGTGTTCCATGATTTTTGCCACCTCAGTGTAAGCTCTCAGTTTTGTGAGGAAGCCACTGGTATCCATACAATACTCATATGTCCTTCTTCAACTATTCTGTGTAGTACTGTTCTGCTCATTGTACTTTAAGATATGGACCTAAGAACTGCTGGTTAGTGTTAAATTATTATCTCATGTCGGCTGAATTCTGTATTCTCGTCTTGTGTGCAAACATACTATTCAACAGGGAAACTTTTCGTTTGGGTATGAATCGTTCTCTTGCCTGTCGCAGATGTATGTTCTGTAAACTTTCGCATTAATATATTGCGATGGAAATGGCGCTGCCTCTCACTGGAGTGACGCACCACTTGCTGCTGCTGACTATTAGACCTGAGTAAGGTGCCGCTGTTGACAGCCGCCTGCCGCCAGCGCTCTGGGCCGAACTGCGTGATTCAGAGCATCAGCGTCAACCTCCATCAGATGGATGATTGGGGGGCTCTAATTGCCTTCTGTCTCTGGACCATGTCCAGAGGATTCACTGTGGTCTAGCGTCTGATGGTGGTGACTGTTTTTTCGTGTTTAAATGCCATGCATAAGAAGGATAAAAGCCATCATTCTCTTCTATATTTACCAAATTTTTTGACAGTTACGATTCAATTCGTAAATAAGTATAACCTTGTGTGATTGTGAAATGTGTTTGATATACGGCTGTTACATATAAAAACTTTTAGTTGCTAACAGAACTGAGTGCGACTTCGATCCCATCTTCTCCTCTGATGACCAGCCCCTGCTCCTCTCCCATGGGCTATCCCATGAGCTTAACAGCCGTAAATCCGCTATTTTTATCTCCCTAAACTAGAGAGAACCTATTCCGCCCTGCTGGGCATTCTGGTCTACTCTTCAAACTCCAGGCTTAGGCACTTCCCATTGTTTGTGCCTACATTATTGCATCCTTCCTCTCCAATCGCCCATCCTTGTCACTATTAACAACACCAATTCCTGTGTCTTCGAGGCTGTGCCAACGTTCTGTCCTCTATCATGTCCTCTGCACTGCCGATATGCCCAAAACATTTCCACCAGCCCAACTCCTTCAGTGTGTAGATAATACCACTTTCCTCGTCCTCTGCCATACACTCCAGAAATCCCAGAAATCTCAACCAAACCCATCTCAGTCAGTTAATCTCCTCGTGTAGCCAATGGCTCCTCAGGATCAACCCTTCAAAACTCAGGTGATAATTACTTGATGCACCACCCATCATTTCTGTGTCCATTACTTCTACCTTACAACTTAGATAATCATGTCCAAGTAATTAGCAAACAAAAATATCTTTGGCCAATCGCAAATTGGCAACTGGCGAATCCTATGACTCATCAGTGAAGTCATCGATAGCATAATCAGTAACCTGCTTTAGACCAGAACACCCTCATCCTATCATCTTTTGATAAACCCATTGTAGCAGGAATGGTCATTATGAATATCTCGACAACATTTATTATCGACTTCCATTATGGATGAATATTAAACAAGTTTCCGGCAAATCATGCAATAGTGCACTTCACAAATGCTGCTAGCTTCATCTATCACATTACAACGTTACCTTGAGCGATGTGTCTATGAGATTCTAGGCTTAAGGCGTGCAAATAATGGATACCCTCTGACCTGCTGGTGAATGAAAAAGACGTTGGTTTAATGAAAGATGAACTCAATAGTGAACGTATTATAGAATTTCTTGGTCTACGAGAAGTAATGTATGCTCTCAAGAAAAAGTCTGGATGCTTAATCTTTTGTTAATACGTTAACCATAGATCGTTACAGACAATGTGCGCTGGATCCAGAAAAAAACCTACTGTGCAGTCTGCGATTCAGTCGAAGCAATTTCTTGTTTCTAGTACTAAACAACACAATTTTCCTTATCTACACATAATGACAAACATTCGATACTTCCAGAAAAGGTAAATAAAGTAGCTTCAGACTATTACTTCATGAAAAATTATGATTCATTTTATAGTGAAAGCTTGAAAAATATGAATACCTGTAGAAACATAAAACTGTAGATGTTTAAAAACGTAAGCAATGTAAATGTCTGAAAAATATGTGTGAAACTGTAAATTGAAACTGATGTAAATTCATATACTTCTTTCTAATTATCTGATGTTCTCATTATCTTGATGTATACTTTCCGACAGGCATTTGTTGCTTCTTCATTCTGATCAGATAGTGAAAAAATATAAAAATACTGTACAATGCCCAAATGTAAAAACATTGATGCAACTTTTTTGTAATTTTTGCAATATAAAAACATTAAATAAAAGAACATTGTACCTAAAACACTAAATGTAAAAATATTGTATGTAAAATATGGTATGAACTTGTAAAATACACTGAATATAGCAATGTAAAAAAAATTATAATAAATTTTATAACTAGAATACTTTGTGTCTCTCCTTCCCACTCCACCTGTAATATATTGTTTGTGCTTCATGCAACATAATATTAGTGAATTGACATACATAATCTCTCTCTCTCTCTCTCTCTCTCTCTCTCTCTCTCTCTCTGTCTCTGTCTCTTAGCAGACCTGGCTGACCTGTGTATCAGACACCTTTCACCTGAGGAGGTATCTCCCACACCAGCCTTATAAAGGTCTCCCAGCATGTGCCTGCACTTAAGTCCATAACATGTTTCTCAGATGTTTACATAACACTTTTCAGCCAGAACATTGTGACCTCATACAAACTATCGATATAAACCATTTAATGTGATAAGAGCGTTACCTGGTTAGAAACAACTGCTAATCAGAACATGCAGAGTGAATATAGTATCAGTGAGCGTGCAGTACATAGTAGATGGGGAAGGCGCATGATCTGTCTGGGTTTAACCAAGTGTAGGTTGTGAAGGCCAGGAGGCTTGGCATGAGTATTTTGGAAACTGCACGACTTGTCCAGTGTTGAAGTGCTCTAGTGATATAGTGAGTGTCTTCAACACGTGGTGAAACCAAAGTGAACCCATGTCCAGAGGTATGATGTTGGATGGCCCCCTCATTAGGGAGATCGGATGTCATAGGCTGGGCAGACTGGTAAAACTGGACAGGCGGCGAGGTGTGTTAGAACTAATATCAGAGTTTAATGATGGGCAGAGTACAAGTGTATCTGAACACACAGTGCTTTGAACACTCCTAAGGATAGGCCTTCACAGTCGATGACCCTGCATGTCCAATGTTAACACCAAGACATCGGCAACTCCACCTGAAATGGGCATGTGTCCATCGAAACTAGACATTGCCACAGTAGCAGTGTGTTGCATGGCGTGATGAATCCTGATACGTTCTCCTTCTCATCAACGGGAGGGCACAAATCCGTTGTCTTCCAGGGCAACAACTCCTTGACATCTCTACTGCAGAGCAGAGAGAAACTGGAGGCGACTCCATTATGCTCTGGGAAAGATTCATTTGGGCATCCATTTCTTCAGTGGAGCTAGTGCAAGGCACCATGATGGCCAAGAAGTATTGCACATTGGTTGCAGACCACGCACACCCGTTTTGACGGTCATATTTCCCGAAAGCAGTGGCATGTTTCAACAACATAATACGCCATGTCACAAGGCCAGGAGTTTGATGCAGTGATTCAAGGAACACAGTAGGGAATTTCAATTGATGTGCTGCCCCCCCCCCCCCCTCCAAACTCGCCAACCTGATTGAGCACATCTAGCGTGTCACTGAAAGGGGCCGGTCCCTGCCCAGAATTTGTGGGAATTAGGTAACTTGTGTGTGAAGATATGATGCAAACTGCCTCCAGCAACCTACCAAGGCCTCACTGCTTCCATGCCACAGTGCATTGCAGATGTTATCCATGCCTAATTTGGACACACCAGATACTAGATACGTGGTCATAATGTTCTGGCTCATAAGTGTATATTTGTGTACTATCGTTTAAGTTCAACCATTAATGCTATTTTGAACTGATACAAACAATTCATATCGATGTTTTCTTTGATGTAACTTAGAATTCAGATGTTTGTGTGTGTGTGTGTGTGTGTGTGTGTGTGAGAGAGAGAGAGAGAGAGAGAGAGAGAGAGAGAGAGAGAGAGAGAGAGAGAGAGAGAGGGAAATAGAAAAGGAGCATATGAGGTGATGGTCTTCACTGTTCCACCCAGTACCTTCCAATAGGTAAGTTATCCCACTCAATAGTATCCAGAGGGTAATAATAACACCCTGTAAATTGATTATTATTATCCCTACACTATCAGTCTCCACTGAACATAACTCTCCACTGACTGTCATTCTCCACTGACCATCAAAGATTCAGGTGTGTGTGTGTGTGTGTGTGTGTGTGTGTGTGTGTGTGTGTGTGTCTACAATACACAATTGTGATGCAAGTATCTTGTGCTACTTTACGTGAATATCCTTAACCATGGCACCTATTCAAGTGCAGGTTATGGAAGTAATGCGTTACTTTGAAGTTGACACAATTTTTACACATCTGCCTGCATCATTTAAATATTATGCTGTTTAAATATAGAGATATGAGTCTGTACACGATTCTGAGGTAAATGTACTTGCTATTTTACACAAATATCTTTGAGTTTCAAGTGAAATTTACAGAAAAAAAATGGTTCAAATGGCTCTGAGCACTATGGGACTTAACATCTGAGGTTACCAGTCCCCTAGAACTTAGAACTACTTAAACCTAACTAACCTAAGGACATCACACACATCCATGCCCGAGGCAAGGATTCGAACCTGCGACCATAGCGGTCTCACGGTTCCAGACTGAAGCGCCTAGAACCGCTCGGCCACTTCGGCTGGCAAAAGTTACAGAAATAAAGAATGTCTTTGAACTTTATGCCAGAAGCATGCATCTACATTCTGATTGGCTATGTCCACTTTAATACTATCCTGTCACTGGTTGGAGATGGTGAAGGGGAATAGTATAAGAAGAGGGTAGGATTTACATACTACTAGAGTAGGAATACCAAATTGGAATTTTTTTTATTTCCCACTGTCACAACTCGGTTAGCGCCACTATCTTGAATTTTGATTGGTTGATTCATTTTAATGGTCCTTAAAGGGCAAGACTGCGATTGGCTAAAGAGAAAGGTGGAGTGTAATTGGTAAGGAATATAAAGCACAACTGGGCTAGTTCCTACATCTTAGAGTTTTCTATTTCCTACCATAACTCATTTTTTTAAATTTTCCCACCAACTAGCATTGTAAATTCACCACCACTGCCACTTTGTATTTTTGGAAAATTTCTTGCTATCCATCATCTTCAATTTCTAAATTTCCCACCATCCACAATCTTGGATTTTGAATTTCTCACCACCACCAGTGACTGCAGCACTACAGATGTGACACCGACTAATGACAGAAACTTGGAATGCTCACTCTGTTAGACACAAGGGAAAATGGAAATATGCTCAGTAATGTAAAAAAGAAAGCAATGTGACATTCTGGGAAACTGTTTAGCATTCACATACCGAGTTGATCTTAGAATATATACGTTCAGCCCACATCTGTGCAGTGTGAAATGAGATATAAGATGGAGAATGAGCAGGCCCGTCCATTCACTGAGTAACCTCTCATTCTAAGGTCTTCCTCTTGCACTGTTCGATGCAGTCACAGACTGTCATCCAGTCAGGAAGCCAGGACCAAATGTACATCGGAAAAGCCACAAATAGAGAAGGAGTACAGCGTCACAATAATGTTGATAGTTGAGTATATCATGTTCAGAGATATGGAGTTCGGTAGATCTATGCAACATTGTGCTTGCCACACTTTCGCACCTGAACAGGTCTGCCTGTCCCCTGACTTAAATTCTGTCGAACTCGTGTGTGATCAATTTGGGAGGCGTATTGCATAACATCCCCATGAACCAATGACCATCCAGCAACTGTGAATCACACTGATGAAGGTGTGGAACGCCCTACCACAACAACTCTTTAGCAGCTTTATGATCAGCATGGGAGCTTACTGCTGAGCTTGCATTGCCGTCCATGGAAATCACACACCCTATTAAGAACCACACCCCACCTTCTGTAATGCCTGCGGGACTACTATGAACAGCAGCGACTCCAGTGTAATTATTGTCTTTGAATAAATGTGTCATTTCTGTTCGTATTTCCTATGGTTACCTTCGTTACTATACAATAGCAGTTGATTCTATGCATGGTCCAAGTTTCATCGGGCTGCACACCAGTGTGTCACATTCATTTATAGTGAAGATCTGTGGCCATAGTTGGAACTAGACATGTCTCTCTGTGTTTTGTAACAATTCTCTAATGATTCCTATCCCTGTATACAAGTGCATCATCTGCAAATAACCTGGATGAAAGTGCAGAACAGTAACACACTTATCATCCTGCCTTGAAGTATAGCTCATAATAATTAATTTCGATGGAGCTCTACATTAATAACCATGATACGAATTCTGTTTGATAGGATATTTTCAATGTGTTGTTATTTATTGTTAAGTCTTGGGTTAGGCTTACAGTAACCATACACAATGTTTCTCAATTGTGGAATGAGTTCCATAGAGTCTTGGAGTCCTGAAAGGGAAACTGCTTAAACAATTAAAAAATAAAACTGTCAGCAAAGGAACGAAATTTCAACAAATCCAAAGCCATACAACAGAAAAATGAAATTTAGATTTTACTCTGGAGAAAAATTGTAACTCATTCTGAGGCATGAAGAGATACAACGAGTATTGTGGAAAATACTTTGAAAAAGGAAACTACAACGATCTGAATTGCAATGCTTTCCTAATTTCCTTTGAGAGTATATAAGTACTCATGGTTTTCAAGGCTTTTCAATCACAACAGAAGTTGTTGGAGCTCTGAGGCATCTGTTCAGCATTTAAAACGAACTAGATACTTTCCATGCTGCATCTAAAACTTGGTAGTCTCAAAGACTCACTTGACAATCAATCAGTATTGTAGTAAATTCTGAGGGTATCAGCAGTGCTTTAGTAATTAGCCCAGGAAATCACCTCATTCAAGACCCAAACCCTCAGGAACAATTTAAACCACCGCCCAGCAATGAGAACCACCAAGTGATGCCCATGGAAGAACTGCCTCAGAAGCACCAATTGGCCAAACAGGCCCTTGTCGATATGTTGCAACACCAGCTTATCAACCAGTTGTCCATGGAACCTAAGGTACTTAGAGTAGAGAGTAGTTGGTCTTCACTACTGTGTTTGCCTTTTATCGTCATATGAATGACAGGGTGGTAAACAGACTGCTTTTGGGTGAGTGCCCAAAGTCTTTTTCAGGCAAGAAGGATTATTTGGTATTACAATCAAATTAAAATTACTTGTTATCTCATGCCTTCACAGCTCTTAGTGTCACATGTAAATTGAGTGCCAATGAGCTACAATAAAACATCAGTTCATTTCCTGTGTATGAGAAGTGCGATGTGCACATGTGACCAGCATCCCATTTAACTGTCACTGGCCACAGAGAGCAAAATGTGGACTTTTGGCAACACACTCCCTGTTGTTCGAATCTTAATTGATATTCAGATGACATCCAATCGAGCCAAAGTATTACAAACATCTAATAAACAGTAGTTTCCAAAAGAATGTAGTGACTTCTACAGCATATGCGCCCCAAACATCTCACACTATTTCCTCAATATATTGTGCTGCAGTAACTTATTCTATATTACTTTTTTCTATGTGACATCTCCCTCAGTGTTGAAGATCATCGTGCGAAGGCGCTGTGACAGGTGTTCCACCATTCAGCGCCATGGCTGCCTCGCTGTCAGCACCTACTTGCTGCTCTCTGTTGATGGCAGCCTGCTGAATCTTGCCTTTTTCAGAGTGGGTGATCGGAAGACAGGTGTCTCACCAACTGCGCCATGGCAACATTGCATTAAGAACCTTCTTGCTGTTCTCTGTGTATAGTAGCCTGTCAATCTTATCTTTTTCACAGTGGGTGGTCGGGAGGAGCTGTCGCAGCAGCTGCAGCAGCTGTCTCAGCAAGTGCACCACAGCCCAGTAACCTTCAGCGCCTGCTCACTGTTCTCTGTGGATGGCAGCCTGCTGACTGGTTTCTTAGCAACTGTCATCACATATGCCATCATCCTGCTGGAGTTCAGCTCCCAGTCCATTGTTGGCAATGCAACCACTCAAGCATGTGTAAACTGAATTCTTCACTCACTGCCACACTAGTTACGTTATGCAGGGCATCAGGCGATTCTGTGTACGGAAACTAGAGTAAGTTCTACCTAGATGTGCATTTGAGTTTTGAAAAGCAGGTGATGCAACCATAAAAGCTACAAATACGCAATAAATGATTTGATGTGATTCACGTTTTATACCAATAACTCAAATTTTAAATATTTGATGAGTTTTTTGGGTCATAGTCACAGATACTGCATAGAAATGTATCATTAATACATGTTTATGGTATAGTATGTTCTCAATGAATATAACTCATTTCTAAACCTATGACTGTCTCCATGAATTTACTCATTCATTCAATTTATTCAGCAAATTACAGCTGTAAAGTGCTCTGAATTCTTAAACCAGTAGATAAAAAGTACAGGTCATAGCTCATCCTGCTCAGTCTTGGCTCACACCAGGACCGACCCAAATTATCCAGGACCCTACCTTTTATCTACTTTACTCACAATTCTCTATCAAAATCCACTTATTTTCATTTTAAAAAAACACTTAATTTGGTACATATAACTTAGAAAATTATTAAAAATTAATATTTTTTCTTATCACATTCACCTGTTATAAAGTAATTACTTTTTCTTACAAGAGTTTAACCTAAGGTAATACAGTTAATATTCCATTTATAAAAGATGCACATAAAGAAAAAAATTTCCTTCATTCACACAATCAATAATTCATATTTAAATTTTACTGTCTTTCCTTTTCAGGGTATTTTATTATTTAACTGTGCAGTTAGGGTTAATTTAAATAACAAATCCGCTCTCAGGAATCCAAAATCCTTCAGTGCCAAATGAAGGAAACCTAAAGGGCGTTTTCTTGATTTTTTTCTCCTTATTTCTTCCCACTCTTGATTTTTTTTCAATGTCTGTCTCAAAGTCCAGGTAGCTGTCCTTCTTTGCATCTGGTATTGCGGGGATGTAGCTCAAACAGCAGAAACTTGATTTTCGATGATCTCCATTACTTGTGTGGCCAGCCCACTCCTGCCATGGAGCATTCTGGGAGCATATGTTTTCCATCACAGTTTGTACATACAGTTTAGATTCTGAATGACAAAGTACTGTGCAATGCAATTTTCATCAGTTTATTTTCATTTGTAAATAAATTATTTTCTTTACCTTTTCGTACTTTACTTAAAGATATGAAATGTAAATAACATGTAACATTCCTTAACAACACTCAAAATAAGATTTAAAAGGAATATTATATGTTAAAATAGGGTGTAAATAAAGTTTGGGAACACTTTCAATTATTTATTGCGCAAGAACTAAACATTGTACAGATGTCATAGATATTGCATATTGAAGAGAAACTCTGAAAGCTTTTTTTCACAAACATTCGATATGCTAACCATGAGTGACCCTGCAGATGTCAATATAGTAATCGGATTCTTGCCATACCAGTCCCAGCATGGCATCATTGACTGTTGCAGTCACTTGTCGTATTCTTACATCACGTGGAAGAGGCGGTACATACACCAGATATTTAATGTGTCTCCACAGAAGAAAGTCATATGGGGTGAGATCTGGTGATTGGGGAGGTCAGTTCATGAAACAGCTGTCCCCTTCTGTAACACGGCCGATCCATCGATGTGACAGCTCCGTGTTCAGGTATCCACAAATTTCATGATGAAAATGGTGTGGAGCCTCATCCTGCTGAAAGATTAATGGGGAATTCAATTGCATTTGAGGCATCAGCCATTGCTACAATATGTCCAAGTAGGAATTCCATTGACAGTGCTCTTGAAGAGGAAGAATGGCTCATACAGTTTTTGATGTGACAAGCCACAAAAAACATTTACCTTTGGGGAATCGCACTGAAATTCAATGCATTTGTGTGGATGCTTTGTATCCCAGATTCAACAATGGCGCCTGTTCACTTTCCCATTATAGTGTCAAAAGTGACTTCGTCACTAAAAATTAGGTGATCAACAATGCCATCCCCATCCTCATTCAATTGTTGCAATTGCGAACGAAATTCAAGATGGTTATCTTTGTCATAGTCATTGAGCTTCTGCACTAGCTGCAATTTGCCTGGTTTCATAGACAGCTTCTGTCGCAGGACTTTCCACGCTATCATTGGAACCATTTCGAGTTCACGGGATGCATGACACACAGATTTCTTTGGACTCCTAATGAATGTCTCTTGTGCGCGCTCCACATTCACTTCACTCACACTGGGACATCCGCTTCTCTTTGCTGGGCACAAGCAACCTGTCGTAACGAATTTGTTGTGTCAGTGGCAAATGGCCCTCCTTGTTGATGGCTTCTTACTGTACTTGGTTCTAAAGATCCATTGAACTGCTGTAGTACACTAGTTTTTGTCAAACTCCAACAGACAGAAAGCTCCATCTGCACCTGGACTCTTCATGTTTGCGACTAGCGCTGTCTATTGGCAAATTACCAAACTACACTGTGGCGGTATACATGAAAAAAACATTCAGGGCTTCTCTTCAAAACGACATATGTATGATATATGTACAATGTTTGGTTTTGTGCAATAAGTAATTGAAAGTGTTTCCAGTCTATATGTACTCCAAGTACATTCCTGTACTGCTTCAGCGCCACCTTCAAATGAAGTTATGAACGGTTTAGTGAATGGCGTGAGAGAATGTGTATGTGATATGAAAGAGAGTACAATCAGCATGCGCCCTTATCTCATTTCCTCTGACGCCAGCACTGATGGTAGTGTTGCACTGGGTCGGTATTATCCTATCTAGAGGCTACGCACTACCAGGTAAATACGAGCTGTATAATCTCAGAACAGTCACTTGCATGAGAAGGCTTACACAGGCAAGACCTATGTTGTTTTGTATGGTTGCATGGGGGAACAAACGTCGATTTCACACAAACATTAACCGATTTTGAAAATTCAAAATGCTAGCATATTCTAATTGACATATCAAATTTTTTCAGTTTTTATTTCCTCTATCTGTCTGAAAATACTTCCAAAGGAACTAGAAACATGAAGTTAAGACTTCTATAACTTTTTCTAATTTTTTTATTCGTTGTATAATTAAAAATCTCTAGTAGATAATCTGTGCTGGGCCACATGAGTTAAATTTTTCTTGCCATACATTGTTACATACAGTAAAGTATCTGAAGAAATTTTTTCATTAAAATTTGTGCAAAATTTCATAGTCGTTTTCTGCGAAGTTACAATATTCTTTCTATGAGTTTTATTAATCAAATGGATTGGATAATTTGTAGCGAAACTATCTGGAGTTACATCAGTATCTGTTCTGAGTAGTATAACTTGTTTTAAATGGAGAATTGCATTGTATGTTTTGAGAAAACTATTTGAAGGTTTAACAATCCACAACTCGTGTGGAAAAATTTTGTTTATTCCATTTTTCAAGTATATATTTTGTAGATTAACATGGTCAAATAATGAAGAGTCAAATTACTGATTATTTTTACGATTTCTCAGAAATGTAACAAATACAAAATATGGCATATAAAATTTTACAGAGTTATAGTAATTTTTGCCAACAAGTTCAAAATTTTTCTTACCACTCAACCCTGCAGCAACGGAATTTTCAGATTTTTCAGAATATTTTCTCATTGTTCTAACTCGTAATTTGGTTCATATTTAACAATTTGTACATGAATTTCCATCGATTGTATTACAATTTTCCTTCCTTAGGGAGTGCATCTTTAATTTCAACTCGAGCATCATTATAATCAGGCCATCTAAGAATTGCAGAACTAGAAGATCTAATAAAAATTACTTCCAACATAAGTTCTTTATAATCTTTAAAAAAATCCACTAGGTAGTCCAAGTGGATAAAGTACCTCATTTCTCACACTCCTTATCTTTCCATTATTTAGAATTTGCCCTTTTAAGATTATTTTACAGTAACATATGAAATGCAATATAACATAACTGTTGATGAAATAAAAGGATGTTGCATTCTAGATAATATATTATTTCCTGTCTTCATGGTCATAAAATCAAACAGTTTTGCCACATAATTATCAATTAATTTTATTATTGGATGTTCCATCACGTGTTGGACAATCTGATTCTGATCTATCATGATTAGATATAACAGTTCTAAAGTTAATGTACAACTGTGCATGATTTGGATGAAGCCATCCATCGCCAACATTTATTTCTGTATCTCTACCTTTGTTGGTTGCATTTAAGGTATTTTTACTTTTTGTAGTCACAGGGAATGGGTAGAACTGACAACTCTCAATAAAGTTTATTAAGACACTTTAAAAGTAAGACAGTGTTAAAATAACTGTAACGCAAGCACCATTAAAGTCAATCAAATCGTCATTTTCATCGGTTGCAGTAATTTCGAAATCTAGAATAGGATCAAAAACAGGAATGTCTACATCATAATGTGGTAGATAAATTAATGGTCTCCCAAATTCAGCATTAGGCTAGAATAAAGCAATAATACTACTCTCTCAATGAAAATGATTACTATGTTCAACAAACATTACATCAGCTACCAGATTAAAATTTATATTAATTAAATCAAATGGAATAATTTTAGGAACATCATTACCAACAGTCTTTTTATTGGCTTCAACAGTTTGCCTATCAAATCCAAACACACTCCAAATACCATTTTTTAGATCCATATACAATTTTACATCACTTTCAATAGTAATTCTACTTAAAATTTCATCTCCTGTAATGTGAATATTTGGCTTTTTTGTATGAATAAATTTTTCTAAATTTTTAAAACTTTACTAAACTACAGGAATTTCTATCATATCTCCATCTCATTACAGTTTTTCAGTTTTTGATGTAATATTTGGAGTTCAAAAAGGTTATAAAACTAACTAATGTAACATTTTTATATTTTTCTCTTACTGGAACAGTTAAGCTTTTTTAAGAACATGTGATTTAACACTCAACTGAAATAGATGAAGCATTGATATTAATAAAAATTTGTTGAAGTAAATGGCAGATTGGGAGCCAAAATTTTGAAGTACAGAAACCAAATAAAAAAATAAACATGGTATACTTCTACCAGTTTCTATTCGATGTGAAATCAGGAACTAGTGGATGTAGGAAAACTACATTAATGATTGCTAATTGTATTCGAGCTTCATGATGGTTGAATTTCAACAAAATTAATCAGTAGTATTTATACTTCTAAAGCTTAGATTAACCCAAATACTTTGCCTTTATAAAAAGTGTATAAAACTAGAGATAACCAAAAAATTGATACTTTTATTGAAAATAATGATAAAATTATTTCATTATATGAATGTCTAGATAATTCAGCAGTAGTTTTAGACGACTTCATTCTTGAAAATCATGATGTAGTTAGACAATATTTTACTAGAGCAAGACATAAGGAACAGATTGTTGTTATATAGCTCAGACTTACTCAGAAATACCAAAACAGTTAGTCAGAGATAATCGTAATATTTTAAATGTTTTCAGACAAGATGACACAAATTTCAATTATATTTACCACGAGTTTGTTGGAAGTGATTTAAAATTTGATGATTTTAGAGAAATGTGTAGTAAATACTGGAATAATCAATTTGCACTTTTTACAATAGACATGACCAGAAAACCAAATGAAGGTATTTCAGAAATAAAATACAGAATTTCATAATAACATAAATGTCAAACATAAACATTAAACAAGAAAGTTAAACATAAATGATAGATGTAAAAA
Source organism: Schistocerca serialis cubense (assembly GCF_023864345.2). Lineage (NCBI taxonomy): Eukaryota > Metazoa > Arthropoda > Insecta > Orthoptera > Acrididae > Schistocerca > Schistocerca serialis. Next base: position 305,000,271 of record NC_064639.1, on the reverse strand, counting down.
GTTTGATTAACAGTTTTCATCTCTAATTAATTTTCGCAGAACAGGACCCAGTAGTTGTTAAAAAGGCTAAACGAAATGGAAAGAAGGTTGAAGAATTGAAAGAACAGTTAAATCTTTGGAAAAAACAACCAAGAATACAATTTGGAAGATGTAAAAAAAAAAAGAAGATCAACCAGTTATCGATGCTATTGAACAAGTGAAACAAGAAATAGAAGTTTTAGGTAATAATGTTCTGAAAGCTATTGAAGAAAACAGAGAGGATGAAAAATGTATGATTTCCTATTGTCATTATACAGAAGATCTTGGAGATACACCAGAAATTAAATCTCATGAAACTCCAGAATGTGATTATAAATTAAGTGAATCAGAACTACAGAAGTATTGGAAAAATGTGAAGAAGAGACTACAAGTAAGAACAAGAGAGGTGTTATTAAAATATAATGGATAGTGATGTTAAAAAAATAAATTTTAGTGAAACAGTGTTAAAGTACATTAATCATAGTAAAGTTGAAGTCTTAGGATTGAAACCTGTTTGTATATTTAAATATGTTGGTGAATTACAAGTTGAATTCAATGGAGATAAATTAAGACTTATGAAGGAACAGACAGATTAACGAAACTTTTAACTGAGAAACAGATTACTATGGACAACATGAATAAAAAATTTGATGGTTTTGGTTTATCTAATTACCAGATATATTATATTGTTCAGGAGCATTATATACTGAGAATAGCCAAAATGAAATAAAATCAAGTGACAAATTTAAATAGTTGATAAAAATAATTGTTGATGACTATTTCCCAAACTTAAGAAGATTCTTTAAATTATTCAGAAATAAATTCGCCTGAGAAAAAAGGTAAAGGGTCAATTAAGAAATATTCTGAAAAACCCATTGAATATCTTTTGATGAATGATGTTAGAGATTTGAGTGACAGATTAACATTAATTCATAGTGAAAAATTAGCTGGAAATAAAAATTATTGTAATGATTAAGTTGGCATAATACAGATGTTAACTAATAATTCGATGTTTTTTATCAATAATCCTGAAGGAATTCGAGATCTAATTAGTTTTATAATAATCTTACTCACCCATTTTGGAAAAGTGAAAAACATGGTAAAGGATCAATAAATACATTATTTAACAAACTTCTATTTGAAATGCATCTACCTGGCTACAGATTTTGTTGTCTGGGGTGATACAGCAATGAATTCAGTAAATGAGGCATACAAACAACGTGACATTGCCTATCATGATCAAAAAGATTTAGAATCTAGATGTTGTGTTGGTAAAGAACTTCAATTATCTGCAAAAGAAAGAATGTATGCAAGTGATATTTTATTACAAGAAAAAATAGCTGCAACTGCAGTTAAGAGAAATAATGTATGGAAAACGACAATTAGGAATGGGTTTAGTGTTGATAAAAATGATTGGTTGTTGCAAGATTATTAATCCTTATAAATTTTTTATCTATATAAATGAATAACTTTAGTAATGATTATATTTTGCTACCAAGTGGCAAAACTAAATCAAGACCAATTAAAATTAAATTAAATAATCAACAGTTACAGAGTATTGATGAAATTTTGTACTGATGCAGAAAAAAGAATGAAAGCTGAAAAACTGGTGGAAATTTACTTATTGCATTTGGCATTCACATTGTGAAAAAGATTACCAAATATCTGACAAAATGAAAGAAGGTTCTAGACTAACAAAAAATGAAGGTCGATTTATTCCATTACCATTAGCTGCATTACCGTATCTAGAAACTATTCGTTCACTTCCTGGTAGTTCTGCAGCAATCGTAAATGCATTAATAAATTTTTAATTTTAGTAATGAACACCCTCAATACACGGTTTACATAGAATTGACCTAGGTTTCAGTCAGGATAACCCAGCGTTCTTCAGAATAACAGTATCTACCGTTTGTCGATAGGGGACATCGTCAAACTAAATCTACAACTCCATAAATTATCGTAAGACTGTAAAACTTATCTGGCACTGCCTCAACCCCACTTCGTGACCGTGATGCGGCAGCCATGACTGCTGTATTGGAACTCCAGTACAGCACTTGTGGCTGCCACAGTATCTGAAAGGAATGTCAAAAATCAAGAAAGGATATAAGTATTTATTAACAATTATAGATGTTTATCCAAAATTTGCTTGGGCTCCAGACAAAACGGGTAAGAATGTAGTTGATGTATTTGAAAAATTATTTAAAGATAGAAATCTAAAAGATTTACAAACAGATAATGGAAAAGAACTCTACAATAAAAATTTTCAAGACCTGATGAAAAATATGTTATTACTCATTATTCAACTTTTTCAGAAATAAAAGCATCTGTTGTTGAAAGATTTAAGAGAACACTTGAAGAAAAGATTGGAATGCAGTTGACTTATTAGGAAATTATAAACAGGTTGACTTAGTTGAAAATCAAGTTGTTGAATACAATAACACAAAATATTCGACTATAAAAATGAAATCAATGGAAGTAAATGAAAATAATTATAAACCAACTACTGCTTTATCTACTGACAAAGCGAAATTTAAGAAAAAGAGATAAAGTTAGAATCAGTAAACTTAAAAGAATTTTTGAAAAAGGGCACGGTCAACATATTTTTGAAATTGAATCTGTTATTCATTGTAATCAGGTTAAATATAAATTAAAAGACTTAAATCGTGAAGCAGTAAAAGGAAATTTTTATGATTATGAGTTACAGAAAACAGAAAATCGTTGTGTATATCTTGTTGAAAAGGTTCCAAGAAAGAAATATAATAAAGTACATATTACATGGTTGGGATTTGATAATTAGCATAGTAGTTGGATGAATAAGGATAAAATTGTTTTATCAATATTAAATAAAAGTTTTAAATATAAATGTATCAAACAGTATGAATTGTCTCTTTCATATATTCTATCTGTATTTTATCCTGATAGGAATGAAGATATAGTCTCTAAATTCTAAATCAATTAACTGGTAAAATTGTGAACAGTTTTAATGATGAAGAAATTTGTATTGTTTATGAATACTTTAAGAAACAGTCTACTGGTCCTTTAAATTATATGAATTCAGTCTGATGGAGATTTATATCATTAATCAGTTGTTCTTATGTATAGTTGTCAATAATAATAAAATAGTTCTGATCACAGACAATCCTCATATTTTTTCGTTCTTTGGTATAAATTAATTGAGTTAGGCTTGTACTCAAGCGTGAACATTTCTTCACAGTTCGAATGTCTGTATATAATTCCATATAACTGTCTTTGAAATTTCTTTTTGAGCCTGTATAAAAATATAAAGTTCATACACGAGACCGAAAACAATGGTTCCTTGCAATTTCTGGATGTGGAAGTATACAGAGCTGCTGAAGGTAAACTGGGACACAAAGTGTACTGGAAACCAACACACACTAATCGGTACCTGCACGTGGAGAGCCACCACCACCCAGCTCAAAAATATTCTGTCCTGCATACGTTAACTGCCCGAGCCTACCGGATAAGCGATGAAAATAACATCAAAGATGAATTAAAGGAACTACAACACACGTTTCGTGCCAACGGCTATGATGACAAAATCATAAGCAAGGTAGCTAAAGCCAAAGGGAGCAGAACACGTGAAGAAGGCAAAGAAGAGAAACTTCCACTGGTACACTTACCATATGTAAAAGGCGTCAATGAACGGCTAGGCAACGTCCACCGCCGACGAAGTTTCAAACCGATTTTTCGTAGCAATCACAGAATCCACGAAATGATAGGTTCCACCAAGGATATAGTCAACATTCTTAACACTGCTGGTGTTTACGAACTACAGTGTGAGTGCGGTGCTGCCTACATTGGAGAAACAGGGAGACCTGTCAGCTTACGAGTAGCAGAACACGATCTCTATGTCCGGCGTTAGCGGAACACCACCGTGACTGTGGACAGCCCATCAGGTTCCAGGAAGCCCGAGTACTGGCGAAGCAATCGTGGATGCGAGAACGCAAAATACGGGAGGCGATCGAAGTTATTAAACAGCCTGACAACATCAACAGAGAAGATGGCTACAAACTCCCGGCATCCTGGCTGCCGGCCATCCCAGTCCAACAGGCCGCGAGAGGTCACGTGGCAGAAGCTACACGGGACACGGACATATCTGCACAAACAGCTATAGAGCAACTGTTAGTCCACTTCCGCGCACACCAGGAGGAGAACTTGCCGACCAGAAGCCGAACGCTGATTGGCGGACAGCTACCAATCGTTGACGACATGGACATCCATGAATAGCCTCTTTCTTTCCATCTTCCCTTATGTCATGACTAGCCGATCATATTAGAGGGCCAATTAAAATTTGTACAACAGAGACATCAGACATCGATAGTCTGTAATAAATAGTAGCACCTATCCCCATGCAAATCCTCGAAGTGTAAAGCGAAACCCCCTCCAGTCACCCCTGAGCTCACCATCCCTCTCCGTCCTATCGATGACCCCATCCACCCCAACAACTCGCTCCACCCTCCGCCTACTGCAGAGGACATCATCCATTTCATCACCATTGTGTTCCAAAACATCCATCCCTTCCAGCGCTCCCACACCCTTTCCCAAATCGCCTTCGCTGCCTGTTCCATCTTCCATCATACCACCTACGCCACATACTCCCACAACCAGGCCTACTTCACCTTCACCCCCCTCACCACCCTCGTCTAACTCTCCCCTCCCATGGTGCAACAACCCTACCGTATCCTGTACCACAATATTCGCTCCCTGCCCACCCACAAACTCCTCTTCCTCCACACCCTCTGTCAGCACTGCGTGGATGCCTTCGTCCTAAATGAAACCTTCCTTCAACCCCTTATCTCCGTCACCACAGCTCCTTACACCCTTCACTGCACCAATAACCCGTACCCTCTGGCGCGTGGCGGAGTTGCTATAGGCCACCTCAAGCACCTCCCTGTCTGGCCCCAACCTCTCCTTAACAATCCTGCCGAGCATCTCACCCTCAGCCTCTTCTTCCCCAACCTTACCACCACCGTGCCATCATTTATGTCCGCCCTCGCGCACCCATCCCGTCCGATTTCCTGGCCCACATTGACTGCACCTTCTCCACCTACGTGATTGCCGCCGACCTCAATATCCACAGCCGTGATCCTGCCGACTTCGAGCGGTGGCATCAGTTTATCACCACCCTCCAGGGAGACCTGATTCCTCTCCCTCAGCACACCCGACCCGAATCCAACACCACTCCCGATGTGGTCCTTGCCTCTCCCAACCTCCTTGGGCGCATCACCGCAGATGTCCTTGACCTCATTGGCAGTGACCATTCTCCTGTTCTCCTCAGTAATGGTCGCCCTCCCCGCAACGCTCCTCGCCCCGAAATCCCTCCTAGACTTGTCCATGATTACTCCCGTGCCAACTGGGATGCCTACCAGGACTCCATTCACAATCAGGTTGACGGCCACGACCTTACCCTCCAATCTCCTGATGACATCTCTCGCACTGCTGCCTTCATGCACCAGACCTTGTCTGATGCCGTCGTCACCCGTATCCCCACCAAAGCCATCCACCCTCACCACCCCGCCCTGCCTCCATAGGCCATCCTTCTCCTTTGAGAGTCCCGCCGCCTCTACCGCTCTTTTCTCCACACCTGTGATACACTTACCCGCCACCGGCAATTATAATGACACATCCGCAACCTGCTTACTTCGAAGAAACGTCGTGCCTGGAGCCAGACATGTACACAACTCAACACCACGCTCCCCATAAACTCTTCCAAGTATTGGTCTGCTTTCCACCGCTTTACTGGGAACCGCCCCACCTCCCAGTACCCTCTCCTCCTTGATGACCGTCCCTTTCCTGACAACATCATTAAGGCCAACCAATTCGCCTCTCACCTCTCAGATGTTTTTTTTCCATCCCAGATGATCCCCACTTTGATTATTCCCTCTTCCCTGACATCATGGCCTGTACGAATACCTCTGTTCCTCCCCTTGCTCCTAGCTTCCAATACTAGGGCCACACACCACCATCTGAACTTAACACTCTCATCACTATGTAGGACATCAACCTCATACTCCGCACTAAACGCAACACTGCTCCCAGTCACGACTGCATTACCTACCACCACCTCAAACACTGCCCTCCCTCCTTCCTTTCAGTCCTGGACACCCTCTACAATATCATCCTTGCCACTGGCTTCTATCCCGACCTGTGGGAAACCTCCCATATCCTGATGTTCTCCAAACCCAACAAGCCTCCATCTGATGCCTCTTCCTATCGTCCTATCTGTCTAACATCAGTGTTCAGCAAGCTCTTGGAATCCATCCTTTCCCAGCACATCCATCACCACCTCCACCAAAATCACCTCCTCCCCAACACCCAATGTGGCTTTCGACCTTCCTTCTCTGCCATTGACCAACTCCTCTGCCTCACTCATCTCCTCTCCCCCCAGCTTAACTCCCGTCGCTCTGCCATTTTTGTCTCCCTCGACCTCGAAAATGCCTACGACCATGTCTGGCATCCCGGTCTCCTGTTTAAACTCCAAACCTATGCCCTCCCTGTCAACTACATCTGTCTGATGGCCTCCTTCCTCTCCCGCTGCCCCTCCTATGTTACCATCCATAATGCCAATTCCCACACCTTCTACCCCTCTGCAGGTGTGCCCCAGGGCTCTGTCCTCTCCCCTCTCCTCTACCTCCTGTACACGGCAGATATGCCCCAACCCCCCCCCCTCCAGTACACCTCTTGCAATATGCCGATGACACCACATTCCTCGCCCTCATGCCTACCCTCCAACGGTCCCAACGCCTTCTCCAGAATCAGCTTGACCTTTCTGCTGCATGGTGTAACCAGTGGCTTCTGAAAATCAATCCTTCCAAGACCCAGGCAATCATCGTAGGTCATACCACTCGCTCCTTCTGGCTCCTGGATTTCTCCCTTACCATCTGCGCCCATCCTGTCCCCCTCACCCCCACCCTCACCTACAGTGGCCTCACCATTGACCATCACCTCAACTGGATCCCTCATCTCCGCTTCATCCAATCCAAAGCCCACAACCAGCTCTGACTCCTCAAACTCCTCTCTGGCCAGACATGGGGGTTTCACCCCTCTACCATCCTCCACACCTACAAATCCTTCATCTGTCCGATCCACTGTTATGCCTGGATATCTGCCCCCCCCACCCCAAATTCTATAAGTTCCTCCAGATCCTTGAGCGTCATGCACTCCGCCTCGCCTTCCGTATACGCCTCCCGTCCCCCACGCGGATCCTCTATGACCTCATTCCTTTCCCCTATCTGCTCCTATTCCTCGAACATATCCGCATACTCTGCACCTCCCGCCGCCTTGATCCCCCTCACCCCCTTGTTGCTCCTCTTCTCTCCCATCCCCGCCCCCTGCCATGTCTTCACTGTTGTGTCCCCCTACCCTCCATCCCTTCACCCCAAGGTGGCTTCCATCAACTCCCCCTCCTGGCTGATGCCCTCTCTCCCTCCATTATCACCCCCCCCTCCTTTCCTCCATCCTTTTCTTGGGCTCCCTCTCCCCCCTTCCATCTTTTTCCCCACCTACCCTCTCTCTGCCCCCCTTCTCTCCCCCAAGTCCTTTTGCATTTCCCTCCTCTGCCTTTTCCCATTCACTCTCTCGTATGCCCTTCCCCTCGCCCCCTTATGGGTCCTCTCCCTCCTTTGGTTCCCCCCTTTTCGTTTTTCCTCTCCTCCCTCCTTGTTTTCCCCCTCATCTGTCCAGGTCCACCCCCCCCCCCCCATCTGCCTTAGGCTATGGTGTGTCCTCTTTGTACTGACATTTTAGTTCAGTGTTTACAGTGAGTGTTCAGCGTTGTGGGTCTTTTCGGAAGAGTTGTGAACGGCCATCATACTGTTGCTGAGTATGATTTTATATCTCTTGCTTACAGAAACCAGACTGTCACCATGTTTTTTAATTGTCTGTCTACTATGTTACCCGTCTGCATCCTGTGTATTTTTATTCTCTTTGCCAACCCTTTGCTTTATGTTTTAACTTTCCCCAATTTTCCTCCGTTTTACAATTGAAGTCCCCATTTTATCGCCTGCTTTTATTGTTTCTTAACTTCTCCTTACATTTTAAAAAGTAGTTTATTATTGTTGTTAGTTTTTAGCAATGACGCAGCATATAACCCAGAAGAATTTTAATCACTATACACTGCTCTGTAAAAACATTATGACCTAATGGCCGGTATTGCCACCTTTAGTACGGATAACAGCGGCCACGCATAGTGATATGGAAGCAATGGGCCTTGGTAGGTCTCTGGACGAAGTTGGCACAACATTTGAACACTAGTTACCTAGTTCCTGTAAATTCCTGGAAGGTGGTCGATGGGTTCTGACACCACGTTCAACCACATCATAGATGTGTTCGATTTGGCTCAGATCTGTAGAGTTGGGGAGCCAGCACATCAATTGTAACCCGCCACTGTATTCCTCGAACCGCTCAGTCACACTCCTGGCCTTGTGACATGGCGCATTATCTTGTTGAAAAATACCACTTCCATCGGGAAATATGATCGTCATGAAGGGCTGTATGTGGTCTGCAGGCAGTGTACAATACTCCTTGGCCGTCATTGTGCCTTGGACGAGCTCCAGTGAACCCATCGTTGCTCATGTGAATGGTGCTCACATCATAACATAGGCACATGCATGGGTCGTCAGTTGTGGCGGCTCGTCGTTAGGAGTGTTCGGTGCACTGTGTGCTCAGACACACTTGCACTCCACCTGCTACAATTCGCTGCCTGCCCTGTTTTACCAGTCTGCGCAGATTACGACATCCGATATCTCCAAGGAGGGGCGGTCGCCCAACCCCATGACGTCTAGACATGGTTTCACCACATGTTGAAGACACTCACCAGAGCACTCCTCGAAGTCCCAACAAGTTGAGAAGTTGGCACGCCACTCTCTCACCTTAACAACACAGTCAGTCAGATTAATATTCATATTATAGGTCATGATCTTGGTGTTACCCAGTACTACATTTGGTATGTGACGTTTATAACATTTTTACACGAGTAAATTGTGGGCAAAATCTTCATATAATTGCTTACGTAGCCTGTAGAGAACTTGTACCGGAGGGGCTGTAGTGGAGTAAGGGAAAACAGGGAGAGAGATGGATTGCGGGCCATAAATGCTGCGTCCAGTGAACTTGCTGTGCGAGTGATTTTGGGAATTAGCGCTCTGTGGATTGTACCAGCGGAGGGACTTTTGGCCGTGGCACTCCCCTCCCTCCGCTTAGGGTTGCAGCAGGAGGGCAACGGTTTGCAAAACATTTTACCTGGACCAGGCGACAGAATGTCGCGAAGGTGGCCAGCTGACGGAAAGTGGTTGGAGGGAGCCATTTAAGAGAGACTACTGTAGTCTGAGCTTTTGTGCAAATGGTGGGCAGGTCAAAAATTCTGAGCCAATTTCTGAAAGAAGGCTGTTGAACTTCTGAAAGAAGGCTGTTGAACTTCCCAATCAGTCGTGCCCATGAAATATATGTTTTTGTCGCCCGCTAAAAGAATTTGGCGACTTCCTGGCGTGAGATCTCTCTTTAAATGAGGGACTGTGGTCCTGTCTTGTTAGACTTTTTTTGGCTAATCATGATACTTCTTACCATGAGAACGACGCTTCTCTAGTCCAAAATTGCCTTTTTTCAAACAAGCTGTGATGATAGGGACAAAGCAGGAAGACTGTAACTCCCCTGACGCCAGGAAGTCGCCAAATTCTTTTAGCGGGCGACAAAAACATATATTTCATGGGCACGACTGATTGGGAAGTTCAACAGCCTTCTTTCAGAAGTTCAACAGCCTTCTTTCAGAAATTGGAAATGGTCGGCCTGGAAAGATGAGATCTCTCTTTAAATGAGGGACTGTGGTCCTGTCTTGTTAGACTTTTTTTGGCTAATCATGACACTTCTTACCATGAGAACGACGCTTCTCTAGTCCAAAATTGCCTTTTTTCAAACAAGAGCGATTTTGAGTCACTTATCGGCTCCTCTCAGGATACGCAAAGCTGTGGCTTGCTCCCCCAGCGTGGGAACCCCAGCGCTGTGTCTGGATTTGCCAGCAGGCCAACAGAATGGTAAGAGGCGAGATTTAATGAGCAGAGAATAGTTCGATTGATTTGTATAACGTGGAGGCGGTTTCGTTTGTGCCAATTCGGCTCGCATACCAAGGCTTGGTGGAAAGTTGTTGTTATTCTTGGCTTTCTTCGTCTTCTAATCCTTCCCTTCCCTTGTGGAAAACTTCAGGCCTTTCCCTAGTGGGGAAGACTCGCGATCTGTAAGTTGTGAGCGTGGGCTTGATCTGAGATTCTGTTATTCTGCGCAACGGATTAATCTGAGATGTACCCTTTACCCTGTGGCTCCTACAAGATGCAATATCCACCCCCACACTACTACAGAAGTCAGGCAGACGCTCCTAACGTTCTAAAGAGAAATGCCTGAAAAACTTTCAGCAATAAATATCTTTTGGAGTCGTCCGCTGTAAGGAAATGACACAAAAATTCACAAAATTTCTTACGTAACTAGTAGGATACCTGGGTACTGGAGTAGTGCTAGTTAGTGTAAGAAAAACATGAAACTAACGAAAGTTATTATTTATTTTGCAAAAATTCTGAGAAATCACAATGGCACTTTTAGTTATGAATTGAACAAGCTATATCCTGGTTCCTTTCGGAATGTGAAGTTACCTCTCAAGGATAGGATTCGCTAATGAAATTTCTATACAAAGTTTAAGATGGTTGTTGACTTGGCAGAATGGCTGAGAGGCGCGCCTACTCAACTTGAATAATTATCCTTTAGAATGTTGCTAGGTATGGTCGAGGCTGTTGCGTGTGAAATGCAGTGAAGTGTACTGTTGTGGAGGAAATATGGGGCTCGCAATAGCTGTAGAGCACAATACTGTAAGCTGTGATGACTGCTGTCTGCGCCGCTCTCTGCTGACAAATAAGATAGCTCTCGTTCTATCTGGATTGACCTTCGCCAATCAAACTCTCCCTACGCCTTGATGAAGTCAAGGATTCCTATTCGCCCCTAGTCTATTGGCGTGGTACACCGGTCAGATAACGAGTCCACCGTGATGCCACTCAAAAATTCGCTCGCAGGCGTTTAACTATAACTCTGTCCGTTCACACTGCACAATAAGTGTGGCGGCCAACACTGTGAACAACGTTTAATCTTAAGGACTGAATATAGAGAGTCGCACTTCTATTCGCTCTCAACAGAGGTGCTCTCCCAGTGAAGTACTGAGGAGAGACTTGTTCCTCGCTCCAAGAGCGACAACGGAACAGCGCCTCTCCACGCCAGATGTGAAGGGGTATATCTTTCGGTCTCTTCCATTTCTCCTTCAGCTCAAGGCGTCAGAAATATCGTCTACCAATCAGCATTGCTCTTCTAAAACGGGAGAATGACGGTTTGTTTAAGGTGACCAATCCGGAAATCTGTAGTATCAGCGTTTAGCGTTTGCTGTCTGTCTGTGAAAATCTCTGAAACTGCATGCTATGTGTAAAGAATTCGTCGGTTGGGCGCTCCTACACACGGGGTCGTTCCTCCTTTCCCTTGGGGAAGCGCTGTCTGCTCCACGGGCAGCCACCGACCGACATAGATGGGTTGGGACTGGCATCCTGGCGTGCGGTTGCCTCTCTCGAACTAAAAGCTCCTGTGATCGTCGTGTCTGGAATGTATGTGTGTACACCAGCCTCGAGTATTTCAACCACGGTGCGCACTTACGATTTATTAGTTATTTGCATATCGTTTACATAAATTCTTACAACATTGACTTTATCTTATCGAGTTTGGGTTCGAATGAAGCGTCTTGATGTGCGGAATATGATTGTGGGGGCGGAATATGTAAGCAATGAAGGCCAGGAGACCACGACGTCTTACAAAGCTGTGGTGGGCTAACCAACAGTGGAACTGCATACTATCTCCCACATATCATGTGTCATGACGTTTGACAATTCCAGCCTGTGAGTCAAATTGGTTTGACCAGACCAGTGAATGCGTGCACCTCACACTGAAATTTGCTGGGGTTTCAGGGCTCCGGTACGGAAGTTTTCCGCTTTCTAATAGTCAGGACACGGCATAGTTTGCAAATTTTCGTGGACACGTGACAATATTAAGGCTGCCGCAGCACGCCACTCATCGCCCACAGCGGGCTGTTTTCTGGTACCACCTGAATCGAGGTGAAAGGGTCGTACAGTGTTTCTGCACCAGAGTGGGGTTATTAAATGATACACTACTGGCCATTAAAACTGCTACACCAAGAAGAAAAGTTGATGATAAACGGGTATTCATTGGACAAATACACTCCTGGAAATTGAAATAAGAACACCGTGAATTCATTGTCCCAGGAAGGGGAAACTTTATTGACACATTCCTGGGGTCAGATACATCACATGATCACACTGACAGAACCACAGGCACATAGACACAGGCAACAGAGCATGCACAATGTCGGCACTAGTACAGTGTATATCCACCTTTCGCAGCAATGCAGGCTGCTATTCTCCCATGGAGACGATCGTAGAGATGCTTGATGTAGTCCTGTGGAACGGCTTGCCATGCCATTTCCACCTGGCGCCTCAGTTGGACCAGCGTTCGTGCTGGACGTGCAGACCGCGTGAGACGACGCTTCATCCAGTCCCAAACATGCTCAATGGGGGACAGATCCGGAGATCTTGCTGGCCAGGGTAGTTGACTTACACCTTCTAGAGCACGTTGGGTGGCACGGGATACATGCGGACGTGCATTGTCCTGTTGGAACAGCAAGTTCCCTTGCCGGTCTAGGAATGGTAGAACGATGGGTTCGATGACGGTTTGGATGTACCGTGCACTATTCAGTGTCCCCTCGACGATCACCAGTGGTGTACGGCCAGTGTAGGAGATCGCTCCCCACACCATGATGCCGGGTGTTGGCCCTGTGTGCCTCGGTCGTATGCAGTCCTGATTGTGGCGCTCACCTGCACGGCTCCAAACACGCATACGACCATCATTGGCACCAAGGCAGAAGCGACTCTCATCGCTGATGACGACACGTCTCCATTCGTCCCTCCATTCACGCCTGTCGCGACACCACTGGAGGCGGGCTGCACGATGTTGGGGCGTGAGCGAAAGACGGCCTAACGGTGTGCGGGACCGTAGTCCAGCTTCATGGAGACGGTTGCGAATGGTCCTCGCCGATACCCCAGTAGCAAAAGTGTCCCTAATTTGCTGGGAAGTGGCGGTGCGGTCCCCTACGGCACTGCGTAGGATCCTACGGTCTTCGCGTGCATCCGTGCGTCGCTGCGGTCCGGTCCCAGGTCGACGGGCACGTGCACCTTCCGCCGACCACTGGCGACAACATCGATGTACTGTGGAGACCTCACGCCCCACGTGTTGAGCAATTCGGCGGTACGTCCACCCGGCCTCCCGCATGCCCACTATACGCCCTCGCTCAAAGTCCGTCAACTGCACATACGGTTCACGTCCACGCTGTCGCGGCATGCTACCAGTGTTAAAGACTGCGATGGAGCTCCGTATGCCACGGCAAACTGGCTGACACTGACGGCGGGGGTGCACAAATGCTGCGCAGCTAGCGCCATTCGACGGCCAACACCGCGGTTCCTGGTGTGTCCGCTGTGCCATGCGTGTGATCATTGCTTGTACAGCCCTCTCGCAGTGTCCGGAGCAAATATGGTGGGTCTGACACACCGGTGTCAATGTGTTCTTTTTTCCATTTCCAGGAGTGTATATTATACTAGAACTGACATGTGATTATATTTTCACGCAATTTGGGTGCATAGATCCTGAGAAATCAGTACCCACAGCAACCACCTCTGGCCATAATAACGGCCTTGATGCGCCTGGGCATTAAGTCAAACCTAGCTTGGATGGCGTGTACAGGTACAGCTGCCCATGCAGCTTCAACACAATACCACTCTTCATCAAGAGTAGTGACTGGCGTACTGTGAGGAGCCAGTTGCTCGGCCACCATTGACCAGACGTTTTCAATTGGTGAGAGATCTGGAGAATGTGCTGGCCAGAGGAGCAGACGAACATTTTTTGTATCCAGAAAGGCCCGTACGGGGCCTGCAACATGCGGTCGTGCATTATCCTGCTGAAATGTAGGGTTTCGCAGGGATCGAATAAAGGGTAGAGCCGCGGGTCGTAACACATCTGAAATGTAACGTCCACTGTTGAAAGTGCCGTCAATGCGAACAAGAGGTGACCGAGACGTGTAACCAATGGCAACCCATACCATCATGCCGGATGATACGTCAGTATGGCAATGACGAATACACGCTTCCAATGTGCGTTCACCGCGATGTCGCCAAACACGGATGCGACCATCGTGATGCTGTAAACAGAACCTGTTTTCATCCGAAAAAATGACGTTTTGCCATACGTGCACCCAAGTTCGTCGTTGAGTACACCATCGCTGGCGCTCCTGTCTGTGATGCAGCGTCAAGGGTAACCATAGCCATGGTCTCCGAGCTATAGTCCATGCTGCTGCAAACGTCATCGAACTGTTCGTGCAGATGGTTGTTGTCTTGCAAACGTCCCCATCTGTTGACTCAGGGATCGAGACGTGGCTGCACGATCCGTTACAGCCATGCGGATAAGATGCCTGTCATCACGACTGCTAGTGCTACGAGGCCGTTGGGATCCAGCACGACGTTCCGTATTGCCCTCCTGAATCCACCGATTCCATATTCTGCTAACAGTCATTAGATCTCGACCAACGCGAGCACCAATGTCGCGGTACGATAAACCGCAATCGCGATAGGCTACAATCCGACCTTGATCAAAGTCGGAAACGTGATGATACGCATTTCTCTTCCTTACACGAGGCATCAAAACAACGTTGCAATGCCGGTCAACTGCTGTTTGTGTATGAGAAATCGGTTGGAAACTTTCCTCATGTCAGCACTTTGTAGGTGTCGCCACCGGCGCCAACCTTGTGTAAATGCTCTGAAAGGCTAATCATTTGCATATCACAGCATCTTCTTCCTGTCGGTAACAAGTCATCTTCGTGGTGTAGTAATTTTAATGGCCAGTAGCGTATTTACAGCCCCCTATTCGCCAGTGAACCACAGTTTGTGGCGTACTTGGTCGTAGATGATTCCAGCTGAATAGAATTTGGTCTCTATGTAAACTAAGATTGAGTTGAAAAAGGGTTTAATTCAGAACAGAATCTGCATAGCTTCCGTACCAATGAATGCTTTGCCAATCCGGCACCATTCCTCTTCTGTGTTTATCATTTTTTGTAAGATTTATCAGCTCTTTGTAATTATAAAAGGACTAATAAAAACTTGTCAACTTTTTGTAAGCTTAAAAACGCCACCGTTCTCATTCATACTCCCTCAACTGTTCAATGTTCTTATTTATTGCGCGATACATGACTACACCAGCAATTCAAGGTTCATTCTTATTCAATTAGATGATTTGATTACTAACTTTCGTTCTGAGAGAGACCGCAGACAAGGCAACAACAGTGCTATGAGCAAATTCACTTAGTTCATATACAAAAATTAAGGGTGTGGCGCACGATTTGAAGGTTATTGAGAAGATAATATTTTTCTTTATGTAAAGATACTAACATGTAGCATTACTCAGATATATATTTATGCTTAAAGCAAGCGACAGCTTGTAAAGTCGTGCAGTTTCCGAAATGCTCGTGCCGTGCCTCTGGGCCATCAAAGTCCTCCCTAGATCAAACTCAGACAGATCAGGAGCCTTCCTTATTCTACTCACGGACACCACTACAAGCACCGTGCGTGTGTCTGACTAACAGTCATTCGTCGCCAAGTGACGTTGCTATCGTCTGGTCTGGTTTATATCAATAGTAGATCGGTCGTTATACTGTTCTGGCTGATCAGTATACTTTACATACAAAAGTAAGGTAATTTTGAATCTCTGTATCTTGATTACGGATAATAATGTCCAAAATCGTTTCTAGATACCCCAAGAACATCATCCTATGAAAATATAGTAAAAATTTCGACGATTTACGGTGAATAAAAATTATAGGAGTAGCCATCCCCATAATTTTTACTTTTGGTACTCAAAAATCATGGTGTTTCGGATGTATCTTGAAAACGGAAAAAGATTATCGAAAACGGGTAAGGCCGGCCGCGGTGGGCGTGCGGTTCTAAGCGCTGCCATCCGGAACCGCGGGACTGCTACGGTCGCAGGTTCGAATCCTGCCTCGGGCATGGATGTGTGTGATGTCCTTAGGTTAGTTAGGTTTAAGTAGTTCTAAGTTTTAGGGGACTGATGACCTAAGATGTTAAGTCCCATACTGCTCAGAGCCATTTGAACCATTTTTGAAAACGGGTAAGTGGTCTTCATAAATAAATGTCTGTCGAATGAACAGTTAAAGTTTGAGCAATTTTCTGTGGTTAGTTATTTAGGTAATTGCGGGACACGGTGAAAAAGCTGCTAAAAACAAGTTTTTGGTTCTGCTGTTTTCTGCATAAGTACGGTAACTTTGAACATCTGGATCTCGGTGAAAAATAACGATATCGAAAAAATTTTCGAAGCTCCCGTAGCACATGATTTAGGAACATACTGTAAAAATTTCGATGATTTACCACGAATAGTAATTATAGGACTGGCCATTCCCAATAGTGGTACTTTTGGTACTCCTGAGCTGCCTGTGAACAAATGGTGCTTCAATAAGACGCTTAAGGCTCATTCTAGGCCACACTTAGTGCAAAAGAATCATCCGATCTACTCAACTTGCCTGGGGTGGAAGGAGTGTGTAATGCTTAAATTTTGACCCTATGCTGTAGGATGCAGTATGCCCGTTCTTCCGGTAGGTACACAAATGGACGCTAAGCTATGGGCTATCCAAACACTTGAGCTCTTATTTCTGTAATCACTCAAATCCGAGATTTGACCCCCTAAAAGATCACTTTTTCGCGTGCGGCCTTTTAGAGCGTACTGGTAACGTGCACTCTAGTGCACCGACCGATAGACAAATCTTCTTAGTGTTTGCTTGATGAAGAAAAATGGCCCATCTCTTCGATCTTTCATCAGTGCACACGATAGATTTAACTTTTCGCGGTCTCTGACATGTTCCCGAAAACTGTGCGGGTTTCCTG
This sequence comes from Schistocerca serialis cubense, assembly GCF_023864345.2. Taxonomy (NCBI): domain Eukaryota; kingdom Metazoa; phylum Arthropoda; class Insecta; order Orthoptera; family Acrididae; genus Schistocerca; species Schistocerca serialis. The sequence goes on along the minus strand of NC_064639.1, from coordinate 304,983,202 downwards.
AAGCCCCAGAAGAGAGTACTGTGCAGAACAACCTTCTCACATGTATGAAAGGTTCATTCGTCAGAGAAAACATTTCCTAGATGGTTGCGACTTTGCCTGATCCGGTCCAACATCTCAACAGCAAATTTGTGACCGAGCTGAAAGACGTTTCGCTTCGATACTTGCACATTTTGAAGTTCGTAGGCGTGGAAGCGAAATCGTTTATGCAGTACCTTATGAGCTGTTCGGCGAGGGATGTTTAGCTCTCGCGTTGCTCAGCGAATTGACATCATCAGACGTGCCTTTTTCTGCCAGAACCTAGCTGCCTGTTTACACGCACAGTGGCCGGGAACTTGTCATACGAAGCCTGAATCGCCCTAACATGTGGTGGCTTCCTTTGAAATTCCCACCGGAAATTTCTTTGCACAGCAGTGGGTGAATTCAGCCCCGGATTTACGGTAATTTGAAACCGGGTAAAAAACTTGATAGTGGCGCACTCCCTCCCCCCCTCGAGCGTTTCAGACAGGACACCAAAAAATAAAAAAAATCGATTTTTCATAAGTATATCCATTTTATAGCGCACATCTTTCTGAATAGTATGATATACAAAACATATATGTTCGATGAAACGTAAGACATGTTATTCGGTCTTAAGTGTGGCAAAGCGCAGTGCCACGCCTCTTCACACAGCATTCTTCCATCGCACATAACTGTATGTCGCTCTGTGGAATTCAAACGTGTACTATATTTTGTAATGGAAGCTGTCAAACTTATATTCAGGCCGCTGGAAATTAAAAAAAAAAAGAACTCGCAATTAGTATTGGGTGGGATTATTTGTGGCCGGCCGAAGTGGCCGTGCGGTTAAAGGCGCTGCAGTCTGGAACCGCAAGACCGCTACGGTCGCAGGTTCGAATCCTGCCTCGGGCATGGATGTTTGTGATGTCCTTAGGTTAGTTAGGTTCAACTTGTTCTAAGTTCTAGGGGACTAATGACCTCAGAAGTTGAGTCCCATAGTGCTCAGAGCCATTTGAACCATTTGATTATTTGTGTTTGGGAGAATAAGAGAATAAGAACTCTTCAGATAATCTGCACTCTTTATTGCCTATTAGCTTATAACTTTCTCTCTTGTGTGACATGAAGAAATTAAACACAGGAAACATAAAAGCAGTAAAGACAAGACAAAACAGTATACATTTATTCGGTCCTTAGGTCACAATATTTTTTCTCTCGAATATTGCTACTTCTTTACATGACGTGCTTTCCTTTCTGCGAAAGATCTATTACCTCATCAAAGTTCGTTTGAAAAATCAAACAGGATGGTATCCAAGACTGGTGTGGTTTCTCGATTTGGTTACGTCTATTTTGTCACTGTCTGATGGATAAAATGAAATAGGCCTTTCTAATATTGCAGCAATTATAGCACACACCAAATAATCGAAACTGATTTGGCACAAATGATCATATTTATGTACCTCATTTACATAAATAACACGACAGTACATAATTTACGAAGTACCAATATCGAATGCCTGTTAGGCTTACTACAAGTAGCATGTTTTATGTTAGGAAACAGTTTCACGTATCATTCGTACGCTCCAGTTTCTGAAGCATGTGATCGAAAAGCGGTAGTACGAAATTTTTATATAAATTTGGAATCGTCATATTTTTCCATATAATTTGAGTGATATCCCTGTTTCTTCTCCTGCCTCGTTCTAACAAACAATTTTTTCGTCACCAATTCTGTAACTATTCCTCCAATTGTCAAAACCTATCCTCCAGTTAACTTCATTAATCGTGCCAGGGTCATAGGTACAGTTATCCCGCGTTTATTCTCCGGTTAGCGTTATTACGTTTTCCGCGCTATTCCGAGACTAGAACTTCAAGCAGGTAGCAACCTGACAAAAAAGTTTGTCTTCTTGGGTAAAGCGAGAAGATAATATGTAATCTTTCTTACCTGTTATTCCTGTCAGTCGTTTTTTTTTTCCACTCTGATAATCTAAATCTAAGAATTTCGCCAATAATTATAACAATGCTGATCAATCGTACATCCAATCAACCACATAAACAATGTAGCGTTGCTCTTGGGGGACGAAAATAAAAAGAATTGTTGTTCTTTTTTTTATGTCGAGAAAGTGAATATTTTGGTTGGCCACTTGGCAACAGAATCAGGGATTGATTACACTATGAAACACGTATGTAACGTAGCAGCGATGGTGAGGCATGATAAAATCTTTGACCAGAGAGCCTTTTATCGTGGTTAGTCTGCGCTTGACCGCGCGAGAGTTGCGAGCAGCACTCTGTCGGTAGCAGTAGCTCAGTTCAGTTGCGTCTAGCAGTCTCTCAGTAGTAGTCGTGCAGTACAGTTGCGAGCAGTGTCAGTGGGCAGTATGTCGGTAGTAGCAGTCGAGTGCAGTTGTGTGTGAGGAGTCGGCAGGCGTCGACATGGCATTCTGGTCAAGATTCAGGACGAGGTATATTATTTTTTTAAACAAGGTAATGAATCAGCAATGCCCTTAGCTAATAATGTAAATTAACTGTAACTAATTTGTGCAATAATCGCCCCAATAATAATTTTGATTTCAAAGCAATTTTTACATAAGAAGCTTTTAATTGAACCAACGATCTCCTTCCATTTCCTTTAAAGAAAAGTTTCAGTTAAATTTCAAAAAAAAAAAAAATATATTATTTGCAATGCATTTCCTCCAAGCCGTGGCCAACAATAAGAGCAGAAATTTGACATGCAGTTATACTGAGGAAAGAAATTAATTCTGATTTTTGCACAGGGCCAAAGACCGATATTTCGGTTTAATTGAGTTTACATTGTCATTGAAGTCTCATTAGCACTGAATTGTTTTTCATTATTTTCGTGACAGCTTACACTTCGAGTCAGATTGCGATTCTCATTTTTTTGTCATTAAATTCAATTGCTAGGGAGGTTACGCTTGGCTCCCATTTCTATTAAAATAATATCTTTTTAAATTTTTGTGGGGAGGTTACACTTAGCTCAATGATCATTAGCAGTCTTAAATAATATTCTTGTAAAATTTTTGTGGGGAGGTTACACTTGGCGACCCTGCCAGGATCGAATTTCGTTGAGAGTCTTTTGAAAAACAGTCAGATATCTGCTCTTATTTGCTTAGATGTAATTAGGATTTGGCGCAACGCTTTTACTAATCTTGTGACTTTCTTTCTACAGGTCAACGGCAATTCGTTGCTCTGTTGTATTTGTGTGTTGCTTTTGCATTGTGCTTATTTATTTTGGAAATAATTTTGACTATTGTAAAAATGCTGCGAATGACTGTGAATAGTGTATCGCGAGGTATTATGAATGAAACTACCGACTCGAACAATTTTACCGATAGGGCATGTGACACGCAGTGTAATGATGACAATCCTGCGTTCACTGACAATCAGTGCATTCCAACCAATAATGATGACTTTTACCTTGATAATGAACAAACGAACTCAATTGTCTCTTCTGTTAATTTGGCGACAATTGATGATGCGGGACGCTCTATTGTAATGAGCGCTACCCAGCATAACACACCCGATTTGGAAAATTCAAGTAACGTACAGACAAATTTTTCGAATGAAAATGGTCAGTGTACTGAAAATACGACGGATTCATTTAATTCCGAAATAGTGACTGACAATGTACGTTCCAGTGACAGATCTTTTTGTAAATTACAGAATGACCAAATGGTCGCACAAAACGCGACAATTGCAGGCACGTAATCAAACAGCACAGATAACAGAGTAGATAATTTTGGCCGGGATCACATTATAGCAATTTTACGACTAATGAATGAAAAACTGGAAAACAATCTCAAACAAAATAAACTAATTGATGAAAGGAATAAACAATCGAATGAAGAACAAGACAACATTAATAAAAAAATCAAACAACTTAGTGAACGGAATAAACAGCTTAATAAACAGATTGAAGCCATTGCCGCGCATTATTATGATAATAGAGGACAATTACGTGTGAATACTAAGGCTTGTGCTAATAACAGTAATGAAGAAGTTGGCACTGTTGCACAAGAATTAAGTAGCACACGTGTAGGCACAACAGAATCACATAAAGACGAAGTTAATGCAGTCACTGAACAAATTTCAGCAAACGCAACACTGATACACGAAATTAATGCAGTCACCGAACAATGCCCTAAAAACGCAGTACAGATTCGCGACGAAGTTAATTTAGAGTCAGTGGAAGTTTCACACACTCCGAATACGAAAGTTGACGAGAAATTTGCACGACAGATCTACCAAATTGGCGAAAATATTAAAGTAACAGAATTAAAAACTATTTCAGTCACCAATACGTCACAGAATCCGCCACTTTGCGAGCATTTGCCAGAGTCACGCAGCGTGTATAATGTGAACAATTTACAGAGACTATGCGACTTAAAATCTGAAAAGCTACGCAACTTGAAGTACGAAATGACACAGACAAACAGATTCACACACAAACCCGAACGTGTTTCCAAATTCAGTGACGAGAACGTTGATTATAAGCAATTTGCATTTGTAAGAAAATGTAAGGAATTTAATAATGGCAGTACACAGATACACGATTTGCACTGTATACGACAATTTATTTTTGTACTTTCACCGATATTACCTGTAATGGAGAAGCTAGCTTTGAACCTGATGCGACAATTTGCTATTGCATTTTCATCAGCATTGCCTGTAATGAGGAAACTTGAATTAACATGGATACAACTATTTGCTTTTGAATTTTTACCGCTATTGCCTGCAACGCAAAAGCTAAAATTTATTTGCAGTACGTAATAGACCTCAGGGGATTCGTTACGCTTTAATGAATATGTGCCGTAGCGAGCATAGGGCCCCGAGCTGTAGTAGTGCTGTTTCATCTTTAGTTTTCTGCACTGCTGCTTTCTCTTCTACTATCCTTTATATCTATCAAAACTGCTCTTTAACTATTGCTCTATCTAGGATTAAGAATATGTAATGAAAACCGGATACGACAAATTTTTACGGAATGTGACAATTTTCATTAGGTACTCGAGAAATGACAACTACGAAAACTTTAATAACAGAAAAAATTTTAATCATCAGTATGTGTAAAATTAGCAGTAACAGCAACCACATTTTTGTAACAATAGATGTTTTTCACCACAACAGCATGAAAGTCAGCCGCTTAGCATACCTAACCAACAATGCAGTCTACAAGGTCAACCAAACTTTAATGTTTCGCCGCGTGCACGTATAGTCCCAGCTCCAACAAATAGTAAAGCATGACAGCAAAGAAATAACTACGTACAGACAACACGCTATTTCAACTCGTATCGCAATGCGCCGTATAGAAATTACTATCATGACAGACGTAAAAAAAAATGATGAGCACAATTTTCAGCGTACCTTTAATAACAGTCGATCGTATGAGCAGCAACAACATATTATGATGAATGAACCAGACAATAGGTGTCATCTATAGCGTAACACGTCAGGAAGAAATAACAGAGCAGTTCAAATAGTCGAAATGCCACAGCATCCTCCGGTAAATAATAGCACGTACGATAGAATTTCACCATATACAGTACAGGTATCATATTCCAGTAATGTAAGCAATAATTTTCACACGCAGAATCTTGTTCACGAGAATGTTATTTGAAACATGCCTTGTTGAATGCACCACTTTTATCGCACCCAGACCTTACCAGAAATTTTTCCATTGCCACCGACAGTTCCAACACCGCTTTAGGTGTACACATTTTCCAGGAAATAGAAGAAGATGGCTCTACAGTAATTAAAAACATCGCATTTGCAAGTTGCATTCTGTCACCTGCTGAACGAAATTATTCCGTTACAGAACTGGAAACTTTATGTGTTGTATGGGCTTTTACGAGATTTCGGCACTTTCTTTATGGCAGACATACCACCGTCTACACAGACCACAGAGCGATACAATTTTTACTTTCGGCTAAATTTACTCACGACAGATTAAGTAGATGGAAACTTTATTTACAGGAATTTAATTTTACAATAGTTCACATTCCCGGCACACAAAATGTTATAGCAGACGCACTGTCGCGTTCTCTGAGCAACAATCAGCAAGACGTAGCAACCAACTTCCGCAAAGCAAATTTCAGTGTCATGTACATTCAGCAAGTCGCATTTGAAAATTTTATTTCATCGTCATTACAGGACATAGCACAAGAACAAAATAAAGACAACGTGTGGAAAGAAATTAAACACCTTTGGCAAAATAAGAATAATGTTAAGATTAGAAACCATTACACTGTACGCAACGACATTCTGTTTCGCCGCTCTCATCCTGACAGCAACAATTGGTTATTATGCTTTCCTGACGAACTGGTTAACAAATTAATCTGGCACACTCATTTAAGTTACGCACATTACGGAGCACGAAAATGTTTTCTTATACTGAGACAGAACTGTTATTTTACCAACATGGAGAAACGTATACGACGAGTTTTAGCGTCTTGTAAAATTTGCCAGAAAGCTAAATCAGACACCACTTCACATATTCCTCCTTTATATCCCATTGTACCTGTTAAATTAAGACATATGGCCGCAGTAGACATTTTTGGTCCAATTCCGAGAACTAACAGAGGTTTTTGCTACATCTTTGTCGCTGTTAAGCTCACTTCAAAATTTGTTACTTTCACTCCGTTACGCAAGGCTACTGCTAAAGCCGTTTCGAAAGCATTTGTAAAACATTTTCTATTTCATGTAGGGCATGTGTTGAAAGTAATTTCTGACAATGGATCTCAATTTCGTTCTGGCACATGGACACGCATGTTACGAGCTAGAAACATTTCTCCGATTTATACATCCAAGTACCATGCTTCTTCGAACCCCTGTGAAAGATTAATGAAAGAAATTGGTAAGCTGTGCCGAATATACTGCCACAAAAGACATATTGATTGGGATACACACATACTCTCATTCCAAGATGTAATTAATTCCATTCCAAATGAATCCACTATGCTATCTCCGTCTGTTATACTGAAAAACGTTGAACCACCAAACAAAATTAAAGAATTAGTAAACTTCCCTAAATGTCGTCGACTAAGACACCACGAAATAATTGACATTGCGCTAAACAACGTCAAACGTGCCGCAGAGCGCCGGAGAAGACAGCAAAAACAGGTTTGTACACGCCGCGACTTTCACGTTGGACAGAAGATATTAGTGCGTACACACTATTTATGCAGCAAATTAAAAAGTAAGTACAGTAAATTTGAACTTCTATACGCAGGTCCATTTCGGATTCGCAGCATCCCTCACCCCAATGTTGTACTCGTCGAAACTTTGAGAACCAGAAAATCGAAAGGCAGCCACCATTGGTCAAATATTAAACCCTTTATTGAATGAATACACTGTATGATTCAACACACTATGATGCCATTTATTAATGCAATTATATTCACATGACTAATTATTGATGATTATCGTATTTTTCTTGGCAAGTGCCCGGCAAGGTAAGGTTAGCAGGTCGCTTTTCTTGTCGTTATATATCAGACTGTGCACATTTTTTCAGAGACACTTGCGTATTTTATGACTAATTATGCAATGTTATCTAATGACATGTTAATTTCATTACATTTTTTCTCCATTAAAGGCTTTAATTATCGCCTCTATTAACTACACTACATACAAGCTGAACACAACGAACATCACATTTTGTTTTCTTTCTTATATATATATACTATTATTTCATGTTTTGTTCGTATGCATTATGAAATGGTGAAGACATAGCAAACACCAGTCGACTTTGACATTTTTTGCCTTATGACGTCTCAAGATCGTGACTGTTTTACATTTTTTGCTGCTGCATTGTATCATTATGTGTACATTTTTGCATCTGAACACTGTCAATATCTTTGACATATTACGTTTTCTGTCATGTTATGCTGTATGGTTAATTATGTCACCATAAACCAGTCATTATTTAGTGGGTATATGATTTAAATGCAAGACATTAATCTTTGTTCATCAATTTCAGAAAGAAATGATGCGTGTAAGAAATAAATTCAACAGGAATGGGAATTTCACCTACGGAATAAACGAAGGAAGATGCAATAACTTTATGAGGAAGAGTAAATGGATCAGGATTAACAAGCATTAACAAGAATATACTATACTCATCGTAGAATAGCAGTCTTAACTAATTTTTTCTTTCAGAATACAAGGTGATTGATGCAGGCTGTCAGACAGAACTACACATCTTAGTTTTAGTGATGAAATATCCTAGAGATAAGGAATAGTTGTATAATGAGTAATGAAGTGATTTTTTGCAGATGATAATGAATGCTAATGAATAATGATGAAGGATATGCTCTTATGAATAATGAAGTTTTTCTTTACAGGTGATGATAATAATGAAGTTATGATAATATGGATAATGAAGTGATTGATAATGAAGTTTTTTCTTTACAGATGAGGATAATGTTGAAGTTATGTATTTATGCTATGTAGTTATTTAAGTATTTGTTGCAGTTTGCTTTGACAGCAGGTGTTATATTGCATGGTATGATGACTGAAGCTTTTGGAAAGGACAGCTATGGAACACATTTTTATACACATTTCACTACCTGTTAATTCGAAGTTCACTACTTTTCAGCATAGTATGTGTTTCTTCTTTCAGCTCAATAATCCATTTCGTATTTTTTTTTCCAGGAGAAGCTTTTCATGATACTTACTAAACCTGTTACTTATTATACCTCTTCTAGTACTTGGATTTTTATTTTTTTTACCCATTTGTGTCTATCATTTATAAATGTGATCACATATACTGCCTTGTTACATAACCTTGCTACAGCTGACTCATGACGGGGAATGACGTTACCTATCCTCATTTGCAGCAATAGGTCAAAAGCAAATATTGTTATGCCTCAGCAATTAATTATCGATCCCAACGCAATGCATTGCTAACAAAAAATGTATTACCAGTCCCACATAATGTCACTAGTTTATGATAATCCTGAATAATACTGATTAGCTCTGAATAATATGTCACTTGAGTAATGACTTCTTAATGAGACAAAAAAATATATATATATAAAATAATGCTTTGTAACTGGCTAATAACTGCCACTGTTTATTGTAATGAGACTACTTATAATGCCTGTGATTATTAATTTTATGACTGTAATTAACTGATTTTTAATAATGACTTCTTAATGATCTGAATAATACTGAATGAGGAACAATGTTTTATTGTAATGAGACTACTTATAATGCCCGTGATTATTAATGCTATGATTGTAATTAGCTGATTTTTAATAATGACTTCTTAATGATCTGAATAATACTGAATGAGGAACAATGTTTTATAATATTCGATACTTGCTGGTCACTGAGTGCCAATAATTAATGTCACTAAATGAATTACATTATTAATTATGCCATTAATTAGCTCCTGTTTTCAATGATGATCTTTCATGTTCTATTACTGGCCACTGAGTGCCAATAATTAGTGTCACTTAATGAATTATATATTAATTATGTCATCAATTAGCTCCTGTTTTCAATGTTGACTTTTCATGTTTTGGCAAATGGCCAATGAGTGCCAATAATTTGTATCACTCAATGTATTATGTTAATGCTAGGCCAATAATTGACTCTCCTTTTCAATTAAGACGTCTGATGAACATTATTCTGTCATACTAAATATGCTTTGTAACTGGCCAAGGACTGCCACTGTTTATTGTAATACGATTACCCATGATGCCAATAATTTAATTTTATGAACATTATTCTGTAATACTAAATACATGGTACAGAAATGTTCAATAACTAGGCTATGAATGCCGCAAACTACTACTGTAATTCTCAATATTATGTGACTTAATGTCCTTCACCTTATGAGCTAACTTCCCTGAATTACTGCAATGTCGATTTGTCCTGTCCATCCTCATGATCATGGAGCACTATATTTGGTTTTTGCACTAATTCTACGTTGGTGTGCCTTGTAAGAGCGTGGTGTTGACACGACATGCTGTCCACCACTGTGAGCGATGAAGACGTTATTATGGTCGCACTGTTTGGTGTACCTAGTGTACTGCCAAAATCAAAACATGGAATATTACTACGACAGTTCAGTGTCTTGGCTACGCTGATAAATTCTGATGGGAAAAGAACTTCAAATTGTGTCACTTGGTGTTGTACTTCTGTGGAAAGATATGGACTTTCAGAACAGCTGTGTGCAATCTAAAGTGCTACAACCATGATGCAATCCTTCCCTTTCCTATCCTAATAGTGAAAATCATTTTTTTGCTAACATCATTTATGTTCATGGGTTATACATTTTTTTTCGATTTGCTGAACTCCAGTGCGAGTACACTTATGTCGCTTGTCGAAATGATTTTTTTTTTTTGCCATTATGTTTAGTTGTTGTGAAAATGCTAAAGACATTTTTTCGATTTGTTCTGAAGTACAGTATATGTGCACTCTTGTCTTTTATATTGTATATACATTCTTATTTTGATGATATGTTCTGGACTACAGTGCATGTGCACTTATGTTATGTGTTAATATGTTTTTTACTGAACTTCAGTGCCTGTGCACTTTTCTCATTTTTCAATATGATTTGTACTCATTCTGTATACCTTTTATGATTTCATGATATGTTCGTTAAGTACACTCATGTCGCTTGTCAACATGATTTTCTGCCATTCTGTTTATTTGTTCTGAAAATGCTAAAGAATTTTTTCAGTGCGTATGCACTCTGTTATCTGTCAAATAATTTGTATATAAAACTTCCTGGCAGATTAAAACTGTGTGCCCGACCGAGACTCGAACTCGGGACCTTTGCAAAGGTCCCGAGTTCGAGTCTCGGTCGGGCACACAGTTTTAATCTGCCAGGAAGTTTCATATCAGCGCACACTCCGCTGCAGAGTGAAAATCTCATTCTGGAAACATCCCCCAGGCTGTGGCTAAGCCATGTCTCCACAATATCCTTTCTTTCAGGAGTGCTAGTTCTGCAAGGTTCGCAGGAGAGCTTCTGTAAAGTTTGGAAGGTAGGAGACGAGGTACTGGCAGAAGTAAAGCTGTGAGTACCGGGCGTGAGTCGTGCTTCGGTAGCTCAGTTGGTAGAGCACTTGCCCGCGAAAGGCAAAGGTCCCGAGTTCGAGTCTCGGTCGGGCGCACAGTTTTAATCTGCCAGGAAGTTTCATATCAGTGCACACTCCGCTGCAGAGTGAAAATCTCATTCTGGAATTTGTATATACATTTTTATGATTTGCTACTATGTTTTGTGCTCACATTTTGTCTTTGGCTGATATATTTTGTACTTGGTGCGTGTGCACCACATTTAATTTATGTACTACATTTAAATATTCTGTAAATTGTAAAAATTTCTTGCGATGGCAAGTCCAAATGACTCACGATCGCTGCCAAATTTTTGCCCCCCCAGTGGAGGGTTATGAAACACGTATGTAACGTAGCAGCGATGGTGAGGCATGATAAAATCTTTGACCAGAGAGCCTTTTATCGTGGTTAGTCTGCGCTTGACCGCGCGAGAGTTGCGAGCAGCACTCTGTCGGTAGCAGTAGCTCAGTTCAGTTGCGTCTAGCAGTCTCTCAGTAGTAGTCGTGCAGTACAGTTGCGAGCAGTGTCAGTGGGCAGTATGTCGGTAGTAGCAGTCGAGTGCAGTTGTGTGTGAGGAGTCGGCAGGTGTCGACATGGCATTCTGGTCAAGATTCAGGACGAGGTATATTATTTTTTAAACAAGGTAATGAATCAGCAATGCCCTTAGCTAACAATGTAAATTAACTGTAACTAATTTGTGCAATAATCGCCCCAATAATAATTTTGATTTCAAAGCAATTTTTACATAAGAAGCTTTTAATTGAACCAACGATCTCCTTCCATTTCCTTTAAAGAAAAGCTTCAGTTAAATTTCAAAAAAAAAAAATATATTATTTGCAATGCATTTCCTCCAAGCCGTGGCCAACAATAAGAGCAGAAATTTGACATGCAGTTATACTGAGGAAAGAAATTAATTCTGATTTTTGCACAGGGCCAAAGACCGATATTTCGGTTTAATTGAGTTTACATTGTCACTGAAGTCTCATTAGCATTGAATTGTTTTTCATTATTTTCGTGACAGTTTACACTTCGAGTCAGATTGCGATTCTCATTTTTTTGTCATTAAATTCAATTGCTAGGGAGGTTACGCTTGGCTCCCATTTCTATTAAAATAATATCTTTTTAAATTTTTGTGGGGAAGTTACACTACAACTGCACTCGACTGCTACTACCGACATACTGCCCACTGACACTGCTCGCAACTGTACTGCACGACTACTACTGACAGACTGCTAGACGCAAGTGAACTGAGCTACTGCTACCGACAGAGTGCTGCTCGCAACTCTCGCGCGGTCAAGCGCAGACTAACCACGATAAAAGGCTCTCTGGTCAAAGATTTTATCATGCCTCACCATCGCTGCTACGTTACATACGTGTTTCAACTATTATAATAACATACGTTGATTATTAAATACCTGAATAACAGCAGCATATTGATATATATTTGAGATCGTTCGGAAGAAACATTATCATTTCTGTGCATTTTTATAGTCGCGATGTAGTCATACCCGGATCAACACTACGGGACCAGAAGATTTATAGACTTTAAAAGAAATGCAACACTACACAAAAAAAGTTGGTTCAGAAATAATAGGAAAACGATAATGTTCCTTCTGCCTCATGCTGCGTTCGGCCCATCAGCGTGATCGTAATTTCTGGTGATGAAGTAACACAAAATAATTATCCTTCAGGTAAATAAGGAGATGGAAATCATCAAGGTTAGTTCACTAAAATAAACACACTTATCTTTAACACACGTTTTTTTAATGCTACGTACCTTTTCATATTAAATTACAATAGATGACCATTGTGGTTAAATACTTTATACATAACAGTCAAAATGTCCTCTTGATGCTGTCTGTTCGTAATCAGTTACAAGAAACTACATGTTTTCTGACTAGAAAAAATAACAATTAGCATATTCACTCAATATTTTCACATAAAATATAAAATACTGTTGCGGAACGCAGCTAGTCCGCGTCCGCCTTTCATAGAATACAAACAGTAAAAGGTGAGGCGCCAAATGCCTCATTTGTCTTGAAACAACAGAATTCTTTTTTATACCATTAATCGATAATGAACATAGAGATTTACAAGCACCGCGCAAGAACGGCAAAGATAAAGAATAATAGACTCTGTCGCTTCTATGCGATGGTTCATTTCGTTTACTTTGCAATTCTTCGATAACTTTAGGCCATCAGGCGTTTACTATTGAGCGTATATTAATGTTTGTGAGGCGAAAATTACTAATATTACACTGCCTCCCATGAGGAGGGAAGGAATACCGAAGGTATTACTTTCATCCTCATGACCATTGGAATATTTGTAATTTTCGGGTGTAACATACAGGTTATTAAAAGTTTCATTTCACATTCATTCCAGAATAAAAGAATTATCGTTTCAGTTTGTAATTACTGACGGTGGATCATCGTGAATTTGTTCTGTGTTTCTATCAGTGTTTGTATGGATTCAGTCTTTCTTGATGATTCTTAAAATTAAGGCTATAAGTACACATATTTACAAAATTTATAAGGAAATAGAGCCACACTTCATTTTTCTTCGTTGCAAAAGTAATTTGACAATCACAACTGGTACACAACTTTCTGTTTTGACTGTATTCATTATATTGTCATCGTCTTGTCAATTGATTGCCTTGTCCGTTATCGCACTTAATTATACATTTATTTTCGTCGCACGTACTCTATTTATGATAGACTTGGATTGTAGAGCGGCCACTGGTGATGGCTACGACAAGGAAGTCCATATCTTTCACTTTCAGGGCTCGAGTGTGGCTCTCCGAATTATTTCACATACGAAACAGATAAAATATCTTAGAATAGCTTACGAAACTAAATTTATATACATGTGGGATGGGATATAGGAAGCATCGGATCCTTTGCCGTATTTTCGTGTGTTTATTTTCATTCGTATCGTGACCTCTCGTTAAAGTTTACATTTCAACAGTGTTCAGAGGTGACCTTGTGATTTATCTCTGCGTACAATCAGTCATTATACTAACTACTCTAGCTTCTCTATCTTAAAGTCTCTCAGAAGGTTTATGATACATACAAAAATGTTTTCAGTACTGGGTGTTAATGTTTTTACTACAGAATGCAGCGCACAGCAACTGCTGTTGGCGGTTGAACGTTTAGATTATTTCGTCACATGGTGGCTGTTCGCCTCCACTCCTGCGAGCAGTCTTGAAATTCAGTCTGTGCGCGCGCACGTGACCGGAGCTAACTTGCAGAGCGTTGATTTCGCGTTTGAGGTGCCGTGCGTCGCTTTTGTTCGGCGCATAGTGGCTTTGTGCGTTTTAGATTGCTAGAGGGAACTTCTGCCACCGAAACTGCCTCACATCACTTCCTGTCCACTATCCCAATTACGGATTCACAGGTAAGTGGTAGCTACCGCTGCAACTGCATGTGTGGAATGACACTGATTATGACACACTGCCCACATCAATGAATTTTTCACACATATGGTGCAGTAGAATACTGCCACTGAAAATCGTCGAACTTTAAAACTTCACTTGCACTGTGGTGAGCGTCTGCGTGAACGGTGTGTTAAAAGCAATTCTTGCTTCATAACACACACTGTGTTTACAAGTTGATTTACATACTAATATTTACAAGAGTTCATTTAATTCGAGAAATAATCTAATTGACCACTTTGAATCAGAACAATTGTTTCTTAATTAGTCTTCTTTTAACTATTTATGCCTACGGTCACAAGCTATTAAAACTCCTTTTTCTTTGACCACATTCATTCCAATCTCCTTTACAAATTAATTTCATTCGTAGTAGTCTTTACCACGCTTGCTTATACATTTTGTAGGCCCAATACATTTTTTTAATGCTCATCTTATTTTGTGACTTCTGAGGGGAGCTTCATTTATGTCAAAGTTTCTCTCGTATGTGCTTGTCTTTAAAGAAAGTTCGAGGACAAATTTGAAAATAGCAAATCCGCCTCTGGATTTCGTGTAGAAATACAACCAGTCGAAAAAGAAAAGTGGGCAAAGCGGGCCTACTCGCGAATCGTCGACAGAATTTAAATTACTCCTCAACCAGGCCGAAAATTTAATTTACATTACGCATTACAAAAGCAATTTGCGCATCGCGAACCTACTCATTTTTATACGTAGTGCCTCACTTCCCAAGCACATGTGCACCTTTACAAGTTGATCCTGGGGAGCGGATAGGATCAAGGATCTTAAGGGATTTGCACTTAGGAAAGGGATTCAATAATCACAGAGAAAACAATGAATATTGCAGTGTGCACTTAAAATAAAATCTATCAATTCAAGCATGTACAGGGCTATTATAAATGATTGAAGCGATTTCATAAATTCACTGTAGCTCCATTCATTGACATATGGTCACGACACACTACAGATACGTAGAAAAACTTATAAAGTTTTGTTCGGCTGAAGCCGCACTCCAGGTTTCTGCCGCCAGAGCGCTCGAGAGCGCAGTGAGACAAAATGGCGACAGGAGCCGAGAAAGCGTATGTCGTGCTTGAAATGCACTCACATCAGTCAGTCATAACAGTGCAACGACACTTCGGGACGAAGTTCAACAAAGATCCACCAACTGCTAACTCCATTCGGCGATGGTATGCGCAGTTTAAAGCTTCTGGATGCCTCTGTAAGGGGAAATCAACGGGTCGGCCTGCAGTGACCGAAGAAACGGTTGAACGCGTGCGGGCAAGTTTCACGCGTAGCCCGCGGAAGTCGACAAATAAAGCAAGCAGGGAGCTAAACATACCACAGCCGACGGTTTGGAAAATCTTACGGAAAAGGCTAAAGCAGAAGCCTTACCGTTTACAATTGCAACAAGCCCTGACACCCGATGACAAAGTCAAACGCTTTGAATTTTCGGCGCTGTTGCAGCAGCTCATGGAAGACGATGCGTTCAGTGCGAAACTTGTTTTCAGTGACGAAGCAACATTTTTTCTTAATGGTGAAGTGAACAGACACAATGTGCGAATCTGGGCGGTAGAGAATCCTCACGCATTCGTGCAGCAAATTCGCAATTCACCAAAAGTTAACGTGTTTTGTGCAATCTCACGGTTTAAAGTTTACGGCCCCTTTTTCTTCTGCGAAAAAAACAGTACAGCACACGTGTATCTGGACATGCTGGAAAATTGGCTCATGCCATAACTGGAGACCGACAGCGCCGACTTCATCTTTCAACAGGATGGTGCTCCACCGCACTTCCATCATGATATTCGGCATTTCTTAAACAGGAGATTGGAAAACCGATGGATCGGTCGTGGTAGAGATCATGATCAGCAATTCATGTCATGGCCTCCACGCTCTCCCGACTTAACCCCATGCGATTTCTTTCTGTGGGGTTATGTGAAAGATTCAGTGTTTAAACCTCCTCTACCAAGAAACGTGTCAGAACTGCGAGCTCGCATCAACGATGCTTTCGAACTCATTGATGGGGACATGCTGCGCGAGTGTGGGAGGAACTTGATTATCGGCTTGATGTATGCCGAATCACTAAAGGGGCACATATCGAACATTTGTGAATGCCTAAAAAAACTTTTTGAGTTTTTGAATGTGTGTGCAAAGCATTGCGAAAATATCTCAAATAATAAAGTTATTGTAGAGCTGTGAAATCGCTTCAATCATTTGTAATAACCCTGTATATCTAATATGTATCTTGCTGCAGCTTGCTTACTACTCTTTGTTCATTTCTTAGAATAAGTCAAGTTTATGCTTTGCGCATTTGGGTATTAATTATAATTTGTATATATAAGCCTCTCACTAGAGTGTTGTTGTTTGGTGCTGTGGCGACCTGTGAAGCTTGGGCGAGATTCTTATTTCATTTGCTGCTAGCTTGTGAATTTGCAGTATCGCTAATGCTCAATAGTACCGTGAAGTTGCCATAATAAACCTTGTTACTCATATGTTCTTTTACTCAGTTTGTTTATAGTCTGGACTCATCTTACTTTGCGTTATATAATAAACTTCCTTTTTATTCCATCACGCTTTTACTTAAGGTTAACGTCAGGTCTTTTTAGAACAATTGCACTGCGTTATCAATCTGTTCATGCTTAACCCTAGGTATCTGTTTACTTCAAAGAGATGTTATTTTATCGCTGGCACAGCACTGTGCTGGAACTTACAAGTTAAATCTACCGACTGTTTTGCGCTAACAGGTGCCTTACTTACGTCACATTTGAAAATAGGGAATAACCTCATGGAATCGAATCTTTCCACACTACTTTCCTCTTTTGTCTGGACTTTAAGTATTTTCTTTTAAACAGGTCATTAATTTGTCCTTGATTAAATTTCACTTACTAATACTAAGCACATATAATCATCATTTTCATACTACTATTTAGCGAAAGAAGTGCATTATTCGCTCCTTCTTGCTCATTTTCAAATTACTATTTAGCGAGAGAAGTGCATTATTCACTCCTTCCTCTTTCCTAATTTTAGTACCTCGGGGCTAATTAATACCTCTCGAGTACATCATTTTTCTTACATACAAACTTGTAATTAAAATTGAAAATCGCCTCTAGGACATGTCCTCCTGTTTACATATAGATTATTCATATAAATATTTGTCTACAACTTATTCTGTATTTTATTTTCCAAACGCATTGTTTTAACACATAAGGTTTCCTTTTAGCACCAGTTAACGTCTGTAGTCAGTTCAGTTCAGTTCTTGTCACTCATTGGTTAATCCTGATCTCCAATACCTTAGAATTTTCTTACAGCTTAAATTAACTTAATTCCTGGCGTTATAAAATTTTCTTAAATCATGGTGGTGGAACAATCCTTTGGTTTTATTCATGGCAGGGTCAGATAACAAATAGCTACCATTGTGTGGTTTCCTCATTATCACAAAGGGATCTCCATAAATGTGTTGCCACTTACGATTCTTCTTTAACAACAGGGATGGTTTAAAGTGAGTCCTGACTAATACCTTTTCTCCTTCTTTGAAATCGATAACTCTGTTTACCTTCTTATCAAGTGCCTTTTTTCGGAGTTTAGCATACGTTGTCAATGATATGAGAGCTTGCCTGATTTTTGCGTCTAGGTCCAATTCGTTGTCTTGTAACTTTGGAAGGGGGTCTGTCCATCCATTCCTTTCTTTTGATCTTGACATTAACTCATGTGGCGTGAATCCGGTCGACAGATGAGGAAGGTGGTTTACAATCTGTTCCAAAGGTGTTACGAAGTCTACCCAGTTAGATTGCTTATTCGGAATGTACGTTCTTATAAATCTGTTAAATTCTTTGAAGATTCTTGCTGTCGGTTTCGATTGCGGTCGAAACCGGGATATCAAAATTTGTTTGATTCCATGGCGAGCAAGAAATGCACGCCACAGGCGTGATGTGAAATTTGAAGCATTATCGGACAAGATTGATTCTGGAACCCAGAATCGTGGGAAATAATCATTTTCAATGCGACGAATTATCGGATTTGCACTGCGTACAGTCTTATGTTCTTAGAAAGATTGTCCAGGATTGCCACTAAGCATTTAGCGCCTTCCCTACCGGTGGGTAGTGGACCTGCCAAATCAATACTAAGAAGCTGGTTTGGCCTTTCAGCAATTATTGGATTTAGTGGGATTGAGGTGGAAATGTTTAAGGATTTTGCCTTTTGACAGATGACACAGTTTCTCAATAATTTATGGATTCTCTGATGTAGATTCGGAACATAACAGTAAGTCGAGATTTTCCTTTTACATTTTTCTGGTCCGTAGTGACCCCATGAAATGTGAGTGTACCACAGAAGATGTTCAATGAAATTTCGAGGGATGCAAACACACCACCTCTCAGGTGACTCAGACGTATTATGAAATAGCACTTGGTTATGAACTTTATAAAACTTTGACAACTTGTGAGCTGGATTTTCGTGAAGAATTTGTCTAACCTTTTCTCCATTTTGGATCTGTATTTTGAAGAATCTGAATCTGCCTACATAACTGAAGAAAATACTTTCTGTGAATTGGATCTTTCATTAACAAAACTTTATAATTAGACATTTGTTCCACCAGTTCGCTGGTTTCTGGTAAGCCCTCAGGTGAGCGAGAAAGTGCGTCTGCTATAACATTATCTTTACCTTTTATGTATATAATGCCAAAGTCATATTCCTGCAGGAATAAGCACCATCGAGTAAGACGGGGATGTTGCAACTTGCATGTACGGAGAAATGATAAGGCTTGATGGTCTGAATAGACTTTAATTTTTCTTCCATAGATATAACAATTAAATCGCCTAAAAGCCCATACAACGGCGAGTGCCTCCAACTCCGTAACCGAATAAGACTTTTCACACTCAGATAACACTCGGCTCGCAAAGCTAATCACTTGGATTTGCTCGTGCCCATCTACTAATTGAATCTGGAAAAGACAAGCGCCGATACCCACAAAGGAAGCGTCTGCAGTAATGCAAAATTCCTTAGCCATCTGAGGTTGATGGAGGATGTCACTATTAAGGAAACTCTCTTTAATTTTCTGAAATCCTTCTTGGCATTCCGGCGTCCAATTCCGATGTGAATTCTTTTTTGAAACGTTGTGAAGAGCGGGATTGTTCAATACCTGATTGGGAACAAAAGTCTGAAAAATGACGTAAGACCGATAAATCCTTTCAGTTGCCTTTTTGTAACAGGGGTTGGAAAATTTTTTATAGCCGACAATTTTTCCGGGTCAGGTTTAATTCCTTCAGGGGTGATGATGTGTCCTAAAAATTTAATTTCACTTTTTCTAAACTTGGATTTCTTAAGATTTGCTGTAACTCCATACTCTCTGAATCGTTGAAACACCTTTTGTAGAAGGGCCACATGATCTTCCCAATTTTTCGATGCTACAAGAACGTCATCCACATAGACTGTTACCTCATCTAAAAGTTCAGGACCTAGTACATAGTCAAGGGCAGAAATAAAAATTCCGGAACTCACATTTAGTCCAAACGGTACAACTTTGAGATGGTAAGATCTACCTGCTAATATAAACGCAGTGTACATCCTAGACTCCTGCGCAAGTTTTACTAGCCAGTAACTGCTTTTCAAATCAAGGGTGCTCAAATACTTAACTCCATGAAACTTCTGCAGATGCTCTTCAAGAGCCTCTAGTCTCGTTCTTATGGGTACTATAATTTTATTGATTAATCTTGCATCTAGGACTAGCCTTACGCAACCATCTGATTTTAGTACAGACAATAAAGGACTCGAATAAAGTGAATGAGATACTTCTATCACATTCCAGAGTAACATTTTCCTGATCTCGCGTTTGACAGCTTCTCGTCTCGCATATGGAATGGAATAGCTTGTTCTACAGTAGGTTGAATGGGACAGGACATCCATTCGATATTCAAAGCCTGTTATTAGTCCAGGCTTCTTAGAAAATACTTGAACGTAATCTGTTAACAAATTGTAAAGCTCATTCTTCTGTTGTTTGGATAATTCAGTGGACTCACTAGCTTTACCGTATAACTCATTCTGACCGGGAATTAGGTCTTTATACTCATCGTCATTAACACTATCAAGATCTGTCATGTCTTCTGCCTGACTGTACTGTTGTCTTTTAGTCCATGGCCTTACTGCTATTTGAAGCACCCCAAAGTTTGTCTTCACCTTACTTCTTAACAAATTTACAGTTACTTGTTGCTGACTCGCTACTAGAGCACAGATTCCACACTCGATGTCAATTTTAGCTTTCGTCTGCCTCAAGAATGACATACTCAGAATACATGGCACTGATAGGTTTTTAACAATAAGAAAAATGCATGTTACTGAAATAGATTCTATCTGGATTTGAAGCTGAGTCTGAAGATTTACACGTTGTGTTAGTGGACCAATTGCTCCCGAAACGGTGCAACCTTGAATTGGAAGTGATAAAACTTTGCATACGGAGGATATTTGCTAAATAAACATAAAGATAAGACATTTATATTAGCTCCTGTATCTGCAGTGGCTGTTACTGGTATGTTGGCAATTGATACTCTTATGGAAGCTTGAACTTGTTCGTCCCATACGTCATCATTGTCTTTCGTCTCAGTGTCTGCTACTAATTCATCCCGTAAGTTTGTCTCTTTGTCATACCTAATTGCTTTAATTTCGTGTGGACTAAGGCACAGGGTGCCCCCATTCAAACCTGCAGCATCCTCTAGGAGGCTCAAAGGTGCTGCTTTTAATTTTCCGCTCGACACTTACTTTCCTGTTGATTTATATTTCTTTAAGTTTCTTCCGTCTCGAATTGGTGTTGGTTTTGTGGTACGAACTCGGGTGGAAATGGATCTTGTTGTCCTGGCGTAGTCGCTTGCGCATAATAAATTTGCGTATTATGCGGGCGTTTAGGCTTCAGACTTCCCGAAGGTCCGTTCGCTTGTTGCGTGAAGTGTATATTTTGTGGCTGAAAGGTATTTTGCTGTGGCTTGTATTGATTGTAACCGTTACTGAAAGGTGTACGTTGGTCTCCACCTTGATTATGCCATTTATTTCCTTTCCACTGACGATTTGAATCGTAAGACTGATCGTTTTGATAATTACCGTTGATCGGTTGCGAGCTTCCATATTGCTGGGGCTGTGTATTATAATGTGCATTTCCGTACTGAGGTGGTGACGAATTATATATTGGATTGTATCTCTGGCCGTTATTGTACTTATTTTTGTATTTACTGTTGGAGTATGTAGTGTGTTTATTTTTGAAACCGTTGCGGGCTTGGTACTGGCCGTCGCTGTGACGCGCTTTCGCTCGGCCACCATTGTTGCCTGCGTATTCTGTATTGTGCTAGCCGCCTGCACTGATGTGGGCGTTGCTAACATCAACTCTAGCGTCCTCGTGAATCAGATCTAATGAGTCTAACAGAGATAGGAAGGTGTCCGTATCGTCCTCAGACACATTTACTAACTTTTCTCTAATCGCAATCGGTAGTTTAATTTTTTAGAATCATAATAACGTCTTTGGCGGTGATCGGCGAATCCCAGAACTTGATTTTCGCTAAATACTTTTCAAAATATCTTCTCAAACTAGCGCGCTTACTGTTAAACACTTCGGCGTTGTAAACCTCTTTTCTCAGGCGCTGCTGCACATCAGAACTCCAGAATTTAGCTAAAAACATCTGTTCAAACTCTTTGTAACTTTTACAAGAGTCGACCATTTCGGTTCCCCATAAGGCAGCATCGCCTACGATAAACCCAGTAACGAATTGAATTCGCTGGCGGTCACTCCAGCTATTCGGGAAAATTCCTGAAAAATTTCGGAGGAACACTACAGGATGAATTTCTCTTTTCTGTGGGTGAAAGGTCGGAAGAACACGATGTTTGATCACGCTTTCCTCCTGCATCAAACTGACAAAAGTGGGTGGGCTGGTACTCTGGTTAAATTGTGCTTCTATAGAACTATCAGTTTGAGTGTTATCAAATGGTGAACGGTAATGTACCTGCTGTTGTTCATTACATCGTGGTGAATTATTCCACTCTCCTGACACGGGAGGTGGGGAATTTTCAACTTGACATTTTAGTGTACGAACTTCATCAACTATCTGTTGACGCCATTCAGGTAAATTTTGAGCTAACGTTCGTCTTATCTGGTCTAATTCTGACATGACCGTGTCTCCTGTTTTCCAAAAGCGGGAATAGTTTGCACACTAGGACCAGCTTCTAAAACTTCGGTCGAGGCTGCTTCTGCCTCCGCTCGTGTACATATCGCGCATGATCGTAATGGATAGTGAGGTCCATTCGCATCACCGCTGTCGTCTGCTTTACTTTGTGTCCGCTGTTTACCGTCAGCCATGTTCATGAATTATTTGTTAAACGTCAAAAGGCTACAGATATTGTTTGTCACTGCCGTCAGTCGTTTGTCTGTGACGTAGTGCTATGGCTTACTGGGACCTAAGATGAAATTTTAACTCTGGATAACAACTAACGTTCATGTACGCCAAGAAGACAACATGGTTCCTACTAATTACAAACAAATGAAATATCACACGTTTTACCAGTTTTCAGCGTAATTGACCGCTATATTGTAAAAAAAATTTTTTTTAATGCACTGACAACAATGGTTCACTTTCACTGAATTTAACTGCATAAGAATGGACTATGGACAAATTGAAATAAAGCTGTTTCAAGGCAAGGAAAGATAGGTTTACGTTCTGATCAACTCGAAAGATGCATCGTCACCACGAAAGCTTGGCTACTGCGTGTAAAAATTTCACTTACTATGGCTGTCTTGATGGTGATACGGCTGGATATTCGCGTTTTCTTTTTTTTTGTTTTTTTTTTGTAATTTCATCAATCGTTCTTCTGAATTATTTAAAAGGTTTACCCACTTCTCTTTCTCGGTTGAATTGCATCCAAATGAAAAAATGAAACAATTATTAGAAAAAGCGCTGAAAAATTTTTAACCACATACATGAAATGATTTTTGATCAAGTCCCTGTTCGGGCGCCAAGTGCAGCGTTGCTCTTTGGGGGACGAAAATAAAAAGAATTGTTTTTTTTTTTAATGTAGTTTTAAAGTGAATATTTTGGTGGGCCACGTGGCAACAGAATCAGGGATTGATTACACTATTGTAACAACATACGTTGAGCATTAAATACCTGAATAACAGCAGCATATTGATATATATTTGAGATCGTTCAGCCGGCCGAAGTGGCCGTGCGGTTAAAGGCGCTGCAGTCTGGAACCGCAAGACCGCTACGGTCGCAGGTTCGAATCCTGCCTGGGGCATGGATGTTTGTGATGTCCTTAGGTTAGTTAGGTTTAACTAGTTCTAAGTTCTAGGGGACTAATGACCTCAGCAGTTGAGTCCCATAGTGCTCAGAGCCATTTGAACCATTTTTGAGATCGTTCGGAAGAAACATTATCATTTCTGTGCATTTCTATAGTCGCGATGTAGTCATACCCGGATCAGCACTAAGGGACCAGAAGATTTATAGACTTTAAAAGAAATGCAACACTACACAATTAAAAAAGTTGGTTCAGAAATAATACGAAAACGATAATGTTCCTTCTGCCTCATGCTGCGTTCGGCCCATCAGCGTGATCGTAATTTCTGGTGATGAATTAGCACAAAATAATTATCATTCAAGTAAATAAGGAGACGGAAATCACCAAGGTCAATTCACTAAAATAAGCACACTTATCTTTAACACACTTTTCTTAATGCTCCGTACCTTCTCATATTAAATTACAATAGATGACCATTGTGGTTAAATACTTTATACATAACAGTCAAAATGTCCTCTTGATGCTGTCTGTTCGTAATCAGTTACAAGAAACTACATGTTTTCTGACTAGAAAAAATAACAATTAGCATATTCACTCAATATTTTCACATAAAATATAAAATACTGTTGCGGAACGCAGCTAGTCCGCGTCCGCCTTTCATAGAATACAAACAGTAAAAGGTGAGGCGCCAAATGCCTCATTTGTCTTGAAACAACAGAATTCTTTTTTATACCATTAATCGATACATGAACATAGCGATTTACAGGCACCGCGCAAGAACGGCAAAGATAAAGAATAATAGACTCTGTCGCTGCTATGCGATGGTTCATTTCTTTTACTTTGCAATTCTTCGATAACTTTAGGCCATCAGGCGTTTACTATTGAGCGTATATTAATGTTTGTGAGGCGAAAATTACTAATATTACAACAAGCAGCGACTGACATTCTTCTGCGGGTTCATTCGGCTCGGCTCATGTAGCCCCGTCCTTTTTTCTCTGCGGGAAAGTTTTTTTGTTTCTAGATGCGACGGGGATTCCCCAGGAGAGACATCACGTACACTATGCACACAGTCAAAAATCAGCTTGATTCGTTTAGAAATCGACTTAGGATGCGTTCAATGTTCAAGAACCAACTGGGATGCGTTCAAATCATGTGCATAGTCAGCAAACTAACGTACCCCGGTTTGCCCCTCTCACCCCTCCCCTAGATCTGGGCCTGCAGGTGATTACGTTTCCGCATAACAAGCCACAGAGTGGGCTCTCTATTGAGGTGTAGTCACTTCTGACAACTGTGTAGCAGTTGACGCCTGTTCTGTTCACCGCCGCCGCCTACCTACTATAGCGTCACCAGTGAAATAATGTGAAAAGACTTAAAAACAGTATTTATAAAGAAGCGACATTTAAAAATTGAATAATATACATTTTTCTCATGTACCCGTATCATAATAATTTCTCTGTATAAGTTTTTAGGGCAAAGAAATATAGTAAATTGATCTAAAGAGACGACAAGATACGCTCTTTCGTTAATTTTTTAGTCGTCTTCACTTCTTCTCTTGTCTTGGTTGCGCGTAGACTGACATCTTGCGGGTGCTGGAAAATGTAAGCATATTTGTACTAATTAAGCAGATAATATATTGATTTAATATTATTGTTCACTTTTAATTTGTAGGAGGAGATCCCGATTTCATGTCCGCCTTCCTTTGAATTAACCTGCTTTCGAGTAATTTACAGTTCAACAATCGCAGCGGACGATGCAGCTAACGACGCCATTACGTGGCGACATTAACTTATAAAAATTAGCGGAAGCGAAAAACTCGCCCGCTATTAACATAATATATATTTTTCTCCACAACCGCCCGACGTTGCAGAAAATACATAGCTTTAACATTCTTATTTTCAGTACAACAGCCGAGAGCCAGAGCCAGGACTCCGACTACAATACAATGGTTAACGGAGGTAAGAAAAATACTCTCGCGCGTGTGTGGGCCGCAATTGTAATTAATAAGTAAAGATTTTTTGCTTTAAATGGAACTGACTAGCCGAGGAAATTAATTTGAAAAGTTTATTCCATTGTTCAACTTATATGTTCATGTTTTAAGATTCAGCGAGTCTAACGTTCATTAACGTAAGAAATAATGTTCACTGAAGATCAATATTGTTAAAAAAAAGAGAACTTCACAAAAGCATTTAATTCTAAATCAAAATTGAATGAAATACCATATTGATCAAGGCCCACCACGTAAGTCGGCAACAATCACCGCTACCAATAAATTTCTGTAGTAAAAAAAAAAAAAAAAAAACTAAATAACGACGGCCGACGGACGCGAGTCGACATAGTATGTGTTCTGAAGATGCTCAGCAACTGACCTAAACCGCTGAACCACTAAAACAAAGGTTTCTTGCTGTCGGAACTGTTCATGTTCATTCTAAAGTACTAAGGATTACCACTGTTCTCCACGAGAAATGTTATGAAAAATGAGCAATAATTACATTTTTCTTTTGCATGGATCAGCATATTACAAGTCTAAATTCACTTCTGTTAAATCCAGCCTAGTCGTCAAATGTGGGG
Source organism: Schistocerca serialis cubense (assembly GCF_023864345.2). NCBI lineage: Eukaryota > Metazoa > Arthropoda > Insecta > Orthoptera > Acrididae > Schistocerca > Schistocerca serialis. The sequence goes on along the minus strand of NC_064639.1, from coordinate 304,956,882 downwards.
TGTCTAGGAAACCTGCTTTCTTGGATAGCTAGAAAATATTCAAAAAAAAATCGTTTCAATGAGTTTCGTTTCAAATGGATACGATTACACAACTTAACTTTGTGATTACACAGATGTGTCGCAAGCAAAGGGCAACCTATGAAAAAAAAAGCTTCTTCAGTATGAACAACGATTCCTAAGTCGCTGCTGTACTAGTGCCTAACCTTGAAGCTGCTATTCGGCTGGGCCGCGACCAGTCGGGCGCGGCGCTTATGTCCTCTTTGCATAGAGACCGCTGCTGTAGCGTTGTCGTCCTGGAGAGGGGTCGATCACCGTGCTATTGGCTGACCTCTTCTCACAGCCACCCTGTCTCTATCGTTCTCGATTGGCGTGCTGGCTCTTGACTTTACACTGTAACAACTTCCATCTTAAATTACCCACTGTAATAATTTAATTGGCTAAATGACTGCTTTGGATACTTCCACTGCATGCAGAAACTACTTTCTTCACTTAAGTCTTGTAATTGTTTCCACCAGTTGTCGCTTCTACAGAACAGATAGTCGCGATTATTTAGCAGTCCTCATTTCTGTTACAGTTGCCATGTCAAGCATCTTTCTTTTAATTTCAAACTACTCTCATAATGAGAAAGTTTAGACCATATATTTTAAAACACTTATTTTATGTGTTGTATTCTTTTCTACTTTACATATATTTTCGAGAAACAGCGGCAACGAACTGTACTTAATTTCCTCATTTTTTAATGCCAAAGTATTGCAACTTGAAGAACTGGCAATATCACCAGACTCGTCATTATTCAAAAGAATGTTAATTTCTTCATGCGGTTCAGAGTTATCATATGCAGAGGATGAAGGCGAATGTTTAGTTGGATGTGAGCACATTCATCTTCAATATATAGAGACAAAAGTAATAGTTCTTTTTCAAAGTTCGGAGACGTTTGAAATGCTAAAAATGGATTAAAAAACTTTCGTCTTTGCTACATGATTGTTACTGTCTCTTCTCTGTTACTGTCTCTCCTTGAACAAACCTGTGTCCAGTGGGCCCTGCTGTTAGCGGTTCTACCCTGTGACGTGCCCTTGCCAAAGTTGCGGTGAAGACCAACAGCTTGTCAGACAGTAATGAGGGACCAAACTCTCACAACTACGGTTTAAACAGCTGAAGCAGCAGCCCTCTCTATACGGGGTTGGTACTGCTACTTCTAGACCCAATTGGCAGAAAATCTGGGCTTTGAGACTGGTGATTTAAGAATTCGGTTGGACAAAAACACAAGAGTTGGGACACAAAAAAGGACGTAAATTTTCGATCATTAGGTATTGTTTTATTACATGTTATGAACTAAAGTACAATACTGGTACAACTGCACTCAAAAGTATTTTTCTGTTCATAAAAAAATACCAATATCTGATATTTTCCAAACAAAGTCTTCTTGTCATCTATAATTGATAAGTTTGTCTACAAACATTCCTGAATACAATACAAAAAATGCTCATTAAAGGGCTATATGTGAAGAAATGCACGCATAATTAACAAGTATATACTCTGCGTTTCTTAAGAATTCTAATGGAACGTTAAGGCGTCACATGAGTCTATGTTTAGGTACTTAATATTCAGAAAGTATATATACCTTGATTCAAATTGTTTGTGTTTTCACCTGGCGAATGAACTGAGAACATCGACGCTCGTCTCTCACACAATTGAAAGTCACTGCGTTTTGTATCTCCCTATAGACGGAAGCACGAAACGAACAAGAGGGCTGGCACGAGGTGCAGTCACCTCCACGGAATGGAAATGCCAAAAGAATTTTAAAGAATACAGAATATGGATTGAGAGTAAACCGGAAAATTACAAAAGTAATGGGAAGAGCAGACAAGAGAACTTAACATCAAAGTTAAAGAGGAGTTCTGCTTCATTAGAAGCAAAATCATGACTGACGAAGCAAGTAGGTAAAAACAGCAGACTACCACAGGTAAAGAGGGCATTCATTGGTCTTAGCAGTTTGATGAAGCAGTTTCTGAGAATGGACGTTTGGGGCACACATTTGCATGGTAGCGAACCATGGACAGTGGGAAAACCGGAAAAGAAGAGAATCGAAGTGTGTGAGATGTGGTGCAACAGAAGAACGTTGAAAATTTTGTGGACTGATAAGAAAAGGAATGAGGAGGTTCTCCGTGGAATCGGCGAAGAACGGAACATATGGAAAACACTGGCAAGAAAAAAGGACAGTATAGTGGGACATGTGTGAAGACACAGGGAGTAACCACAATGGTGCTACATGTAGCTGTAGAGGGTAAAAACTGTAGATGAAGACAGAGACTGGAATATATTCAACAAATTATTTGAGGAAGCAGACTGCAAGTGTCGTTCTGAGGTGAGGTTAGCGCAGGAGACGAATTCGTGGCGGGCTGCATCAAACCAGACAGAAGTCTGATGTCCCAAAAAACAGAGGCATAGCGGTAATAATACAGTAATGGAAATGTACTGTTAGGGCTTGTCTTAAGTCCATCGGCGGATCACAACCAGACCTTTTTAACGTTGTCGCATCTTAAAATTCTTATGGCTATTTACAAGTCAATACCCGTCTTTCAAAATATTAAAAGTACACCACACCCACTCTACAAACTATCGTATGGGTGCCCTTGCCCGGGTATTCAAAATTTCTTTTGGTTACCGCCATCGACGCATTCAGAGAGTCAATTCGGAACTTTCACACACTCATTTTTGAAATGAATGTGAATTATATTTCAAATTTTTAGCAGTCTTCAACTAACAATCGGTACATCCCGCGAATATGTGGTAACCTGTCTGATATGCAGAGCAGCAGAGACTGACGGTCAGAGATGGCAGCAACATCAAAAGCCCTCAAATTACCCAGCACTTATAACGTGGTCATGTGGATTTAATTTTACTGAACCTCTTACGAAAAGTTCATGCCAGACTGATCATTTTATACCTTGGCAATGAAAAAGGTTACAAGGGGAAACAAATCGGGCACTGCTGGGATTGAAATTGCTGCAATTACTGCAAAAAAATTAGAATTACTAGATTATCTTACGCTTTACTACTAAGTGACGCTGTTACATAAACTTCTGCCAGAGTTTCAATTTGGATACAGTAAACGCTGAAGAGGCGACTACGTTTATACACTTTTCTGAGTAATAGAACAATAGTGTAATATTTTCGTAGCATTAAACATTTAATCCTAAACTTGAGTGATAGTTGTCATTATCAGCTACATCACTTATTATTTTCGGTATTTCATCTGGATAATTGTATCAAATACAGCCAAAATTTTAGTTTTTAATGTAACCGAATAATAAAATTGGTATTGCTTGCTAAAGTAGCCATTATTTTGTTCGCAAATTTCAGAATTTTGTACATTTCAGCTTTTAATGAGTTATGATATTTATCCTCCACGCCTTTGCCCCCCCCCCCCCTCCCCACACCAACGCCTCTAAAAGTAATCATACTGCTACGCTTATGGGTTTAAAATAATATTTCTTAGTTTCCTTCTGTTCAGAATTGTAATATCCATACCGTGTAAGCTCGACCTTCCAATAAAACCGTTGATGTGTATCATTGTTAGATAATACACAAAATATTTGCCACCTATTTTATTCAGGTAAAATATATCATTCTTTGGACCACGGGTTTTTTGCGATATACTTCATTTAGGAAAAGGAATTCCAACAAAAATATCTAAGTAATGTAGTTATTGTTTATAAATTGATATTTCCTGCATGATTTGAATAATTCAATTACTATGTTTATAGGCACTGTGTCCTAAAACTGCTCTGTGTAAGGAATAAACCAAATACACAGATGAGATGTAATCTGATTATGTTGAGATCTTCATGTGACTGTGAGTGTACCTGGATCTTAGCAAAAGTTAGCAATTACACATTGGACCTACGGGATTTATATTCCAATAGCACAATAGTTGTTTATCATGTTCATCTTCATCATTAATGTTAATGTATCCACCATTATAAATTAATTTTACTTACGATATAGCCACCGGAAATGTGTAGCACGTCAGTGCATCAAAGATGTACCAAGTCTTTTAGTTGACATTACATTACTCGCGGGTTATGTGTTCTGCAGCTCCATCCAGCATTCGAATTGTGGTTTCAAAATTGTTCAACTACGGCATACTATTTGCCCAGTCATTTAAACTGTTTTAGCATTTGTTCCAACAACCGATAACATACTTTGTATCAATTGATTTAATGGTATGTCTGAACTTGTAATGGTTATTGTTTTTCTCTCACTACAGTTCCATTTATAATGTCCTGTCAAGATGGCCTACGGCCACTTCACCTACTCTTTTCAGTTTACACTTATTAGCAAATGTAAAAAGATACGTTATGCTGGTTTTGTTCAGGCCATCTCGTGGTTGCTATACACTGTTTCTCTGATACTGTGTCCTCCTTGTATGTCTTTTTGATTATGGACAGTGACCGAAAAGCTTCAGGAACTTAGTAAAAAAATTTTGTTTAAGACACATATGTAATTAAGTTATAAGAATATAAAAAAGCATTTGAGTAAGGCAAGTATTATCTTGTGGAATTTCTTTAAGAAACGTTTTACAAAAGCTAAGTGCAATTTATAATTTTTGTAAGAGATACATTAAAAGTGCCACAGTACACCATCAAGAATTTTATGGGACATCTTTCACAAAACATGTTTGACAAAGATCTTATGCAGGGTAATAAAGATGAAAGAGATTAATAAAGAAACAAATTTGTAGTTCTAACGTTGAATTAAGTTACGGTTATTACATAGAAATAAGTGTTAAATATTACAGCTGGTTTGTTTGACGTGGTACATAGCGCCGTCACAGTGAACTGCCTGTAGGGTGGACAATGACCTCGTCTACATGAAACAAATAACGTTTTACTTAGATAGTCACAAGGCTACTACAAAGATTTTAGGAGCATTAAAAATAAAGTCTTCCTCAACCTGAAGATCGGTTTGAACAGCCAGCGCTTTATTAGGTGTGGTATTCATTGTCCTCATTTTGACTTACCATCTGACTGCCCAATCAGATATAAGAGGACCCGCAAAGCAACACGGAATCTGAACCATCCTGTAAACTGCAATTTTTATCATTAACAAATCTTGTGTTAAAGAAGTCACCCCGGGAAATCCTAGACCCAACTGGTCGCCAAACTTCGGAGCTTAATAGTTTGTCACATGTTGGCTTACTTAGCCAGAGCGCCATTGATTGTGTTACTGAACAACTATCCCGGCGCAGGTACAGTTGCAGGTTGCCTATGTAATGAATTCCAGGGACAATAAAAATTTGATTTTCAGTACTTCGTAAAATTATTAACTGAATTTAAAAATGAATATGCTGTGACAATCTACTTATTGAGATCTATATTATTATGTTAAGCGTTTAACACTATAAGACAAGTACTGTAGGTGGAAACTGTACAAATCCTAAGGCAGCGTAGCCGGCCGGAGTGGCCAAGCGGTTCTAGGCGCTACAGTCTGGAACCGCGCGACCGCTACGGTCGCAGGTTCGAATCCTGCCTCGGGCATGGATGTGTGTGATGTCCTTAGGTTAGTTACGTTTAAGTAGTTCTAAGTTCTAGGGGACTGATGACCACAGCAGTTGAGTCCCGTAGTGCTTCTAGCCATTTGAACCATTTTTAAGGCAGCGTAACTCGTGCGCCAATTACACAACAAGTGCCGTATCCGGATTTACCAGAAACGTCGCTCAGTGATAGAAGAGTCAAAATAAACGAACACGTATCTCGCCTTATACGCAGATATTCGACCGTTTCCGAGAAAACAACGATCAAAGATTTCTATGTAATTTAGATGCTTTTTATCGCGCGATGTTGTTAGCCGAAATGGTGGTACTGTGAGCAGCGTTGGGGCCTCTAATTTTTTCGCCCCATACTCGAACCGATTATTGTTTTCGTTTCCTTTATTTTATTCTTTTTTTTCATTTACTTACCCATGTAGAAGGTTACCCATACGAATGTTTCTTATTAAGTTGGGAGATACAATGGCGTTATATTAACTGTAAAATTACATCTCGGTTGCACAGTAAGTGACATACATTAATTATATGAGTGTGTAGTATTTACACTGCTATCTTCTTAAATTCTCGTATTCTTATATTTCATTCTGATATTAATTCTTATTTTTTATTCTTTACGAAGTTTTGGTGCATTCCCTTGGAAGATATCGATCTTAGAAACAGTCGAAACATGGAAATTCAGAACACCACAAGCATCGCGCAAAAATGGGTTTGCCAAAGTGACATTTATTCGTATGAATCTCACTCGGGAAAGAAACGTCGTTAACACTGGCGAAGATTTCACTTGTAGGAAATAATTTTGCGGCAAACCACACATAACGCAACACTTTACCGAAAACAGGCGTTTGAATTGGTTACGGATCATGATACATAACAGAAATTTCAGTGAGAACAATATCAAATTATTTCCTCATTCATTTGTTATGTTTATTTATTATTTTTTTAATTCATTCAATAAACATATAACTAGTAGGCGGAAAAGGACAGTGTTATTTCAGTATAAATTGGAAAACATTAGTGTAGTAACGTTCAACGGACATTGGTAGAACAATGAAGAGCAAAAATAAAAACAATAATCGGGTTTCGAACATGGGTCGCAATAGCGCGAAGCCGGGACGCTAGCCACTATGCCACCGCTTTCGTTGAACTATTTACTCGCTAAAAGGTACATAAAGTACCTTATAACTTTGACCTTTGTTTCCTCAGAAACGGTCGAGCATCTACGCATAAGCCGAGACTCGTGTTTGTTTATTTTGATTCCTCTTCCACTGAGCGAAATTCCTGGGAAATCAAGTTACGAGACTTGTCGTGCTCTTCTCGTTAGAATGTAATTATCCAATATTTGAGAATGACAGCACTTAGGGACATGCAACAAACTTTATACGTACATAACTTCATATCTTTATGTAAGTCTTCCTCGCTGACACACCAGCCCTCACAAAATGATGAAATTAGACAAGTTTATTTCTTACTACATTTTCGATGTTCATGGAGTAAAACTTCAGCATCGTGCATGATGTTTTAATTTGTTTCTTCTTTACTACAAATTCACATGTTGCAGACATTACCTTCATATGCTGCTGAATGCACCTGCAAAATTATGTCAATGTACGACACATAATCGGGAGGCATAACGTGTTAACACCGAGATGCTTTTATAAATTGTTGAGACTATGCTCATCCACTGTTTTAGAATGTGATCACTTAATGACTTACAACAAACTTTAAACGTAATTTCAACCCTTTTGTGAACATTTTCTCGTTTACATTCTTAGCGCAAAACATTTAACAAACTGACTCAGTTTCTAAAGTAAACAGACGTACGAAACTGTTTTATATATAGGAGTTCTTTACAGTATTGCGGGTTTACTGGTACAAATTATTTGCGAATTTTCGCCTAATATCTACAAGCTGTCTCAAGATTGGTTTTGCATGTCGGTATTTCGGTTTCTCTGGGTTTATTTATCAACTCTCATATTTTATTTGTAATTCACTGTAGCTACATCACTTTATATATTGTCATTTTGTCATCTGAACATACTGAGTGGAGATGTGGACGCTATAAAATGGAGTGCCATGGGGATAAATCGGAACATTTTCGACATATTCTTCTGTTTGATTTCGAAAGTGGGTGACAGCAGCGGAGACAATCACAATCATTTGGGCCGTATATGGGGACTATGCCAGTCGATAGAGCACGGCAACAAAATGGTTATGTCATTTAAAGAGTATCGTTTCGACGTTAGTGACACTCTCTACGTTCAGGAAGACCTTTGGGGTTTCATGAAAGTCGTTTAAACGCATTAATCGACAATGAACCACAGCAGTGTACTCGAGAGCTGATAAACGTGATGATCTATTACCATTCCTTCGTCGTGCGACATTTGCATTCAGTGGGAAGTCTCAAAAATTTGGTGTATGTGTAATGTATACTATAAGCCAAAATCACAAAAATCGGCGGGTGGCTATACGTGCAGTCTCTGCGTGCTCGTCATCAGCTGGCTCGTGAACATGTATCGTTACTGGTGACGATGAATGGTTTATTTTTGTTAACACAAGGAAAAGGAAGGAAAGACTTGAACTCAAACAAAGGAGCAACTTCTAGTACAAAGACCTGCGCGAATCCAGAAAAAGTAATGTCAAGCATCTGGTGGAACAACAATGGTGTGGCGTACTACGAATTGCATCCCCGAGGTGTAACCATCAGTGCCAACATCTACTGTCAAGAACTGAAACCTCTTACAGAAGCAGTCCAAGAACAACGACCAGTAAGGGTGCGTGAAATGATGTTACTCCACGATAAGGCCTGCCCGCAGTCTGTTTACTATACAGGAGTTGGTTGGAGGAGTCGTTCCGCACCCACATTATTCACCTGTTCTTGCGCCCTCAGATTTTTCACTTCCCTATCAAACTCCCTCCAAGAAACTTCTTTTCCGGACGAATATGAGCTCCGAACATGGCTCTACGAGTTCTTCGCCTCAAAATCACATTATTTCTACAGTCACAGAATCGAAAAGTTACCCCCGCGTTGGCAGAGTGTTGTAAATAGTGAAGGAGAATCCATTATTGTTGACTGCAGTTATGTTATGGCTATCGTTTGTCTTTATTAAATTTATGGAAAAACGCTACGAAGTTGTACAACAACCTAATAGTACTGAATCAGTTATCGACGCAAGGTAATGTAGATTCGAGTCACGATCTAAGACTCAACTTGAATGTAAGCTACGTCGACATACCTGTAGAAAGTGGTAATTTGATGTGCTATTTAGAGATTCAATAGTACACGAATTAAAGTCCCATACCCAAATAAGAGGGAATTTAAGGAGATGGGACCTGGATAAACTGACTAAACCAGAGGTTGTACAGGGTTTCAGGGAGAGCATAAGGGAACAATTGACAGGAATGGGGGAAAGAAATACAGTAGAAGAAGAATGGGTAGCTCTGAGGGATGACGTAGTGAAGGCAGCAGAGGATCAAATAGGTAAAAATACGAGGGCTAGTAGAAATCCTTGGGTAACAGAAGAAATATTGAATTTAATTGATGAAAGGAGAAAATACAAAAATGCAGTGAATGAAGTAGGCAAAAAGGAAAACAAATGTCTCAAAAATGAGATCGACAGGAAGTGCAAAATGGCTAAGCAGGCATGGCTAGAGGACAAATGTAAGGATGTAGAGGCTTACCTCACGAGGGGTAAGATAGATACTGCCTACAGGAAAATTAAAGAGACCTTTGGAGAAAAGAGAACCACTTGTATGAATATCAAGAGCTCAGATAGAAACCCAGTTCTAAGCAAAGAACGGAAAGCAGAAAGATGGAAGGAGAATATAGAGGGACTATACAAGGGTGATGTACTTGAGGGCAATGTAATAGAAAGGGAAGAGAATGTAGATGAAGATGAAATGGGAGATACGATACTGCGTGAAGAGTTTGACAGAGCACTGAAAGACCTGAGTCGAAACAAGGCCCCAGAAGTAGACAACATTCCATTAGAACTACTGACGGCCTTGGGAGAGCCAGTCCTAACAAAACTCTACCATCTGGTGAGCAAAATGTATGAGACAGACGAAATAGCCTCAGACTTCAAGAAGAATATAATAATTCCAATCCCAAAGAAAGCAGGTGTTGACAGATGTGAAAATTACCGAACTATCAGTTTAATAAGGCACGGCTGCAAAATACTAACGCGAATTCTTTACAGACGAATGGAAAAACTGATAGAAGCCGACCTCGGGAAAGATCAGTTTGGATTCCCCAGAAATATGGGAACACGTGAGGCAATACTGAACCTACGACTTATCTTAGAAGCTAGACTAAGAAAAGACAAACCTACGTTTCTAGCATTTGTAGACTTGGAGAAAGCTTTTGACAATGTTGACTGGAATACTCTCTTTCAAATTCTGAAGGTGGCAGGGGTAAAATACAGGGAGCGAAAGGCTATCTACAATTTGTATAGAAAGCAGGTGGCAGTTATAAGAGTCGAGGGACATGAAAGGGAAGAAGTGGTTGGGAATGGAGTGAGACAGGGTTGTAGCCTCTCCCCGATGCTATTCAATCTGTATATTGAGCAAGCAGTAAAGCAAACAAAAGAAAAATTTGGTGTAGATATTAAAATCCATGGAGAAGGAATAAAAACTTTGGGGTTTGCCGATGGAATTGTAATTCTGTCAGAGACAACAAAGGACTTGGAAGAACAGTTGAACGGAATGGACAATGTCTTGAGAGGAGGATATAAGATGAACATCAACAAAAGCAAAACGAGAATAATGGAATGTAGTCGATTTATGTCGGGTGATGCTGAGGGTATTAGATTAGGAAATGAGACACTTAAAGTAGTAAAGCACTTTTGCTATTTGGGGAGCAAAATAACTGATGATGGTCGAAGTAGAGAGGATATAAAATGTAGACTGGCAATGGCAAGGAAAGCGTTTCTGAAGAAGAGAAATTTGTTAACATCGAGTATAGATTTAAGTGTCAGGAAGTCGTTTCTGAAAGTATTTGTATGGAGTGTAGCCATGTATGGAAGTGAAACATGGACGATAACTAGTTTGGACAAGAAGAGAAGAGAAGCTTTCGAAATGTGGTATTACAGAAGCATGCTGAAGATTAGATGGGTAGATCACATAACTCATGAGGAGGTACTGAATAGGATTGGGGAGAAGAGGAGTTTGTAATACAACTTGACAAGAAGAAGGGATCGGTTGGTAGGACACGTTCTGAGGCATCACGGGGTCACCAATTTAGTATTGGAGGGCAGTGTGGAGGGTAAAAATCATAGAGGGAGACCAAGAGACAAATACACTAAGCAGATTCAGAAGGATGTAGGCTGCGGTACGTACTGGGCTATGTAGAAGCTTGCACAGAATAGAGTAGCTTGGAGAGCTGCATCAAACCAGTCTCAGGACTGAAGACCACAACAACAACAACCCAAAATAAGTCTCGTTCACCGCACTGAAGATAACACTGTTGTTGTGGTCTTCAGTCCCATGAATCATGTGCTGGAGTTCTGGTCTGTGCAAGGCTCTTCCTCTCTGCATAATTGCTGCAACCGATATCCATCGGAAGCCATTTACTGTAGTCAAGTCTGGATGCCTCTCAACAATTTTAATCCCCCCCTCCCCCTCCAAACCACGTGCGCACGCAACCCACACCCTCACCCCCCCCCCCCCCCCCCCCCCCCCCCCCCCCCCCCCCCCACCCCCCCCCCCCCCCCCCCCCCCCCCCCCCCCCCACACACACACACACGTACGTGCCATCTGACAGAGTCGCATCTGGGGTCCTATCTCACTCCAACTGCACACGTCCCACGCCATTATAGATCCTCCACCAGCTTCAACAGTCCTCTGCTGACATGCAGGGTCCATGTATTCATGAGGTTGTCTCCATACCCGTACACGTCCATCCGCTGGAGACAATTTGAAACGAGACTCGTCCGAGTAGGCACCTTTTTTCAAGTCGTCAACAGTCCAATGTCGGTGTTGACGGGCCCAGGCGAGGCGTAAACCTTTGTGTCGTGGAGTCATCAAGGGTACTCGAGTAGGCCTTCTGCTCCAAAAGCCCATATCGATGATGTTTCGTTGAAAGGTTTGCACTCTGACGCTTGTTGATGACACAGGACTGAAATCTGCTGCAGTTTGCGGAAGGGTTGCACTTGTGTCATGATGAACGATTCTCTTCAGTCATCGTTGGTCCCGTCCTTGCAGAATCTTTTTCTGGCCGCAGCTATGTCAGAGATTTGATGTTTTACCGGATTTCTGATATTCACGGCACAATCGTGAAATGCCGTACAGGAAAATCCGCATTTCATCGTTACCTGGGAAACGCTGTGTCCCATTGTTCGTGCGCCGACTACAACACCACGTCCAAACTCACTTAAATCTTGATAACCTGCCATTTTAGCAGCAGTAACCGATCTAATAACTGCGCCAGACACTTGTCTTACATAGACGCTGCCGAAGGCAACGTCGTATTCTACCTGTTTACATACCTCTGTATTTGGATACGCATGCCTATACCAGTTTCTTTGGGGCTTCAATGTACTAGGTCTAAAACTTTGTTTCCGCCGTTTTTTCTCGAAGTTTGGGGCATTATTGTGAAAAACGTACAAAAAAATTATGATTCATAGTATTGCCCATCGCTGGCCACTACATTCTCTCATCTTTCGGATAGCATACGAATCCCGTGGCGGAAGAACTGGGCGTCTTTTGTGGGGATCCATGAATCGATTCAATTTATTACTTGTTCATGTTACCGGAAGTGCTGGTCAGCCAGACTGTATGCCACTGATCGAAAAAGGTGGTAGTCAGAGAGAGAAACGTATGGAGATTACGGCGGGAGAGACAGGACTTCTCATTTCAACGTTTCCATGTATATTTTGACGGGTTTTGTGACGTAGGGTCGAGCACTGACCTGCTACAAAATTACCTTTACTTGTCTATCGCTGTATTGTGGTCGTTTGTGTTTCAGTGCTGGGCTCGTACGCATCAGTTGCTTTCGATGATGATGTCCTGTGACTGTCTTCGTCTGTTTCAGTAGCTACGAAAACGTTCTGTCTTCCCTCGCCATGCTGGTCTTCGACATTAAAATCACCGTTCTTAAGGCGTTGAAAACATTCTCTGCACGTTCTTCCACTAACAGTTCCCTCACCATTGGTCTTTCCCAGCATTTTAAGAGCCACAGCCGCAGATTTCTTCATGTTAAAGCAGAAAATTAGAACTCCCCGCAAATTGCGAGATATGGGTACGTAAGTTGACGTACTTAATCGAGAATAACCTTATGATGCAATCACAAATCGACTAATATTGTTATGGGGTTATGTTTACAGATACTTATTGCATTACACCTACGACCAACCACCTGAACCCCACTTGCCGCTACTGCCGTCTATTGCAAAACGGCGGAAGCAAAGTTGTAGACCTAATATTTGGTGATGTATAGATACATGCATCCAAAAAACTGTTATATTTCTGACTGTGCACAAACTCTTTGTGAAACCGTAGTGTCATAATATCTTTGTAGTATGTTTTGTAAATAAATACTTTAAATGATGATTTGCGTGTGTGTGATATTCTGTATAATAGGAGGAGGCACAATACCTGTGTAGTAGACAAACAAAAATACCATTTCTGAGATTAGCATTTAAAAACACTCAATGATTCATTTTGTCTGATTTTCTAATTGCAGCCTAACCTCAAGAAGACGCAAGAGAGGCAGAAAATCACACATGCAAACATCACCAAATATACCTCATGTGAACAAATTCACAAATGTACTGCTACATCAGAATAAATTCTGGAAACGCTTTGTACTAAGCATGAAAAAAATGGTAACTGGTGTAGTTATCGTTATTTAAATATTTAAAAAAGTCTCCTAATCTTAGAAGGTGGTCGAAAGACACACTTTACGCCGTATTTCCTCAGAATACGACCAATCCTGTTGTATAATAACAGCATAAGGCTAAAAAGCTGTAGCTTTAGATGCCACATTCTTATTTTCTTCACTCAGCCGGTTCACATTAGTTATATAATGAAATGCGCCTCATGTTTGTTTCTCATTACATCCATTCAGGCAGAAGGTAAGTTAAAGGTGGACTATTAAACTTCATGGTCGAAGATAAAATTTACGCTATGAATCATTGTACATGGTACCGCTTAACGTTGTCTGGATACCGACATAAACTTGAAGGCACGAACCAGTGGAATTGGTTTCCTATTTAACGGCATGTCCTAACGTACCATCATCCTTCCTCTTGGACAAAACGTCAAGGAAAGGAAGGCAACCATCCCTTGTCACATTTCGGTTCGTGGTTGAAGCTTCCCGCCCACCGACGGTTAAGAAGATACCGTACATGGACAGAAGGTGGAAATGCTACTCAGCTACGGAGAATGTTAGTTAGCAAAACAGTACAATACGTCTTTTATTTACAGTATGGGTACATAAAGCTCAGTACCACGTCTAGAATAATATGTTGAATAAAGGCTGCCCTTGATTAAAAATTGCGTCCCTTCTTTGTTGTACATTGTACTCACAGAAATTTTCAACTGATGACGGCTGACTGAATGAGTAATGTGCATTTTCCTCAGATCCAGGAAGCTGTAGAAGTACATTACGTACACTGTGAGTTACTACAGGACAGTGAAGGTTATATTTTGTGTTACGTTTTCAATACCGTCATGATTACGTGATATGTGAACACGTCTTCACATGATGGAATGTATTACCGAATATAAAATATAGGGTGTCTTTCATACTTAGTATCGAACAAAGACGCAAGAAGGGCAGTCCTGCTGGTTAATGTCCTGGTAGCTAAACAATCTTGCGTTGATACATTTGTTTTATGAAAACTTATTTGGGGTGTTCAAAACCCTACATAGAAGTTAAGTGTATTTAGGTAAAAATATGGATTCTATGGAATAGTGAGACAATAAAAATAGATTTTCCACAGACTCGTTGTCGTCGTCAAACCCTAGTCTTCAATTCTTTTTATAATCTGGGTCGATCATAGAATAGACATTCACAGCGATCGAATCAGTCACTACAGAATATGATCTTCATGAAACTCATTTCGCTAGAAAATATGTTTGAAAAAGACTTAGATACACCGGAGACAGTGGATCAGTGGGATAATGAACATAATTTAGATATTTTAGGGTTCTTCCTGTACCCGACTGACCCCCTTTTAATCTCATTAATCAGATTTTTAATTCTGAGTGTAATCCACTTGGTGGCAGCTCCCGGTTTGTGCTTAAATGGAGTATCCCACGGTTTAATACATTACAAGAAGATGCAGAGAGACTAATCAAGAGTCGAATGAAGCTCACTAGCGACGAGAGAACTATTGCACCTACGTACGTTCAATTTATCACCCAGCGCGGAGAGTGGCGTGTCATCGATCGCATAGCATTTAGTATATTACTTGACTCATCTGCGCACTTATTGCAGCTCTGCTATCGTCGAGGGACATCATTTTTCACGTGCTCCGGTGCTCGTCGCGTATTCTGTTTCGGTGGCAGGGTGACATAGTGGTCCTTCAGCCATGGCCGGTCATGGTCAGACGGAGTCTCGTGGAGGCTTCCTCAAGAGCCTGCAGCCGCTGATGCTGCTGTCTGCAGTGTTCGCCCTTCCTCTGGAACGGCCCCGCAGCCTTTATTTACGGGTCTTTTCATATGTTTACTGTTTGAGCTTCCTGGGAGCCGTTCTCTGGACTGGATACCGGGGTTTGGAAAACGTGTTTGAAGAACTAGCGGAACGGCACTGGTATCTGTGGAGCATATCAGCCGTCACCACCTGTACGCTTGCCACCGTATCATCTGCCACTTTCATCGTCGCCTTCATGGGAAAACGCAACAGGAGATTCATGGAAATTGCTGTGGACATTGAACGCGTAGACACGATGCTAAAACTGGACGTGGGGCAACGCAATAAAAACGTCCACCTCTTCCTGACTATTGCGGCGATCATAACTTTCCTTTTCTTTACTGCTCACTACATATACTATGTGAGATGTTCCAGGTATATAATTACAGCTCTACTGACGAGTAACTGTGTAACACTAATGGTCGAGCTACAGTTTTCAGCGCTTTGTTCGAGCCTCGGACATAAATTCAGGTTACTCAACGACAGAATGCAAAGGGAGTTCAATTACAAGTCTCAGAAACTCGGAACACTTGACCTACTGAGACTTCTTCACGAATCATTCTTTGTTTCTGTTCCTCCAGGTAACCTACTGCACGTGAAACAGAGCATATTACGTATGTCATGTGGCAAAGTGATGGAATTTCAACTTTTTCATATGAAACTGTCTAATTTGACAACATTATTGAATGAAATGTGCGCTGCGGACGTAACGATGGTTGTAGGACTAATCCTAATTACGACGATACAGTGTATGTTCGATCTGATCATGAATTCTCTGCAGACAGAAGAAGGCATGTTTGCTAGGAGGGTAATGGATATAGCGTGTGCAGTTGCATTATTCGCGGAAATGACATTCTTAGTTATAGTCTGTCAGTCAACAGCCTCTGAAGCTCATCGCACAGGAAGTCTTGCCGAAGAACTTATGTTGTGGAATAACGCAGGTTAGTCTATTTCGTACTATTGATTGACCTTAAAACAAATTCCAGGTACGCTATCACTATAGAACAGTTTTCACAAAAGTTAAGAACTACTATAAAATACGAAAATTTTCAGGAAACACATTTTATTGAATTATTTAAACACTGTATATAGCTGATTTCTTACAAAATTATATTTCACAAACTAACTCTAGATACGTAATACAATGTCGCAAAAACATTTCTATCACTTTCAGTTACATATAAAAAATATGTCACTATGACGAATTTTTTCCAGAACTGAACATCTACTAATTATTTTATACCTGTAATGTTTTTGGTTATTTTACCTACCGAACAAATAATTTAATAAAGTGGTTCATTAAGGAACTCTACTTCATTATTTTCATTGTTTCTTATGATATATCACGATAATCTCTTCAGTTACCGGTACTTTAAATTATCAACTTAACTAGCTGTGTTATAATATTTTTCCTCACTTCAACAATGATCAGAGAAGAAAAATATATTATTTTACATTGCTGACTGCACTACCCTCGTTTTTTCTTTTTTCTTTTATAATAAATAATAACTCTGGTTTCAGACGTTTTTAAAGGCACCTTCTTTTTCACTAAGCCGCTACAATGGTCCTTCATTTGCCACACCTTGCTCAAAGCCATATAGGCACCGTGGTGGCTCAAAACCTCAAGATAGTGTGATGCTAAGGTTATGATTTCAAGTTTTCTCAATTAGTTTTTAATAATATCAAATATCCTATCAGGAGACTTGTAAATGTGACCCCTGACTGGGAATTAGTGATCTACTTTATCGAAAACAGACAGTAAGGTCTAACACAAGCATTAAATGTTCACACCTGGCAAAACTCGTTTTTAGTACACTCCGATTTTTAAAAAAAATTCACATATTTTTTTGCTCTATTAAATAAGCAAACAGAAATTTTTGATAAAATCAGTGTATTGTAGTGGATTTGATCCATTTAGAAGTACAGGAATGTATAGATATCTCATTTTTGCAAATTTTGTAGTGCTAGTTTTGCGAAAATGATCCTCATTGTAAAACAGTTTTTATTCTTAGAAGACGTCACTGACTTGTTACTCAGAATTCTGCATTGGACCCTTAACAAACGCTTTAGAAGCTTAATACTGACATTAAAATACATTTATTGTACGACTAGTACACATGCATAACTGACAGAGAATCAGTGTTCTAATAACATCGCTTTTCCGACGGCGTAGGACAGTTAGCAGCTGGGCTTATCACCACACTGGCTATGGTTACGTAATGAATATGTCGTGAAGGTAGGAAATTTGTAACAGACTCAGAGTCGACACCAGCTTTTCTGTCAATAGCAAGCAGTCTGCTTAACCAGTAGGCTATCGGAACACGTGTCTTGCTGTGACTCTGAAATTGGTTATCACTACCTTTCCCATCTTTCATTTCCGAACACGAGTACCAGTTGTTCCCCATGGGATGCTACTGGCGAAAACATCAGTGGTAGATGACAGCCAGGGATTTGTATGAATCAACTGAGTTATATTCTTCTAAATGCAACAATTGTGTTATGTGAATTCTCACGTGTTACTATATAGTCTTTACAGAGCAGCTTAAGCGTATCTGAATGGTTTGCACTGATGTAATTTCATGTGATTGAATCTTCATTGATTTCATCCCTCCTGTTCCATTCTTCTAATTCCGATACACTGAATTCATTTCAGGATGATGTGTCTGTTTTCAAAAATAAGCTTCAGCTTTATTGATTTTAAATTGATCTGCTTTTCCCATTATCGTTAAAAACAGTAATTTAACAGTTTCTTACCTCAAAAATGAATGACTTAGAATCATTATTTCATATTCGTTCGTTCGGTTATTTACTCTGGAAGATCAGGCCCTACCAGCGAACGAACCAAAGAAATACATATTTTCGTATCATAACTAACAACATTATATAAGTCACTATTACTATCACTTTATTTCCTTTATGCCACACTTCCACTGGCGATCTGCGTGGCTCGTGTGTGTTTTCAGGACAAAACGAAATAACGAGGGTGCCAAAAGTCAGCTCGGTAACTGTATGCTATGGCACAAGAACATGGAGCCTGTACACAACAAGACGTATTCAGTACGCTGATGTTGAAGAAGACACTACCCAGTGCTTCTGAAAGTTGGAGTTGGGATACAATACAACGCCGAAAGGCCAGAAAAGCTAGAGCTTTCCCAACGCTTATAGCTGGCTGCTCGAGCCTATTAGGCCTGGAGGCCACGAGAAACATTAGCCAGACCAGCTTGTATAAATACGATCTAATTTCGACTTTCATTGTCAAATGTGCTCAGCACGCTTAGTTACATATCGATACAGGCTGCTAGTAATAAAAGGAGTTCCATGTCCACTTACACTCTGAGATGAACCAGCAGGCTACCACCGTCATAAATTGCAGCCATTAATGAGTCTGAACAGCTGAGTCTGAACAGCTAGCTGCCCAGCCACAAACTGATCATGCTTATTCAGTTGCTATCCAACACTCAGTGTGGGCCCACGCCATTTTCATCATCCATGCCAGATGCCACAGTTTGATCCTGCCTGCCCCTGTGTGCTTCTCACCGAGTGGTAGAAATAGACCAGCAGCCGTGGCTGTTTACTCGGTGACAGTGGTAACTTCCTATGGGACCAGACTGCTGAGGTCACCGGTTCCCAGGCTTACACACTACTTAATCTAACTTAAACTGACTTACGCTGAGGACGACAGACACCCCATGCTCCAGGGCGAACGCGAACCTCCGCCCAGAGGAGCCACACGAACCGTGGCAAGGCACCCAAGACTGCGCGGCTACCCCTCGTGGCGGCTGCTTGCTGCTGCCCACCACTAGCAGCTGCTGCCAGGTAGGATCAGGGCCTCTGCTACTGTACTGAGATCAGCACTTTACCGATACCCACCATCGCTCATGGGTAAACAACATGTGCGATCCTCATAGTGGCCAACTTCTGCTGCCTGCACATTTTGATAAATGTGGCCGCCTATATCATGGAGTTTGTTCACTGCCAATGCAGCTTTAACTCCACCACTGTAGCTCCTACGGAACAAAAGACATATTCAACTATAAATTTCCTGCAGATATTAACAATATCAACTACAAATGTTGCTGTGATGAGACACCATCCAACACTAGCCACCACACTACTGCAGCCATGCTCTGGGAGTTGAACTGTACTGCATGCTGACAAATCACCACCAGTTGACCTGCCACCACAGAGGTTGTACATTCTGAGCCCTACATTTTGGCATCAGAAGCGCAATGCAATGTGCCGTCCATGCAGAAGAAGTTATTTCTGACACCTTGACATTTTGGTGTCCGAAGTCGTGACTGCTATGATTGACTGGATCATGTATGTCATCTCCGGTGCCAGTTTTCAGCTTCGAGGATGTAGTGTGGTGAGCGGACTTACTGTATAGTCTTCACTTAAAACTTACGGGCTGATAGGCCGTGGTCGATGTATACATCGACATGTATACATTGACCACAGCCTGTCAGCCCGAAAGTTTTAAGTGAAGACAATACCAGCTGCGAAAACCTACATTGTATTTACTCTATAGTTTCCCTCTCCTCTTTATGTACACAGTGTTGGTTGGGAAAACGGATTTCCACAGAAATTTAAAGATGCAGTTTGTGAGATTTAAATGACCTGTCGATCTTTCTCAGACCTCATGTGTTCAGCTGACGAGATAGGTGGGTCGATCAAAGAGGAATTCAGCAAGTTTATTTATTGTAAATATCTATAGAGAAATGTACTAACAGGCTTCTGTGTCAAGACTAGAAAGGAATGATAACAGAGACGTGTGTCTATAGACAGGAGGAATATTGTTCAACAAATAATGGCAATGCAACAGAATTGCAAGAAGATACATAACCTGATTGGGTCAACCAACCAATGTTACACACTACTTAATCTAACTTAAACTGACTTACGCTGAGGACGACAGACACACCATGCTCCAGGGCGAACGCGAACTTCCGCCGAGGGGAGCCACGCGAACTGTGGCAACGCACCATAGACTGCGTGGCTACCTCTTGCGGCGGCTGCTTACTGCTACTCACCACTGGCAGCTGCCAGGTAGCATCAAGGCCTCTGCTACTGTACTGAGATCAGCACTTTACCGATACCCACCATCGCTCATGGGTAAACAACATGTGCAATTGTCATAGTGGCCTACTACTGCTGCCTGCACATTTTGATAAATGTGGCCGCCTATGTCATGGAGTCTGTTCACTGCCAATGCAGCTCTAACTCCAACACTGTAACTGCTAAAGAATAAAACACATATTCAACTATAAATTGCCTGTAAATATTAACAATGTCAACTACAAATGTTGCTTTGATGGGTTACCATCCAACATCTGCCAACACACTATTGCAGGCTTGACCTTGGAGTAGAACTGCAGTGCGTCCTGACCTATCACCTTCAGGTGTACGCTCTGACCCCTGCATTTTGGCATCAGAAGTGCACTCCAGTGTAGCCAACCGTCATCCATTGCGAAGAAGTCGTCTCTGACACCTCCACATTTTGGCGTCGGAAGTCGCGATTGCTATGAATGGCTGCATCCAGGCGTCATCCCTGGTTCCAGCTTTCAGCTCCGAGAACGCAGTATGATGAATGGGCTTACTGCATAGTTTGTCCTCTCCTATGCATGTACACAGGGTTGGTTGGGAAAAGTGATTCCCACAAAAATTTAAAGATATAGTCTGAGATTTGAAGGACCTGTCGATCTCTCTCAAATCAAAGGGCTTATTAAGGAAGATTATGCTGGCATGCAAATAGTGAGGTGCACTAAGTTCAGTCTATTGGGTCATAGCACCATAGAGCAAGGGACCGCTCTTTGGTCATTATCAAGTAGTGCAGAGTCAAGTTGTATGATAATTAGATAGTGTAATGCTATTTTCGAATTTTGTTGTGTTTGTTCGTTTGTTTTGGTTAGATATTTTGTGTTTTTAATCTTGATGAGTGTAGACTGCACGATGTCAGGTTCGAAAACGTGCTTGACAACCACTCACCAGGCGTTTCACACTATGGTGGAGCAGGTAGAGACTGTAAGGGCAGATAACTCACGGATCTTTGAGGATTTAGCTGAAACAAGGAAATTACAAGTTTTATACAGTGTATACATGCCCTGTTAGATTCCGCTGCTGGCAGTGTGATTACCCCTATTTTGATCAAGACAATGAAAGATGTTTTGTCATTCGTAGGTGACCTAGACGCAGCTACAATACTCTCTTCTTCTGTAGTGGTCAATCCAAGGATTGGTTTGCAACAGCTCAATGTCTAGATAAAAGAAAGGTTACTGCATATGCCTAAACTGCGTTAGTACAGGATCTCTACAGTTTCTGGCAGGAATTTTGCTAACATCAGCATCAGCATTCCACGAATTCTCACATCATGGTATCTGGCCATCCAGTCACATGCACCAAGGCTCTGACATCATCACTGCAGAAATTCTGACATCATTGCGTCACTGCCCTGTGAAGGCCACGCCCACTACCGCCCTTTCATCTTCCACACCCAGCACACCTGCCCCCACCCCCTCCCCCAACCTTAGACACCGTGCTCCCCCAAGCTGACGTTCATCATCGAATTAATTTTCATGCAGCACTGTTTTGCCGCCGCTGTAGAGAAGATGTAAGCTGGTGGAGCCTTTGATTATGACATCACGAGATTAACTCAATATGCTTGATATGCATTACGCTACGGTATTTTTGCTGTCTGTTTGTACATCTAGATCTCATGTGTTCAGCTGACGAGATGCCTGCATTGATCAAAGAAGCAATTTACAATTTTGCCTGTTTTAAATATCTATCAGGGAAATGTAACAACAGGATCCGTAGTCAAGAACAGAAAGAGATGATAATGGAGGAGCTCGTCTCTATAGAAAGGAGTAATATTGTTCAATAAATAATGGCAATGCAACAGAATTGCAAGAAGATATAGACCCTGATTGGGTCCACCAACCAATATTCTGGAACTGTATATGGTTTTTTAAAAGTCTACCCAATATCCCACCATGCAAGAAGCGTTAGTGACTAAATAATAGCTGGAGAGAACCTCACTGCAGTTACTGTGGGTCAGTCTTGCAGTAAGCGACTGATCCTGCAATGATACTGGAAGCCAGCAGAAAAAGAAGAGTGGTTTACTACTCACAAACAATATACATACTTTGAATGTCAGGCCATTGCGGGAAGACTAATCTTAATCTGTTGCTGTTAACACATCCTGAAAGGATTCGTTTCGAGCATGTATATTTCTTTCAAACACAGCAGATGTTTAATGGAAACAGGTACATTCCACCTCCAGAGAAAGTAAAACCAGTGTATTCATTTTTGATGACGTAGTGGAATCGAGGGACGAGAACCAGAAATATTTTTGCGCTGGTCACCATATGCAAGTCCATGTCTTTTATTTGAACCAGATATAGAGCAGCATCCTAAAGCAGTGAGTCTGGAATAATGCAAACCTTATTGTTGATTTCAAACAGGACAATATGAATTTAAAGCATATTTACCGACCTCATGTTGTAATTGCGATGACATTCAATGAATTTGCTCCCATATGTGTGGATTATTGGAATAACGTGTAGTATTGCTTCTTGGTTATAAGTGACAGAATGAAACTGAACGATGACAGATATAAACGAAACTTCCAGGAGTTCCTGCCTATAAGTTAGTGTACCAGTATGCAACTGTATCCGTAAACTGTAGACTACAGACAAATTTTCACATGTCTGCACACTTGTTCAGAGAATGCAAAGCACATGTGTCTATACGTTGACAGAAAAATCGAGGAAGTCAGTACTAGAAAGACCTATCAACCTGGTAGCTAGAAATGGTGACACACTGGGGCAGAAGAAAACTAAAATCCAGCAATGTGACCTAGACTCAATGAGTAAATTGAAGAACCCAACACAAAACTCACAGATATGCTTGGTTACATTAAGGAGATAGTTAATGAATTTGACAACGAATCACCATCACTAGTCTGAGAGCTTAAATAAATTGCGCACTATCTCAAAAGCGGTTTAGTGAACAGCAGAATGCCGATAACAAATTGTAAGATTATTGAAGCATGGAAGGCTATTCATCGGGAATTACGATTGTGAAAGTTGGGGCTATTGCCATGACTTTAGTTCCTCTCAGAAACTTTTGAACTAGTAACCGGAAGTCTGTAAAGGCCCTCACATACTGTGGATGGAGACAGAAAAGAAAAATTTGATAGAAGAAGAATTAGAAGTAGAGGCAGTATTTACTATTAATGATTTCATTAATAGTCAGTGTTACTGGTTTAGTCAGAACATGTGAGGTAAGCAGAAAGAAACCTTACCTGTTAGGTAGTCACCCAATATGTTTAACTGAGAATGCAATGCAATTCGGGGATAAGAAATTTGAAAGAACATGTGGTTTAGTAGAGCTAATAATCTTGAAAACTTCGAACATGAAAAAGTATTTCCCGAAAGAGATGAAAGAGTATGCTGAAATATTGAGTATGATTAACGTGCTTAGGAAAGGCAACACCACAGAAGGAGAATAAAAGCCTCCAGGAGTGAATAGTACAAGGATACAATTAAACCTATGTTGGCAATTCCACATAGCGTAGACAAAGGTGTTGAAGTTCAGTATAGAACACTTAACAATTTACATCTGAAGCACATATATATCCATGACCCAAATGAAATCATAGAATAGTTATCACTGCTCAAAGCATCAGCTGAAGCAGGGAATACAGGTCACACAAACCAGATGGTATCAATTATTTCGAAGCTTCGTGAAAGATGTATCATCGAGGAATTATGGACATGGTCGTTCATGAGCACTACAGGCCAGGGCACAAAACATTTACACACAAACAAGTGATAATACAAGTATTAGATGATTTATGGCAGGCTTAACTCCTAGATATTTGAGAATATGCGCAATTGAATAAAGGTTCCAAGTACATTCTAATGATCATAGATACATATTCCAAATTGACGTGGGCTCTAACTGAGAAAATATGGAAGCATTTTAATCAGTGATGGAATGACAACCAATAACCCACAACTCAGCATACGTTCAATTGAAAGCCAGTATTGTTGAACAGCTGAACAGGACGATCAAAAACTGGATGTGGATGCAGTTCAGTCCTCGATGATCATACAAATGGCCGTACATTCTACCGCAAATTATTAATGACTGAATTAGACTATTAATCATACAATTAAGATGACACATATTTAGGATGATATGTTGCATATTTCAAAGTAAAAAATTGCATTTGAGAAGTTTTACCTACTGAACTGTTCATTATACCCAGGAACTTACATCGTAAAGGACAACGATAGTGAGAAACTGCAGGAAGTTTTTACACATAGGGATTACAGAAAAGCTCTGAACTAGATGTGTTCCTCGAAGAGCGGGTCGTAAGACACTGAGGGAGCAAGGCATTGATGAAATTGGCTCCGCTCCCCATGAAAGCACAACAGTTGGGTGAACTGCCACAACTTATACAGAATAGGACACACGAACCTCAAGCACACAGAAACATGACGTGAACGCTGTAGAATGCATTACCTGAGGCAGTGTCGCTTTAATCTACCAGATGAACCACATATCTGTGGATACAACTTCTGTCAGCCTGGAACAAAGCTGAAAAAGCGTCTATCTCGAGGTGATAAGGGAATTAATATACATGATAAGACGTACAAGAAGCACAGTATTGCTGAAGCCACAGTGAAGATTGTTGCACTATGGACTGAATATTTGCTGATAAAGCTAAGCAGGTACGTCGAAGAAAAGAGACTGACAGAGAGCAATGCATTGCTGCACTCTTGGTTGATAAGCAAATGCACGCCAAACATAAATTCAGTTCTGGAATAACTTTCAGGCAAATTATGTGTACAGCTCATCATACACAAAGGAAAAACAAAACCCTACAATATGTGTAGAAAACTGCATCAAATCAGCAGTCGCATTGGTGAAGGGTACCTTGATGCAGAAAGAAGGAAGGAAAAGATGCCTAGAGTTCTGCCGAAACCTAAAACATTTGTCGAAATAATTGCACTTCTAATCCCTGCGTCTGATGGGCTGATGGCCAATAGTTCATATCAGAAGGAGTCACTTCCATAACTCGAGCAGTAAAGAATGCAGAAAATGCGAAGAAGCTACTAGTGGAGGCTAATAGACGTAATGTGGCCATGGAGGCCATCGCTATCAGTAAGAGACTACACTCCTGGAAATTGAAATAAGAACACCGTGAATTCATTGTCCCAGGAAGGGGAAACTTTGTTGACACATTCCTGGGGTCAGATACATCACATGATCACACTGACGGAACCACAGGCACATAGACACAGGCAACAGAGCATGCACAATGTCGGCACTAGTACAGTGTATATCCACCTTTCGCAGCAATGCAGGCTGCTATTCTCCCATGGAGACGATCGTAGAGATGCTGGATGTAGTCCTGTGGAACGGCTTGCCAGGCCATTTCCACCTGGCGCCTCAGTTGGACCAGCGTTCGTGCTGGACGTGCAGACCGCGTGAGACGACGCTTCATCCAGTCCCAAACATGCTCAATGGGGGACAGATCCGGAGATCTTGCTGGCCAGGGTAGTTGACTTACACCTTCTAGAGCACGTTGGGTGGCAAGGGATACATGCGGACGTGCAATGTCCTGTTGGAACAGCAAGTTCCCTTGCCGGTCTAGGAATGGTAGAACGATGGGTTCGATGACGGCTTGGATGTACCGTGCACTATTCAGTGTCCCCTCGACGATCACCAGTGGTGTACGGCCAGTGTAGGAGATCGCTCCCCACACCATGATGCCGGGTGTTGGCCCTGTGTGCGTCGGTCGTATGCAGTCCTGATTGTGGCGCTCACCTGCACGGCGCCAAACACGCATACGACCATCATTGGCACCAAGGCAGAAGCGACTCTCATCGCTGAAGACGACACGTCTCCTTTCGTCCCTCCATTCACGCCTGTCGCGACACCACTGGAGGCGGGCTGCACGATGTTGGGGCGTGAGCGGAAGACGCCTAACGGTGTGCGGGACCGTAGCCCAGCTTCATGGAGACGGTTGCGAATGGTCCTCGCCGATACCCCAGGAGCAACAGTGTCCCTAATTTGCTGGGAAGTGGCGGTGCGGTCCCCTACGCCACTGCGTAGGATCCTACGGTCTTGGCGTGCATCCGTGCGTCGCTGCGGTCCGGTCCCAGGTCGACGGGCACGTACACCTTCCGCCGACCACTGGCGACAACATCGATGTACTGTGGAGACCTCACGCCCCACGTGTTGAGCAATTCGGCGGTACGTCCACCCGGCCTCCCGCATGCCCACTATACGCCCTCGCTCAAAGTCCGTCAACTGCACATACGGTTCACGTCCACGCTGTCGCGGCATGCTACCAGTGTTAAAGACTGCGATGGAGCTCCGTATGCCACGGCAAACTGGCTGACACTGACGGCGGCGGTGCACAAATGCTGCGCAGCTAGCGCCATTCGACGGCCAACACCGCGGTTCCTGGTGTGTCCGCTGTGCCGTGCGTGTGATCATTGCTTGTACAGCCCTCTCACAGTGTCCGGAGCAAGTATGGTGGGTCTGACACACCGGTGTCAATGTGTTCTTTTTTCCATTTCCAGGAGTGTATTTTGAGATTTTTCATAGATGAATTTTTATAAATTTTTGAAGCGAATGCATCTTCTCATGACATTTGTCGTAAATTATGCAGTCTTTATCATTATCAGAGCAGTGACACCATACCTTCAGATGCCACTCCACCATCATCCTAGCGGTTTGCACGGTAAAATCGTGTCAGCCGCAAGGTTGTTTATCGAGTTTTAACACACCGCACTGAGCAAAAGAGTCTGAGTGAAAGGATGATTGTGTAATACCTTGTTTGTACTTGTCCAGTGTTAGAGAATGTGACGTGCACCTTTTGTGACTGTAATGATGTTCATACTTTTTATCATCATTGCAAAATATTCCACATGTTGTGTAATACCTCTACAATCATACTACGCGTTGCAAAATTCCTGTTAATGGCGAGTAGTTTACGAGACAGTCAGAAAGGAATAAAACGTATGCTGCGGTGTCAGCAGAAAAGTTTTGTGATGATTCCAATTCAAATGTACGCCCACAGTTCCTGTCTTCACTACCTCGAGTTGCTATGAACAGTTTATCACCACTGTGGGTGACAAATGCTTAAACTTCTGGGGGCTGAGTGTCCACCCAAAACCATCATAAATCTCATAATAATATGGGTAAAATCTGACGTACATGCCATAGAATAGTCCACATACATTTTTGTTCAAATCAAGCCGTATACAAAAAAAAAAAAAAAAAAAAAAAAAAAAACTGGGAGTATATGCATACTCTAGCGTTGGTTTGTTTACAGTTGTCAAATAAACTAAAATCCTTTTTCAGATTCCCTTTCCTGCCTGTCTGCAGTGCTAGAATGATAAAGCGTGGCATTTCTAGCTGAAAAAATGTTTTGATCGCTCATACTTGACAAGATGACTCGGAAAGGATAGGATATTCATACAGCTCACACGTTTATGGCAGCTGAACTCTAGAATTCAGTACACCTAAAAGTTTCAGATTCTCTTTGTCTGATAGAGATATATGCGGTAATTTCCGTTTTACTGATTTATGCAGTACAATTTTATGCCCATCTTCTCCACCCTTTTACAAATCGTTTTATGTATGCATCTAAACTGCCAATGTTACAGGAACCAGGATGTATCACCACAACTTCCCCACTTCCTTGATGCATTTCATTGTTTAGCTCAGTGACAATAGCTCCGCTATTGCACGTCTTCAGACTAATGAATGCAATAATCCACTCCCTCTTGCTTAGATCTATTGGAGGAAAGGAGTTCCCTTTTAATGTAGACGAATGTTCTTTTAGAATTAGAGTGTACAACATTGCATGTAAACTTCAACTGATGCCGTGAACTGCATACTGGTTGTTTTTATACAGTCGTTTGGAGAAACATTGGACACGAATGTCACCGCCAAATCTTGGCATTTTGACTTTTCTGATGAGTATAAGTAACTCTATATTTGTAAGCAGTCTGTCCAGTAGTATTGCTATGACTTTGTTTTGTGAACAATCCAGGTACTTTCCTGGGCGGTTTTAAATATACACTACTGGAAATGGAAAAAAGAACACATTGACACCGGTGTGTCAGACCCACCATACTTGCTCCGGACACTGCGAGAGGGCTGTACAAGCAATGATCACACGCACGGCACAGCGGACACACCAGGAACCGCGGTGTTGGCCGTCGAATGGCGCTAGCTGCGCAGCATTTGTGCACCGCCGCCGTCAGTGTCAGCCAGTTTGCCGTGGCATACGGAGCTCCATCGCAGTCTTTAACACTGGTAGCATGCCGCGACAGCGTGGACGTGAACCGTATGTGCAGTTGACGGACTTTGAGCGAGGGCGTATAGTGGGCATGCGGGAGGCCGGGTGGACGTACCGCCGAATTGCTCAACACGTGGGGCGTGAGGTCTCCACAGTACATCGATGTTGTCGCCAGTGGTCGGCGGAAGGTGCACGTGCCCGTCGACCTGGGACCGGACCGCAGCGACGCACGGATGCACGCCAAGACCGTAGGATCCTACGCAGTGCCGTAGGGGACCGCACCGCCACTTCCCAGCAAATTAGGGACACTGTTGCTCCTGGGGTATCGGCGAGGACCATTCGCAACCGTCTCCATGAAGCTGGGCTACGGTCCCGCACACCGTTAGGCCGTCTTCCGCTCACGCCCCAACATCGTGCAGCCCGCCTCCAGTGGTGTCGCGACAGGCGTGAATGGAGGGACGAATGGAGACGTGTCGTCTTCAGCGATGAGAGTCGCTTCTGCCTTGGTGCCAATGATGGTCGTATGCGTGTTTGGCGCCGTGCAGGTGAGCGCCACAATCAGGACTGCATACGACCGACGCACACAGGGCCAACACCCGGCATCATGGTGTGGGGAGCGATCTCCTACACTGGCCGTACACCACTGGTGATCGTCGAGGGGACATTGAATAGTGCACGGTACATCCAAGCCGTCATCGAACCCATCGTTCTACCATTCCTAGACTGGCAAGGGAACTTGCTGTTCCAACAGGACAATGCACGTCCGCATGTATCCCTTGCCACCCAACGTGCTCTAGAAGGTGTAAGTCAACTACCCTGGCCAGCAAGATCTCCGGATCTGTCCCCCATTGAGCATGTTTGGGACTGGATGAAGCGTCGTCTCACGCGGTCTGCAAGTCCAGCACGAACGCTGGTCCAACTGAGGCACCAGGTGGAAATGGCATGGCAAGCCGTTCCACAGGACTACATCCAGCATCTCTACGATCGTCTCCATGGGAGAATAGCAGCCTGCATTGCTGCGAAAGGTGGATATACACTGTACTAGTGCCGACATTGTGCATGCTCTGTTGCCTGTGTCTATGTGCCTGTGGTTCCGTCAGTGTGATCATGTGATGTATCTGACCCCAGGAATGTGTCAATAAAGTTTCCCCTTCCTGGGACAATGAATTCACGGTGTTCTTATTTCAATTTCCAGGAGTGTACATAGAGCTCCTGCACTCAGCCTGTTGAAGAAGAAGAAGAGAAGTGGACAACATGAGTTTAAGAATACTTCAGAAATTGTACTAGTACTACTGAATTGATTTACGAATAACTCTACTGCTTTTTTAGAATAAAACCTTTCTATTTATTCTCTTCACATTTTCCATCTCCTCACTTGCAGACTTCAGGTAAGTATTTAACATACACTACTGGCCATTAAAATTGCTATACCAAGAAGAAATGCAGATGATAAATGGGTATTCATTGGACAAATATATTATACTAGAACTGACATGTGATTACATTTTCACGCAATTTGGGTGCATAGATCCTGAGAAATCTGTACCCAGAACAACCACCTCTGGCCGTAATAACGGCCTTGATACGCCTGGGCGTTAAGTCGAACAGAGCTTGAATGGCGTGTACAGGTACAGCTGCCCATGCAGCTTCAACACGATACCACAGTTCATCAAGAGTAGTGATGGCGTATTGTGACGAGCCAGTTGCTCGGCCACCATTGACCAGACGTTTTCAGTTGATGAGAGATCTGGAGAATGTGGTGGCCAGGGCAGCAGACGAACATTTTCTGTATCCAGAAAGGCCCGTACAGGAAATGCAACATGCGGTCGTGCATTATCCTGCTGTAATGTAGGGTTTTGCAGGGATCTAATGAAGGGTAGAGCCACGGGTCGTAACACATCTGAAATGTAATGTCCACTGTTGGAAGTTCCGTCAATGCGACCAAGAGGTGACCGAGACGTGTAACCAATGGCATCCCATACCATCACGCCAGCTGATACGCCGGTATGGCGATGACGAATACATGCTTTCAATGTGCGTTCACCGCGATGTCGCCAAGCAAGGATGCAATCATCATGATGCTGTAAACAGAACCTGGATTCATCCGAAAAAATGACGTTTTGCCATTCGTGCACCCAGGTTCGTCGTTGAGTACACCATCGCAGGCGCTCCTGTCTGTGATCCAGCGTCAAGGGTAACTGCAGCCATGGTCTTAGAGCTGATAGTCCATGCTGCTGCAAACGTCGTCGAACTCTTCATGCAGATGGTTGTTGTCTTGCAAACGTCCCCATCTGTTGCCTCAGGGATCGAGACGTGGCTGCACGATCCTTTACAGTCATGCAGATAAGATGCCTGTCATCTCGATCGCTAGTGATACGTTGGGATCCAGCACGGCGTTCCGTATTACCTTCCTGAACCCATCGATTCCATATTGTGCTAACAGTCATTGGATCTCGACCAACGCAAGCAGCAATGTCGCGATACGATAAACCGCAATCGCGACAGGCAACAATCCGACCTTTATCAAAGTCGGAAACGTGATGGTACGCATTCCTCCTCCTTAAACGAGGCATCACAACAACGTTTCACCAGGCAACGCCGGTCAACTGCTGTTTGTGTATGAGAAATCGGTTGGAAACTTTCTTCATGTCAGCACGTTGTAGGTGTCGCCACCGGCCCCAACCTTGTGTGAATGATCTGAAAAGCTAATCATTTGCATATCACAGCATCTTCTTCCTGTCGGTTAAATTTCGCGTCTGTAGCGGGTCATCTTCGTGGTGTAGTAATTTTAATGGCCAGTGGTGTATGTTGTCTGAACTCCTCATGAACAGGAGCTATAACTCTGGAGAAATCGTCTATATGGTGATCACATCATCTGCAAAGTATACTCTTTTACTGCCGTCCATGTCTGCTGTGCCCACAGGTATGAGCAAATGTGGTGCACCTGTGACTGGAGCAGCATTGGCTGATAGCTGGAAGAAACCTGCCTAGGCATCTGCATTCAGGTTGCTCTTAGATACAGCAGTGTGCCTGGAGCGGCCTTGTCCGAGACATCCGTGCTCAGGTTCCAGAGCACAGCGCTGCACTTAGTTTGTGAACATGGTAGCAGTTGTGGAAATATATAACATCATTAATCAAAATACCACGTGTGTTGCCGGTCTACAGTGTCCAACGAGTACAATATTTCGGCGATCATACATGTCGCCATCATCAGGTGAACTGACGGACTGAGCTCCTGTGAACGTGCCGGCACAGAGATCCGTACGCTATGGCTTCTCAGAGGGAACTGGGTTCGGTCGCGGCGGCGGCCGATTTAAATACCCTCCTAACAAACGGAGGGAGTCGCCAAGGGTAGCCCACTCTCACCGGTGGTAGCGAATTTGTACATGGAGAACTTCGAGGAGGAAGCCCTGTCGTCATCCGAATGGAAACCTACTTGCTTTTTCCGTTACGTGGACGACACGTTCATCATCTGGCCACGTGGTATGGATAAACTCCTTGACTTCCTTACACATCTAAACTCCATACACCCCAACATCAAATTCACTATGGAGACTGAAACGGAGGGTAAATTACCTTTCCTTGACGTCTTGGTCAAGAGAAGGACTGACGGCACCCTAGGTCATGGGGTGTATCGGAAGACAGCGCACACTGATCTGTATTTGCACGCAGACAGCTGCCACCACCCTTCACAGAGGAATGGGGTACTTAAAACTCTAGTACATAGGGCGAGCTCTATCCCTGACGCAGAGAGTCTACCCCAGGAATTGGAAAATCTGAGAACTGTATTTCGAAAAAATGGGTACTGAGAGTGGCAGATTCAACGTGCTCTCCGCTCAACCACTACAGCACAACCTGTGGAGATGGATGAAATCACGAGGGAGGAGGTAGGCACTGCGTTTATTCCATATACAGGCGCACTCTCGGGGAAAACCGCCCGCATTTTGAAGAAACATCGGGTCGGAACTGTGTTTTGTCCTCCGAATAAAACTCGTGCACTGGTGGGGAGCGCCAAAGATGACCTCGATTTGAGGAAGGCCGTTGTGTACCAGATTCCGTGTCAATGTGGCAAGTCGTATATCGGTCAGACGATGCGTACCGTCGAGGATCGATGCCGTGAACACCAGAGGCACACTCGACTGATGTATCCGAGCAAGTCGGCGGTCGCTGAACATTGTTTGTCGCAAAATCACGCTATGGAGTATGAACGCACGAGGATTCTGGTACAGACGTCGAGATACTGGGACAGCGTTGTCAGAGAGGCCATCGAAATTCGCACCAATGACGACCTCATAAATCGTGACTGTGGCTATAATCTTAGCAAGGCTTGGGAACAAGCGATTGGGTTAATCAAGAGTAAATCGAGCAAACGTAATGTTGTGACGACCACGGCGGACAGAGCCATCACACCGACGTCATCTCAGACGCCGTCGCAATCTGTTCCACCGCGCGACCGTGGCGCGTACGGCGGAGGGAGGGCGCCGCGGGCGGAGGGTACTTAAATCGGCCGCCGCCGCGACCGCACCCAGTTCCCTCTGAGCAGCCATAGCGTACGGATCTCCGTGCCGGCACGTTCAGCCTGTCAGTTCACCTGATGATGGGACATGTATGATCGCCGAAATATTGTGCCCGTTGGACACTGTAGACCGGCAGTACACCCGTGGATATTTTGATTATCAAATACGCCGGGAGAAACTCAAGAATCATATAACATCATTGTTCTTTTTACGAGAATTATTTGCACATGGTCGTCAGAACGCATGACAACTCTCGGTCGCATCAGGAACGGAGAGAGGAGCACACACAATTGCAGATACGAATACATGTGTGACATTCTTGTTTATTACCAGGTTCGATTTCCAAAAAAAAAAAATTGTTCAAATGGCTCTGAGCACTATGAGACTTAACTTCTAAGGTCATCAGTCCCCTAGAACTTAGAACTACTTAAACCTAACTAACCTAAGGAAAGCCGGCCGAAGTGGCCGCGCGGTTCTGGCGCTGCAGTCTGGAACCGCGAGACCGCTACGGTCGCAGGTTCGAATCCTGCCTCGGGCATGGATGTGTGTGATGTCCTTAGGTTAGTTAGGTTTAAATAGTTCTAAGTTCTAGGGGGATAATGACCTCAGCAGTTGAGTCCCATAGTGCTCAGAGCCATTTGAACCATTTAACCTAAGGAAATCACACACACCCATGCCCGAGGCATGATTCGAACCTACGACTGTAGCCCCGCCGGCTTCGCTTTCCACACGGTTGTTTTGATGCGCGACAACTTTCGACCTTACCAGAATCAGCGACATGTGTGCAGAAAGAAGCGCTGTACACCGATTGCCATGGAAATACATAGCTGTAAGTGGCAGCTCGCTGCATGACGAATAATTTCTCTCAGTACATGTGTGTGCACAACTGGGTGTTCACGCATTCTGACTGCTACCTGTATGTAAGCAGCACCTATCCATTTCAGTCTGATTAGCATCATTCATGGAACGATCAGTACATCCTGATGAAGATGCAGCTATTAAGTCCTCATGCTGCAAGGATGGAGTTGATGGTGACGGTAATCGACCATCACCCCTTTTAATGCTGCATAGTATGTGGAATTAATACAAGATGAGGCTAGTCCATAGCCTGCAGTGTGTTCAGAATATGTCCAGCATATGTAAACAGATGCGCTATTGTGCACCGTGTTTGTTGTGATGTAACAAGCACCTGTCAGCAATATGTATATCGACATGGCCTTTTGCACAAGGTGTTTTAAGTTTTTAAGTGTTTTAGCAATGACAAACCTTTTATACGAGGTGCGACAATAAAGTAATGAGACTGATTTTCTTTGCAAGATATGACAACCCTGCAGGCTTGCGTAGGCACAATATCTTTGACCATGGTCTATAAACTGCTTCTAGCCCAAGCGGCACATCGATGCAACTGCTCAGTCGTGAGTTGTGCTGTAATAAGTTAACACGTGCTTGTGTCTCTCGTCACTAAAATGGAACCGCGTAATATTGCGCAACGGTATGCCATTTCTTATTGCGTTAAATTGGGTGAAAACGCGACAACAACTTATGGCAAGCTTCAGAAGGCTTTTGGAGAGGAGGTTATGCAAAGAGCTCAACTTTTTCGTTGGCATAAAATGTTTACTGAAAAAATGTTTACTGCGGTCTTGAAGATCAAGACCGCAGTGGACGACCATCAACCTCACGGACGGATGTCAATTTGGCCAGGGTGAGTGAACTCCTACGATCTGATCGAAGCTTATCTGTGAAAATGATTGCAGAAGAACTGAATATAAATCGAGAAACGGTTCGTCTAATGGTAACTGAAGATCTGGATATGAGAAAGATTTGTGCAAAAATGGTCCCCAAAAATCTCATACCACAACAGCGAGAAACACGAAAAAATGTGGCAGCCGATCTGTTAAAGCAAATGGAAATCAATCCAGAATTGTTGAGCCGTGTTATCACTGGTGATGAAAGTTGGTTTTTACAGTACGATCCAAAGACAAAACGCTAAAGTTCGCAATGGTGCTCAAAGGGATCACCCACACCAAAAAAGCTCGCATGTCAAAGTCAAAAGTGAAATGCATGCTTATGTGCTTCTTTGATTCCAAGGAAATTGTTCATAAAGAGTGGGTGACACCTGAACAAACATTAACCAATATTACTACAAAGAAATTTTAGAAAAACTTCGTAAAAGAGTTCTTCGTGTCCGTGCTAATATCGGTGATAATTGGATTCTGCATCACGATAATGCGCCATCCCATACTGCTCTGTCAGTACCGCAATTTTTAACCTCAAAACAAATTTCAGTACTACCACAGCCACCTTATTCACCAGATATCGCTCCGTGCGATTTTTTTCTATTTCGAAGAGTCAAAACGGCGTTCAAGGGACACCATTTTCAAACAACACACTATATCCAAAAAGCTGTGACGAGGGTCTTGGAGGATATTACAGAAGATGAGTTCCTGAAATGTTGCCATCAATGGCAGAAGCGCTGGAAAAAGTGTGTGCAATCAGAAGGGAATTACTTTGAAGGAGACAACACTAGACTTGACTAAAACAGTAAGCAACTTTTTTTCACATCAGTCTCATTACTTTATTGTCGCACCTCGATATGTGCTGATTTTTACCCACTTGACATCTTTTGCTCGAGGTCAGAGAAAAATGAAGACGTTTTACAATAAAAATATTATTAATACCTGAAGATGACAACAAAGGTTGTTGAAACTGGTTGTCTTAAATAAAGAAATATGTTATGCGACCTGGGATGTCGAATTATTTTTAACCATTGTCCACAAGGAGCACATTTGACCTTTGAAGAGTGCTCCAGATGTCTTACCACAAGTACCAGCGCCACTGGACGGGAAAAAGGTAAGGGGCGGACACAAGCCGCACGTGAGACGCCTAACCTCTGAAGCCCTATGAATAAACAAGTAGCCTGACATATATAACCCGAATATATTTATTATATGTGATTAATTATGTCTAAGGTACAAAATTCACACTAAGCACTGTGGTAGGTTATGTTGTATTCTTACAGTTTTATTAATTTGCTTCTTTTCGTGATGTATAGGATGTGTTTTCACTTTGATGTAATTTGTAGAAAAAGGCATGGTAGGCAGTGTATTGTGTAAATAAGATGAGAGTATATTAGTGTCACGGTATGGCTGTGTAACAATGAGTTATGGACATCCTGTCTTTACAAGAAGGGGAAGGACAATGATGTGGATTCCTTTGCCCCAGGTGGCGTTACCACTAAGGATGACCATGACTACGTACTACGTTCACTGTGAAGAGTTTTATTTTGTTGCGTTCTATTTTTGTGTAATGGTTAATATAGAAGGATATGCCAGTGGTTACGAGAGTGAATGATATTGGGTGTTAGCAGCTGGATTTTGTATTGTATATTTTTGCGCAGAATATGGTTTAATTTGCTTTGTCATTATACTTATAATGATGTTTTTTCTTTTAGAAGTCATTGTGAGGGTCACTTCCAAAGGGATCTACCCCATATTCATATCCTATGCTGTTATCATAAACAGTTCCGTGCAGGATTGACCTAAAGGAATGATGAGGCTAGAATTATGAGGAAAAGGGTTACCGACTAATGGCACAACCATTGACATAGCAGGAAAGGCTTTTCGTCTTCCAGTTACTATCAATTGGACCACTATAGTGAATGTGATACAACCCTCGTTGTACTGGGCACATAAGCGGTTGGAGGTACTACAAACCCAGACCCTTCCTTACCAAAACATCATCTTCAAACTTGATCTTCTCCGTTGACTAGGTGAACTTATAGCTACACAAAAGCGGCACATTAGCACAGATGAGAAAACCTCTACAGCAATTCCATGACGAGCCATACTGGAAGCCTTGAAAATGAGTGTTTCTAGTGCAGCTGTGTTTCTGACTGTACTTTAAGTAACCTAAATCTACTTTAGGCAGAAAATCCCCACTGTGCACTGCACAAACTGCTCAGTTCCCCACCATATGCCCACTTCATATCGAATATTCAAAGTCCCAATTTTATTTCAAATATTGCAGAATAGCCTTCATAAAATCAAACTCCTCATGGGGTTGAAGAACTAGGTTCTACGTTTGTTGGAACTATTCCACTATAGTCGTACATATTTCAGTGTCCTGCACTTAGCAGGCTTGTAGAATTTCCCCAAGACTAAACACACACACACACACGCACGCACACACACACACACACACACACACACACACACACACACACACACACAACTGTTGTTTCCATAACAACTATTGACACCCGCTATTGTGACCAGCGGAAAGATCTCCTTCACAAGCGCCGTTTTTCGAGAACTCGTATCGGCATTTATCGAAAAATAATGTAGGAATTCTGTGGGGTCATTTATACTTGCTAATAAAAGTCTTCCTGCCCCCCTAGTCGATCACGACCACGTTTCACATATCGCTCACATCTTCAGAGCCTTCATCTCCACCATTTAGAAACTCACTGGAAATGTTAGATGTCTTCTTTAGAACGTAAAACACAATTTGTGTGCTGCATCACTCGAAAATGTAGTACTAATACGGACAACAGATCGCATTCTGTATATAGCAGGGATGATTGAGTTTAAAGTGTCTTCTACATTGATATCAAAATTTCCATCACACCAAGGCGTACTTATAGTGTTAGGAAATAGTACTGCCACAATCAAAAGAGTGTGCTGTGGTTCAGCTGACTGAGACTCCATGGTTATGAATCTGCTACTACAGCTAGTAGTATTGCAGACTGTAATATATACCGCCACTACCTTATTGAACCTACTGTTAGAACCCGTCGAATCTACTACTACTACTGCTGCTGCTGCTGCTGCTGCTACTTCTTCTTCTGCTGCTACTACTACAACCACAAGTACACTACAAACTGAGCCACATCGACATACACGTCTGTAGCTGTGTGAGCTATATAGCACATTGCCCTGAACAATCACCCTTGCACTTCATCATAAATGATTTAGAAATCCCTAGGAAACATTAGATGTTCATGTCAGTCGTATACGTGTGTTGAGATGTAGGACATTCGCAGTTCCAATCAAAAAGGGTACTCTCCCTTGTCTAGAACTATTTTCAACACATGTAAGTACAGACTTTTCTCGCTACATTTGCTGAGCTACAAACTGGAACGCTAGAACAGCCACTATGTGGACCGCAGCTGCTTTTGGTTAGATACAAACCGCTGGAAAACCAGTTTCGAAGTAAAATTCGTTGTTCCTGACCGCAAAATAGATAAATCAAGTTGCGCACTCTCTAGACCTTAGAGTTCATCAAACGAAGACACATGTGGGAAAAAGTGAAGCACACCATTACCCTGTCGCATCTAGGACATAAACCGAATCGCTCAGTTCCGTTTCTGTAGCGTTTCTAAGTCAGCTGTATGCATACGTTTCTCTAGCCATTTGCTTTACAGTTATTGTGTGTGTGTGAGAGAGAGATTGTGATCTAAGTGTTCTGCTCTGTTTTTGTTCACGACGTTACTGCAGCATACTGTTCAATTTTGGACATCAAACGCTGATGCTTTGCTTTTGTCTGTTTCCACGAAGAAGCTTGCCTTTGTCGTGTGTATTGATAACAGTCAATTTTTTGTAAATGTAACTGCAACGAACTGTGAAAAACCTGTGTAGTTGAGGTGAAGTACCTTCCTCGGGACTTACAGTGATTTTAAAGATACATAAGCAACAAATCTAGTGATATTTG
This sequence comes from Schistocerca serialis cubense, assembly GCF_023864345.2. Taxonomy (NCBI): domain Eukaryota; kingdom Metazoa; phylum Arthropoda; class Insecta; order Orthoptera; family Acrididae; genus Schistocerca; species Schistocerca serialis. The sequence goes on along the minus strand of NC_064639.1, from coordinate 304,918,150 downwards.
CAGTGGTTGTGTGTGAACAAGATTTTCAAACTTCTTCTGTCAAGCAGAACTTTGACGTTAGACAGTCTTCGTCAGAAATGATTTAGAAATCCTTCGGAGACGTTTGACGTCTATATCTGTCGTTTATGTATATTGAGATATGGACAATCTCAGCCCTGTATAACAAGCTGCGTCCTGTGAATTGCAGCGAATGCCCTACTTTATCAGACTTCTTTGTAGGAGGGATGACTGGAGTTTTGTGTGTCTTCCACACCAATGCAGTACTGCGCTATTGATTTTATTTTAACATGTGGACCTAAAGACTGTTGGATGCCGCATTGTGTGTTCTGGACTCGCACCTTGTGTGCATACGTCAGATTCAGTAGCGAGCGTTTTCATCTGAATAAATTTCATCCAAGGAACTCTAAAAATGGTCTACCGGTTCAAAAATTAGACCTCATCCTATCAAGGGCTTGTCCAAACCATATAACACAGAATCGTGACATTATATTGGGTCCGAACAAACAGATACTGCGAGCTATTGGACTTTTCATTCAGTTTTATATTTTAATAGTTTTAATACCTTTTTATTTACACCTGATATACTATATGAATTGATCAATAAATTACCAAAAAAGGTACCCAACATAATAGTAAGTAGGGATTCCCATTTTTTTTAGAACGGTCAATTGGTTGATGCACTCAGTTACAGCTCTACATCGTCGACCAACTGAGGGATTTTGCCTCTCCTAATTTTTAATTTAAGCTATATTCCTAATGGGTATTGTATCATTACCAAGTTCACATTGTGAGTTGCAACACGTGCTCAGTGCAACTATCGAAAACCAGGAAACACGTTCCATTGCCGAACCATTTTATGACATTTCTAGGATACTGTGCTATCATTGAGTTGACGCGCACAATTAAAGGTCTATATCGCTAGCGTCAGTCGGCTGTCCAAATATGGAACAGGTCTCATACGCTTTCTGGAGTCAGAATAACAACAAGCATTCCTGAACACTGATTGTTTGTAAATCAGCTCACTCCGTTCGTCCAAGAAACCCAGAAAGTGGGAGTCACTGAGTCCCTGACTTCTGGTCAGTTCCGAGATGTCACGACATGAGCAAAATGCGGAATATAACGTGGGCTTTATAATTGAACTGAAGGGTTCCTAGCGAACAGCATGTTGTTCTTAACGGTGGAGAAATGCACTCTGTCGTTCATGACCCTTTGTCATAAATTTAAAAAAAATACTACACGTTGATGTTGCCAAAAGCCGAGAAGCGATTCTTCTTGGTATTTTAGCTCTATGGGGCACCAGTGCACTCAGTGACCGTACATACAATGGATCAAGAGGCATGTGTCATGTATCTAGTTTTGGCTCGCGACCTTGTCTGGTCGCTACTGCTCTGGCCGCTGGCGCAGCGTGAACAATGGCTCGTATACACGAGGTATAAGGGGGCAGTGCATTGGCGTAGATGTCATTTGTACTCAGGTGAATCACGTGAAATGATTTCCGACGATTATGGCCACACGACGGTAATTTGAAGACCTTGAACGCAGAATGGTAGCTGGAGCTGGACGCATGGGACCTTCCAAAATTCAATATTGCAAGATTGATAGTGTCAAGAGTGTGACTAGAATACCAAATTTCAGGCATTACCTCTCACGCCGGACAGCCTTCACTTAACGACCGAGGACAGCGGCTTTTGCATGGAGTTGTCAGTGCTAACAGAGATGCAACACTGCGTGGAATAGAAGCATAAATCAATGTGGGATTATACGATGAAAGTATCTGTTTGGACAGTGCGACAAAATTAGGCGTTAACGGGCTACGGCAACAGACGACCGACTTGATTGCCTTTGCTAGCAGCACGACACCGCCTGCAGCGCCTCTCCTGGGCTCGTGACCATATCTGTTGGGCCCTAGACGACAGGGAAACTGACCTGGTCAGATTAGTCAAAATTTCAGTTGGTAAGGGGTGATGGTAGAGTTGTAGCGTTCGGAGACCCCACGAAGCCATGGACCAAAGTTGTCAATAAGGCACTGTGCAAACTGGTGTTGGCTCCATAATAGTGGGGGCTATGTTTACATGAAATGCATTGGATCCTCTGCTCCAGCTGAACCGATCATTGACAGCAAATGATTATGTTCAGCTACTTGGAGTCCATTTGCAGCCATTCATGGACTTCATGTTCCCAAACATCGATGCAATTTTTATGGATGACAATGCGCCATGTCATCAGAACACAATTGTTTGCGATTGTTTTGAAACAGAATCTGGACAGTTCGAGCGAATGATTTGGGCACCCAGATTACCCGACATTAATCCAATCGAACATTTATGGGACATAATCGAGGGATCAGGTCGTGCGCAAAATCCTGCACTGTCAGCACTTTCTCAGTTGTGGATGGCTCTAGAGACAGCTCGGCTCAAAATTTTTGCAGGGGATTTCCAACGACTTGTTGCGTCCACGCCACATCGAGCTGTAGAACTACGCCTGGCAAAAGGAGGTCGGACAAGATATTAGCAGTTCGCTACCTCAGTGTAAGCTCTCAGTTTTGTGAGAAAGCCACTGGTGTCCATACAATGGACAATCCAGCTGTTCCGTTTAGTACTGTCCTGCTGATTGTACTTTAACATATGGACCTAAGAACTGCTAGATTGTGTTAAATTATTACCTCATGTCTGTTGAGTTCTGTATTCTCGTGTGCATGCATAGGAATCAACAGGGAAATTTTTCATCTTGGTTGAGTCGTTCTGTTGCCTGTCGCAGCTACATGTTGCGTAAACTTTCGCATTGGAATTTTGCGATGGGAATGGCGCTGCCTGTGTCTAAGGTGACGTACCACTTACTGCTGTTAGCTAGCAGCCGTGAGTCAGGCGCCACTGTCGACAGTCGCCTGCCGCCAACGCTCTGGGCCGAATCGCGTGATTTATAGCATCACTACTCTGCCAGCGTCATCCTCCATTAGATGGATGATTCGGGGCGCTATTCGCCTTCTGTTTCTGGACCATGTCTGGAGGATGCACTGTGGTCTAGTCTGATAGTGGTGACAGTTTTTTCATCTTCAAATGCCATGGATAAAAAGGGTATAGGCCTTCACTCTCATTAGAAGTCGTTGTTATTTCATCGTCTATATTTACTACAGTTTTTGACAGTTACGATTCAGCTCGTAAATAAGTATAAACTTCTGTGATTCTGAAATGTGTTTGGTACGTGGATGTTACATATAAGAAAGTTGAGTTACTAACAGAACTGAGTTTGCCTTCCATCCCATCTTCTCTTCTGATGACCAGCCCCTGCTCCCCGCTCATCTGCTATCCCATGATCTCAATAACCGTAAATCCGCTATTCTTATCTCCTTAAACCTATAGAGAGCCTACGCCGTCGTCCCGGGCATTATGGTCTACTCTTCAAACTCCAGGCTTACGCACTTCCAGTTGTTTATGTCTACATCATTCCATGTTTCCTCTCTAACCGCCCATCTTTGTTACCACTTTTTTTTTGTCATCAGTCTACTGACTGGTTTGATGCGGCCCGCCACGGATTCCTTTCCTGTGCTAACCTCTTCATCTCAGAGTAGCACTTGCAACCTACGTCCTCAATTATTTGCTTGACGTATTCCAATCTCTGTCTTCCTCTACAGTTTTTGCCCTCTACAGCTCCCTCTAGTACCATGGAAGTCATTCCCTCATGTCTTAGCAGATGTCCTATCATCCTGTCCCTTCTCCTTATCACTGTTTTCCACATATTCCTTCCCTCTCCGATTCTGCGTAGAACCTCCTCAGCCGGCCGCGGTGGTCTAGCGGTTCTAGGCGCTCAGTCCGGAACCGCGCGACTGCTACGGTCGCAGGTTCGAATCCTGCCTCGGGCATGGATGTGTGTGATGTCTTTAGGTTAGTTAGGTTTAAGTAGTTCTAAGTTCTAGGGGACTGATGACCACATATGTTAAGTCCCATAGTGCTCCGAGCCATTTGAACCATTAGAACCTCCTCATTCCTTACCTTATCAGTCCACCTAATTTTCAACATTCGTCTATAGCACCACATCTCAAATGCTTCGATTCTCTTCTCTTCCGGTTTTCCCACAGTCCATGTTTCACTACCACACAATGCTGTACTCCAGACGTACATCCTCAGAAATTTCTTCCTCAAATTAAGGCCGGTATTTGATATTAGTAGGCTTCTCTTGGCCAGAAATGCCTTTTTTGCCATAGCGAGTCTGCTTTTGATGTCGTCCTTGCTCCGTCCGTGATTGGTTATTTTACTGCCTAGGTAGCAGATTTCCTTAACTTCATTGACTTCGTGACCATCAATCCTGATGTTAAGTTTCTCGCTGTTCTCATTTCTACTACTTCTCATTACCTTCCTCTTTCTCCGATTTACTCTCAAACCATGCTGTGTACTCATTAGACTGTTCATTCCGTTCAGCAGATCATTTAATTCTTCTTCACTTTCACTCAGGATAGCAATGTCATCAGCGAATCGTATCATTGATATCCTTTCACCTTGTATTTTAATTCCACTCCTGAACCTTTCTTTTATTTCCATTATTGCTTCCTCGATGTAAAGATTGAAGAGTAGGGGCGAAATGCTACAGCCTTGTCTTACACCCTTCTTAATACGAACACTTCGTTCTTGATCGTCCACTCTTATTATTCCCTCTTGGTTGTTGTACATATTGTATATGACCCGTCTCTCCCTATAGCTTACCCCTACTTTTTTCAGAATCTCGAACAACTTGCACCATTTTATATTGTCGAACACTTTTTCCAGGTCAACAAATCCTATGAAAGTGTCTTGATTTTTCTTTAGCCTTGCTTCCATTATTAGCCGTAACGTCAGAATTGCTTCTCTCGTCCCTTTACTTTTCCTAAAGCCAAACTGATCGTCACCTAGCGCATTCTCAATTTTCTTTTCCATTCTTCTGTATATTATTCTTGTAAGCAGCTTTGATGCATGAGCTGTTAAGCTGATTGTGCGATAATTCTCGCACTTGTCAGCTCTTGCCGTCTTCGTAATTGTGTGGATGATGCTTTTCCGAAAGTCAGATGGTATATCGCCAGACTCATATATTCTACACACCAACGTGAATAGTCGTTTTGTTGCCACTTCCCCCAATGATTTTAGAAATTCTGATGGAATGTTATCTATCCCTTCTGCCTTATTTGACCGTAAGTCCTCCAAAGCTCTTTTAAATTCCGATTCTAATACTGGATCCCCTATCTCTTCTAAATCGACTCCTGTTTCTTCTTCCATCACTTCAGACAAATCTTCACCCTCATTGAGGCTTTCAATGTATTCTTTCCACCTATCTGCTCTCTCCTCTGCATTTAACAGTGGAATTCCCGTTGCACTCTTAATGTTACCACCGTTGCTTTTAATGTCACCAAAGGTTGTTTTGACTTTCCTGTATGCTGAGTCTGTCCTTCCGACAATCATATCTTGTTCGATGTCTTCACATTTTTCCTGCAGCCATTGCGTCTTAGCTTCCCTGCACTTCCTATTTATTTCATTCCTCAGCGACTTGTATTTCTGTATTCCTGATTTTCCCGGAACATATTTGTACTTCCTCCTTTCATCAATCAACTGAAGTATTTCTTCTGTTACCCACGGTTTCTTCGCAGCTACCTTCTTTGTATCTATGTTTTCCTTCCAAACTTTTGTGATGGCCCTTTTTAGAGATGTCCATTCCTCTTCAACTATACTGCCTACTGCGCTATTCCTTATTGTTACCACTAACCACACAAATTCTTGTAACGCTGATCCCTCACAGGCATGGTCCAATGCTCTGTCCTCTATCAAGTCATCCACACTGCTGATACGCCCAAACCACCTCCATAGCCACCTCCTGCAGTGTGCAGATGATACCGCTTTCCTCGTCCTCTATCCTACACTCCAGAAATCCCAAAAATCTCTCCAAACCCACCTCAATCATTTTATCACCTGGTGCAGCCAATGGATCCTCAGGATCAACCCTTAGAAAACTCGAGCGATAATTATTTGATGCACCACCCGCACTTTCCGTGCCCATGACTTCTACCGTACCATATACGATAAACATATCCAATTAATTAAATTAAAAACTAAACTCCGCCCGAAAAGGCCATGAGGGCTCAACGGTACTCACCGGCCGCCATGTCATCCTCAGCCCACAGGCGTCACTGGATGCGGAAATGGAGAGGCATCTGGTCAGCACACCGCTCTTCTGGCCGAGTGGGATCCTTACCAGGTAGGACTGACGGAGTACATCGAAAAAGTTCGAAGAAAGGCAGCACGTTTTGTATTGTCGCGAAATATGGAAGAGAGTGTCACAGAAATGATACAGGATTTGGGCTGGAAATTATTAAAAGAAAGGCGTTTTTCGTTGGGACGGAATCTTCTCATGAAATTTCAATCACAAACTTTCTCCTCCGAATGCGAATATATTTTGTTGACACCGACCTACATAGGGCGGAACGATAAAATAAGGGAAATCAGAGCTCGTACGGAAAGATATAGGTGTTCATTCTTCCCGCGCGCTATACGAGATTGGAATAATAAGAAATTGTGAAGGTGGTTCGATGAATACCAGGCACATAAATGTGATTTGCAGAGTATCCATGTAGATGTAGATGTAGATACGAGACTGGAGCCGCTACGTCTCAATCAAGTAGCTCCTCAGTTTGCTTCACAAGGGCTGAGTGAACCCCACTTGCCAACAGTGCTCGTCATGGTCACCCATTCAAGTGCTGGCGCAGCCCGACAGTGCTTAACAACTGAGATCTGACGAAAAACGGGGTTACCACTGCGTCAAGGCCATTGGCCATTCCAGTTAATTAGTGCACTGAAATGTATTGGACCAACCACCAACAAATCCTATGACTCATCAATGAAGTCATTGATATCATCATCAGTAACCAATTTTGGATCAGGACACCCTCATTCTATCACTTTTTGATAAACCCAGTGCATTAGGAATGGTAGTTTCGAATATTTCGGCAACGGTTCTGATCGACTTCTATTCTGAATAGATATTAAACAAGTCTCTGGCAAATCATGTAATACTGCACTTCACAAACACAGCTAGCTTAATCTATCACTCTACGACGCTATCTTGAGTGATGTGCTTATGAGATGCGATATTTAGGACCTGAAAATAATGGATATATTAACCTGCTGATGAATGAAAAAGTCGTTGGTTTAATGAAAGATGAACTTAATAGTGAACATACTATAGTATTTCTTGGTCTACAAGAAATAATGTATGCTCTCAAAACCATGTCTGGATGCTTAATATGCAGAGCAAAAACATAAAACAATCTTTTGTTAATAGGTTAACCATAGATTATTACAGAATATGCGTGCTGGATTCAGGGGAAATACCTACTGCGTGGTTTACAATTCTACGAAGCAATTTCTTATTTCTAATACTAAACAACACAATTCTGCTTATCTACACAGAATGAGAAACATTTTATATTTCCAGATAAGCTAATTAAAGTGTCTTCAGGCCATTATTGCATGAAAAATAATGATTCATTTTATAGTGAATGCCTGAAAAATGTAAATAACTGTAAAAATATAAAACTGTAGGTGATCAAAAACATAAATAATGTAAAAACCTGAAAAATATGTGTGAAAATATAAAATGAAACTGATGTGAATTCATATACTTATCTCTAAGTAACTTACGTTCTCGTTATCTTGCTGTATACTTTTCGACAGACATTAATTGCTTCATCATACTTGATCAGATAGTGAAAAAATACGAAAATATTGCACAATGCCCAAATGTAAAAACATTGAACCAATTTTTTTTTGTAATTGTTGCAATGTAAACGGATTAAATAAAAGAACGTTGTACCTAAAACCACTGAATGTAAAAATATTGTATGTAAAGCATGGTATGAACTTGTAAAATACACTGACAGTAGCCGGCCGCGGTGGTCTCGCGGTTCTAGGCGCTCAGTCCGGAACCGCGCAACTGCTACGGTCGCAGGTTCGAATCCTGCCTTGGGCATGGATGTGTGTGATGTCTTTAGGTTAGTTAGGTTTAAGTAGTTCTAAGTTCTAGGGGACTGATGACCGCAGATGTTAAGTCCCATAGTGCTCAGGGCCATTTGAACCATTTTTTTACACTGACAGTAGCAATGTAAAAAGGAAATAGTAACAAATTTTATAAGTAGAATATTTTCTGTTTCTCCTTCCCATTCCGCCTGTAATACACTTATATTGTTTGTGCTTCATGTAATATTACATTAGCGAGTCGACAACCATAATTGTTCTCTCTCTCTCTCTCTCTCTCTCTCTCTCTCTCTCTCTTCGCAGACCTAGCTGGCATGTGTATCAGACACCTTAGAAATGAGGAGATATTTCCCACACTGGCCTCCACAAGATCTCTCAGCATGTACCAGCACTTACCTCCTTAACATATTTCTCAGATGTGTGCATACACTGTTCAGCCAGAACATTATCACCATCGACCTACTATCGATATAAACCCATCCAGGCACTAGCAGCATCACCTGGTGAGGAACAACTGTTAGACACATTCACGGTGTATACAGCATCAGTGAGCATACAGTCCACGTGTAGATGGGGAAGGCACATGATCTATCTGAGTTTGACCAAGGGTAGTTTGTGATGCCCGGAGGGTTGGCACGAGCATTTGTGAATGTGCATGACTTGTCAGGAGCTCAAGGAGTCATATGGCCAGTGTCTTAAACCAAACCAAGGTGAAACCATGTCAGGATGTAGTGGGGCTGGACGGCCACCCTCATTACAGATTTCGGATGTCATAGGCTGGGCACACTGTAAAACAGGACAAGAGGCGAGCTGTGGTGAAACTAAGATCAGACTTTAATGCTGGACGGAGTATAAGTGTACCTGAACATACAGTGCTCTGAACACTCCTAACAATGGGCCTCCACAGCCGATGACCCATGCATGTGCCAATGCCAACATCAGGACATCGGCAGCTACGACTGAAACAGGCATGTGACTATCGACACTACACGGTGGCGCAGTGGCAGTGTGTTGCATTGTCTGATGAATCCTGATACCTTCCCCTCTCACCAACGGGAGGGCGCGAATCCATCGTCTTCCAGGGGAAGAGCTTCTTGACACCTGTACATTAGGACAGAGACAAGCTGGAGGCGGCTCCATTATGCTCTGGGAAGGATTCACATGGGCATCCAATGGTCCAGTGCAGCTCGTGCGAGGGACTGTGATGACCACGGCGTATCATATACTGGTTTCGGACCACGTACGCCCCTTCGTGACGATCATATTTCCTGAAGACAGTGGTGTGTCATGTCACAAGGCCAAGAGGTGATGGAGTGGTTCAAGGAACACAGTGGCGAGTTCCAATTAACTCGCCAGATATGAATCCGATCGAATATATCTATAATGTGATTCAATGTGGCGTCAGACATCGCCACCTTCCCCAGAATTTATGGGAATTAGCTGACGTGGGTGCAGATGTGATCCGGACTCTCTCCAGCGACCTACCAAGGCCTCATTGCTTCCATGCCACAATGTATCATAACTGGTATCTGTGCCAAAGTTGGACGCACCAGCTATTTGGTTGGTGGTCACAATGTTCTGGCTGATCAGTGTATATGTGTGTTACTATTGTCTAAGGCCAACTATCTATGCTATTCTGAACTGACAAAAAAAATTCAGGTCAAAGGTTTTTGTAACGTAACACAGAACTCAGATTTGTGTGTGTTAGAGTGGTTGGGTGGGTGAGTGGGTCGGTGTGAGAGAGGGAGCGAGAGAGAGAGAGAGACAGAGAGACAGACAGACAGACAGAGAGAGAAAGGGAGGAAAAGTGCAGATGAGGCGATGATCTTCACTGTTCCTCCCAGTATCTTCCTACAGGTAATGTCTATCACTCTCGTAAATTTTCCCACTCAACAGTATGCAGAGGGTAATAGTAGTCACCCTGTAAACTGATTACCATTGTTCCCTCACCATCATTCTCCACTGAACATAACTCTCTATTGACTATCAGTATCCATTGACCATTAAAGATTCAGGTGTGTGTGTGTGTGTGTGTGTGTGTGTGTGTGTGTGTGTGCAATTTAGAGGCAAATATCGTATGGAATTTTGCACAAGTAGCAATATTAATACTTTGCCGATGAAATAAGGAGTTTTATGTGTGCACACAATTGAGATGCAAATGTCTTATGCCACTTTACGTAAATGCCTTTAACCATGGCACCCATTCAAGTGCTGGTTATTGAAATAATGCATTTCTTTGCAATTGACACAGTTTTTACACAACTGGCGGCGTCATTTTAATATTAAGCTGTTTAAATATGGAGATACGTGTCTGCACACAATTCTGAAGTAAAATATACTTGCTACTTTACACAAATATCTTTGACTTCCAAGTGAAAGTTACGGAGATAAAGTATGTCTTTGAACTTCATGCCAGAAGCATGCATCTGCATTCTGATTGGGCGTGTCCATTTTAATGCTGTGCTGTCAGTGGCTGGAAATGGTGAGGGGGAAAGGTGTAGGATGGGGGTAGGGGTTACATACTACTGGACTAGGCCCACCATCTTGGATTTACTTTTTTTAAATTTTTCACTACCAGAACTGGGTTAAGCCAACATCTTGGATTTTGATTTGTTGATTCATTTTAATGGTCCTTGAAGTGCAATACTGTGATTGGCTGGAGAGAGGGGGAGAGTAGGACTGGGAAGGACTATAAAGCACAACTAGGCTAGTTCCTACACCTTGGAGTTTTTCATTTTCCTCCATATGACATTTTTTAAATTTTCCCCACAAAGTATCATTTTTCAAATTCACCACCACTGCCACCTAGATTTTTTTAAATTTTATCCTATGCACCATCTCTGATTTCTAAATTTCCCACCAGCCACAATTTTGAATTTTGAATTTCTCACCATCAACAGTGACTGAAGCATTGTAGTTGTGACTCTGACTTATGGCAGAAACTTGGAATGCTCACTCTCTGGGACACAAACGAGAATAGAAATAAGTTCAATGGCGAAAAAAAGAAAGCAATGTGACATTCTTGGAAATTGTGCAGCATACACAAAAAATGCGTCCAGTCGATCCTTGAATATACATGTGCAGCCCACATCGCTGCATTGACAAATGAAATGCGTTCTCGGTGGGATATGTTGTGGACTGACAAGACAGCCAGTCCACAGTGACCGAAAGGCACGCGCTTAAACTCACGCAGGCTGGCGTGAGGTCTGAAACAGGATACGTAATGAATGCTATAAAGAAAAGTACGTAGCTGCTGGAATACTTAACTTTAATCCACAATTGGTGACATTGGTCTTGTTACTGTACATGCTTCATTAGATACATAGCAATTGATAGTTATCGTATGAAGCATGTCTCATCAAGGACGGTGTTGGCACTTCTGCCGACACTTCAGGATATAAGATGGGGAATAGGCAGGCCCATCCATTCACTGAATATCCCCTCATTCTAACAGTTCTTCCTCCTGCGCTACTCGATGCAGTCACAGATTATCATCCAGTCACACGAAGTCATTTAATTCATAAATTTCGGGCGTATTATAGTATTTGAGAGTGTAGCATCGTGTTTTAGTACCTGAATAGTGTAATTTCGCTTAGTCTCCTTCCGCCGCCGAGCAGTGTCAGCAGTGCGCAAGTAGCAGCATTACTGCATTTACTAGGCAATCTTGTATTTTAATAACCGTTTAAATTTTGTCGATTTGTTTGCGCTCTCTGTAGATTAGTTCAGACGTTCTTAGCAAAACAGTTTTTAGCATGGATAAGGACTGCAACTGCTGTGTTCGGATGCAGGCTGAGTTGGCATCCCTTCGCTCCCAGCTTCAGGCAGTGTTGGCTTCGGTCACACAGCTTGAGGCTGTTGCCAATGGGCATCACTGTGGGGGTCGGGATGGGGGTTTGTCGGGGACGGCCAGCTCGTCCCACGCATCCCCTGATCGGACTACGACTGTGGTTGCCCGGGATACTGCCCGCATTGAGGCTGATCCCTCACCTGTGGTAGAGTGGGAGGTCGTTTCAAGGTGTGGCAGGGAGCGAAAGACATTCCGGAGGGCTGAACGGAAAGCCTCTCCAGTTTGTCTGACGAACCGGTTTCAGGCTCTGTCTCAGGCTGATACTGATCTTCGGCCTGACATGGCTGCTTGTCCTGTTCCAGAGGTTGCCCCTCAGTCTGCAAGATCCGGGCAGTCGCAGAGGGTGGGCTTACTGGTAGTTGGGAGCTCCAACGTCAGGCGCGTAATGGGGCCCCTTAGGGAAATGGCAGCAAGAGAGGGGAAGAAAACCAATGTGCACTCCGTGTGCATACCGGGGGGAGTCATTCCAGATGTGGAAAGGGTCCTTCCGGATGCCATGAAGGGTACAGGGTGCACCCATCTGCAGGTGGTCGCTCATGTCGGCACCAATGATGTGTGTCGCTATGGATCGGAGGAAATCCTCTCTGGCTTCCGGCTATCTGATTTGGTGAAGACTGCCAGTCTCGCTAGCGGGATGAAAGCAGAGCTCACCATCTGCAGCATCGTCGACAGGACTGACTGCGGACCTTTGGTACAGAGCCGAGTGGAGGGTCTGAATCAGAGGCTGAGACGGTTCTGCGACCGTGTGGGCTGCAGATTCCTCGACTTGCGCCATAGGGTGGTGGGGTTTCGGGTTCCGCTGGATAGGTCAGGAGTCCACTACACGCAACAAGCGGCTACACGGGTAGCAGGGGTTGTGTGGCGTGGGCTGGGCGATTTTTTAGGTTAGATGGCCTTGGGCAAGTACAGTAAGGGCAACAGCCTCAACGGGTGCGGGGCAAAGTCAGGACATGCGGGGACCAAGCAGCAATCGGTATTGTAATTGTCAACTGTCAAAGCTGCGTTGGTAAAGTACCGGAACTTCAAGCGCTGATAGAAAGCACCGAAGCTGAAATCGTTATAGGTACAGAAAGCTGGCTTAAGCCAGAGATAAATTCTGCCGAAATTTTTACAAAGGTACAGACGGTGTTTAGAAAGGATAGATTGCATGTAACCGGTGGTGGAGTGTTCATCGCTGTTAGTAGTAGTTTATCCTGTAGTGAAGTAGAAGTGGATAGTTCCTGTGAATTATTATGGGTGGAGGTTACACTAAACAACCGAATTAGGTTAATAGTTGGCTCCTTTTACCGACCTCCCGACTCAGCAGCATTAGTGGCAGAACAACTGAGAGAAAATTTGGAATACATTTCACATAAATTTTCTCAGCATGTTATAGTCTTAGGTGGAGATTTCAATTTACCAGATATAGACTGGGACACTCAGATGTTTAGAACGGGTGGTAGGGACAGAGCATCGAGTGACATTATACTGAGTGCACTATCCGAAAATTACCTCGAGCAATTAAACAGAGAACCGACTCGTGGAGATAACATATTGGACCTACTGATAACAAACAGACCCGAACTTTTCGAATCTGTATGTACAGAACAGGGAATCAGTGATCATAAGGCCGTTGCAGCATCCCTGAATATGGAAGTTAATAGGAATATAAAAAAAGGGAGGAAGGTTTATCTGTTTAGCAAGAGTAATAGAAGGCAGATTTCAGACTACCTAACAGATCAAAACGAAAATTTCTGTTCCGACACTGACAATGTTGAGTGTTTATGGAAAAAGTTCAAGGCAATCGTAAAATGCGTTTTAGACAGGTACGTGCCGAGTAAAACTGCGAGGGACGGGAAAAACCCACCGTGGTACAACAACAAAGTTAGGAAACTACTGCGAAAGCAAAGGGAGCTCCACTCCAAGTTTAAACGCAGCCAAAACCTCTCAGACAAACAGAAGCTAAACGATGTCAAAGTTAGCGTAAGGAGGGCTATGCGTGAAGCGTTCATTGAATTCGAAAGTAAAATTATATGTACCGACTTGACAGAAAATCCTAGGAAGTTCTGGTCTTACGTTAAATCAGTAAGTGGCTCGAAACAGCATATCCAGACACTACGGGATGATGATGGCATTGAAACAGAGGATGACACGCGTAAAGCTGAAATACTAAACACCTTTTTCCAAAGCTGTTTCACAGAGGAAGACCGCACTGCAGTTCCTTCTCTAAATCCTCGCACAAACGAAAAAATGGCTGACATCGAAATAAGTGTCCAAGGAATAGAAAAGCAACTGGAATCACTCAATAGAGGAAAGTCCACTGGACCTGACGGGATACCAATTCGATTCTACACAGAGTACGCGAAAGAACTTGCCCCCCTTCTAACAGCCGTGTACCGCAAGTCTCTAGAGGAACGGAGGGTTCCAAATGATTGGAAAAGAGCACAGATAGTCCCAGTCTTCAAGAAGGGTCGTCGAGCAGATGCGCAAAACTATAGACCTATATCTCTTACGTCGATCTCTTGTAGAATTTTAGAACATGTTTTTTGCTCGCGTATCATGTCATTTCTGGAAACCCAGAATCTACTATGTAGGAATCAACATGGATTCCGGAAACAGCGATCGTGTGAGACCCAACTCGCCTTATTTGTTCATGAGACCCAGAAAATATTAGATACAGGCTCCCAGGTAGATGCTATTTTTCTTGACTTCCGGAAGGCGTTCGATACAGTTCCGCACTGTCGCCTGATAAACAAAGTAAGAGCCTACGGAATATCAGACCAGCTGTGTGGCTGGATTGAAGAGTTTTTAGCAAACAGAACACAGCATGTTGTTATCAATGGAGAGACGTCTACAGACGTTAAAGTAACCTCTGGCGTGCCACAGGGGAGTGTTATGGGACCATTGCTTTTCACAATATATATAAATGACCTAGTAGATAGTGTCGGAAGTTCCATGCGGCTTTTCGCGGATGATGCTGTAGTATACAGAGAAGTTGCTGCATTAGAAAATTGTAGCGAAATACAGGAAGATCTGCAGCGGATAGGCACTTGGTGCAGGGAGTGGCAACTGACCCTTAACATAGACAAATGTAATGTATTGCGAATACATAGAAAGAAGGATCCTTTATTGTATGATTATATGATAGCGGAACAAACACTGGTAGCAGTTTCTTCTGTAAAATATCTGGGAGTATGCGTACGGAACGATTTGAAGTGGAATGATCATATAAAACTAATTGTTGGTAAGGCGGGTACCAGGTTGAGATTCATTGGGAGAGTGCTTAGAAAATGTAGTCCATCAACAAAGGAGGTGGCTTACAAAACACTCGTTCGACCTATACTTGAGTATTGCTCATCAGTGTGGGATCCGTACCAGGTCGGGTTGACGGAGGAGATAGAGAAGATCCAAAGAAGAGCGGCGCGTTTCGTCACTGGGTTATTTGGTAACCGTGATAGCGTTACGGAGATGTTTAATAAACTCAAGTGGCAGACTCTGCAAGAGAGGCGCTCTGCATCGCGGTGTAGCTTGCTCGCCAGGTTTCGAGAGGTGCGTTTTTGGATGAGGTATCGAATATATTGCTTCCCCCTACTTATACTTCCCGAAGAGATCACGAATGTAAAATTAGAGTGATTAGAGCGCGCAAGGAGGCTTTCAGACAGTCGTTCTTCCCGCGAACCATACGCGACTGGAACAGGAAAGGGAGGTAATGACAGTGGCACGTAAAGTGCCCTCCGCCACACACCGTTGGGTGGCTTGCGGAGTATCAATGTAGATGTAGATGTAGACCAAATGCACCCCTGAAAAGCCACACATGGAGAAGGAGTACGGTGTCACAATAATGTTGACATATGAGTATCTCATGTTCAGAGATTTGGAGGTCGGTACAACCATGCAACATTATACCTCCCAAACTATAACACCTTGGAATGGCCTGCCTGTTATCCAGACTTAAATCCTACTGAGCTCATGTGGGAAGCATTTGGGAGACGTATTGTATCACATCCACTTGCAGCAGTGACCATCCCAGCAATTGTCAATCAACTGGTGGAGGTATGGAACGCACCACCACAAGAACTTCTTACCAACTTTGTGACCAGCATGGGAGCTCGGTGCAGAGCATACATTGCCATCCATGGTAATCAGACATCCTATTAACAACCACATCCGTTATTCTATACTGTCTGGGGAACTATTTTGAATCGCGCTGATTTCAGTGTAATTATTGTCTTTAAATAAAAGTGTCATGCCGGCCGGTGTGGCCGAGCGGTTCTAGGCGCTTCAGTCTGAAACCGTGCGACCGCTACGGTCGCAGGTTCGAATCCTGCCTCGGGTATGGATGTGTGTGATGTCCTTAGGTTAGTTAGGTTTAAGTAGTTCTAAGTTCTAGCGGACCGATGACATCAGATGTTAAGTCCCATAGTGCTCAGAGCCATTTGAACCATTTTTAAAAGTGTCATTTCTGTTCATCTCATTTCGTATATCCTTCTGTTACCGTCGTTACTATACGACGGCAGTTGTTTCTATGTACAGTCCAAGTTTCTCCAGGCTACGTTACTTGGCAGTCACACATCATGCTAAATTAACTCTCGTTCTTAAGTTTTGCACACCAGTGTTTTGCATTTATTCATGGGGAAGCTCTGTGGCCACAATCTAACCAGGCATGCGTCTCTGCATTTTGTAATAATTTCCTAATGATTCCACATCCCTATACACAAGTGCATCATCTGCAAATAACCTAGGAGAAAGTATTGCACAGTAACACATTTATCACCTGGTCTTGAGGTATGCCTGATAATTATCTTTCGGTGTTGCCTTACATTAATAACCATGTAGTGAGTTATGTTTGATAGGATGTTTTTAATGCGCTGTTATTCATTGCTAGGTCTTGGCTTAGTCTTCCACTAACCATACAGAATGTTTCTCAGTTCTGGAATGAGTTCCATACGGCCTTGGAGTTCTGAAAGGGCAATTGCATAAATAATTAAAAAATAAAACTGTCAGCAAAGGAACGAAATTTCAACAAATCAAAAGCATTCAAAAGAATAACGAAAATTACATTTTAATCATGAAAAAAATTGTAACTCATTCTGAAGCGTGAACAGATACACCGAGTATTGTGGAAATTATTTTGAAAAAGGAAATTAAAACAATCTTAATTGCAATACTTTCCTCGTTCCCTTTGAAGAGTAAATAATTACTCGTGGTTTTTAAGGCTTTACCATCGCAATAGAAGCTGTTGAAGTTCTGTGGCAATGGGTTAGGTGATGCCATTACAACTTCGCCAAGTTTCCGTCGACCATCTGCTCACCATGTCAGGTAATTGATGCCAAAATTTGATGCCAAACTGTAAAAGGAATCTGATAGTCACAGCATGAATAGGTGTTGTTGTGAATCTGTCTTCTATTCCAAAAGAGCTAGATTCATTCCATGCTGCATCTAAAACTCGGTAGTCCAGAAGTCTCAGTCGACAACCAATCAATATTTTGGTAAATTCTGAGGATGTCAACACTGCTTTGATAACTAGCCTAGAGAATTACGTCATTTAAGAGCCAAACCCTCAGGAGCAATTTTAATCATCGCCCAGCAGTGAGAACCACCAACTAATGCCCATGGGAGAACTGCCTCAGAAGCTCCAAAATGATTGTACAAAGAATTTGTGTGCAGGACCAGAATTGGAGAAACATACACTGTGTCAATATGTTTTAATGGCAGCTTCTAAACCCGTTGTCCATGAAACCCAGGGTACTTCCCTGCTATGCTTGTGTGTTATCATCACCTGAATTATTGGGGTAAGTGCCTATGCACACAGTCTTTCTCAGACAAGAAGGATTCTTAGATATTACAATCAAACTAAAATTACTTGTTAGTTGATACTTCATGCCTTGGAATATAGTTCCTCCATTCACGGCTCACAATGACACATACAAACTGAATGCCACTGCCAATCAGCTACAATAAAACATCAGTTCTTTTTCAGTGTATGGGAAGTGCAATGTGCACACGTAACCAGCATCCCATTTGACTGTCACTGGCTGCCTAGAACAAAATGCTGTCAGTTCGCAACATACTCCCTATTTTTCGGGCCTCAGTTGATATTCAACTGACAAGTGATCGAGTCAAACTATTATAAACACCTAATAAACAGAAGTTTTCAACAGAGTTTGGTAACTCCTATTGTGATGACTGGGTGTTGTGTGCTGTCCTTAGGTTAGTTAGGTTTAAGTAGTTCTAAGTTCTAGGGGACTGATGACCATAGATGTTAAGTCCCTTAGTGCTCAGAGCCATTTGAACCATTTTGAAGTGACTCCTACAACATGTGTGCCCCAAACATCTCAAACTATTTCCCCAATGTATCGTGCAGCAGTAACTTATTCTATATTACTTGTTTCTAAGTGACGTCTCCTTCAGTGTTGAAAATCACCATCTGAAGAAGCTGTGACAGCTGTTCCACCAACTGCGCCACTGCTAAATGCCCTTCAGCACCTTTTTTTTCTGTTCTCTGTAGATGACAGTTTCCTGAGTCTTGTCTTTTTCACAGCAGGTGGCCAGAAAGAGCTGCCACAACAGCTACAACAGTGTCTCATCAGCTGGCCACACTGCCTTCACTACCCTGTTGTTGTTCTCTGTAGACAGCAGCCTTCTTGTTCACAGTGGGCGGTCGGGAGGAGCTGTCCCAGCAGCTGCGGCAGCTGTCTCACCAAGTGCGCCACAGCCCAGTGACCTTCAGCGCCTGCTCACTGTTCTCCGTGGACGGCAGCCTGCTGACTGGTTTCTCAGCTGCCGTCATCACATACGCCATCATCCTGCTGCAGTTTAGTTCAGAGTCCATTGCTGGCAATGCAACCACTCAAGCATCTGTTTCCTGAATTCTTCACTCACTGAGAGACTAGTTACAACATGTAGAACATCAGGAGATTCTCTGTAAGGACACCAGAGGAAGTTCTACCTTGATGTGCATGTCAGGTTTGAGAAGCAGGTGATGTAGCAGCAAAAGACACAAATACCCGGTAAATGATATGATATGATGCACGTTTTACATGAATAATTCAAATTTTAAACATCTGTTGAGTTTTTTGTGTCATAGTCACAGGTATTGTACAGAAATGTATCATTAAAATGTTGTTTGTGGTATAGTAAGTATTCAATGAATGTAACTAATTTCCAAACCTGTCACTGTCTCCATCAAATTACTCATGCATTTAGTTTATTCAGCTGTAAAGTGCTCTGAATTCTTTAACTGGTTGTCGATCTTGATGGCAGTGTGAACTTCACATTATCTTCTTGGTTGGTCATCGTAGCAAGTCTCCCTCTGACCCACGAAAATGTGGGGGACGTGCCAGTTTCACTGTATTATATGAATGTCTGTAACGCATCTTCTTGCAGTTTAGTGTTGTGCCTGTGTTATTGTAGATGGTTGTCAAACTGGAAGAATATAGATATACCATTCTCGTAATTATGCAGTTGCTGGAGCATGCAGTAAGAAACGTAACAGGGATAGAATGTATGATCATAAAAAAGTTATTGACGTTGAAGTCAAAACTAGTAAAAGTTAAGCATCGTTCTGGGAGGCAGTATCAGATCATAAATGTTGTCCATGCTTTCCATGTGTGACCATTCTCAGAGTAACATTTTACACTGGGAAGTTGGGTTGCATGGCGCTGTCTAGTAGAGCAGTATCACTACGGCACAGTTCAGCTGACACAGCAGTTGTGGGCCACTCTCATACTAAGTAACAGTGTACTGCAACACTTGGTGAAACACAGCCATTGGTGGCACAGTGTGATCTGCTTATTTCGTGTGGCCAACAAGACATTTGAAATTCTTTCTTTTTAATGTCAAGAACAAGTAGTGTTATTAAGGGGAATTGGAACACCCTATCCCGACAATGTTAGATTTAGTGACTTGGCTTCCCTGTATTTCAGGAACCGCTGACGCCACTGACATGAAACTTTTACAGGACATTAAACTGTAAGTTCTGAGTCTACTGAACCTCATTAATTGCATTTCAGCGACTGCTTTCGTTAATGGGAACTAACCTTCTTCCTGAACACTAAACACATCAAAGAGGGGAGAGGTTTCTGTGGGTTTGGCAGGGGATGTTGAGTCGCGCGGCTCAGCTTCCTTCTAATTTCCAGAACTATCCCTCTTTGTTTGTTGGCTTCTGAGATGTTCTTACTTTGTTAGAGGCGCTGGCCTCGCGGCAGCAGCTCGATTTCAGCGATGGTGGCCGCGAAAGGGCGCGATCAGCAGTATGGCGGAAGGAGTGATGGATGCAGGACAGTTGGGTGGTGTCGCTCTAGCTGGATGGAAGTGTCAGCGAGAGTTAGTACACGACCACCATAGTGGACAGGAGGAGTCCATTGGTTTCCAGAACAAGAAGCCAACAGGTGTTTACGTTTAATTGAAGGGGATCGTCGTCCACCCTGGTCGTTTTCCACTACTTATTGATCTTTAACTCCTGGTATTCAGTGGAGTAGCTGTAGTACTGTGATCCCGGACATTAATTTTGATCCTAGTTACAAAACTCTGACTGCTGGTGTAGTTCAATTTCTGAAAGAATGAACCTAGATAGTGTCGCCTTAGTGACAGTTGTTTCATATTTGTTCAGTTAATCTGAAGGCCTACCCGGTGTTCTTTTCTAGATATTTCCTGACATCTTCGATGTAATGGGTGTTTATCCTTAAACTCCATCACTGAAGTGTGCAAGTCGCTGTCTTCTCTGATCTTGACTTAAGTTGGACAGCTATTTGATTTAGCTTTCCCGTCTGTCTGCCTCATCGTGAGTTGCTCTGGGTCTCTGTACCGTCTCTCCTGTTTTTGGTTCAATACGGCCAAGTGGAGGTTGTGAGCCTTGGTTTCTGCCTGCCTTTTGTGCTCCTGATAGCCCTGTGGTTTTACAAAGGCACTGAGCTATTTCGCACTGGTCTTATACTCCCCTCCCATGTGTATTCATTAAAACTACTCCAGAACAAGAGGTATGGAACCGACCATTAACACACACCTAAGTGTATTCCAGTTTTGCCAGCGTGAGGGCCACCCCCTGCAGAAGATGTCGCCGATTTGATGGGTAGGAAGGATGCTCAGCCCTGTGACAACCAACGGACTTAGCTCTGCAAACGACTCACCGAATAAAGAGTTACTTAAAGCAATTTATATGCGTTTGCAAAATTTCTCTTAAATGGTGAATGATTTAAGAATTTTCCTGTTTGTTTAACTGAAAAGAAATTGTAAGCTTTTGATAAGTATGATGGAACCACTGATACTGAAATATTTTAAAGAAATTATACATAATTAGAATTTTGCCCTGAAAGTACAGTGTTGGGGGGAGGGTCTTTCAAAGCGTGGTTTTTTAAATGGATAATACTTTAAGAAATTTCATGTTTGTTTAATTGAAAGAGATTGTAAGATTTTATTAAAGGTGGTGGAATCACTGAGATCTTAATATTTAAAAGTAATTATACTTTTTTAATAGAAAAAATCCTGTTGTTTGTTCATCGCTAAACTTCTGGACTCACTGGGAGTTTTAATGGATTTGAAAACACGCCTTTAGGGAGTCTCTTAAATTTTTTTCTCTTAAGTGGTTAACATTTCCTTTCAGAATTGGGCAATGGCAAATTTTTTCAATCGCATGAATACCCCTTTAGTCATGCTACGTGTTTTTTTATTTGAATTGTTTAAAACCTGTTACTATATTAATTAAAATATTGGAAATGGTTTCTTATTAAAAAGATTTTGGGTCTTGATTAAGTAACGTGTATAAACTAAAAGGTGAACGATGTTTTCCCCAGACCTTGCCTAGCCATTTCACGTTCCCTTGGATTTGTTTCTAAAACCGTTATTACGTTCTGACTGGCCGTGTCATACATAGACAGTGTGTCATAAAGATGTATTGGTGAAAAAAAATGGCGATTAAACACGTAATTACGAGGTGCGACAATAAAGTAATGAGACTGATGTGAAAAAAAATGTTGCTCACTGTTTTAGTCAAGTTTAGTGTTGTTTCCTTCGAAGTAGTTCCCTTCTGACTGCATCCACTTTTTCCAGCGCTTCTGCCATTGATGGCAACATCTCTGGAAATCATCTTCTGTAATATCCTCCAAGACCATCGTCACAGCTTTTTGGACATCTTGTGTTGTTTGAAAATGGTGTCCCTTGAACGCCGTTTTGACTCTTGGAAATAATAAAAAGCCGCACAGAGCGATATCTGGTGAATAAGGTGGCTGTGGTAGTACTGAAATTTGTTTTGAGGTTAAAAATTGCTGTACTGACAGAGCAGTATGGGATGACGTATTATCGTGATGTAGAATCGAATTACCAGCAATTTTGGCATGGACACAAAGAACTCTTTTACGAAGTCTTCCTAAAATTTCTTTGTAGTTATATTGGTTAACTGTTTGTCCAGGCGGCAACAACTCGTTATGAATAATTCCCTTGGAATCAAAGAAGCACACAAGCATGCATTTCATTTTTGACTTTGACATTCATTCTGCCTTCTCTGAACATTTTGTACCAATGAAAAACTTGAGCTCTTGACATAGCCTCCTGTCCAAAAGCCTTCTGAATCTTACCGTAAGTTGTCGTCGCGTTTTCACCCAATTTAACGCAAAAAGAAATGGCATACCGTTGCGCAGTATTACGTGGTTCCATTTCCATGATGAGGGACACAAACACGTGTTAACTTATTACAGCACAACTCATGACTGAGCAGTTTCATCGATGTGCCGCTGGGACTAGTAGAAGCTTATAGACAAGGTCAAAGATATTGTGCCTAGGCAAGCCTGCAGGGTTGCCACATCTCGCAAAGAAAATCAGTCTCATTATTTTATTGTTGCACTTCGTAGGTAACCTCAGAACCATAGTGATGACTGCATAACCCTTGCCATGCATTAACGAAGTCAGTTGAAGCAACATTTACGTCTCAGACTGGGTATTACGTACATACACAGCTCTGCCAAAACGTTATGACCAAATAGCCAGTATGCCCACCTTTAGCATGGATAACAGTGGCAACACATAGCGGCATGGAAGCAGTTAAGACCTTGGTAGGTCTCTGGAGGGAGTTGGCACCACATTTACACTCACAAGTTACCTAGTTACCGTAAAGTCCTTGGAGGGGGTCGACAGGTTATAATGCCATATTCAATCACATCCCAGATGCGTTCGATTGGGTTCAGAACTGGAGAGCTGGAGGGTCAGCACATCAATTTAAACTCGGTACTGTGTTCCTCGAACTTCTCCATCACATTCCTGGCCTTGTGACATGGCGTATTATCTTGTTGAAAAATGCCACTGCTGTTGAGAAACATGATCCCAATGAAGGGGTGAATGCAGTATGCAGCTAGTGCAAAATACTCCTTGGCCATCATGGTGCCTTGGATCAGCTTCATTGGATCCATAGATACCCATGTAACATTGGCACATGCATGGGTCGTCAGCTGTAGCAGCCCATCATTAGGAGTGTTTGGTGCACTGTGTGGTCAGACACACTTGCACTCCATCCACTATTAAAGTCTCATGTTGTTCTGCCACAGTTGGCTGCCTGCCTGTTTTACCAGTCTGCCTAGTCTACGAGGTCTGAATTCTGTAATGGCTGACCAATCCCATGACGTCTGACATGCTTTCATCTTGTTTTCCCCACATGTTGAAGACACTCACCTTAGCACTCTTCAAATACCCAGCAAGTCGAGAGGTTGACACGCCACTCTCTCACTTTAGCAACACTGTCAGTTAGTGTAATATTCATATTTTAGGGCAGGATCTCGATGTTCCCCGGTACTACATTTGGAATGTGTAGTTTATGACTTTTTTACACGAGAAAATTGTGGGCAGAATGTTCATATAACTGCATTTGTAGCCCGAGAGGCCATAGTAGAGGTGATGGAGAACAGGGAGAGAGATGGATTGCGGGCCATAAACGCTGAATCCAGTGACCTGCCTGAGCGAATGAGTCTGGGGACCAGTGCTCTGTGGATTGTACCAGCAGAGGGACTTCAGACCATGGCACTCCCCTCTTTGAGCTTAGGTTCGGAGAAGGGGGGCACCTGTTTGCAAAATATTTTACCTGAGCTAGACAACAGTTCATCGCAAAGGTGGCCAGTTGGCAGAAAGTGGGTGGAGGAAGCAATTTAAGGGAGACTGCTGTAATCTGAGCTTTTGCGTAAATGGTGGGAAGGTCACAAAACGCTGAGCATTCTGATGTTAGAAGCTGTGATGATACGGACAGAGCAGCAAGACTGTAACTCCCTTGACACCAGGAAGTCGCCAAATTCTTTTAGCGAGCGAAAAAAACATATATTCCATGGGCACGACTGACTGGGAAGTTCAACAGCCTTCTTTCAGAAATTGGAAATGATCAGCCTGGAAAGATTAGAGCTCTCCATAAATGAGAGACTGTGGTCCTGTCTAGGTGGACGTTTCTTGCCGAAACATGGGCAGGCCCTAGTCCAAAATCTTCTTTTTTCAGACAAGAGAGATTGAATCGCTGATTGGCTCCTTTCAGTGTATGTAAAGTAGAGGCTTGCTCCGCTAGCATGGGAACCCCGTGCGTGTCTGGATTGACTACCAGGCCAACAGAACAGACAAGAGGAGAGATTCAGTGACTGAGGATAGTTCGATTGGTTTGTAAATGTGGAGGCAGTTTCTTTTGTGCTAATTCGGCTCCCATAACGAGGCCTGGTGAAGGTGGTTATGATTCTTGGCTTTCTTCGTCTTCTCGTCCTCCCCTGGTGGAGAATTTCAGGTCTTTCCCGAGTGGGGGAGACCTGTGGTCCGTATCTTGTGGTGGACTAAGAGCCACTCGCAGTTCCCAACCGCGCCAACAGGGGTACTGGATATCATCTTGGACATATCGTGACCTTATTCGTCCTGAGTCAGCTGTGTGACATTTGACAATACTAGCATGCACTATCTTGCCTGTGAGTCAAATAGTTTTGGCCAGACCAGTGGACGGGTTACCATCACACTGAAATCTGCTGGGATTTCAGGGCTCTGAGAGGGAAGTTTCCCACGTTCTAATGATCAGAACACCAGACTGTGTAGTTTGCAAGTTTTGTGGACACGTTACAACATTAAAATTGCCACAGCACGCCACTCCTCGCCCACAGGGCGCCGTTTTCTGCAGCCGCCTGAATCGAGGTGAAAGGGTAAAGTATTGCTGCACTGGTGTAGGGTTATCAAATGGTATTTACATCCCTGTTTTTCAGTGAACTGTAGTTTGTGGAGTACTTCTTGGTCGTCGTTGATTCCAATTGAACAGAGTTTTACCTCACAGTGGATTCATGTAAAGTATGTCAGATTGCATTGAAAAAGTGATTAATTCAGAGGAGAATTTGCATAGCTTCCAAACCAATGAATGCATTGCCAATCAAGCACCTTCCCTTTTCTGATATGTGTTAATCATTTTTTGTAACATTTATGAGCTCTTTATAGTAATAAAAGTATTAATGAAAAGTTGTCATTATTTTGGCAAGCTTAATTACGCCACTGTTCTCAGTCATGCCCCCTCAACTATTCACTGTTTTTATTTATCATCGTGATACATAAGTAAACCAGCAATTCAAGGTTCAATCTCATTAAATTAGATAATTTGATTATTAATTTGAGTTCTGAAAGAGGCAGCAGACAAGGCAACAAAAGTGCTATGAGTAAATTTACTAAGTCCATATATAAAAATTAAGGGAATTGCTCACGATTTGAAAGTTATTGAGAAGATGATACTTTTTTATGTAAAGATAATAACATTTAGCATCACTCAGAGATATATTTATGATTGAAGCAAGCGTTGCCTTGCAAAGTCGTGCAATTTCCGATATCCTCGTGCCAAGCCTCTTGGCCATCACGGTCTGCCCTCGATCAAGCTCAGATCAAGCATCTTCCCCATCCCACATATGGACAGCATGAACACTTATACTGCTAGCACCGTGCATGTGTCGGACTAGCAATCATTCGTCACCAGGCGACGCTGCCATCGTCTGGAAGGGTCTGTATCGATAGTAGGTCGGTGTTCATAATGTTCTGGTTGCTTAGCGTATTTTACATGCAAAAGTACGGTGTGTCTCGATAACGGATAATGATGTCCAAAATCGTTTACACTTACCCCAAGAACATATAGTAAGAATTTCGACAATTTGCCTTGAAGAGATATTATAGAAGTATCCATACCTACAACTTTTACTTTTGGTGCACAGAAATCATGGTTTTTTTGGATATATCTTGAAAACGAAAAAATATTTTTGAAAATGGGTAAATGATGTTTCTAGATAAATGTCTAAGGAAAGTGCAGTTAACGTTTGAGCCATTTTCTGTAGTTAGCTGTTTAGGTAACTGTGGCCCACAGTTCAAAAACTGCTAAAAACAAAATTTTTGGTTTTTGCGGGTTTCTGCATAAGCACGGTAACTTTGAATCTCTTGATCTCAGTGAGGAAAAAAGTTTCTCAAAAAAATGGCTCTGAGCACTACTTGACTTAGCTTCCGAGGTCATCAGTCCCCTAGAAGTTAGAACTACTTAAAACTAACTAATCTAAGGATATCAAAAACATCCATGCCCGAGGCAGGATTCGAACCTGCGACCGTAGCGGTCTCGCGGTTCCAGACTGTAGCGCCTAGAACCGCTCGCCCACCTTCAGTTTCTCAGCATGAGCAGTAGTACAAATTTTTATATAAATTTGTAATCGTCATATACTTCTATATAATTTGTGTTATGTCCCTGTTTCCTCTCCTTCCTCGTTCTATCAAACAATCTTGTCCTCACCAATTCTGTAACTATTCCATTGTCAAAACTTTTCCTCTCTGCCAGGATCACAGGTACGGTTATACCACGTTTATTCTCCGCTTAGGCCGTATTAAGTTTCTCGCGCTATTCCGAGAATAGAACTTGAAGTGGGTGCTAACCGGGGACTATACTACTGGTAGTGTAGCGATCTGGATGAACCGAGAAGATAATAAGTAATATTTCTTACCTCTTATTCCTGTTAGTCCTTTATTTCCATTCTGATAATCCGTATCTAAGGATTTCGTTTACCCAATCAACTAAGTAAGCAAACAGCGATTGGCAGTAACCCGTTCGGGTTTATTTATTCAGTTCATCTAGTATAACCCGTCCTATTTTGTCTGCGTGAAAACTTTTTCTTTCCAAATGTTATGAGGGTTGCCTTGGCAGTGACATCATGTACACTATGCACACATTCAAAAATCAGCTTACGATTCGTTTAGAAACGAACTTATAATGTGTTCAAAAATGTTCAAAACCAAACTGGAACGCATTTCAAAATCATATGAACACTCGATAGACCAACGTACGTTGGATGCTAGGCGCTTTGTGAAACAAAGTTTTTTTTCTTCAAGAAGTGGCAAGGTATTTTTTTTTCTTCAAGAATATGGATTTGGCGCCCCCTGAAATAGCCACCCGGGGCAGATACCCTGGTTTGCCCCTCCCACCCGTAGACCTGGGCATGCGGTGATTTCGCTTCGGCATAACAAGCCACACACTGGGCTCATTCCTGAGGTGTTGTCACTTCCGATAATTGTGTAGCAGTTGACGCCTGCCCTATTCACCGCCACAGCCTGCACAAAAACAGAGGTTTCTGGCGGTCGGGACTGTTAATGTTCATTTTAAAGTACTAAGGACAATGGCTGTTCTCCACGAGAATTGCTCTCAAAAATTAAAAGTAATTACATTTTTCTTTTACATGGATTAGCACATTACAAGTTTGAACTCACTTCCATCATAAATTATCCACTGCAACAATTTAAATGGCTAAATGATTCCCCTCGATACTTGCGCCGGATGCAGGAATTACTTTCTTTACTTAAGTATTGTAGTTGTTTCCACTGGTCATCACATCGACAGAACACATAGTCGCGATTCTTTAGCAGCTCTTATTTATGCTGCAGTTGCCGTGGCAAGCACCTGTCTTTTAATATCAAATTAATCTCGTAATGAGAACGTTTATACCATACTTTTGAAAACACTTATTTTATGTGTTATATTCCTTTCTACTTTACAGATATTCTCGAAAAATAGCGGCAACGAACTGTACTTAATTTTGTTATTTTTTAACGCCGTGGGCTTTTATATTTCTAAAGTATTGCAACTTGAAAAACTGGTAATATTACAAGACTCGTCATCATTCAAAAGATTGTTAATTTCCTCATACAGTTCAGAGTTATCATATGGAGAGGCTGGACGCGATCGTTTAGTTGGATGCGAGCACATTCATCTTCGAATAATACAGAGGCAAAAATAATAGTTCTTTTTCGAAGTTTAGAGCTGTTTAAAATGCTAAAAATGAATTAAAAACTTGCGTGTTTGCTACATTATTGTTACTGTCTCTTCCCTGTTACTGTATCTCCTTGAAGAAACCTCTGTCCAGTTGACCTTGCTTTTAGCACGCCTAACCTGTGACGTTCTCTTGCCAGAGTTGGGATGAAGACCAGCAGCTTGTGGGACAGCGATGTGGGACCAAGCGCTCACAACTGCGGTTTAAATGGCTGAAGCAGAAGTCCCGTCTGTGTGTGTTGGTACTATAATTGCTAGATCCAACACGCAGAAAATCGGTATTTTAGGACCTGTGGTTCAACAATTCGGTGGGACAAGAACACAAAAGTTAGGACAGAAGAAAGGAAGTAATTTTCGATCATTAGGTATTGTTTTATAACATGTTACGAACTAAAGTAGTACAATGGTACAACTGCACTCAAAAGTACTTTTCTGTTCATAAAAAATACCGGTATCTGGCTGGTATTTGGCAAAAAGTCTTCTTGCCATCTATAATTGATAAATTCTTCTACAAACATTCCTCATTACAAATAACTGCTCATTAAAGAGTTGTATGGGAAGAAAACACGCATAATTAACAAGTGTATACTTTATATTTCTTGAGAATTCTAATGTAACATTAAGACATCACATGGGTCTGTGTTTAGGGCTGATAGTGTAGTTACTTAATACTCACAAACTTTATAAAGCTTTTTTCAAATTGTCTGTATTTTCACCGACCGAATGAACTGAGAACAT
Source organism: Schistocerca serialis cubense (assembly GCF_023864345.2). NCBI lineage: Eukaryota > Metazoa > Arthropoda > Insecta > Orthoptera > Acrididae > Schistocerca > Schistocerca serialis. Next base: position 304,889,316 of record NC_064639.1, on the reverse strand, counting down.
CGACGGGTGTTGTTCACACAGTTGAAAGTCATCGCCTCTGTATCTCTCTACAGACGAAAGCATGAATCGAAAAAGTACGCTGGTGCAAGATGCGATCACCTCCACGGAATGGAAGTACAAAGAGAAGTCTAGAGAGTACAAAATTTGGATCGAGAGTTAACTGGAAAAAGACAACAATAACAGGAAGTAACAGGAAAGAGAATAGCTGGAAACATAACGATAAAATTAATTAACAGAAAATACACGAAGTTACGACATTCTGCTTCATTAGAAGCAAAAAAAGAAAAAAGAAAAAAAGACATGACTGACGAAGCAAGGAGACATAAACAGCAGACTAGCACAGGGTTGGTTCAAATGGCTCTGAGCACTATGGGACTCAACTGCTGAGGTCATTAGTCCCCTAGAACTTAGATCTAGTTAAACCTAACTAACCTAAGGACATCACAAACATCCATGCCCGAGGCAGGATTCGAACCTGCGACCGTAGCGGTCTTGCGGTTCCAGACTGCAGCGCCTTTAACCGCACGGCCACTTCGGCCGGCCTAGCACAGTGAAAGAGGGCCTTCCTGGCAAAGAGAAGTATACTGGTATCAAACATTGGCCATAATTTGAGGAAGCAGTTTCTGAGAATGTACGCTTCGAGCATAGCATTGTATAGTGGTAAAACATTAACTGTGGGAAAATTGGAAAAGAAGAGAATCGAAGTATGTGCTGCTATCAATAGAATGTTGAAAATTAGATGGACAAATAAGAAATGAGGAAGCTCTCCACAGAAGTAGATGGTAAAAACTGTAGAGGAAGACAGAGATTGGAACACATCCAGGAGGAAATAATTGAGGACGCAGGGACAAGTGTTACTCTGAGGTGATCAGGTTGGCGCACGAGACGAATTCATGGCGAGCCGCATCAAACCAGTCACAAGACCGATGACGCAAAAAACAGCGGTGTGCCGATAATAATACAACAATGGAACTGTACAATTCGCGCTTGTCTTTAGTTCAACGGCGGATCACAGACTGGCGTTTTTAACACTGTAGGATCTGAAAATGTTTATGGATATTTACGAGTCACCACCCATCTTCCAAAGTATTAAAAATACACCACACTCCCTCTACAAACTGCTGCATTGGTGTCCTTGCCCGGATAAACTTCCATTTGGGTACCACCATCGACGCATTCAGAAACTCAATTGGGAACTTTTACACACACAGTTTTGAAATGAATATGGATTATACTTCATATTGTTAGCAGTATTCAGAAGCCGGGACATTTGGCGTTCCGTGTATGGCTTATGCCCCCAACAATCGGGTCATCTCAAGAATATCTGGTAACCTAGCGGAGACACGGTCAGAGATGGCAGCAACATCAAAAGTGATTAAGTTGCGCAACATGTGCTATTTAGATTTAACTTAACTGAACCTCTTACGAAAAATCCGTGCCAAACTGATCATTTTCTACCCTGGCAACGAAAAAGGTTACAAGGGGACAAAATGGGTACTGCTGGGATTGAAATTAATACAATTACCGCAAAGAAAAAGAAACGACAGAAAGCAAAGGAATTAGTAAATTATCCAACGCTTTACTGCTAGGTGATGCTGTTACAAAAACTTCTGCCAGAGTTTCAATTTGGATACGGTAAACGCGGAAGAGACGAATATATTTATACACTCTTATGAGTCATAGAACAATAGCTTTTTTGAGTCATGGAATAATAGTGCAATATTTTTGCAGCATTAAGTATATAATCCTAAACTTGAATCATAGTTTTCATTATGAGATACAACAGTTGTTATTTACTGTATTTCATGTGGATAATTGTATCAAAGAAAACAAAAATTTTAGTTTTTGATGTAGCCTTCATAATAAAATTGGTACTGGTTGCTAAAGTAACAGCCATTTTGTTGGTAAATTTCAGAATGTTGTACGTTTCAGCCTTGAATTACCTTGCCCCCCCCCCCCCTCTTCACCAAACCTACGCCTCTAAAAGTAATAATTCTGCTGCCATTGTGGGTTGTGGGTTTGAAACTTTATTTCTCAGTCTCCTCTCTCTTCATGTTAAAATAATACATAATTGTAATTTCCATACCGTGTAAGTGCGACCTTCCAGTAAACCCACTGATGGGTATCATTGTTAGATAATGCAAAAAAAATTTTGCCGCATTTTTATCATTCTTTGGGCCACGGGTTTTTTGTGCTTTACTTCATTTAGGGAAATAAATTCCATCAAAAGTATCTATGGAATGGTAGTTAATGCTTGTAAATTGATATTTGCCGCATGATTTGAATGGTTCAATTACTAATTTTTATAGATGGCGTTGTCCCAAAACTGCTTTGTGTAAGGTATAAACCTAATATACGTACGTAATCTGATAATGCTGGGTTGTTCATGTGATTGTGAGTGTTCCTGGTTCTTCTCAAAAGTTAACAATTACACATTGGACCTATGGGATTTATATTGCTATAGCACAATAATTGTTGCACTAATGGTTTCATGTTCGTCTTCATCATTCATTTAATGTATCCACCATTATCTATACGACGTAGCCTCCGGAAATTTGTAGCACATCAGTGCGTCAAAGATGCGCCAAGTCTCTACATTACCAACAGATCATGTGATCTGCAGTTCTATCCAGCATTCGAACTGTGGTGTCCAAATCGTTTCATTACGGCATACTGTTTGCCTAATCGTTTAAATTTGCGCATAGTATTTGTGCCAACAACACTGAGAAGATACTTTGTATCAATCTATTTAATGGTATGTATGAACTTGTAATTGCCATTGTTTTTCTCCCACTTTAGATCCTTTTATACTGTCTTATCAAGATGGCCTATGGCCACTTCACCTATACTTTTCAGTTTGCACTTACGTCGTATTAGCAATCTTGACAAGATACTTTGTGTTGATTTTTTCATGTCATTTCATGTTTTCTAATACACGCATAACAGTTTATCTGATATTTTGTACTTGTACGACTTTTTGAATACGGACAGTGACCCAAAAAGGTCAGTGAATTAGTAAAATGCAAACTAGTAAAATAATTCCGTTTAAGACACATATGCAATTAAATTACATGGATAAAGAAAATAGTGTTTCAGTAAGGCCCGTATTACGCTGTGTAATTTCTTTGACAAACGTTTTACAAAAGCTAGGTCTAAGTTAAAATTTGTGTAAGAGATACATTAAATGTGCCGGAGTACACCAGCAAAAATTTTATGATACGTCTTTTACAAAATACATTTGACAAAGATCTTTTACAGTGTAATACAGACGTAAGAGATTAATAAAGAAACAAATATTTAGTTCGAAAGTTGAATTAAGTTACATGTATTACATGCAAATAAATGTAAAATATAACAGCTGGTTTGTTTGACGAGATACATAGCGTCGTCACAGTGTACTGCCAGTAGGGTGGACAATGACCTCGTGTACCTGAAACAAATAACGTTTCACTTAGATATTCACAAGGCTACTACAAAGATTTTAAGGACACTAAAAATAAAGATATCTTGATCCTGAAGATCAGTTTGAACATCCAGTACTTTACTAGGTGTGGTATGCATTGTCCTTTTCACTTACCAGCTGTCTCTACCCACTGAGATATAGGAGGATCTGCAAAGCAACACTGAATCTGAACCATCCTGTAAGTTGGCGGTTTTATCATTAACAAATCGTGGGCTAAAGAAGTCACACAGGAAAAGCCTAGAACCAACTGATGGCCAAACACCGGAGCTTACAATTTATCGTTTGTCACAGGCTGGCTTACCTAACCAAAGCGCCATTAACTGTTTACTGAGCGACTAACACGGTGCGGGTACAGTTACAGCTTGCCTATCGAACGGATTACAGTGGCAATAAAAATTTGATTTCCAGTATTTCATAAAATTATTAACTGAATTTAAAAATAAATATGCTGTCACAATCTACACGTTGGGAGCTATAATTTAATGTTAAGGGTTTAACACAGTAAGACAAGTACTGTAGGTGGAAACGGAACAAATCATAAGGCAGAGTAACTCGGGGTGCGCCTATTACTTACGAGGAGAACACGGCAAGTGCCATATCCCGATTTCCCAGAAACTTCGTTCAGTGGAAGAGGGGTCAAAGTAAACGAAAACGTGTCTCGATTTATCCGTAGTTCCTTGGTCTTCACTGAGTAAACGACGGTCAAAGATTTCTACGTAATTTAGATGCTTTACATCGCACGATGTTCTCAGCCGAAATGGTGGCACTATGAGCTGCGTTGGGGCCTCTAATTTTTTCGCCCCGTGCTCGAAACCGATTATTGTTTTCTTTTATTCTTTTTTCTTTCTTTTTCATTTATTTCCCCATATAGAAGGTTACCCCATACGAATGTTTCTAATCAAGTTAGGTGATACAATGACATATTAACTGTAAAATTACAACTTGGTTTTACAGTTTCATACATTCATATAAGTGTGTATAGTATTTTCAGCGGTTATATGTTTTTAAATTCTGGTATTCCGATATTTCATTCTTATGATCATTATTATTTTTTATTCTTATCCTTATTTTTCAGGAAGATTTGGTGCATTCCCTTGGATGATACCGATCATAGAAAGGAAGATTTGGTGCATTCCCTTGGATGATATCGATCATAGAAACAGCCGAAACATGGGAAATTAGAACATCACAAGCATCGCGCGAAAGTGGATTTGCCAAAGTGACATTTATTCGTATGAATCTCACTCGGGAACGAAATGTCGTTAACACTGCCAAAGATTTCACATGTTGGAAATAATTTTGCGGCAAACGAGACATAACACAACACTTAACCGAAAATTGGCGTTTTAATTGATTATGGATCAGGATACACAACAGAAATTTCAACGAGAACAATTTGAAATAATTCCTCATTCATTTGTTACTTTTATTTTTAAATTTTCTTAAAATCCATTCGCCAAACATGCAACTAGTAGACGAAAAAGGACAATATTATTTCAATATGCACAGGAAAACATTAGAGTGGTAATGATCTACGGACATTAGTAAAATAATGAAAAACAAAAATAAATATCGGGTTTTGAAGCCGCGATGATAGCCACTATGCCACAGTTTTGGTTGAACCATTTACTCGCTACAAGGTACATAAAGAACCTGGAAATTCTGACCTTTGTTTTCTCAGAAACAGTCGAGTATCTGCGAATAAGCCCAGACACATATTCGTTAATTTTCACTCCTCTTCCACTGAGCGGAGTTCCTGGAAAATCAGGTTAGGAGACTTGTCGTATTCTTCTCGTTAGAATGTATTTATCCAATATTTGAGAATGAGAGTACAACAAACTTTATACGTACATAACTTCATATCTTAATGTAAGTCTTCCTCGCTGACACCCCAGCCCTCACAAAATGATGAAATAAAACATGTTTATTCCTTACAATATCTTCGTTGTTCGTGCAGTAAAACTTCAGCATCATGCATGATATTTTAATTTATTACTTCTTTGCTACAAATTCTATTGATAACATGTGTTGCACACATTACCTCCATATACTGCTGAAAGCACTTGCAAAATTATGTCACTGTACGACACATAACTCGGGAGATATTACGTGTGAACATTGTGATGCTTTTATAAATTAGATTATACTCATCTATTTTTCATAATGTGATTACTTAATGACTTCCGACAAACTTTAGACGTGTAATTTCAAAGCTTTTGTGAATATTTTCTCGTTTACATCCTTAACGCAGAATATTTAACACATTGACTCATTTTCTAAAGCAATCAGACGTTTGAAGCTGTTTTATATATGGGAGTTCTATTCTTTACAGTATCGCGGGTTTACTGGTACAAACTATTTCCCGAATCGTCGCCTAATATCTATAAGCGGTGTCAACGTTGGTTTTGCACGTCAGTATTCCGGTTGCTGTCGGTTTATTCATCAACTGTCACATATTATTTGTAGTTCACTGTAGCTGCATCAGTTTACACATTGTCATCGTCAACTGGACATACTTAGTGGTGTTGTGGATGCTACAAAATGGAGTGCCAAGTAGAGAAATAGGAACATTTCCGACATATTTTTGTGTTTGATTTCAAAAGATGGTGACAGCACCGGAGGCTATCACAAACATTTGCGCCGTAGTTGGAGATTATGCCACTCGACAGAGCAGGGCAAGAAAATGGTTTTCCCATTTAAGGAGGATCATTCGACGTTAGTGACTCTCTACGTTCAGCAAGACCTAAACGCATTAATCGACAATGATCCACGACAGTGTACTCGAGAACTGGGAAACGTGATGAACTGTTATCATTCTTTCATCGCCCGACATTTGCATTCAGTGGGAAGGCTCAAAATTCTGGTGTATAGGTAATGTATGCTATAAGCCAAAATTACGAAAATCAGCGGGTGGCTATATGTGCATCTCTGCGTGCTCGTCAGTAACTGGCTTGCGAACAACACCGACCATTCCTATCTGCGTCGTTACTGACGACGAGAAATGGTGTCGCTATGCTAACGTAAGGAAAAGGAAGGAATGATAGCTCAAACAAAGCAGCAACTCTTCGTACATAGACCAGAGTAGACCCAGAAAAGGTCATACGATTGCTTCCCCGAGGTGTATCCATAACTACTGGCATTTATTGTCAAAAACAGGAAACTCTTGCGGAAGCAATCCAAGGCCAAAGACCAGGAAGACTGTTTAAAGTGTTGTTACTCCACGATAATGCCTGCCCGTAGTCTGTTTACTGTACAGAAGTTGGTTGGAGAAGTCATTCCGCCCCCACCTTTTTCACCTGTTCTGGCGCCTTCACATTTTTCACCTTTTCCGTTCTCTATCAAACAACTTTCAAGGAACTTCTTTTCCGGATGAATATACGCTCCGAACATGGTTCGACGAGTTCTTCGTCTCACAACCACGTTATTTCTACAGCCGCGTATTCGAAAAGTTACCCCAGCGTTGGCAGAGTGTTGTAAATAGTGAAGGAAAATACGTTATTGATGAGTGAAGTCTTTGTTATGTCTATCTGTTGTGTTTTTTAAACTTATGTAAAAACTCTACGACGTCGTGCACCAACCTTATAGTATATGAATCAGTTGTCGATGCAAGGTAATAACGCAGATTCGAGTCATGACCTAACACTCAACTTGAATGTAAGCTATGTCGACATACCTGTAGAAAGTGGTGATTCGATCTGCTATTTAGAGATTCAGTCGTGATTTTAGTCACTGCACCAATTAAAGTCGCTTAACCAAATAAGTCTCGTTCAGAGCACTGAAGATAACATTGTTATTATGGTCTTCAGTTCGATGACTGATGCAGCTCTCACGTTAGTCTGGTCTGTGCAAGCCTCTTCCTCTCTGCGTAAGTGCTGCAACTGATATCCATTTGAACCTGTTCACTGTAGTAAAATCTTGGCGCCTCTCAACAATTTTAACTCCCCCCCCCCCCTTTCCAGTCCATCACGCACCCACCCACCCACACACCCACTCACATACACACACACACACACACACACACACACACACACACACACACACACACACACACACACACTTTAGTTACCAAACTTACAGTTCCCTGATGTTTCAGGTAGTATCCTATCAACTGATCCCTTATTTTAGTCAAGATGTTCCATATTTTTCTCTTTTCCCATTTCGGTCCAGCATGTCTTCATTACTTATTTGATCTACTCATCTGAACTTCAGGATTCTTCTGCAGCACCACAAATTAAAAATAAACTCGTTTCTCTTCTATGAACGGTTTATCGTTCACGTTTCACTTCCACACTAGGCTACACTCCAGACAATATTAGGTACAAGCAGGATAAGTGTTGATGTGAAAAATAATATTTATTGTCAATATGGTGTTTACATAGGACTCCATTGCAAGATTATTGGCATTCCGCACTGTCGGTTGTAAATGTCACACTCACAATTGTACTGTTTATTCATGGAGAATAGTAGCTGACGAGAGAAATTTGCGAAAAAAATGCATCGGGTATAGTCTACAAAGACTAATTTAGCTATGCAGTTAACAGAGTAGGAAATAGTGTGTACACTGTACTTTGTGTGTCAGAATATCCCAAGCAGGGGCATGGACCTGTGAAGTGTTGATGAACACACTCTGAACGTTAGTCACCGGATGACGTTCACGAGAGCTCGCAGTCGATCTCAAGTTTATCTGGATGATTCCAGGGACTATTCAATAGTAGCAACAGAACTACTTTTCTAAGGGTTTCTTTTTAATTGTCGAAATTTCATTATTTTCTTGCCAAGCCACGTGCACTGTTTACTTTTGAAAAATGTTATCGATGTAGAATATCAGTTATTTGACAGTCAGGCTCCTCCGCATGCTGCTTTTTTTTGTGAGCGATGGAGCTTAGAGGTTACAGCACCCTGTAATACAGTTTCCTTTTGAAAATGATTGTCGCTTCTTGTCCAGAATATTATTTGAATTAATTTTCTAGTTTGCTATTGAGAGCCAGGAACTGTGTGTATGATCGGATATCTAAGATGAATTATTTAATTATATTGCAGAATAAAGCAGCTAATTGAATAAATAAATTCCTTGTGGACCTGTGACCGCACCGTCACTGCGTAAAACTTGCGACATTTCGGTCACTACTGCAAGTGGCATTCCTCAAGTAAAAGTTTGGTTCTTACATACTAATGGAAGAGGCTGTTATCGAAATCTGACAGGCTACTGAGGATGAGAAGGAGGGGCAGTAGACGTCATTTATTGGTATTTTCATTATTTCTTTTCGTTGATGGAAGTAGTCCTTCTTCATTGATGTTTGCTTTATTGCTTCCCCCTGGTGGAAATAGGCGGATGGGAAATGGGCAGCAGTTGTGACGCAGCGCTGTCTACGTCTACTTGCTTCCTAATGACTGCTGGAGAAAAAAAGAAACACCCTGATGAGAGCCACTAGCAATAGTGGCCGAAACGTTGGAAGTTTTACACAATCATAAACGGACGATGTGGCAGATATTTGATAATCCTGCAAACGTCCAGTGCACCTCCCAGCACCCAGTCCTGCACAGCATGGAATATCAAAGCTGGACAAATCAGCGGTCACGGACTGAAGGACATCTACTCAACTCATTGTTGTAACTCCAACTTCACCAGTTACACCAAGCGTCGACATAAACGGAGATAACGGCCAACTGACCCACTATGTCCAGAACTCGGCCCTTTATGTCTTCTAGTCGGCTCACTCGCTGACTCCCTCTCCCCCCCCCCCCCCCCATCCCACCCCCACCCACCAAAATTCTCCTACGCCCATCTCTATTCTCTGCTGTTGATGGCTTGCCTGAACATTTGTTTGAGCGTATTTATTTGAGCTAACGCTCTCTTGCTTCAGATTATATGTCTGATCAGTCGAATATTTTGCTATGTATACAATTGTGCGTGTGATTTCTGTGTACCACTGACAGCTTCATTGTAGTGTATTTGTGTTGGCTACACGCAGTGTGAAAGGCTAGATTCCGTGGTTAACCTCAATGTTAGATTTTACCATTGATATGGTAAAAGTATTTTGTCAGTAAGCTGTGGCAAAAGTTTTGTGGGTCATATTCTGATCTTAAGTTGTTTTAAGCATTTTGCATTCAAGCTCTTATTTCATATTTTGTTTGCTTTAACAGAAATTACCTGTTATTAATGTATGTGGTAAAATTGTGTTGCAGATTTCCTTGTCTAAATACCACAGAATCAAGCATAGCTTGTAAGATCTAATTATTAAGGACCACCTCATAGAGGTAAGCTTGTCATTTTCCTTACATAACTGTTTGCTTCACCCAAGGTTACTTGCCATGTCGTTTGGCTAAATTACTGTCACATTCTCTAAGCAGTTACTAAATTTTCTTGTATCAAATTGTATTCAATTAAATTATTCAAGACACATTACCCTCGCCACTAATACCCATTCTTAATATTTTGTAAATTTGCTTAGAGATAAATTTTTGAAATTCGGTTAATATTAAAAGGCCTTATGCTGACCATTTCTCGAGATGGTTACCATTAATATTTCCTTAACTTCTTTGTTTGGCCAACGTTTCACCTACGTGATGTTTGTTAACAGCCGTAATTTATCTTCTGAGCTTCGTGGCTGGTTCTCCAGTGGCCGTGGTTGCGTGTTACAGTTACGCAACGCCTTGATGTTTATTGGCTGCCTCTGAGGGGCATCCGTGATTGCCTTAGTTCCCTCATTCGCGCTACCTGCTAATAAATTTTAAAATAAGTAGTGGGTATATCACTTAAAGTTCTGGTCTAAGGAGACTTATTTAAAGTTTTACTTGAAGCTGTACATCTCCCTTGGAATGTGCTTCTATTGCCCATGTTATGAATTTGAGGTAGCAAAGTTTTTTTTAAGTCTTGATTATTATGCTATGTGAATATATCCGAATCATTTAACCGTAATTACTGGTTTTAGCTTAAACTGGGATTTTACTTACTCACTACTTGTGGACAACCTTGATCTATTTTTCTGTTTTGGTACTTGATTTTCAGTAGATTTTAAGCTGATTTTAGCTGTATGTTTGCCGTCTTGTGGGTTAAGGGCCTGTTTCAGTTTTAAAAAAGCTGAAAATCCTTTGAACGCCTCAAGTGACCTTTCTTTAAATTGTCTTAAAAGTATCTTTGATGTTGTCCTTCGAGCAGCTTCTGTTTTATAAGGAAAGTAGTTTTCTTTAAAAAAAATTACTGTTTTATATTTCCTCTAGCACTGTTTTTGTGACTTGCTGAGATAAAATCATCTTTTAAAGCCGATTATTGCTGTAATCAACTAATTAACCTTACCTTGTCAGTCATAATTATTTGTGGTTATTGTATTTATTTATTCATGATATTATGTGATGGTTAAAGTGACACTGCTATTCTGAGTTCGCCCTTCCATGCTTTTCTTGTCCTACCCCACTCTGTGTTTAGGGATTTCACTTACCAAAGGGTAAAAAGAAAGTGATTGCTAAGCATACTTCCTAATTAAAGTGTATTCAGAGATGCGTGTTAGAAATGTAATGTATACTGAAATAAAGGCCCACTGTCAGAATAAAGAAATTTAGCTAGAATTTAAAAAACTAGGAGAGAATCAAACTTAATTTTTGTTCTTTCCAGAATTACTACTGATCGTGCAAGAAACGTACAACCAGTCATAGCGTATTGCGCATCTCCATTATGACAGTACTTTGAATGGAACATCCTCGGATCTGATCTACTAGAAACGTTACTCTACAATTCAGGCAAGGTTGAAATGGCTCTAAGCACTATGGAACTCAACATCTGAGGTCATCAGTCACCTAGACTTAGAAAGTACTTAAACCTAAGTAACTCAAGGACATCACACACATCCATGCCCGAGGCAGGATTCGAACTTGCGACCGTAGCGGGCGCCTTGAACCGCTCGGCCACAGCGGCCGGTTTAAGGCAAGGGAAAGCAGGATCAGGCAGATGGTATAAACCATACAGTGAAACAAAGAGCTACCCACGATGGTATTATAAGCCTACTAGCAAATGTTTCTTCACGATCCATAGCATCTCAAATGGTGGAGAAAAAGTATCCGAAACCTAAAGTAAAATTCAAGGGCTGCACTACCTTACCTGGACTCGAGGGTGTTGGGACAACATGTAGACAACAGCCTCCGCCACGTCTTCAGACTCCAGACAGGGTACTGTGTCGTAAACAGTGGGTGTAATCGACGTCATATTGACCAGGAACTCAGTCCTCACGATTCCCGGAGAAACTTCCTGTTGAAGGAGAAAATATTTTTGATCTAAATAATTCGTGTGGAAAAAGACTGTTTAACTACAAACCAAACAGATACAGCAGCTATTTTCCAGTAAACTATAATTAAATATCATTGTCAGTCGTGGTCGTACGTCGACGTAACATCGACACTTATAATATTCAGGGCATCAGACATGTGTTACTGCAGAAAGGGGAGTTCAGTTTACCGCACAGTTGATCCAAGTATTCCATCAAATCCACCATAATCTACTTCCATATCTACATCTGTACTCCACAAACAACGTTATGGTTTGTGACAAAGGATACTTTTGGTACCACTTTCGTTTCTACCCTTCCCTGATAAATTCGCGAATGGTGCATTGGAAGATGGCTCCCGGTAACCCTCCACTGGGCTCTAATTTTTCTGCACTTCCTGTCGTGGTCATTGCCAGATATTTATGTGGAATAATACTTCACATGCTTTCCGTCCGAAAAGTTACGAGGCTGATTTTATTCCGAGAGTAGAAGCAACGTCAGCGCATTAACTGCGGTGTCATCTTCAACTAACAACTTTAAACAACAGACGCATTAGACAAATTAGTTGTGAGCAGGCGATGTTAAGTAGCGGGCAGATTGGAGTATTGTGTCTATGGTGTTGTGTCGCAAATAGTAATGGAGCAACATCTCCAAATCAAGTACATGCAAGACGTTTTCCAGAATTGATTGAAATGTAAAACGCTGACAACATTTTTTCTGAAAAAATCATTACGGGTGACAGAAATTGGTGTTGTCAATACGAACCTACCGCGAAACGACAGAGTGCAGAAATTCACAGGAACGGTCGACGTTTTGACGGCGTAACTGACATTTAAGTCAGTGTGTCGGGTGAGCAGAACAACATCCCTAACAAGGATTTTTCTGGTATATTTACATGGTATGCTGCCATAGTCCCATCGGAAACTTTTTCACATGAATCACCAGCGTACAGATGACAGCTTCGTCAATGCACTGAGCTTTAATCCCTTGTGTACAGCATACTACCGTCATCTGCATACATGTGCAAAAAATGGTTCAAATGGCTCTGAGCACTATGGGACTTAACATCTGTGGTCATCAGTCCCCTAGAACTTAGAACTACTTAAACTTAACTAACCAAAGGACATCACACACATCCATGCCCGAGGCAGGATTCGAACCTGCGACCGTAGCAGTCGCGCGGTTCCGGACTGAGCGCCTAGAACCGCTAGACCACCGCGGCCGGCTATACATGTGCAAATCGCTATTCCATCACTTTTGTCGACTCGCCGTATTTCACCCTTTCAACTATATTTAGGCGCCACGGAAGAAGAAAGCAGGTACAAGTGCTTCTGTGTGTAGACATGTAAATATTTTCAGCTTTTTCTTGCAAAGAGTTTCAGATCTTGCAGTTACAGAAATTCAGAGCGTTACAGCCCGTCACAGCACGTGACTCTTGGTTAGTATCAAATGGCGAGCACCACAGGTAACTCGACCCGATCTTGGTATTGGGCAGCTTTGTAGAGCCGAGAGTTCCTGAACCCGGGTCTGGGGTGCGCCGCCTATCCTCTGTAGCCCTGAGCCCTGGCCACGCTTCGTCAGCCACTATGCAGCGTGACGCTGGACACTTGAGTGACATCCATTATTAAAGAAAAGCCGCACAGCCTCTCATTGTGATGTTTGTTGGTGTGGACGAAAGCAGTCGTTACTGGCATCCTCAGTGCCTCCGTGGACCTTGCTGTACACCTGCTGCTTTAGGCTTGATAAGGTACTAGTGACCCTGGATGAGTCGAGTTGTTTATAATTGAAGCCAGTGTTAATTTTCAGAAAAAACACTCTTAATTACTGGGTGGACCGCTTGGCGTTACTACGACTAAAACCAGAAAAATATTATGATGAACTCTGTACGCTACAGAAAATGCAGATTATCTTTACCACTAAAGAATGATAAAGCCCTCAACTTCAAAAATATTACCTCCGTCTATAGACATGTGCAGATGCAGGATCTCCGTGATGGACTGCAGTGACGTCAGAATTCCCTCAGTCACTACTAGCTATGATCCTTACTCATAACCGATGGCTCTCCACACGATGAAGTCAGGAGTAACACTCTTGTGCCTCTACAAAACTGTGGATTACTGGGGCCTCTCCCCAGAGTCCTGCCATAATCGCCGATTTGGTCATCCAGGGTAGTCCAGAACCACGGTTCATCTCTGAAGACCATGCGACACTATTCACCAGCGGTTGTTGATTCGTGTCACAGACCCACTCCAAACGCAGCCGACTGTGTAGGTCTATTGACGGCGGTCTATACATGGGACGGTAATTCCATAGTGAGGTTGCTGCTATTCTCCGACTAATAGTGCAAGATGACGCAGAATACTGCAGAGTGTCCATCATTTATTCTCCGATGGGAGGGAGCGATGTGAAGGGTTCATATGAAGAGGTTACTGTGTTGTTGGTGCAAATTATGGCGATCCTCCATCGGTGATTTACATTTACATTTACATTTATACTCCGCAAGCCACCCAACGGTGTGTGGCGGAGGGCACTTTACGTGCCACTGTCATTACCTCCCTTTCCTGTTCCAGTCGCGTATGGTTCGAGGGAAGAACGACTGTCTGAAAGCCTCCGTGCGCGCTCTAATCTCTCTAATTTTACATTCGTGATCTCCTCGGGAGGTATAAGTAGGGGGAAGCAATATATTCGATACCTCATCCAGAAACGCACCGTCTCGAAACCTGGCGAGCAATCTACACCGCGATGCAGAGCGCCTCTCTTGCAGAGTCTGCCACTTGAGTTTATTAAACATCACCGTAACGCTATCGCGGTTACCAAATAACCCTGTGACGAAACGCGCCGCTCTTCTTTGGATCTTCTCTATCTCCTCCGTCAAACCGATCTGGTACGGATCCCACACTGATGAGCAATACTCAAGTATAGGTCGAACCAGTGTTTTGTAAGCCACATCCTTTGTTGATGGACTACATTTTCTAAGCACTCTCCCAATGAATCTCAACCTGGTACCCGCCTAACCAACAATTAATTTTATATGATCATTCCACTTCAAATCGTTCCACACGCATACTCCCAGATATTTTACAGAAGTAACTGCTACCACTGTTTGTTCCGCTATCATATAATCATACAATAAAGGATCCTTCTTTCTATGTATTCGCAATACATTACATTTGTCTATGTTAAGGGACAGTTGCCACGCCCTGCACCAAGAGCCTATCCGCTGTAGATCTTCCTGCATTTCGCTACAATTTTCTAATGCTGCAACTTCTCTGTATACTACAGCATCATCCGCGAAAAGGCCGCATGGAACTTCCGACACTATCTACTAGGTCATTTATATATATTGTGAAAAGCAATGGTCCCATAACACTCCCCTGTGGCACGCCAGAGGTTACTTTAACGTCTGTAGACGTCTCTCCATTGAGAACAACATGCTGTGTTCTGTTTGATAAAAACTCTTTAATCCAGCCACACAGCTGGTCTGATATTCCGTAGACTCTTACTCTGTTTATCAGGCGACAGTGCGGAACTGTATCGGACGCCTTCCAGAAGTCAAGAAAAATAGCATCTACCTGGGAGCCTGTATCTAATATTTTCTGGGTCTGATGAACAAATAAAGGGAGTTGGGTCTCACACGATCGCTGTTTCCGGAATCCATGTTGATTCCTACATAGTACATTCTGGGTTTCCAAAAACGACATGATACTCGAGCAAAAAACATGTTCTAAAATTCTACAAAAAAATTAAAAAAAATGTTAAGTATCCAGAAGACACTGTCGGATGTAAACATAAGTTCGTGTGCGTACACGCCGTCGGCGGTATGTAAATGATTAAGGGTTGCAATTCCCTGTGTCTGGTAGATAGCCACTAGGATGCAGTAGCGTGTTCATGTTTCGTGTTGTTACCAGGCCTGTTAGGACGTATAAAGAGACAGCGTTAGTGATCAGGCGCATTCGACCGGAATCTCGACGATGAGTATGCCTGCCTCACGTTCTCATGCAGTCCTACATGGGGCCATTGTCACACCCGATTTTCCCACTAACCTGGATATCGCACAATCCGACAAGCTGTCGAAATGGAGAGCCACAATGAGGCCCCTTTCAAAATCTGTCAGGTGCCGCTAACGCTGTCTCTTTATACGTCCTAACAGGCCTGGTAACAACACGAAACGTGAACATGCTACTGCATCCTAGTGGCTATCTACCAGTCACAGGGAATTGCAACCCTTAACCATTTACATACCGCCGACGGCGTGTACGCACACGAACTTATGTTTACATCCGACAGTGTCTTCTGGATACTTAACATTTTTTTTTATTTTTTTGGGCAGGAAGTACACATTGCAATTTGGAAAATCCCATGTAGTTCACGCTTAAGTGTTTGGCGGATGGCCCACACAACCCCATACACACTATTTCTCTAGTATTCCACCGTCTAAAATCACGTGGGGGGAGCGAAGATCTAAATCTTTCCGCGCGAACTCAGATTTCTCTTATTTTATTATTATGATCATCTGTCCCTATGTCGGTGCGAATCAACAAAATTTTCCACCCATTTCGAGAATAAAGCTGGTGACTGGGATTACGTGAAAAGATCTGGCCGCAAAGAAAACAATTTGGTCTCAGTGATTACCACACCAAACCGCTTATCACATTCGTGACACTCTCTCCGCTTTTTCGCGACGGTACAAAACGAGCTGCCCTCTTTGAACTTTTTCGATGTCTCCGCTAACCCTGTAAAGTAAGGATCCCGCAGCGGTACTCGAGAACAGGACGCTATACGTATTTTGTTGATAAATCACAGTCACTGGTTGGCTTCCCACACAACAATTTTTTAATGGTACCCATTTAAGTTGTTCGTAACTGTAATTCCTAGATATTTTAGTTGAACGGAGAATCTTCAAATTTGTGTAATTTATCGTGTAACCGAAATTTAACTGACTTTTTTTAGCAGTGATTTGGAGGACCTCACACTGTCTGTTGATTTGTGGTCAACTGCCACTTTTCCCAGTTAATTGTTTATAAAGATTAAGAATAGGGCTTAAGACGCTTCTTTAACTGACCACAGATATCACTCCGATCTTTATGACAGGAAATCACGAATTTACTCGCGTAACTGAGATGATAATGCATAGGCCTGAAATTTGGTAGAAGTCGCTTAGGAGGAACTGTTTCAAAAGCCTTTTGGAAATCTAGAAATATGGAGTGACTAGAGATCCGTGCCCATGCCACAGTGAATAAAGAGCCAGATATGTTTCACGAGAATGTTATATCCTGAATCCGTCCTGGTTATGTGTGAACAGGCGGATTTCTTTGGTAATTTCGTAATGTTTGAACGTTGTATGTTCCAGAATCCTAATACAGATTGATGTCTATAATTCAGAGCGTCTCTTTTGGCTTGTCATGTTTGTAAACACGGAGAGATAAGTGGTTGCGTAACGATCAAGGTCAACGCTCACACACGGTATCTCTCATGTGGCTGATGCAGTAGCTTTCTTAATTTTTTTGTTTTTTTGTTTGGTATATTATTTTTGACAGGGATTAAGGAAAGGAAAGAATTTATTTAATTTCTATAATAATGGGTAAGGTTTAGTTTTTTTACAATTGTCAGCACCTTTAACCCACACTGACACAGATTCAGATTCATTTATTTTACTATGGTTTCTTGTCCTGAGAACTAAAGGCATGAACGACAGGAAATATGATTTACCCCCATCTCTATTGTAGACCTCCGCGATGTGAAATGTCCGATAAACGATGACGTCCCGGCTGTTAAAACTTTCTAGCCCTACGGTTACCCATCCGTTACCATGCTGCAGGGTATCATTGTTGCTAAGGGTAAAGTTCAGGACCCCACCACAGAACACTGATGGACCATGCAGGACGACTTGTGCACCTACGCAGTTCTCGGTATTAACAGTATATAATACCGTGGCATATGTCCATAATTCAGCGGATTGCTTTTAGTTTTCTACTTATGTATTAGCAACTTTCCACTCTTCGGGATCTTTTGTCGAGTGAGATGTGGTACATAATTGCTAAAATTGAAGCTATTTCATCAGATAACTCTGATGGGGCCCTTATTGTTATATAACAAGGAACATAAGGTTTCCTTTTATTGAGGGATTTAAGTTGCTCCACTAGGTCGACTCTATCTATTTTCAGATGATGCATATTCGCAGCTGATCTAGATTCGAATTCTGCAATATTTATACATCATTTTTGGCTAAAGGATTTCGGAAAACCGTGTTCAGTAGATCCTCTTCAGTGCGCTATCATCGGTAACGTGCAATGAGGGCACTAATCGTACCTTGCACTGGTCTACTTTACATACGGTCAGAACCCCTTTGGATTTTCTGCCAGATTTCGAGACAGTTTCTTTGTGGAATCTATTGAAACCACCTCGCTACTTGACACTAAGTTTCGAGAATCTGTAAACTACAACCAGTCTTAGAGATCATACGTTGTTTTAAATGTAGCTTATTCTTTCGTTGTTTCTGCAGCAGTGTCCTGACCTTTTTTTCTGTAACTTGGGAAATCTGTTCGGTTTTTATTAATTTACTTGGTATAAGACTCTCAATTTCCGCCATCGCCACTGGTCAGAATTTGACGTACGTGGAAGGAATGGTGAGTTTCTCTTAGGAAGGCATCAGGCAAATTTTTTTTCTGCATTTTTAAAAATATATACAGAGGTCGGACAAAAATATGGTAATACGGGGAGAAATGCATGCTTGTAGATAAATGCAAATGCCACCCAAGCCTGCAGGTGGTGCTGTTGTATTTGATCACGTACGGCACCTGTGAAATGTCCTCAATACCTTGCGGATTTCAGTCGTGGTCAGAATAGTGTTCTTTGTAGTTGTGAGTGCATTATGTTGGAGCTATATGAATTCAAACGTGGGCAGATGGTTGGTGCTGGTAAAATGCATGCTTCGGTAACCATGGCATCCGAAATGTTTGGTGTTTTAAGAGGCACCATATCGAAGATTTTTACAGCTCATACAGGGAAAGCGGAAAAACATCATCCGCTAAGTCACACTGCGGATAAAAGTACGTGTTGAGTGATAGTGACATACAGTCATTGAAAAAGACTGTGACGAAAAATAAGAGGTCGACAGCTGCAGAATTGAATGTCGCACTTTCGAACACTGTCAGTACCAAAACAAAAACAGCTGCAGAAGCTGGGACCTGCGAGCGAACTGGAATTTCAAAACTACTCATCAGTGACGCAAATATCTGTTACAGGTAAACCTGGTACCGAGGACGTAAAACCTGGACTATGGAGCACTGGCAGAAATTCACTTGTTTGGAAGAGTCTTGTTGCGCACTGTTTCGAACTTATGGCCTACTTTACGTCTCAAGAGTGAAAGTTGGCAAGGGTTTAGTAATGAATTGGGCAGCCGTATCGTAGTACAACGTGGGATCCATGGATGCTCTGCAAGGTCGCATACTGCCAAAGATTATGTGCTCATTTTGGCTTATGAGTTCGTTCCCCCCCCCCCCCCCCCCCCCCTCCTGTTCAAACAGCTTGTATCGTCCAGGAATGTTTTCGTAAGCGTTAGGATGAATATTATTGGGCCTTTGTCGTCTAGTTTGGAGACGGTGTGTGATCGCTATCCACCTTCATCATCATTGCCTGAGCTTGCCACTGTTTCGCACGAAGTATGATATAAGACTGCCTTGAAAAACACAGGGGACCTGTACGTATCCTTTCCGAGACGACTGGAAGCTGTTTTGAATGCCAGTGGTCATGTGCTTTTAATGTTGCCATACTTGTGTCCACCCCGTGTATTTTGATTTTTTGTGAATTTGCTTGTTGTGGTATTCAGTCTCGCTGCAACGAAGCTCTCAGTTTACTCAGGAATGTTAGGCGCTAGGAGGTCGAGTATGTTATCGCAACCATTTGCACTCGAACTGGATACCTGATTGCTCAAAATATTTTTCAGTGTTTTGGGACGCTTTCTGCCTATCATCGACTTTAAACATGTATTTTCGCCAACACATCGAGTGCATATTGAAGTCTCCACCTACTATAATTGTAGGAAGCGGGTACATCTTCGAAACGGGACTCAATTTATCTCGAACCTTCCAGCAAGTATACTATCTGAATCGCATTGACGGTAAAATGAACTGATTATTAATTTATTTATTTATACTATTATAACAACTGGAAGAAAGTACTTGTTTTAGTTCCACTCTGGAAAATTGCTCCTAACAGCCCAAACACTCCGCTACCAACTGAATTTCAAATTGGTTCATATGGCTCTGAGCACTATTGGACTTAACTGCTGAGGTCATTAGTCGCCTAGAACTTAGAACTACTTAAACCTAACTAACCTAAAGACATCACACACATCCATGCCCCAGGCAGGATTCGAACCTGCGACCGTAGCGGTCGCGCGGTTCCAGACTGTAGCGCCTAGAACCGCTCGGCCACTCCGGCCGGCCAACTGCATTTAATCTATCTTGTCTGTACATAGTTAGGTTCTCTGCTTCAACTTATCTCCTACTACAGCTAACCTCCAGTACCGCTACCTTACAGATTTCTGCTTCAGTGCTCTGCTTCTTTCGCAACAGAGCTACGATTATTCTCAACTAAAATGCCGATGCTAGCTATACCTTCGCACTTTGACCTGCTCCCTATGATACTGTACCCTTCTTTGAACTGCCCGTCAAAATTATTGCCCAGTGTTTCTTTAGAAATACCTCGGCAACACCACCAAGTTTTCAATAAACAAGTGTGGATACGTTTAAACAGTTGACATTACTCAAGAACTTTTACGTAGAGTAAAATCTGACACTCCGAAAAAAAATTATTTGCCAGCTAATTCCGATCGTCCTTCATAGTCTCGACTGCATCAAAAATTTGTGGTGCTAAGTAACGTTCCATGTAAATAACATTATACGCTCAGATATCACTGTCGCCAGCTGTTTGGGACTGTGGACTCACCCCAACGCGGATCTTGCTCTTCTTGGCGACCAGGTCCTTCCGCAGGCCTTCGAGAAGCGTCTTGACGGCGTGCTTGCTCGCCGTGTACATCGCTGCGAAGCTGCTAACTGGCGGCACGTGTCCCACTACGCTGTGTACACAAAGAGAAGACAGGAAAACTTATTCACTGACATTTAGCGTTCAATGACCATGGAAGCGAACGAAAATCAACATTACACAGGAAACACTTTTCTGGCGCTCTGTTAAATCTGTACGAGCGATATATACTTGCCTCACACGACATTTTGTCCGTTTTCGCGACATTCAGTTGTCACCAGACCATGGCCTAATAAGCTGAAAGCCGTATAAGCATAGAAGTAATATTTTGCATAACATCACAAAAGTCTTTCCTGTTTAATGTTGTTGTCTGTCATGTTCTATCAAGCATCGACGGAAAATTCAGTTAATGTAATAAAACGCCGTCATGTGTTCGTCGGACAAGTAGGAGTAAACAATACATTGTAACGGACGATTGTGGTCAGCATTTTCACGGGAGTTGTACATCAGATATCATTTGACAAAAAGCTAAACATTTGCTTGCAACAACGTATGTTCACACATGCAGTACACATAGTCATATTTCCCGAAACACAAGTTCCTGTGCTATCGTAGGCTCGTCCATTTTACGTTCTACAAAAGCAAATATGGCATTTCGATGGCGTAACTAAAACGAAGCAGGATGAAAGAGTATGCTCGCTTGACGAGGTCGACATGTGTACATGCAGACTTATCTCCACTGGATAAGCTACAATGATATCAAAAGCTGCAGTTACCAGTGCTATTGACATGCGGTTTTCACAGAACGGATTGGTAATCAGGGGCTCGTATTGTTAGCCAATTAACAGACCGCAATGGTACTTAGACAGTATATTTTTATGCAAACATACACTTTTCTAAATGGAACGATGCCCATTGACATTAAAAAACTAAAACTAGGATATATTAGAATGTCAGTGGTATTTGTTGCAGAATTCTAGTATGAGTCTTTTGCGTGGTATCGTATTTCGAAAAGTTGCCACACCGACATATGTACAATACATGTGGTAGCATACATTAAAGAATAAAGCAAGTGCACAGACAAGTTATGTGAATTTTGACTAGTAACAATACAACTGACCTTCACAGGTTGTGTTCAAAACGATCGCCGGTAGTGACAAAACACGCTTCCAGTCTGGAATGGAGATGTCCGAGCAGGTTGCGGTAACGCGTGTTGCATAGCATCGGGTGTAGTTGGTACGTCCTTGCAGACAGCGTCCTTCAACTTACTCCCACAGAAAAAAATCGACAGCGTCAAATCCGGAGAACGGGCCGGCCAAGGTATAGGTCCTCTGCGTCTATTCCAACGATTTGGAAATAGTTCGTGAACATATGCTGTAGTGCTTCGTGCACTACAGGCTTGAGAGCCATTATGTTGGTACCACTTGTTCCTCTTGGTCTGCAAATTAACGTATTCTAGCATCCGTGGAAAATGGTCTGTTTGGAGGCTGCGATACTTGTGTCCGGTCAATTTTCGGACTATAAAAAACGGGCCTTTGACCTGATGGTTCGCTATCCCACACCACACGTTTACATTCCATGGACGCTGACGTTCCACCTGACGAAGCGAGTAGGGGTTATTAACAGTCCAATAGTGCATGTTTCGGCAGTTCATGTGTCAAAGACTAGTGAATGTGGCTTCGTCACCAAACAAGATACGTGATACATATGAAGTATCCTGTCTAAATGCCCATCCACAGAAGTTAAGACGATTCTCATAATTGTTTCCACGCCGATGGCGAATGCATACGACACTTGCTTGACACATGCCACTTCCTCGTGCGATTGCACGGGAGGTAACGTGTGGATAAACTGCAATACTGCAATAGCAGCAAGAACATCAATGTCCTCCTCTTCTATCGTCACTTGTTTCCTTCTGGTACGTTGTCTAGGTGTTACACTATCACTTTGACGTAAGCGGTTGAGGAGGCTGATAAATAATTGGCGAGATGGTTGACGTGTCTTGGGTGCGGCATCTTGCCACATACACCGTACAACAACGAAATGCTTTGTTCCTGCACGCTCCATAGACCGACTTTTTCTGTACTGGTAAATCCCATCGTCCACTCACGACTACCATTTGGACTGTCATACACTGCCTAGCAAGCCGCAGTGCACTCAAGGAACACACAAGCACACTATAAGCAAACATAACAACGCCGTACCTAGCAATTACGTCGGTCGAATGGCACAAACAAGTGTCGGAGTAGAAACTTTTCGCAATACGATATCTAATAAACGACCCGCACTAGAATCCTGTAACAAACACCACCGACATTCTGATTTACCCTACTTTTAGTTTATTAATGTCAACAGGCATCGTTCCATTTTAAAAAAAGTGTATGTTTGCACGACAAATACACTTTCTAAGTATTATTTGATCTGTTTATGGGCTGACAATGCAAGACACCGACTACGAACCCACTGTGTGAAAACCTCTTAGTGGCCGTGCGGTTCTAGGCGCTACAGTCTGGAGCCGAGCGACCGCTACGGTCGCAGGTTCGAATCCTGCCTCGGGCATGGATGTGTGTGATGTCCTTAGGTTAGTTAGGTTTAATTAGTTCTAAGTTCTAGGCGACTGATGACCTCAAAAGTTAAGTCGCACAGTGCTCAGAGCCATTTGAACCATTTGAAAACCGCACAGCAATTGCACTTTCCATTTGCGCAATATTTGCGGTGTCAGTTGTAAGTGATTTACCAGTGTGTTTCAAGTAGCTGTTAAGTTTTAACTAAATGATATGTCATTTATGACGTTTGTAAAAACACTCCAAAGAAGTTCTGTGAGCTCCTGTCGGGTGCCCAGATGTGTGTGGGGCCTTGCGTTGCCATGGAGAAGAAGTTCGTTTGCTTTTTGTGGAGAGTAACATGCTGAAGTTGTTTCCTCAGTTTCCTAAATTGAGGGAGGACGAGTGCGTCAGCCTTATCAACAGACGTCCCGTTAAGCAGCAATGTGTTCAATTGCAGTCCGTCGATCACCTCGAATGGGAGTATACAACACAGCAGGAGCGGCAGCCGTTGATGGTGTCATTTGAGTATTAATCGATTGTACAATAACGTCATACCTTTGCTCTCGAGCTGTTACAAGTGAGATGTGAGCGAACAGCGATGTTGTTAGCCGTATCGCAGCGTTAGGTTACATCTTTGGTGTGCGCGTAGGTGTTAAAGTGAGGAAGCAGTCGTAATGTTATGTTTCAAATGTAAAGTATCAATTTATCGACGTGTTTAAATAAGATGATTATGTAATGTAATTGATCTGAGAAGGAGGAAGTGTAATGGAATCTTTTATTTACGTGAAGAGGAATTATAAGGTAATTTTCTTGAAGTCACTCTTTTATTATTGCAGCGCCATTTTTCACCTACCTTTCTTTTACAATTTTTAATTGATCATTGAACCAAGTGTGTTCCAAAATTACATCGATTTGCATCTAACGGTGGACTCATTGCACCTCACGAGTGTCTCTGTGTAGATATAGTAATTTGCAGGATTAGCATAGCGTTGCGCAAGACAAAGCAGTACTGCAACGCGTTATCCAGATTTACGAGGAATAGAGGTAAGGAGTAAATTATTATTATTTGCTTTTAAGGCCTCATTGGACCACTTTAGTCAATCGTTTCCTGGTCCTCTTCTTCAGTAAGCGCACGTTTCGTTCTTTCTTAATTGCTCAGTATCTTTTCATTCGTTCTGATTTTTCCTGTCTTTCCTCACCTGTAAATACCCTTTTCATTGTGTGTCGTTTGTTTACTTTTGGGTTAAATCTTATTTTCCTGTCTTTGAGTTTCTTGAGATTTTCGGTCTAGTTCTTCCATATCCTCTTTAATTTCCTTGATCCATCCTACTTGTTGCTTCAGATTCCACAGTTTCTGCATAATTTTTCTTGCTAATCTGGTTTCTGGCGTCCTCATTATGTGGCCAAAGAAAGAAATACTCTTTTTGCGTATAGTATCTCTGATGGGCAACAGTTCCCCGTACACTACTTCATTCGGCACTATCCGCCATTGTCCTTCCTTCTGGTATTTTTTATTTACCCATGTTCTAGCTATTCTTCTGTCTGCTGTTAGTATTTTGTCTACTCTGTTTCTCTGAGTGACTTTAAAAAGAGTCACGCTTGCGTATATTACCTCTGTCTGAAACACCGTCTTGTAGTGTTTCAATTTTGTTTGAATTGATAGACATTTCTTATTGTATGCAGACCATGTTAGCTTTTGAGCTTTTATCATTTTATTGGTTCTCTCTTGCAAAGCAGGTTTTTCATCCGACTTGTATGCTAAAATCTCTCCAAGGTATTTAAACTGCTTCACTATTTTAATTTTTCTGTTTTCTACTGTTACGTGGTGTATTACTAGAGGGTCTGTTACCAGCATATCGGTCTTTTCGAAAGATATCTGGAGTCCTACTTTTGGCGCTACATTTTGCAGGCTCACTATTTGATTTCTAACTTCTTGTACATTTTTAGCTAGTAATGCTAAGTCATCTGCGAATCCCAAACAATTTAGGTTTATATCATCTTTCTTGGTTTCAACTGTTATGCTTTTAGGATTCTCTTTGTACCATTCTCTCATCAAGTATTCAAGAGCACAGCTGAAGAGCAGTGGTGATAGACCATCTCCTTGACTTAACCCTGTTTTAATCGTAAATTCCTCAGATAGTTCTCCTTTGAATTTTACTTTGGACTTGGTGCTTGTAAGGGTTAATTTTATCATTTTTATTAATTTGGGATGAAGTCCAAAATTTCTTAACGCGTCCAGCATAGAAGATCTGTGGATGCAATTATAAGCTTTTTTGAAGTCTACAAAGGTTATGACTAGTTGCTTCTGTCTCCTTTTGTAGGCATCCATTGTTAATTTTAATGTGATGATCTGTTCTGGGCGGCTTCTCCAGGGCTCCTCCTTGATATTCTCCTAGCTCCTTTTCAGTTTGATCTTTACAGCGATTGTAGAGAATTCTTGACAATATTTTATATGTGCAATCCAATAGGGAAATCCCTCTGCAGTTGTTCGGATTTTATTTTTTTCCTTTTTTGTGTAATTGGTGTATGATAGCTATAGTTCAATGTTCTGGTAGCTCTTCTCCGATCCAGATTTTAACTATTCAGTGATCTAATGATATCTTCACGGGTTCTGCTGCGTATTTCCAGACTTCTGCAAATGTTTGACCTTCTCCACTTGCTTTGTAGTTTTTGAGCTCTTTCAAAGCTTTGCAGACTTTTTGAATTGTCGGTGGGTTTATATTTTCTGGTGGGGTTTTTATTGAAGTTTCTGTGTTTATTTCAAGATGCTCAGAAGGAACCTCGCAATTTAGTAGTTCGTTAAATGTTTCTGCTAAAATTTCTGAATTTCTTTTATCACTATGGGCCATCTTATTCTTTTTATCTTTTAGCATTGGTGTTGGGGGTTATATCTTTGGTGTTGTCTGCTAAATATTTTGTAATAACCTCGTGAGTTTCTTTTCTTACTATTTGTTTCTATCATAGAAAGTATATCGTTTTTTAAAATTGACGTTTAACTCTCCTTAAGACAAAATATTTTGATTTTTTTAATTCAATCAGGGCCAAATTATGTCATTCAGAGACAATTGAATATTTCTGTGTTGTATACCAGTTTTAGTTCTGGGATCTGGGACCAGTTTTCCAAAACTAATTATTGTAGGTTTTATGTCAAAGTTCATTATCCAGGCAGTTTATGTTGTTCAAAATTCTTGCAGTTAGATTATTCAATTTATCAGTATCAAAGGCATGCCTTCTCATTATGGCAGTTCACTTTAAGTACTTCTGCACAGCTATTATTATTCAAAACAGAGTACGTCTGTGATATTATTATTATTACTTAAAGAGAACTTTCACCCTGTACGGCCGTCCGGCATGCGTGTTATAGGATAGTATTGCGCTGTCGTGTTGCGATGATGACAGACGCCTCGCCCAAAAGACCCACCGTGCTTTTGTTCACTGATAGGTCTCCGTAGACATTCTGTAAGGTCTATGAATATCTACGATGATGATGATGTTTGGTTTGTGGGGCACTCAACTGCGCGGTCATCAGTGCCCATACAAAGTCCCAAATTTTACACAGTCAATTCTCTTTTCGCAATCCAGTATAGTCACTCTCACAAATGATGATGATGATAATGAAATGATGAGGACAAAACAAACGACGAGTCCCCGGGCAGAGAAAATCCCCAACCCGGCCGGGAATCCAACCCGGTATCCAGAGGTAGCAACGCTAGGCCCTAGACCACGTGCTGCGGACGATATCTGCGATGCTCTGGTGCTCCACCGAAAGAAACTCAGTCACAGCTCTCTGCTTGGCACGCGCCTCTGTTAGCGGCACCATTTTAAACGTTGTGTATAGCTCCGCCTCCTAGGGAAACTTCATGAAACTATAGGAAAATTCCACACGACGTCTCAAAACAGATTCCAAATTTTTTCAACCGTAGTTGGCCGAGAAAAAAATGTGTTGCATTACTTATTGAACACGTCACGTATAATTTGTTGAAAGCTGCAAAGGGTCTTCAAAATAAAATTGTGAACAAGTGCCAGCACATACAACGATGACTCAAAAAAATATTTCTACTTTTAATACTTATGTAACTATGAAGACCCAGAAAAAAGAAAGGAAGGTAAGAGTTTCACATGCCGACGACATCGAGGTCACGACAGAGGGAGCATAAGCTCGGCCTGTTTCAAGGATGTGGAAGAAATCGGCTTTGCCCTTTCAAAAGGATCACCCCGGGATTTTCCTGGAGCTATTGAGGCCAAGAGTCGTAGCACTAAAATACACTCCTGGAAATTGAAATAAGAACACCGTGAATTCATTGTCCCAGGAAGGGGAAACTTTATTGACACATTCCTGGGGTCAGATACATCACATGATCACACTGACAGAACCACAGGCACATAGACACAGGCAACAGAGCATGCACAATGTCGGCACTAGTACAGTGTATATCCACCTTTCGCAGCAATGCAGGCTGCTATTCTCCCATGGAGACGATCGTAGAGATGCTGGATGTAGTCCTGTGGAACGGCTTGCCATGCCATTTCCACCTGGCGCCTCAGTTGGACCAGCGTTCGTGCTGGACGTGCAGACCGCGTGAGACGACGCTTCATCCAGTCCCAAACATGCTCAATGGGGGACAGATCCGGAGATCTTGCTGGCCAGGGTAGTTGACTTACACCTTCTAGAGCACGTTGGGTGGCACGGGATACATGCGGACGTGCATTGTCCTGTTGGAACAGCAAATTCCCTTGCCGGTCTAGGAATGGTAGAACAATGGGTTCGATGACGGTTTGGATGTACCGTGCACTATTCAGTGTCCCCTCGACGATCACCAGTGGTGTACGGCCAGTGTAGGAGATCGCTCCCCACACCATGATGCTGGGTGTTGGCCCTGTGTGCCTCGGTCGTATGCAGTCCTGATTGTGGCGCTCACCTGCACGGCGCCAAACACGCATACGACCATCATTGGCACCAAGGCAGAAGCGACTCTCATCGCTGAAGACGACACGTCTCCATTCGTCCCTCCATTCACGCCTGTCACGACACCACTGGAGGCGGGCTGCACGATGTTGGGGCGTGAGCGGAAGACGGCCTAACGGTGTGCGGGACCGTAGCCCAGCTTCATGGAGACGGTTGCGAATGGTCCTCGCCGATACCCCAGGAGCAACAGTGTCCCTAATTTGCTGGGAAGTGGCGGTGCGGTCCCCTACGGCACTGCGTAGGATCCTACGGTCTTGGCGTGCATCCGTGCGTCGCTGCGGTCCGGTTCCAGGTCGACGGGCACGTGCACCTTCCGCCGACCACTGGCGACAACATCGCTGTACTGTGGAGACCTCACGCCCCACGTGTTGAGCAATTCGGCGGTACGTCCACCCGGCCTCCCGCATGCCCACTATACGCCCTCGCTCAAAGTCCGTCAACTGCACATACGGTTCACGTCCACGCTGTCACGGCATGCTACCAGTGTTAAAGACTGCGATGGAGCTCCGTATGCCACGGCAAACTGGCTGACACTGACGGCGGCGGTGCACAAATGCTGCGCAGCTAGCGCCATTCGACGGCCAACACCGCGGTTCCTGGTATGTCCGCTGTGCCGTGCGTGTGATCATTGCTTGTACAGCCCTCTCGCAGTGTCCGGAGCAAGTATGGTGGGTCTGACACACCGGTGTCAATGTGTTCTTTTTTCCATTTCCAGGAGTGTAGTAAGCTCAAAAGGATGCGTCTAAAATCAGCAAACAACACTCTCAAACGCTTCAAGTAAGACGTATTAGCAGATTAATAGGCAGCTATATGTGAAGGATCATGTGCTAAATACCAAAATTAAAATCTGGTCAAATGAAACAAAGTCATATCGATTTCTTATGAAGCAAACAGTTACATTGATCGGAGTTCTGTATAAAAATGGACAAGAATGCAGAGACGGATGAGTCTACTAAAGGAAATGGCCATAATTGAAATGAAAAATGAAGAGGGGAACATAAAGGAGGATATGAAGCAATGTAGCACCTTATCGTAACTCTTGCTAACTTTTAGACCGAAGGCGCAATGCAGTAAGTGAAACCAGTCTTCACAGCAGATACAGAAGTAATAGGAAGACAATTGTCAACGGGGACGTTTCCATTTTAAATTATTTTTCTCTCTGGAGGTGAGGAAGAATTAGTAAACTTGTTGAACGGAATCGATAGGCTGCCTATCTGTTATTCCCAGGTCCACGAATACACAAGAGTCATCGTAAGCTACTCATTCACACACAAATAATGTCGTTTCAGTAAGTTCTAAGAATGGAACCATGATTGTTGATCCTGTAAATATCTGAAGTGGCAGTAGTATCCATGTTCTCATTGTGCCTTTTTTCCCTTGAAGAGATGTATTGTACATACTGTACTGTCTTACAAATTTATTTATTCACAATCGGTTTCGATCATTGATCATCTTCACAGTGGAGAAATATTGTGACAAATTCACACGTCATACGTGCTATTTAACCACAAAAGATGCCAAAACTTCAGAAAAAGATACCGACGTGAAGGACCTTTTTCTGATGTTTGAAAGTCAGATGTGGCCTCTTTTCTGGTTAAATAGAATATATGGCGTGCAGTTGTCACAATATTTTTCCACTGTGAAGATGACCAGAGATCGAAACAGGTTGTGAATAAGTATATTTTTAATACAAAACACCGTGTACCACGCATTTCTCCAAGGATATCGATGCTGTTGACAGTTGGCCGAAACCTTTTTTTGATATTCCTTTTTTGTCTACCTACATTTCTGTTATAGTGAACTCCAAGTTTAAACTAACTACTCATCCTTCGTACATCGTTTCTGAGATTATGCAACGATGACTCGTACTCTTTACGAGACTTTAATAGGTGAATAGTACATTTAATGTTATGGTTCAAAAGGTTCAAATGGTTCTGAGCACTATGCGACTTAACTTCTGAGGTCATCAGTCGCCTAGAACTTAGAACTAATTAAACCTAAGTAATCTAAGGACATCACACACATCCATTGCCCGAGGCAGGATTCGAACCTGCGACCGTAGCGGTCGCTCGGTTGGTGTATCGCCTAGAACCGCGCGGGCACTCCGGCCGGCTTTTAATGTTATACACTCCTGGAAATGGAAAAAAGAACACATTGACACCGGTGTGTCAGACCCACCATACTTGCTCCGGACACTGCGAGAGGGCTGTACAAGCAATGATCACACGCACGGCACAGCGGACACACCAGGAACCGCGGTGTTGGCCGTCGAATGGCGCTAGCTGCGCAGCATTTGTGCACCCCACCGTCAGTGTCAGCCAGTTTGTCGTGGCATACGGAGCTCCATCACAGTCTTTAACACTGGTAGCATGCCGTGACAGCGTGGACGTGAACCGTATGTGCAGTTGACGGACTTTGAGCGAGGGCGTATAGTGGGCATGCGGGAGGCCGGGTGGACGTACCGCCGAATTGCTCAACACGTGGGGCGTGAGGTCTCCACAGTACACCGATGTTGTCGCCAGTGGTCGGCGGAAGATGCACGTGCCCGTCGACCTGGGACCGGACCGCAGCGACGCACGGATGCACGCCAAGACCGTAGGATCCTACGCAGTGCCGTAGGGGACCGCACCGCCACTTCCCAGCAAATTAGGGACACTGTTGCTCCTGGGGTATCGGCGAGGACCATTCGCAACCGTCTCCATGAAGCTGGGCTACGGTCCCGCACACCGTTAGGCCGTCTTCCGCTCACGCCCCAACATCGTGCAGCCCGCCTCCAGTGGTGTCGCGACAGGCGTGAATGGAGGGACGAATGGAGACGTGTCGTCTTCAGCGATGAGAGTCGCTTCTGCCTTGGTGCCAATGATGGTCGTATGCGTGTTTGGCGCCGTGCAGGTGAGCGCCACAATCAGGACTGCATACGACCGAGGCACACAGGGCCAACACCCGGCATCATGGTGTGGGGAGCGATCTCCTACACTGGCCGTACACCACTGGTGATCGTCGAGGGGACACTGAATAGTGCACGGTACATCCAAACCGTCATCGAACCCATCGTTCTACCATTCCTAGACCGGCAAGGGAACTTGCTGTTCCAACAGGACAATGCACGTCCGCATGTATCCCGTGCCACCCAACGTGCTCTAGAAGGTGTAAGTCAACTACCCTGGCCAGCAAGATCTCTGGACCTGTCCCCCATTGAGCATGTTTGGGACTGGATGAAGCGTCGTCTCACGCGGTCTGCACGTCCAGCACGAACGCTGGTCCAACTGAGGCGCCAGTTGGAAATGGCATGGCAAGGCGTTCCACAGGACTACATCCAGCATCTCTACGATCGTCTCCATGGGAGAATAGCAGCCTGCATTGCTGCGAAAGGTGGATATACACTGTACTAGTGCCGACATTGTGCATGCCCTGTTGCCTGTGTCTATGTGCCTGTGGTTCTGTCAGTGTGATCATGTGATGTATCTGACCCCAGGAATGTGTCAATAAAGTTTCCCCTTCCTGGGACAATGAATTCACGGTGTTCTTATTTCAATTTCCAGGAGTGTATTTTACTCTTATGACGGCGACGTGGAATAGGAAAGAAGGAAGAGAGTGGTGCATTGTGTATCGGCATAGTCTGTTTCATGAAAGTCTGAGGGTGAGGTCAATATTAAAAGCATGCAGAAGAATGTTGCACTCCCGAGAAGAACACGATAAGTGCCACAGCCTAATTTCCTAGAAACGTTGCTCGGTGAAACAGGAACAAAATAAGCAAACACGTGTCTCGGGTTATCTGCAGATACTCTACCGTTTCGGGATAAACGATCGTCAAAGTTGTCGATGTAATGTGAATGGCTTTTAGCGCGCGACTGGTGGCATCATGGCTTCTCACTTTTGCGTCCCGTGATTGAAACTCGATCATTGTTTTTATTTATTTTATTTTACTTTATTTTAGTTTCTTCACTTATCTACCCATACCTGTAGAAGGTCGCTACGCGATGTTCCATATCAGAAGGGCGTTATATTAATTGTAAAATTACAACTGGGTTTCACAATAATTGTCCTCCTTTTATTTCATAAAATTTCTGTGTATGGTTTTTTCAGGGTTACAATCTTTTTTATTCTCATAGTCTTATATTTCATTCTTATATCAATTCTTATCTTTTATTGTTATGTTTATTCCTCAGAAAGCTTGGTGCATTCCTCAGATGACAATGAACACAGAAACATTCGAAACACAGAAATTTCGAACATCACGAGGATATCGCAAAGGCATGGCTGTCACAGTAACATTTCTTCATACGAATCTCACTCGGGAAAGAAACGTCCTTAACACTGCTGAAAATTTCATGCATTGGCAATAATTTCGTGGCAAACCATGCATAACGATCCACTTCTGCGAAAGCTGGCGCTTGCCATCGATTATGAAGTACACTAGAGGAATTTCAACGAAAACAGTTTCAAAAACTTTTTACATTGATTTATTCTTTTCCATTTTAAGTTCATTCTCCAGGCATACAATTAGTAGACGAATAAGGACAACGTTATTTCAGTATTCCATGGAAAACATTCGTGCAGTAATCTACAACGGACATGGATAAATAAATGAAAACCAAATTTAAAATTAATAATCGGGTTTCGAACACGAGGCGCAAAAGTGTGAAGCCGCGACGTTGGTCAAAATGCCGTCGCTGTGGTTGGAGTGTTGCCCCACAAAAATGCTTCTACATTACACTAAAAACTTTGACCGTCGTTTAATCAGAAACTATCAGATATATAGAGATAACCCGAGAGACATATTCACTGTTTTGAACCCTCTTCCACTGTGCGAAGTTCCTGGGAAATCGGGTTATGGCACTTGCCGTGTTCTCCACGTCGGTAAGACACAGAGTAAGAGGATGACATTACTGGGAATACAAATGAAATTATAATTTCAGATGGACTGTTAAATATGAGTGGTCTTCTAAAGTAGATGAGCAGGCCACAGGACAACAACCAGTGGGCTGACAAGTAGATAAGGGAACTATTCCTCCATACCTGCTGATGTGGATGACGAAGCCGTCGTCGACGCCCCGGCTCAGCATGTCCTGCACGGCCTCCCTGGTGCAGATGCTCAGACCCAGCACGTTAACGTCCAGGATGCGCTTCCAGTCTTCCGTCTTGCCAGCTGTTCAAATAGAAACAAGAGCTTTTCAGTAGAGGAATATCGTCAACATACACTTAAACTGATCAGCCAAAAAATTATGACCACTAACCACCGCGACGCTGGTGGTGTTGCGGGCTCGTGACGCGGTAACAAAGGTATGTAAGAGGGGCACACACGGACGGGTGATCACCCCAGCGAAGCTATGGGCTACAAATGGGGATATTCATTCAGATAAACGACTTTGACAATGGACAGATTATTATTACACAGAGCCTGTGAACAAATATCTCGAAAACGGCGAAGCTGGTCGTATGTTCACGTGCTACTGTCGTGAGAAACTGCGGAAAGAGGTAGAAGGACAGTGAAACTACCACTAGGTACTAAATGTTTACAGGTCCACGACTCTTCACAGAACTTGCGGTTCGGAGGCTCGTCTAGCCTGTAAGGCAAGACAGATGGTGATCTGTGCCGTCTCTGCCGAAAGAGCACAATGCTGATCCACTCACAAGTGTTTAGGAGCACGCCATTCAACGTACATTGTTGCACATCGAGCTCCACAGCAGACCACCCCTACGTATTCACACGTTGACCCAACGATATCGTCAATTACGATTGCATTGAGCACAGGACCATCGGGATTCGACCGTCGAAACCTGTTAACTCATGAAGTGAATCACATTTTCGATGCACTAGGTCGATAGTCGTCTCCACGAACGACGTCATCGAGCTGAACAGCAGCTCGAAACGTGCAGCGCTTGGCGGACGCAGGCTTGTGAAACCACTATTATGCTGAGGAAGACATTCTCCTGCGCTTACATGGGATCGACGGTATTAATCGAAGGTACGCTGACAGCTGCGAATCACCTGCAACCTTTCATGCTCGATGTCTTCCCCGACGTGGATGTCATCTTTCAGCAGTATAATTTTCCGTGTCTCGGAGCCACCACCGTGCTACAGTGGTTTGAGGAGCCTTATCGTGAATTTTCACTGATGTCTCGGCGACAAAGTTCGCCTGACTTAAATCCTGTACAATCCATAGGGGACGCTATCGAGCGCCATTATCGCGTACGCGAATTACGCTAGGGCTACCTATGCGTAGACATCTAATGCCTAATATTTCCAGAAATTTGCCGACAGACTGTCGGATCCCTGATACGCAGAATCAGTGGTGTATTTTGTTCCAAAGACTGACAAAAAAAGCTATTATGCAGGTGGTCATAAAGTTCTGGATCTTCAGTGTACACTTGTGTGGCAAACTTAAGGAGGAAAGTACCTTTCGCATGATGTCACTGCCAAGTAACACAGCTTGATTCAAACTTGAACCATACATATAAGGAACTGCTACAATATAGCACAGAAGGTAAGTGAAACAAATAAGCAATGAGACGAACAGGTATGACGCTATTATTCAAAAACATCAGTTACACTGAAGTCAGGACGATTCATGATGGTCCGCTTGACATTACAAAAGGGCAGGACATGATTTTTAATAGCATGTGTGATCACCGCAGACAGAAATGTATGCTCTGTAACATGCTCAAATGCTGGCCACAGGTCTGGTAAGGAGCTCTTGTGGTAGAGTGCTCCATTCCAACATCAGGGCAGTTGACAGTCGTTGGATGTTCGCTGGCGCCTGTGGTCGTGCTGCAATTGCAGTACGTCTTCCCGCAGCATCCCACACGTTCCCAAAGGGATTTGAGTCGGGCGAACGGACAGACCAGTCCATTTGCTGAATATCATCTCGTTTCAAGAGCTCTTCCACCCGCTCTCTAAGATTTGGTCCCTCATTGTAATCCATAAAAATTTGGCACACGAGAATAGGACTCACGCACGGAGGATTCCACACAAACTCGATGACGTATGTAGACAGCTCATCCATTTCGGGAATCTAGGATTTCGACTATTTTTGGCTGTTATCGATACTGGCAAGATATCGGTCCAACGGATTCGAAGATTTCCAGAATAACTTAATTTCATGTGTAAAATCCAATAATAAATCATGGAAGAAATATTTTTCGTGTGATACAATTATAAATATAATTATAATAGTTTCCTGATTTTTTACTTTAATTGTACTGTGAAACATTTCTTCTTGCCAGATTTCATACTTGTACATCAAGGGGAGGTACCCAACAGGTTTTAATGAGTGAATTTGCGGATATCAAATTATGTGACATAAACGGCCGAATCCTTCGACTGAATTGACTTAGGAGCGTAATATTTTTAAACCACCAAAGGACCATAGACCTCAGTATCTGACATAAAAGTCAGTTTGATGTATCTCCCAGTTCCTGAGAAAAAGGGGTCTTAACCGATGGATAGACATCCAGACAGTCGGATAGCAAACGAATTTTTTTTTTTCGTGTGATGTAATTACAAATCAACAATATTTTGAATTTTTCCTTTGGTTGCGGTGTGAAACCTTGCTTATTGCCATGGTTCTAGGTCAACGAGAAGTGGCCTGTATGTTTAGACGAATGCTCTGCGAATGTCAAAATGGCGATATAAATGGTTGCTTGTTTTAATTGCATTGATTTAGATGCTTCACTTTTATGCATCAAAAAAGGACACATGCTATAATATATGTATGTATGTATATATTATACTGGGGACCTAGAAACGACGGGGAGGCTTCGTCCCGCCATACCCCTCAGTGGTTCACAACCCCACAACAGGCCACAGCAGTCCATCCACCCCACCTCCGCCCCACACCGAATCCAGGGTTATTGTGCGGTTCGGCCCCCAGTGTACTCCACCTCCCCCCCCCCCCCCCCCATCCTCTTCCAGGAATGACTCATACCAGACGAGAGTCGAGTGTAACCCCAAATGTTTGCGTGTATTATTATGGTGTACGCATACGTGGAAACGGTGTTTGTGCAGCAATCGCCAACACAGTGCCACTGAGGTGGAATAAGGGGAACTAGCCCGCATTCGCCAAGGTAGATGGAAAACCGCCTGAAAAACCATCCAGAGGCAGGCCGGCACGCCGGACCTCGACAGTAATAAGCTGGGCGGATTCGTGCTGGGGACCGGCACGCCTTACCGCTCGGGAAGCAGCGCGTTAGACCGCGCGGCTAGCCGGGCGGGCTACCAAAATGTGTGACATAAATTTCAGCATGACGCATCTGTCCATTGCTGAGAAAAAGATTTTGAACAGTCTGGCAGACAGACAGGCAGACCGGCAGGAAGGCAGACTGACAGACGGGCAGCAAAGTGATCCTATTAGGATTCCGTTTTTCCAAATGAGGTATGGAACCCTAAAAATGTATTAGGACTGAGTGCATCCCTAAACAGACGCATATGGTGAAGTAGCAGTCACAATAATGTTGACTGGCGAGTGTAGTGTGCTCAAAGATTTGAATGGCAGTGCGCCTCTGTGACATTATTCCTCCTCACCCCGTAACACCTGGAGCACCAGATGATCATGTTCGACAGTGGTCCTGATTGTATTACGCAATCCCACATTGAGAGGGTAAGTCCCGAATTACTACTCAGAATATGTTCTCATCCAATAAGAGCAGGTTACGCCATTCCTTGTTGGTCAATGCCCTACGCGCTTGGAAAATTCGCAAACGGCGCCGCCGATGTGCGAGTGTTAACGGAACACAATGTCACGTTCGTCAGAGAAAGAGACCACCACCGTGCAGTACCTCAGGGGAGTGCGAGATCGTGTGCCTTTTAAAGTTACGCATATGTAGGCTAGCTAATTGGCCACCCAGTACTGGTACGAGGTAAGATGAATTTCTTGTACAGCTGAACGCTAGCAGCCGAGGTATCAAGAGTGCCATGGCAGTTCCAACTAGGTGACCGGCATGGCAGAATCCAGATACAAAGACGAGCAGCGTCGGCAGAAATGGATAAATCAAAAAGCTGGGAATTTTGACTGCTGTTGCTCGGATAGCCTTTCTGCAGCAGGTGCATCAAAAACGGCGGATTGTCAGACAAGCTGAAAGAAGGTATCTTACAGTTCTCTGAGAATCTTTAATTATGTACTGCCAAGTATTAAAGCAAATCTGAATACATTTGGGATCTCAGAAAAGTGAGGCACATCCAATTACACATTATTTTTCAATCTCTTTAAAACTACAGAAGTTAATATTTCACAGTGACCAAACATTTTCACAATGAACCTCTGAATTAACAACTGTTAACGGCTTAATGCGATTTCAGCAAATATCTCAGACCATAGTATTGCACAATAGCTGTCACCCCAGAAAGCCACTCATCTGTACCTTTTGTATTTATTACTTATGACTTCTTTTATATCTTTTTTATTACACAAATGTTTGTTGAACGTAGTATTCTCCACATT
The DNA here is from genome assembly GCF_023864345.2 of Schistocerca serialis cubense. Lineage (NCBI taxonomy): Eukaryota > Metazoa > Arthropoda > Insecta > Orthoptera > Acrididae > Schistocerca > Schistocerca serialis. The sequence continues at coordinate 304,851,658 of NC_064639.1, read as the reverse complement.
TATACAGCATATGAATGTATCATGAATATCTCATATCTTAACGTACTTGTGTAGTTATTTAATGAACAGTTTACCATTTTGCTGGTAACTTTATTTAAATGTTGCTTGCAAATGCTATCAAAACCTGTGCTAATTTAAGAGTGGTGAATCGCATGTGTTAGTGGATACCACAACTGAAAAGATAACCAGAAGACGCTTCTGTCAAGAATTCATAAATAATTGGTTAAAAAAATTAATGACAGTTCTTTGTCATCTAAAGTGAGTACGCTTGCGCAAGAATGATATTTATTTATGAACAAATCTTTATTTCGAAATACTGTGAATGATCTGAGTGTGACTGTATATGTATTAAATTCCTTTATTTAAATATTGATCTAATATATTTGTTTAGTCCAGTAAATGTTCAAGTTGAATCAAATCACGCCTGTACAGCTTAAGAATGATGTTCAGTATTTTTGGTGGAGATGGCCATCAGCCAATGGAAAAACAGACATTATCAGAAAAGAGGAACAAGATAAACTCCTGTCAAGAAGGCGTAAACTGTATTATAAATATTTAATGACAATTCATTGGCATTTAATGTGAGCATACTTGTACAAAAATACTAACTAAGTTATCTACCAGCAAACCTTTATGTAGAATTATTGCCATTTAGGTGAATGTGACGAAATATTTAAAAGGTTTTTTTATTTAAATATAATAAATAATATATTATTTTAGTCTGGGAAGTAGTCAGGCTGAGTCAAATCATGCATGTAGAACTTAAGAAAGATATATTTTGGTAGGGATAGCCTTCAATGCTAAAATGGACAGCAGCAGAACACTAATGGAGACAAATAGAAACCGAGACTTTTCGAATGAAGAGCTCAAGGGAGCGATTCTGGACACTTGGATGTTCGTTCTGGAAGGAGGCAGACCTGCTTATGATAATGGGTGATATCTGACCTAGTAGGTGACAGATTCTGGGCGGTGAACGGCAGCTACAGTACTCGCTTGAAGAGACTTTATGTTGTATTTTGAGAGACCTTCTTCCTGCTAACTTTTTCCGCTTGTATTACAGAACTGAGGACAGACAGAATATACGTTTCTACTCGTCATCACGAGTGTGTTAATTTGTAAATCATCATGTTGAACTATGAACTGTTTTTAGTTAGGGAATATTTCGTGTACTATGATTATGAAATGGACTTTGTTTTCACGTATTTTCGATGACTACTTAAATTTGTGATTTTATCACTATTCTCGTAATGCTTAACATAACTTTACTGCATTTGATAAGGATATTTTCTGTTCTTATTTTAACTGCATATCGTAGAACACTTATTTAAGATGTCCTTCCTCGAATAAACATTATTCGACATAATTCTCTTTTGTTAACGCCATATACAGACGTTGAAATGGAAACCTTATTACAAAATTATTCATTTAACTTTTATTTTGTACTTGCGTGTATTTTATTAACTCGCGATTTACCCAATGCTTAGACTATTTGACTGATGGATCACAGCTACACGTTACAAAATGCAGCGAATTATCTGCGTCACAAGAAAGCAGACATGCGCTGCTCGAACCTATGACTACATTGACCTGTTATTTTTAAACAGAACGGTGCATAAATGGCTCTGAGCACTATGGGACTCAACTGCTGAGGTCATTAGTCCCCTAGAACTTAGAACTAGTTAAACCTAACTAACCTAAGGACATCACAAACATCCATGCCTGAGGCAGGATTCAAACCTGCGACCGTAGCGGTCTTGCGGTTCCAGACTGCAGCGCCTTTAACCGCACGGCCACTTCGGCCGGCAGAACGGTGCATAGCCAAAGTACCTAAAGTACGAGTAACCGCAGGTAAAGAGGCAATTGGTTTCCCCCTATCGGATGATGTTTAGAAGAGCAACTACACCCGCAGTAACTGTTACGTACCATCGCAACTTGTTGTCCTCTTAACTGTGATCGCAGCTGCACACCCCGTTCGACGTGGGTCCCTTCTTGCCTATTACACAATTCAGCGGCCATCTGCTGCTGTAGTTGACCGTGGACCACTTCCTCTCCTTCAGGCAGCAATGCTTGTTTTCCGGAACGCTCGCCATGCACGTCAAACAGTACCGTGAGTAATGCCAATTTCTGGGTAACACTCGTCAGACTTCGTCCATCTTCCAGTTTCCCTGCGATTCTTCCACCTGGCCGGCCGCGGTGGTCTAGCGGTTCTAGGCGCTCAGTCCGGAACCGCGCGACCGCTACGGTCGCAGGTTCGAATCCTGCCTCGGGCATGGATGTGTGTGATGTCCTTAGGTTAGTTAGGTTTAAGTAGTTGTAAGTTCTAGGGGACTGTTAAGTCCCATAGTGCTCAGAGCCATTCTTCCACCTGATAAGGTATCCATAGGATACTGGATTGTAAGGTCTGCCCAGGAGCAGATACAGACTTAGCTCACAATTTGGCAGTGATGAAGAATAGGCTGAAGTTTAAGAGATTAGTCTGGAAGAATCAATACGCAAAGATGTGGTACACGGAAGTACTAAGGAATGAAAAGATACACCTGAAGCTCTCTAACGCTATAGCTGCTGCGATAAGGAATAACTCAGTAGGCAGTGCAGTTGAAGAGGCACTTACAAAGCTGGAAGGAAAAACATAGGTACAAACAAGGTAACTGTGAAGAAACCATGCTTAACAGAAGAAATACTTCAGTTAATTGACGAAAGAAGGAATTACAAAACGTTCAGAGACGGTCAGAAATATTGAAATACTAGTCACTCAGGAACGACATACATCGGAAGTGCAGGGAAGTTAAGGCGAAATGGGTGCTTGAAAAATGTGAAGAAATCGAAAAAGAAATGACTGTCGAAAGTACTCTGACTCCGCACACAGAAAAGTCAAAAGAACCTTCGGTAAAGTTAAAAGCAAGGATGGCAACATTAATAATGCAATGGGAATTCCGTTGTGAAGTGCAGAGCAAATAGGTGGAAAGAGTATATCTAAAGACTACACGAGGGGGAAGACTTCTCTGATGACGTGATATAAGAAACAGGAATCGATATAGAAGAGATAGGGGATCCAGAATTAGAATGACAATTTAAAAGAGCTTAGGAATACTTAAGATCAAATAAGGCAGAATGGATAGATAAAGAGTCCATCAGAATTTTTGAAATCGCTGAGGGAAGTGGGAACAAAACGACTATTCACATTGGCTTATAGAATGGATGAGTCCTGCGGTATATCATCTGACTTTCGAAAAACATCATCCACACAATTCCGAAGATTACGAGAGCTGGCAAGTGCGAGAATTATCGCACAATCAGCTTAACAGCTAATGCTTCCAAGCTGCTGACAAGAATAACATACAGAAAAATCGAAAAGGAAATTGACGGTGTGTTAGACAACGAGCAGTTTGGCTTTAGGAATGATAAAGGCACCAGAGGCAGTTCTGAGGTTGCAGTTGATAATCGAAGCAAGATTAAATAAAAATCAAGGCACGTTTATTGGATCTGTCGACCTGCAAAGATCGTTCGACAATGTCAAAGGGAGCAAGACGTCTGAAATTCTAAAAAAAAGAATAGGGATAAACTACTCGAAAAGACGGGTAATATCCAATATACACAACAGCCAAGAGGAAACTGTTGGAGTGGAAGACCAAGAACGAAGTTTACGGATTAAAAAGTGTGTAAGAGATGGATGTAGTCCTTCGCCCCTACTGTTCATCGAAGAAGCAATGACTGGCATAAAGGAAAAGTTCAAGAGTGGAATTAAAATTCAAGGTGAATGGATATCAATAATAAGATTCGCTGATGACGTTGCTGTTCTAAGTAAAAGTGAAGAATAATTACAGGATCTTCTGAACCGAATAAACTGGCAAATTAGTACTGAGTATAGATTTACAGGAAATCGAAGAAAGACCAAACTAATGAGAAGTAGTAGAAATGAGGAAAGCGAGACAGGATTGGTGATCATTAAGTAAATGAAGTTAGGGACTACTGCGATCTAGGCAGCGAAACAACCCATGACGGATGGAGCAAGGAGGGCATGAAAAACAGACTACCACTGGCAAAAAGGGCGTTCCTGGCCACGAGAAGTCTCCTAATATTAAACACAGATCTTAATTTGATGAAGAAATTACTGAAAAATTACTACGTTTGGAGCTCAGCAATGTACACTAGTGAAACATGGACTCATCATCTTGATGTTGCAGCTCTTTTGCCTGTGTTTGCTTTAACAATAACATATGTTTTTAGTGGGTTCCGCCTTTAGCAAAACACTATTTTGTTTTTGTCCTAGACATGGACTGTTGGTAAACAAGGACAGAAGAGAATCGAAGCATTTGAGATGTGGTGCTACAGAGGAATGTTGAGAATTAGGTGGACTGACGAGGTAAGGAATGAGAATGTTTTGCATAGAATCGGCGAGAAAAGGAATATGTGAAAAACACTGGCGAGAAGAAGAGACAGGCTGGAAGGACACTTGATAAGACAACATGGGATAACTTCCATAGTACTAGAGGGAGGCTGTAGAGGGTAAAAACTGTAAAGGAAGGATTTTATGCAGCAAATAACTAACTACGTCTGTTGCAAGTGCTATTCTGAGATGAAGAGTTTGGCACAAGAGAAGAATTCGTGGCAGGCCGCATCAAAACAGTCAGAAGACTGATAACGGGAAAAGAAAAAAATAATTAAATTCTGATACATTAATAACCAGTGTAACCCCCAGAATGCTGAACGCAAGCGAGCAAACGCGCATGTATTCTGTTGTATGCATTGTGTTGCTTAGGTGCCAGATGTCAGTTTGTGGGATGAAGTTCGGTGCGTGTTGCGCTTGGTCCGGCAGTACGGGGACAGCTAATCCTGTTTGTGGTTGACGCTGGAGTTGTCGTCCGATGATGTCCTATAAGCGCTCGATTGAAGACAGATCTGGCGTTCGAGCAGGCCAGAAAATATGTTGACTCCCTGTAGAGTATGTTTTTGTTACAACGGTATGTGGGCGAGAGTTATCCTGTTGGAAAACACCTCCTGTAATGCTGTTCATGAATGACAGCACAGCAGGTCGAAGCATCAGACAGACGTACAAATATGCAGTCAGGGTGCGTGGAATAACCACGGGAAGTACTCTTGCTGTCATACGAAATCACACCTCAGACCACACCTCTAGGAGTAGGTCAAGCGGGTCTATCACGCTGACATGTTGGGTGCAGGTCTCCTACCAGCCTCCTCCTGACCAACACACGGCCATCACTGGCACCAAGGCAGATCCGGCTTTCATTAGAAAACACAGCAGATCTCCACGCTTCTATCCAATGAATTCTCGCTTGGCACTACTGAAGTGGCAAAAGGCGGTGTTTTGGCATCAGTGGAACGCACGCTACAGGGCACCTGGTTCGGAGATGTCCTTGAAATAACAGATTTGTAACAGTTCGTTGTGTCACTGTTGTGTCGACTGCTGCTCAAATTGCCGCTTCAGATGCAGTGCAGTGCGCCAAAGCCAAACGCCGAAAACGATGAGTTTGCCTCGGTAGTGCCACGTGGTCGTCCGGAGCTTGTCTTGTGATCTTACATTCTTACGAACACCGTTCCACCAATCGTCTATGGTGGCTACCTTTCTGCCAAGCCTTTCTGCAGTATCGCAGGAGGAATATCCAGCTTCTCGTGGCCCTATTACACGACCTCGTTCAAACTATGCGAGGTACAGACAATGGTGTCTTTGTTGGTTCAAAGGCGTTCTTGACTAACAGCAACCCACCAAATCCAATATCAAAGGTACCTAACGCTAACGACCGTTACAGCATGTATTTAAAACAAACCTGATTTGCATCTTCATAGTGGCGCTATTGGCGGCACTATTATGCGACTGGCACGAAATTTGAATAGACATCATCTCTCAACTGTAGGAAAACGCCTACCAACTTTCGTTTAGGTGGCACAACGTCTTACTTGGTGTTGTAATTTTTTTTCTGTCAATGTACTTGTCAGGCCAACTTTTTTCTGTGTGGTGCATCAAACTGTATCTGTTGGATAGGATGGAGAGCAATGTGCAGCTTTTTCCTGATGATGCTGCGGTGCACTGGAAGGTGTCGTCGTTGAGTGACTGTAGGAGGATACAAGATGACTTGGACAGGATTTGTGATTGGTGTAAAGAATGGCAGCTAACTCTAAATATAGATAAATGTAAATTAATGCAGTTGAATAGGAAAAAGAATCCCGTAATGTTTCAATACTCCATTAGTAGTGTAGTGCTTGACACAGTCACGTCGATTAAATATTTGGGCGTAACATTGCAGAGCGATATGAAGTGGGACAAGTATGTAATGGCAGTTGTGTGGAAGGCGGATACTCGTCTTCGGTTCATTGGTAGAATTTTGGGAAGATGTGGTTCATCTGTAAAGGAGACCGCTTAGAAAACACTAATACGACCTATTCTTGAGTACTGCTCGAACGTTTGGGATCCCTATCAGGTCGGATTGAGGGAGGACATAGAAGCAATTCAGAGGCGGGCTGCTAGATTTGTTACTGGTAGGTTTGATCATCACGCGAGTGTTACGGAAATGCTTCAGGAACTCGGGTGGGAGTCTCTAGAGGAAAGGAGGCGTTCTTTTCGTGAATCGCTACTGAGGAAATTTAGAGAACCAGCATTTGAGGCTGACTGCAGTACAATTTTACTGCCGCCAACTTACATTTCGCGGAAAGACCACAAAGATAAGATTAGAGAGATTAGGGCTCGTACAGAGGCATATAGGCAGTCATTTTTCCCTCGTTCTGTTTGGGAGTGGAACAGGGAGAGAAGATGCTAGCTTTGGTACAAGGTACCCTCCGCCACGCACCGTATGGTGGATTGCGGAGTATGTATGTAGATGTAGATGTATTATTCCTGGTTGCTTCAAGTTTTCTTTTAAAACGCCGATTCATTTTATTGTTTCAGTTTTAACTTGACGGAGACTTTTATTCCAGAAACCGTTAGTTGATTTGGTTGATTACTTTTTTTCAAATTTTTCAATGGAATTTTAGCCTCCGTTTATTCGTGTCCGAATAAATATTGGTACACTTTTCAATTTCTTTGTTTGCTCTTGGTCTGTTTGAACCATCTTTAGTATAATTTAGACCTACAGTTTTCCTGATAACTTTTCTTTTTCTCTTTCGGATTTCTTCAATGTCCATCTTTCTGTTTAAAATGGGTGTTACGGGCCGGATTAAGGAACATCTGGTTTGATGAGTCTGTTATAACGTCACAGTTTCGTGTATTTTGAAATGAATATTTTGTTACAGATATTTTTTAAATCTCGAAAGCTATTTCCACTTTGTAACAGCGAATTTGGTAACCAGTGTTTTTCAGACCACTTTCCTGAATGAGAAAGTCTATCGCTTTTTCCATATTTAGCTTTTAGAATTTTTGGAGCCAATTTGTTACTACACATGTGTTTTGTTTTGTAAAATGTTATGGTTCAAATGGCTCTGAGCACTATGGGACTTAACGTCTGAGGTCATCAGTCCCCTAGAACTTAGAACTACTGAAACCTAACTAACTTAAGGACATCACACACATCCATGCCCGACGCAGGATTCGAACCTGCGACTGTAGCAATCGCGCGGTTCCAGACTGACGCGCCTAGAACCGCTTGGCCACTCCGGCCGGCTAAAATGTTACTTGGAGCCGTAGTATTTATACTGTTTGTTCTTGCGTTGTTTGAAAGTCATGTTTCATTTATTTATTTCAGTACGCCTTCAGACGACTGTATTATCTAAATGTGTCATAAAAAAAGGAAAGTTCCCTTTTACTAGTAAATTAATGGTCGTGAGCATGTTATTGTGCGACACTGTCTTGACCATCAACTGTGTACTTTCGCTGTGATAAGTTCCATCAAAATTGATGAAAGTAGTGTCTGTGGATGAGCATTTTACAACATATATCTTGTTGCGCTCCAACGGTTGACAACATCGGCGGATCTTGAGAGCAGCTTAACAGACTCATGCTTTTATCAGAATGAGTAAAAATTGCAGCCATCATACTGTATGGTTTCGTAAGAACTTTTCGGAAGACACTCGCATACTTACACGTCAGATCGCCCTCAGTGATCACGCCAGCGTTGTTGATTAAAATGTCGACGCCGGACAGGTTTTCTTTGATCCACTTGAACGCTGCCAGTACGCTCTTCTCGTCTGCAACATCGCCCTGAATAGCGTGCAGTTTACCAGGGGCGTCCTTCAGAGCGAGTGCCTGTAAGAAAAGAAGCAAACAGCGGATGAAGCGCTGTGACTCACAGGATTGTAGCAGAACCAGGGCCGCAAGGAACAGTGGTGCTCACGTTCCACAGTAGGAAATCAGTAATGATTAAATGTCGTATGCATTCTTTTGGACAATGCTTAAAGTGAGTACTTTAATGTGAAAGTGCTTAAACGCTTCTTGCGATATGTCATACCTGAACGACTATCTGTTTTCACCACTAAATATATCTAAAGGGTAATAAGTTACAGCTGACACTGTAAACAATACTATTAATTAGAAAAATATTGCTCAGTATAATGAAAAGACTTCTACTTGAGACAGTCTAATTACCTTCGCTACAGTTAGTGTTACGTGCAGCAATGTATAATGCCGCAAGTTAAAAGCTGGCTTTCCTGCCTATCACCCAAAAAAAAATTGGTTCGCTAAAAGCTCAACTAACTTCACTGCACTTTGTGTTTCGCGCAATCATTAGAATTCACAAACATCCACAGAGTGAAAGTCAAAATCAAAAGTGAAAATAACGCGTTTCCATCTCTTTTCACTTAGGATCCCACAGATTTTGGACTATTACTGCCACCCTGACACACATTGATTAACGAAAGGAAAACAGTGGTCAGGTAACTACTTCTGTTTACAGATGTTTACATTTCCTGTCAGCAAGAAAAGCTGTTTGCAGTCTTAGGAAATGTCATACAGGTTGCCCACTTATCGCAATGATGACTGTAATTCGTGGCGAAGAAGCAATGACAAAACGTTAAGCAATAAATACAACTGCAATAGCGAGAAAGGAATGCTTTAATGAGCCACTGACTGGATGAAACCCAAAAGATCAGTGACAAAGGTTGGATGAAGGTAGAAATGTGTGGTAAAAATTACAACGGCGGTTGGGAAAACACAGAGGAAGAAATAAAGGAACTCAGTTATCCATCAAGTAAAAGAATACCATAGTACAGGGCACGTAAGGAGCAGATTACTGAGTGAGAAAGAGTTTCTGTTACAAAAGATGCTTTCTTGCATCGAATGTAAAGGGTGAACTGACAAAGAAGTTATTGGTAGTGTACGATGAGAGCACAGTACTGCATAATACAACCTAAATCATGGGGGAAAATCCACAGGAAAAGATAGAGATATTATTTTAAATGCAGCATCACTGAAGGGAGTTAAAAATGAAGAGCACAGGTGACGTAATAAGTGAACACGTACGGGAAAGAATTCACTTGGAAGGGAATCTAACAAGTTCGAATGACACGTTTTAAAATTCGGTGTTGTACCTCTCCTGCCATCAATGAAGGTCATTTGTCTATGAATCTCCGCATTGGTTTACAATGCCAGTTTGCAGTATAGCAGCACAAACCGTTGGAGAAACGATTCCATGTCACCGACAATAATGGCCATCAGAGTCACAAGTCATCACCAAGTTATTATTTGACATAAGTCCAAATTTCGTTAGAGACTGAACGTCATAAGCTGTACTGACAGAGCCATATTTCCCAAAATAGAAGTTGCTGTTTTGTTCATTTTTCCTTTATTCGTTATCGAAGTGCAAACGTAGAGTTTCAGTGAAGTAATTAAAGCACAGGTAGATGGAATAGTGAACAGACTTGACACGGGCAACATCTAGGAATACTGCTTCATTTTCGGTGCATCCACATTGCAGTAGTCCAACATTAAAGACCACAGTTATCAGATATGAAATGTGACAACAACAGGAATATGAACTTAGTAATGAAAACTTTGACACTCATATAAAAGGATGTATTCTAGTGCAGAAAGTTGGTTGTTGGCAACAGAGTGAAAACGAGTTGTGAAATCCACTATTACTCGATTAACACGGTTGTTCCATGGGTAAGTTGCTGCTAGTTTCTTTGCTTCTTCGGATTAAACGTCTGTTGTGCTTCCTGAAAACAAATGTAAAATTTGTTAAACACTTCATTGAAACTCTACGTCTGCACTCCTGAATACCGGCGCAGCTATTATTCAACTATGTGTGGACTTTAGGACCAGACTTTATCGCAGCAGCTGCTTTTTCACTATGTCTGGTACCGTTGAGGAAGACGGTAGTCCATAAAAATGAGTCTGGTCACTGTTGCACATGCGTTCCTTTCTTATGTTTTCGTGTTTAATAAACATGTTCACATCTGCCGCAAATGATTCTGCTGTCCGCATTATAATACGGGTTTCTTCCATGTGTTAGCTAGCGAAGACTATAGTCATGTGCCTACACATTCTTCTTCGAAGGCACCCACGTACTCGCAACGAGGTTTAAAGTAGTCCGGAAGAACAGCTGTAGCCGCTTCGAGAGTCCACACTTGATAGTGCCAATTACGCACAACTGATCCATTGTTCTTATCTGTATTAAATCATGCTCTTACTCCTTTAAAGTCTTATTCCTATAAAGTCTTCAGTTTTGGTGTTAAGTTTCCTTCGATGGACATGCATCCTGCCTTTAGCACAACACGCAATCACCTCCTAGATAGATTTCGAAAGGAAGCAGCTATCACGACCCATTAGTTTCCTAAAAGAATTCTAACTGCGGTTATTGCAGTCCTCATAAATACTGTCCAGTGTCCGCTCATCAGCGCGCCACAGTACGCTTGTCGTGGTGTTTTTGGGGGATTAAGGTGCTCATTCACGTTGCCTTATGTTTCCTTCAGCTACTGGACGTCACATTTCGGAACTTCTCTTTCATCTTCATTAGTATCACAATCACTATTCCTCTCCAAAGCGCCTGTATGAATTTTTGCGCTTTGAATTGTGCATGTAATGTGCATGAAAACAACTCATCCTCTACTCCACTCCTCTCACCTTTTCACTTAGCAGTTGCCAACGCCCACACGATTCGTTGGCTTCCACTCACTCACAGCTGCCGTTGTACGCGCGCTGCACTATCAAACACAGTAACAGCCTCTCTCTCACTGTGTACCGAGATACAAAAGAGCGAGGCTAGTACTGTGACCTGCAGATGGCGTTGTCACATGCATATGTACTTTCACAGGTGAGTGACATTAATAGTTGAGGTCTTTCTAATTTTTCTAAACCGAGAGAAATCGCCAGACGTAAAGGTAACCTCAGGCGTATCCCAAGGGATCGCTGGAGCTCCCAATAACCAGCAAGCCTTTGCCCGAACTTGGGGATCGGAGGCTCGTCTATCCCGTGAAGTAACATAGATGGAGTTCTGTGGCTTCTCTGCCGAAAGAGCACAATGCTGATTCAATCACAAGTGTTTAGGAGCTCACCATTCAACGTGTATTGTTGCATGTAGAGTTCCACAGCAGGCTATCCCTATGTGTTCACATGTTGACCCAATGATATCGTCAGTAACGATTGCAGTGGACACAGGACCAGCGGAATTCGACCGTCGATCAATGGAAACCTGTTAGCTCTTCTGGTGAATCACATTTTCGCTACACTAGGTCGATAGTCGTCTCCACAAACGACGTCATCGAGCTGAACAGCAGCTCGAAACGTACAGCGCTTAACGGACGCAGGCTTTTGGAAGCAATATTATGCTGTTGGAGACATTCTCCTGCGCTTGTATGGGACCCACGGTATCAATCGATGATACGCTGACAGCTGCGAATCACTTGCGTCTCTTCATGCTTGATGACTTCCCCGACGTCCATGTTATCTTTCAGCAGTACAATTTTCCGTGTCTCGGAGCCACCACCGTGCTACCGGAGTTTGAGGAGCTCTATCGTGAACTCGCATTGATGTCTCGGCGATTAAATTTGCCTGATGTAAATCCTGTACAACCCATAGGGGTCGCTATCGAGCGCCATTATCGCGTACGCGAATTACACTAGGCCTGTCTATGTGTAGACATCTAATGCCTAATATTTCCAGAAAGTTACCAACACACTGTCGGATGGCTGATACGCAGAATTAGTGGTGTATTTTGTTCCAAAGACTGACAAAAAAGCTGTTATGCAGTGGCCACTTTTACAGATGAGTGGCATTAATAGCTGAGGTCATTCTAATTTTTCTAAACCAAGAGAAATCGTCAGACGTAAAGGTAACTTCAGGCGTATCCCAAGGGATCGTTAAAGGACAGTTGATTTCCAGAATATGTATAAATGACGGGTTAGACATCGTCAGAAGTTCCATGAGGTTTTTCGCGCTTGATTGCGTTGTGTACAGAGAAGGCGGAGCGCTAGAAAAGCAAAGCGAGATACAGGACGGCGTGCAGAGGATCAACACTTGGCGCTGGAGTCGGAAGTTTATCCTCAACATACACAAATGCAACATACTGAGCGTAAACACACGGAAAGATCCGTAACTGCATGATTGCACGATTTCAAAACGAACACTGGAAGCAGTCAAGTCCGTTAAATAATACGTGCCAGTACACGTCAGCATTGATTTAAAGAGGAACACCCACATAAAGCCAACCCCAGGTAAGGCAGATGATAGGCTGAGATATACTGAAAGGTGTACTCCATCCACAAAGAAGCTAGCCTGTATTGTTGAGAAGAACGGTGTAATGTTCCTTCAGACATGCATGCATGTTCTTAGCAACACAGGCACTGTAAATTCATATTTTTCTGCCGGGATCAGATAGCGACATTCAATTAAAATGTCCTCCCCTGTGTAGGAATTACGTAATGTGTGTATGAGTATAGACTGTGACGCAGGAAGGACGACATATAGAAATATGGGTCTAGCTATGAGTCGTGTACGAATAGCCAAAGCGTATAAGGTGACCACTCGAGCAGAGTGGGAAACCCAGGTCCGTGTGCCGATCGAGTAAAAATTTTCACTGTTGCTATTGCCTTATATAGCTGATGGTTGTCACCATTCGGGACTGCGAATACAGTTCGTGTAAATATTTTTACCAGATAGGACTGATAGAGGAAGTGAAAAACGTCGAAAGGAGAGCAGCGCTTTCTCCACTGGTTCACTTAGTAAGCGCGAAAGAATCAGGAAAGATGCTCAGCCCAATAGTGACAGATACTGCAAGAGAGTTCTCTGTATGAAGGCGTGTTTTATTATTAAAATTTCGACAGTGTACATTAGTAGAAGTATCAACCGAAACATTGCTTCTCCCTAAATATATTCCCTCTAAAGACTCTGAAGCAAAAATTCAAGAGATGCGAGCTCACAAGGAGGCTTACGAACTATCTTCTTCACTCACACTATTGGTGACTGGAGCAGGGAAGGGGTATCATCCGCCACACTTGGAGTACACGAGATGTGTGAGAAAAGTAATGAGACTGACAACAGTGCAAGCAATGTGGCAACACTGTATTGTTCTATTTGTGTAGACCAGTGTGTTCATCCCTTCCACAGTCAGGCATAGTCTGCGTTTCAGCTCGCTTCTGCCATGTCGTGATTTTTGTGTTTTGTTTGGTGTTACGAAAATGGAACAGCGGAATTTAGAGCAGTGATACGCCATCAAGTAATTTGTCAAAGTTCGCCTGTTTAGCTAGGTGGTAACGTGCTCGCCTCCCATGCAAACAGGCCCGGGTTCGATACCGGAGATTTTCTCCGTTCGGGGACTGGTTGTTGTGTTGTCCTCATCATCATTTCATTCTCATCATCGGCGCGCAAGTCGCCCAATGTGGCGCCGACTGAAATAGGGCTTGCACTTGGTGGCCGAACTTTCCCAGATGGGGCCTCCCAGCCAACAAAGGTGTATACGCTCATTTCATTCTTTCTGTGTTAAACTTGGGGAATCCGCGACTGCGACCTTTGAAGAGTGGGAAAAGTCCTATACGGAACATTATTAACCAAATGCACACGTTGTTAGCTGGCACAATGCATTTTTGGAAGACCGAGTATACGTTGAAAACGAACCTCGCTGAGGGAAATTTTCAGTTTCAAAAATCGACGAAAACGTTCGTGCTCTTGTGAGATAAGACCGACGTTTAACAATAAGGATGATAGGTGACCTGTTAAACTCTTTCACCACATATCAAATTTTGACCAAAAATTTGCACATGCCAAGTTTGTGCCAAAAATGTGCCGAAAAACCTAACAACTGAGCAGAACAGTCGAAGAAACGCGTGCGTTAATCTTCTTGAAAGGACAGCCAATGATCACGAATGGTTCAGTGGTGTGACCGCAGGTGATGAATCTTGGATTTTTGAGTATAGTCATGAGACAAAGCCGCAAAGTCAGGGGTGGCACACGGAGACATATCCTGGACCGAAAGCTCAAATAAGCAGATCAAAGATCAAAACACTGCTGATTTGCTTTTTTGACAGTAGGGATATCGGGCATAATGAATTTGTTCCTCCAGGACTAACTGTGAACCAAGCGTCTGCAAAGATATCCTTGAAATGTTCTGTAAAAGGACCAGTCGAGTGAGACTGACATTGCAGACAAGTGAATGCTGGATCATGACAATGTCCCCTGTCACACGACCACTTCCACGACGGAATTTTTCGCCTAAAAAGGCATGCCTGGTGTTCCACAGCACCCCTGTTCTTCTAATCTGAGTCCTCGTGACTTTTTTTTTCTTTTCTTTACCGAGCGAGGCGGCGCAGTGGTTAGACACTGGACTCGCATTCGGGAGGACGACGGTTCAATCCCGCGTCCGGCCATCCTGATTTAGATTTTCCGTGATTTCCCTAAATCGCTCCAGACAAATGCCGGGATGGTTCCTAGAAAGGGCACGGCCGACTTCCTTCGCCATCCCTCCCTAATCCGATGAGACCGATGACCTCGCTGTCTGGTCTCCTTCCCCAAAACCACCCACTTTTTTCTTTTCTCGAATATGAAAAATGTCTTCAAAGGACGTCATTTTGGGACTCTGGAGAAGATTGAAAAGAATGTGACCAGCATGTTAAAGGCTCTACCACTTGAAGCTTCTCAGCGCTGCAAGCAAGGATGGGAACTACTACTCCTCTGGTGTATAGCTGCAGAAAGGATTTTGAAGGTAACAATATTATTGTTTGAAAAAAAAAATAAGAACTTTGGTAGATAATACAAACAGTGTCAGTACATCTCTTACATCCCTCGCAGATGTAGCTGTATGCTCATAGTTATATTTTAAGCGCGTTTCCAGTCAGTTTTACCCTTTAGAACTTGTCTTTTATGTAAAAACCTGTACTAAACAAGAATAGGCCAGAGGGACAAGTGCTGCGGTATTCTGGAACTGCTGACATGGAACTGGAAGGAGTATAACAGAGAAAATTGCACATTAAACGAGAAGGAGCATATGCAGAACAAAGGAATGGCGATTTTGCGTGTAATACGTTAGAAAGGCCCAATGAGTGTCACCTAGTAGTTGAAAGAGAGAGAGTACAGAATGAAATGGACTGAGTGGTTTGGCTACGGGAGGTGTGTTTTCTGGGGAACGCCCACCTTGACCCTGTCGACCCTCCTGGCCAGGCCGACGACGGTGAGTCCGTGTCTGAGCAGCGCCTGTGTGATGGCGGCGCCGATGCCGGAGCTGGCGCCAGTCACCAGCGCGACGCGGCCTGCGTACGTCTCGATGCCCATGCCTGCTGCTGTTGGCTGCCCTGATGCGACTGACTACCAAGGCCCCCGGCCCCACTCCCTTTATATAGACGCGATCTCCGGCGTCGGGGAAAAGTGCTGCGTCACCATCATTCCCCTCCACAGCGACAACTCGAGCTCCACCCGGATACACCTTGACTGATAAGGAAGGTGGAGATCCGCACACTCCCTCTGGAACTACCTTACCGCCATTTACTTCGTCTTCTCGTTGATCTTGAGGTGTAGCGCCGTATAACGATCCTGCCTTGGAGGCGGTTAAGTGGGAGATGTGTCTTTGTCAGAGCTGGATAGTGACAGATGGTAACGCGAGACTGGACGCGTACGTAGTTTATGTATCAGCCGATAGAGGACAATATTGGATAGGGGACTGAGATTTTAGTTTCGATTGTGCCCACTAGAGTGCACTAAAGTAATACAATGTTTTTCATAGACTGTTCTAGTATTTTCATAAAGTGTTATTATGTCTTTTTGTGTATGTAAAATGTTATGAATGTGTTTTAGCGGTATGAATGATGCGTGAGTGTGGTTTAAGGTTAATATGAAGATAATTGTTTAACGAGTTATGTAGTAGGATTTAGTGTGGGAACATTTCGAAGAAGTATGGATATTGACAAAGGGGATTTTTGTAGAATAGATTTGTTAAGTAAGTTTATGGTAAAGGGAAAGTTAATTCAAGTACAAATAACTTTATGCATAAACAAAACTTCAGCATATTAGATAATGACGTCGGTAA
This sequence comes from Schistocerca serialis cubense, assembly GCF_023864345.2. NCBI lineage: Eukaryota > Metazoa > Arthropoda > Insecta > Orthoptera > Acrididae > Schistocerca > Schistocerca serialis. The sequence continues at coordinate 304,835,261 of NC_064639.1, read as the reverse complement.
AAAGTGCAGTCGTTAGGTTTACTATTTTGCGATTGGTTACTGAAGAATAGCGCGGATTGGCGCGGGAGAATGTTGTTTTGCTATTGACTGTTGAGTAAACTGACGAATGGTAAAGCAATATTCTTCGCGCGCCTTTCTCTGCTGGTAGAGAAGACAGAGGTATTTTAGAGAAATGTGGGAGCCTAGCCATGAAACAGATCGGACGTGTGTAGTAGTAGTTCCGATGGAAACGGTTAAGTTGTCGGATCTAACAGTGTTTCACACATCAAAAGTGTGGTAAAGTGAGGGCATAATTATTCCGATGGGTGTGTAGAAATTTCGGAATTTTTTGACGAGAAAAGACATATCTTCCGAGTGGCGTATTGAGTAGGTCGGTGGCTAAAAAACTGTGACTGCATTTGGTACCGACAGACTTAATATTTGGCGAGCATTCTCAATCAAAAACAATCAGTATTTTTGTAGCTATTACGTTTTCGGGAAATGCAACACCATAAACTTGCTAACGTGAGTGCAAGGGATTGTGAGTGACTGTTTTAAGACTAGCACGGGCTTGGCAGTGATACTTGTTCATCTAAGTTTCAGAATATATTAATTAAGGACAAAATTTCCAACCTTTCATTTCGTGTGAAAACTTTCTCCCGTAACGTAGATTAGTGACTTTAATTGCAGCCTGTTTCACGTCGAAGTACAGTAGCTTTCGCTCGGCATCCCTACTGATGATATGCTGAGACAATGTTCACAGGTAGGTGCAGGTTCGTCTTAAAGGGACGGAAGGAATCGCGCCGCCGCGATCTGCCGGATGATAGGCAAACAAATAACAAGTTCACGAACTAGCTGTGAAATGCACACTTTTGGACGTCAATGAAGTCCTAAAATCTAAATATCTCGGAGAAATCATTCAAAAGACTGGAATGACCAAACGAGCAAACAATTAACTCTCCATTAAAGTTACTTTTTTTTTAATCATCAGTCTTCTGACTCGTTTGATGCGCCCCACAACGAATTCCGGTGCTGTATCTCTTTTCGTAGATTCGGCAGAGAACTTCCTCATCCTTTATCTTGTCAGTCAATTTAATTTTCAACTTTCTTATGATCATCATATTTGAACGTTTCGATCACCTCCTATTCAAGTTTTCCCACAGTCCATGATTCACTACCATAGAATGCTGTGCTCCAAACGTACATTTTTAGAAATTTCTTCCTCAAATGAAGACATGTGTTTCATAATATTATATTTATTTTGCCGAGAAACGCCATCTTTGCTAGTTTTATTCTGCTTTTTATATCCTCCTTGCTTCGACTGTTATGAGCTACTTTGCTTCAAAGGTGGCAGAATTCCTTAACTTCGTCTACTTCTTGATCACCAGTTCTGATGTTAAGCTTCTCACTCTTCCCATTTGTGCTACTACTCGTTGCTTCTGTCTTTCTTCGGTTTATTTTAAGTCCATATCCTGTACGCATTAGACCGTTCATTCCATTCAACAGATGCCATAATTCTTATTCACCTTCAATAGGACAGTAATATCATCAGCGAATCTTATCATTGATATCCTTGTACCCTGAAGTTTAATCCCACTCTTGAACCTGTCTTTTATTTCTGTTATGGGTCCCTTTCTTAGACCCATTTTAATTGCAGCATTTCATTCTTGGGCTACTAGTGTTATTGTCCCTTCTTGGTTCTTGTATGTACTGTGTATTACCTATCGTTCTTACTCTTGTTTTTCTCAAAACTTCGAACATCTTACACCACTTTATTTTGTCGAATGCTTTTTCTAGGTCGAAAAATCGAAGGAAAGTTTCTTGAATTTTCTTCACTCTTGCATTCACTACTAAGTTCAACGTCAGGATTGCCCAAATTGATCCCCATATAACAGACCCTCTCAGTTTCCATTCTTCTGCATGTTGTTCTTGTCAGAACTTGGATGCATGAGATGTTAAGCAGATTGTGCGATAGATTTCGCACTTACCTGTTCGAACTGTTGTCGGAAATGTGTCGATGATAATTTTGGGAAAGTCGGATGCTACGTCGGCTGTCTCACAGCAACTTCAATATGCGTTTGGTTGCCACTTTGCGCAGTGGTTTTAGAAAGTCCTTGAAAAGTTGTAAGAGGTCCGAGCAGATGTAATTTCGATGTATTGCTCATGCGCTGCCTGCGATATGCAAGGTATAATTTCTGACCAGAGAGCAGTGTTGACTGCAGTAGGAACTGTGTAGCTGTAGCAGTAAGTTGTTGCTTGTGAGCAGTCTGCTCTGGTCTGGTCTGGTGTATCGTGTTGGCTAGGCCGGTCGCGGTGCAGCGATGCCGGAGCCTGAGCATTATTGTATAAGGTAAAAAGCAGCCTCGCACATATGTAGTAATGTTATCTCAAGTCCCATGTAAATGTTTTAAAAATCTTGTAATAATAATCTTTCTCATAAAAAATAACTTTTAACAACCATTCATTTCAATTTAAAGAATTTACTAATTTCTCCAATCCATGATCATCCCGATTATTGCAAAAGAAGAATAAGTTGTTTCCTTTCATAAATGACAAATCTATCGGCCAGCATTGCACAGGGCTATGCCAGAAAAATTTATTGTAAGAGCAGATATATATGCGTTATCCGGCGTCTTCATTGAGGTAAGAATTTTTCTCTTTTTATTCAGAATGATCTTTCAGGGCCATGACGCAGCACTGCTGACGTCCAAAATTTACCAGGTTAAATTCACAGTCAATTATTGAAAAGTTATAAGTGAGCGACAATTTAATTGAGAGTTTAGTTACATTGTATTATTACCAGGTTACTGAATTTATTTTTTGCTGGGACGTTACACTGAATGTGAACGACATAATTATAATTTTTACTGTTGAGAAGTTTAGGAATTTTTCTGTTTTGAGGTTACACTAAATTAGAATATTATTCATATTATTTATTTTACTTTGTGGGGAGGTTACAAAGTTACCTATCCCTTCTGCTTTATTTCATCTCAAGTCTTCCATCGCTCTTTTAAATTCTGACTAATACAGGACCCCCATCTATTCCATATCAACCCCAACTGTTTCTTGTAATACGTCATAAGACAATTTCTCTCCCTCAACTAGACCTTCAAAGTACTCTTTCAATCCTATCTGCTCTCTGTTCCCTGTTTAAGAGTTGGACTCCATTGCACTCTTAATGTTACCACTCTTACTTTTCGTTTCACCGAAGGTTATTTTGACTTATCTATCTTTTCTACTTTTAACCAGTTCTTCTGGCGATGATTTCTTTTTTTAATTTTTTCACGCTTTTCCTACAGCCATTTCACCTTGGCTTACCCACAATTCCTATTTATTTAATTCATAAGTGATTTATTCCTGTTTAGCCCTGAACATTTTCGTGCTTCTTATTTCGTCGACCAACTGAAGTATTTCATGTGCCACCCAAGGTTTCTTCGCGGTTGCCTTCCTTGTACCAATGTTTGTCTGTGCAACATCTCTGATGGCCCTTTCTAGACAGATCCACTCTTCAACTCGATTGCCTACTGTGGTATTCCTTATCGCTCTTCCTTCCACCTTGGCTCTTCCAGACGACTCTCTTAAACTTCAATTTATTCTTCATCATTTCTAAATTGTCATCTGGTTCGATAACTGCTCCTGGGTACGCCTTAAAATCCAATACCTGATTACGTTTTTACTTTTTTATATTCATGAGTCAAAGCTTGGAAATATTATTATGTTTTCAAATTGTTGCTTTATCTGTTACAAAATTTTACCATAATATGTCATAGCAACAAATTTCTTGTTATTCTTTATTGTCGTCTGTGATATAAAATGTTTGCGTTATTCTCCTATTCTTTATCTAATTATGCGGTCGTACTGTTTGGCTTTCCATTTACCCTTCCGCTAAGGCTATTTGTTTGACTAAGCCTAGCTCTTCGTGTATTTCCCCTCTGTCTAAAGGGCAAGTGAACAAGACTGTACATCACAGAAGTGCAAAAAGTTCGCTAGTTTTACAATCAGTGATAAGATGTGGTACCGATAATATTATCGGCGAACATAGGTGTTGTACAAAAATGCGAATCTGCCTGTTGTTAATTTTAGTGCTCGTCGTATCCCAACCTAATTATTTTTCTCTAATTCATTAGAGCCTGTGGCTAAGTTCTTTGACCATAAGCTACATGTTTCTGTATGAGCAACATCTTTACACCTGCTATGCCTAAGTTCTTTGACCGCAGCCCACATGTTTGTATGTACACACAGTGTATTTCACGAGTGCACATCGTAATAGTGAAATATGCAGCTAAACTTTATAAAACTGAAATATGGACGTGAAAATGATAAGTGTGTAACTAAGTGGAAAAACTGTCACCACAGCGTAACTATAATAATGATGCTTCAACTTTATGTAAGTACACATATATTTTCGACAAATACTGCCTTGCCACTTACAATTGTCGTAATCTGATTAGTCACTAGCAAATACTTTTTTGTATTTATACAGTGATCTCCAGCAATATAAGCATGTACACGAATGTATAAACACCTGAGGATGGGCGCAAGCCCGAATCCGGTCGTGTGACAAATAAATAACCTTTTATTGTGACTGTTAGCGGAAATTTTTCTACAACCTATAAAGGAACAGTCACGGAGGGAGTTCAACAGCATCCACTATGGATAATTCACTATGGATCATTCAAGTTAGTAATCACTATAAACAGAGACATACTGGTCACTTGTGGATAACAGGCTTGTACAAATAAGGGTGCTTGTAGAGATTTAATGAGTGTGGCCTCAATCATTAAAATGTAGCTACTCATAGAGGTGCAGTGCGGGTGGAATATCGGTAGATATTCTAATGCGTTAATAAGGAACCGATTTACAGTAGAAAAAAATAGTTCCAATTTTGACCACCAGGTGCAAATCTGGCGCTGCAAATGCAAGAAAAACAGATAGCAATGTGTCCATATGTAATGGATTAGGAAAGGGCTGTGGGCAAAAAAAGTCAAACAAGTGAGAAAAGCATAATGTTTATTTTATTATTAACCACCACTTACACAGTCTGTTCATTATGAGCAATGGCGACGTCGACGAGATGCTACATCCATAAAACGACGTCATCAACAGTTGTTGGCAGCAGCTGCAGCGGGATCGGAGCAACGTGTTACTTTTACTGGCCTTCATTTCACATAGAGACCGAATGTATCCCTATTAAACGAATTCTTTTAGGTATTCCCAGAGCCAAAAGTCACACTGGTTTAGGCCATGTGATATGGCAGGCCATGCATGTGGGAAACGTCTGGAGGTAACACATTCGTGGAAGGTTGCATTAAGCAAATCTTCCACTGGGCAAGCGACATGAGGTGTTGCCCCATCTTGTATGAAAACAGTGGATTACACATAGTTGAGCTCTTTCAGAGCAGGCATCATATGCTATACAAGGAGGTCTCGATAACATGTAGACGTCACGATGCACCTGACAGGCCCCCTGGCTGCAGTCTCTTCAAAGAAGGATAGACCGAGAGTGAAGGTGATTGTAAATTCACATCACACATACGTCGAGTGCAGTGGCTCTTCATGCATAACGTGCGGTTTAATAGTACCTCAAATTCGGCAATTCCGTCTGCTCACTGCAGCCCGTAACTCCATAGAATATTGCCCAGCCACATGTCATCAACTTCGACATGTGCCAGAAACCAAAGTGCAAGTTTAAAACGTTGCTGATATTTCAGTTGTTGCATCGACTGGATCTGTTGGGGTTGCCAGCGTAAAATAGACCACTAAACATACCGTACTGTTGACCGTGGAATGTACAATTCTCGTGACACTGCACGAGGAATAGCACTACCCAGGGCACGTGCTGAATAATAACTTACAGCAACAGCAAGCTCGCCAATAGCTTCCACCTGGACAGGACACTTTCCTCTTCCAGGTGTCACACCAAGCTCACCCGTGTTTTTTCTTTAAACAGTTTAATGAAACGCAGCCCCTCTTCTGACATTTCAGTTGGCGATAGTCTCTCAGTGCAATACTGTAATTGCTGTCTTTCACATAAAACAGTTTCACTAGAAATTCACGGTCTCTTTTCTCGATAGCCACACTTTTACGTTATGACTTTTCAGATGACAGTGTCATACTAACAGTGTAGAATGGCAGATCTGTTCTTGGTAACCAAAACGGGAACTAATTTGTTTTCCAAAGTAAATCGGTTCGCTTTAATGCACTAGTATATACACCAAGTTTCGCTGTATACGATAATTACAACCCATACTGGACCTCCGTGAGTAGCTGCAATTTAATTATAACTTGAACACAAGATACGAGGGTTGGAACTTAAATAGTGGCAACTATTTATTCGCAACCGATACAAAAGTATTACATGTTTGCACCTGTTACTGTCCTTCAAAGTGGTCACCAGCATTGTGTAGAACCCGTGCCAGCGATGTGGAAGGCGTAGTATACCGTCAGCAGAGCCTGTTCTGTTGATGGTGCGAATGGAGCGGTCTACTGCCTGTCGAATCTCTGGAACAGTTCTGAAGCGAATGTCACGAAGTGGTTCCTTCATCCTCGGAATCAAATCAAAGTCACAAGGACTTAAGTCCGGGGAGTATCGTGGATGGTACAGAACTTCCCAGTCCCAGCGACCGAACAGAGCAGCCACAGCTTGCGCTGTATGCGCCTTCGCATTGTCGTGCAAAATGATGGGTGGGTTGCGGAGAATGTATCGCCGCTTCTTTCGCTAACCTGGTCGCCGGTGATGCTCCAAAAACGAACAGTAATACTGTGCATTGGCGGTCTGCCATGGACAAATGTAATGCGTTAGGATAACACCATCACAGTCGTAACGAGAATCACCATAACTTTCACCATACTGGGGCTCTGACGCACTTTCGACTTTCGCGGCGACCCATAATGACACCATTTGTTGGATTGGTGTTTCAGTTTTTGCTCGTACGATGTGGGCCATGTCTCATCCAGTGTTACAATACGGCATAAGAAAGCCTCTCCTTCGCGCTCATAGCGCTCCAAGTGCGTCTGAGTAGTGTCGTAACGCATCTATTTCTTCACTTCCGTCAAGTCGAGCAGAACCCATCGTGATGCAATTTTTTGCATTCCCAGGCGTTCCTTCAGGATGCAAAGCACAGTCGTATACGCTAATCTGGTTTCATGAGCGAGCTCACGAATGGCGTCGATCTCTGTCCACTAATGCGGTAACAGCATGCAATTCTTCTTGAGAGACGCTAGGATGACCTGCCCGATGCATGTCTGCCACAGTTCGCCGACTTTCATTGAAGGCATTTACCCAACGTACGACTGTTCTGTACAGCAATGCCGATACCCCGCACGTCTCTTGAAGACCTTGATGACACCATCGTGCTGTACCACCTCTGGCACATTCAATCTTGATCCAACTCCATTGTTCCTGTTTCGAAAACACAGTGACACCGTTACGTTAGACCGCTCGCTCACAAGTGACTGTGTTTCCCTCGATTGTGCGCACGCCTGTGACGCGGAACGGGCGAGTCCATTTGCTCGGAGGTAAGGTAGGTACGTCAACAACGTGTGCTATCAGCGACAGTGGTAGATTCCATTTCATAGTGTCTCCACAGCAGTGTTGCCACTATTTAAGTTCCAACCTACGTAGACGGAATAAAGGAGCTAAGCTGTTTATTTCAAATGTAATAACCCTTGCTGTTAATACATTTATTTCACTGTGAGACAAGACGGTCAATGGCTTCGAGGGAAAATGTTTGCGATTGCCGACGGAACAATGATTGTACCCAGGCGTGCGCTTGTTCATCCGAAGGAAATTGACCGGGCCGAATGTCTCTTCAGGGCTCCAAAAATATGGAAATCGCTTGGGGAGGGACAGGGACTGTATCGAGGATATGTAAGGGCTTCCCAGAGATACTCGTGCTGCGTTGTCAACACAACCTCGGCAACGTGTGGGTCGGCCTGTGTGCAGTCATGATTTTGTAGGCAACGGCAAACATTTTTTCCATGAAGCCAGTCATTGTGCCATTGTCATGCACTCAGTTCCAAACCTCTGTGCAATGTCACATGAAGTCTTGTCTCACATTCCGATAAATGCGTTAACAGTTATGGCGATTACTTTTGAAGTAACAAACTGGTTACTTACTTCTTTCCATGTGTCTCATTTCTATTTGACTGCCTCTTAGAATCTGTACTTGTTGTTCTTGTGGTCTTCGGTCCAAAGACAGGTTTCCTACAGCTGCACATGCTACTCCCGTCTGTGCAATTCTCTTCATTTCCTGTTGCGGTCTGTATGTATCTGTTAGCTGCACATGACTATAATGAGTGTGTTCGTTTTCTAGTGTCATGTATGTGTTGGAGACGGCGACAGAAGGGGCAGGGTGAAACCTGGTTCCTATGCATAGCCTATTCCTGTTGAAGAACAGCAAGGTTGAAATTTCCTGGCAGATTAAAACTGTGTGCTGGACCGACACTCGAACTCGGACCTTTGCCTTTCGCGGGCAAGTGCTCTACCATCTGAGCTACCCGAGCACGATTCACGCCCCGTCCTCACAGCTCTGAACACCAAGGTTGCCGCCGAACGGAACGTCCCCATCCGACGGACTGATCACCATTAAGAGTGTCACATGGCCTCACTTCATGAGGCACTTTGCAGAGGTTTGGAACTGAATCCGCGACATTAGCCGAAAGTCTGGTGATCAGGTACTTTGCGCTACAATCCCTCCTGTCCTATTTGCCGTAAAGGCAAAGGGAAATGTGTTAACAGCACGTGGATTACATGGACGGTCACTCATCCAAGTACTGGCCACACCCAACAGCGCTTATCTGATAAGAACGGGTGCATCCACTTTTTTTTCCCCTCCAATGGTCAGCCAGCCATCTGACAGAAAACGCTGAGCTATCGTGCCGGCACCTAGGCTAAGCTATTGACATCCATATGACTGATGTCTGAATTGCACACAAAAACCGTCAGTAACAATTTATTTTACATAGTATGAAGCTCCGTATATTTCACTCTTACAAGGGGAGGCCGCCAATTGTGAAATTCAGATTCGATTCATACTGCGCATAATAAAAGCTCATGGGCAGAGGTGTAATGTGGCAAAACACCAAGATGCACTTCTCAGCCGTTGTCGAGAAAATCGACAGTTAAAAGAAACCGTTGTGATGAAATACTCTCTACGATTGATAATTTTGTACAGCGTCGTGGCGCAGCGGTAAGCGCTCGGGTTCGTAATCCGAAGGTCGCCGGATCGAATCTCGCGCTATGCATTTTTTTTTTATTATTAGTTTTTTGTAATTTAAACATTAATGAATTGCTTATGCACGTTGGTGAAGGCGGATCGCTCTCCAATTGTACCGCCTCCATTTTTCCGTTTGATTAACAGGGTGTACCAAAGCTCTCCCGTCCGCACTGATTTTCGACGCTGTTATAAGTTGCGTTAGGGACCGCATCTACCTTCTTTCGAAGTTAGCAGTTAACTACGCTGTTATGCGGCGGCTCGTTTCGGCCCATTCAACATCTGTCCTTCAAGTGTAACGAGGGAGTAACGGAGTTTACATTTCATACCTGACACAGCAAATTTGTGTTCGTGGGGTCTCTATTCTAATTCGTACGTTTGACTTACGCTATACGTATTCGTTTCGGAATATCGTTTCTACGTCTTCCGTTAACTATACGTGGTTAACATTATGAAGACAATTAATAACATTTGTGAAATACAACTTTGTTTGCGGAAAACATAATGATGTTCGAAGTCGCCAGTTTTTCCACGACAAACGACTTTCAACAACTTATTATATGCATAATTGTTGCAACCGATTACCGGGAATTATATATATATATATATATATATATATATATATATATATATATATAAAAAATCAGTGCGGACGTGAAAGCTTTGGTACACCCTGTTAAACAAACGGAAAAATGGAAGCTGTACAATTGGAGAGCGATCCGCCTTCACCAAGATGCATAAGCAATTCATTAATAGTTTATATATATATATATATATATATGTATGTATATATATATATATATATATATATATATATTACAAAAAACTAATAATAAAAGAAGTTGCATGGCGCGAGATTCGATCCGGCGACCTTCAGATTACGAACCCCAGCGCTTACCGCTGCGCCACGACGCTGTAGAAAACTATCAATCGTAGAAAGTATTTCACCGCAACGGTTACTTTTAACTGTCGATTTTCTCGACAACGGCTGAGAAGTGCATCTTGGTGCTTTGACTCATTACACCTCTGGCCATGAGGTTTTATTATGCGCAGTATGAATCGAATCTGAATTTCACAATTGGCGGCCTCCCCTTGTTAGTGAGGTATATTTTGTTCGGATTGTTATTGAAAATTCGAACGAAAATAGTTCGTCGTCTTTCACAGCGGGGGCCGGCCGGGGTGGTCGAGCGGTTCTAGGCGCTACAGTCTGGAACCGCGCGACCGCTACGGTCGATGTCCTTAGGTTAGTTAGGTTTAAGTACTTCTAAGTTCTAGGGGACTGATGACTTCAGAAGTTAAGTCCCATAGTGCTCAGAGCCATTTGAACCATTTAACAGTGGGAGTAAATTTGAATCATATTATTCTGGCTGTAGAGCGGCGTAAAGATTTAAATAGCTTACGACTTTGCCTGAGTATGCACCTGGAAGCATTTTTGAACGTTAATTTCAATGACCCAACGCTGTAGCTGACAACGAGCTGGTGAGTGCTGCCGATGAAAGAATGTCAACGGGAAATTATTGGACTTACCCACATTGTATAGTAAGTCATCAACCTGAAGAAAATCTGCTAATAGAAAGTCTATTCATAGAGCTTGAATTTACACTCTGCTGACGAACGGAGAGAAAATTTCATACCTGCCACAATGTTGCACCACAGTGGCAGTGTTTTCTTATTATAGTAACAGATAAAGTTTCGACAGGTAAGGATGACACTCAGATTCTGCTTATCGTTTCACAGTGGCAAGTCCGGCAATTCACACACCAGGATATCATTCAAGGTCATCGAAATGCTGTAGCACAGTGAGACAGCTATTTACAGTTACGGTAACTGGGGAATATCTGACAACTGAGGATGATGTGTAGTTTTCGCTTATCACATAGGACGGAGTAGGCAGCTTTCAGCGCCTCATTCTAAGCGGCAGATAGTGAAAGTGCTCACGAGTCAGTAGCACTCGATGCAGAACTTTTTCTTTCAGTATCATCTGTGTTAGGAAAGTGAATCGAGGTCCCCCATTTTTTATTCTTTTACTAAATTTCGCAGAAAGTTTGAAGTCTGTCGGTCATCGCTTCGTGTGAGAGTGAATCATCGCTATGTGCTGAAGTATTCAACTCTTTAAGCCTTACGAACTTAAAGTTTGTTAATATTTTGTCACAGATAGTTCGCGTAGAAATTTGGATGAATTTACTACTACTGTTGTTTCTTTGTGGCTAGTGTCAAGATGTTTGCCATAAGCTCCACTTGGTCCTGATTTCACAACCATTAGGCTGTGAAGTACATTAAAATCCACGTAGAAGGAATACCTGCATCCGATACGAGCTATTAACCAGTGACTATCGAGCTGATTAATTATTCATGATATATGTTATTCATAGTTTGTCTTTGATATGGACTTCACCCACCACGCACCATGTCTATTCCTTTGTTTTGTTCACTAGTAAACTTAAAGGAGAAGTTTGTATGAGAACTCGGACTTTTTAAAATGATTAATTCTTCTTCGATCACCACCAGACCACGTGTTCATAATAACACAGTTAGCATGCCATTGTGTAATACATTAAAATCTATGTAGAAGGAAGGATGATATACAATATGTGCAAGTGCCAAGAGGGAACAATTGCAGTGGAAGACCAAGTACGAAGTGCTCGGATTAAAAAGAGTGTAAGACATGGATATAGTCTTTCGCCCCTGCTGTTCAATCAGTACATCGAAGAAGCAATCACGGAAATAAAATAAAGATTCGAGAGTGGAATTAAAATTTAGGGTGAAAGGACATCAATGACAAGTTTCGCTTATGACATTGCTATCCTCAGTGAAGGTGAAGAATAAATTGGAAATTTGTGGTAAGGTCTTATGGGACCAAACTGCTGAGGCCATCGGTCCCTAAGCTTACGCACTACTTAATCTAACTTAAACTAACTTACGCAGAGAACAACACACACACCCATGCCCGAAGGAGGACTCGAACCTCCAACGGGGGGAGCCGCGCAGACCGTGACAAAGACGCCCAAAACCACGCGGCTAACCCGCGCGGCCAGTGAAGGAGATTTGCGGGATCTGCTGAATGGAATGAATAGTCTAATGAGTACGGAATATGCACCGTGAATAAATCGAAGAAAGATGAAAGTAACGAGGGGTAGTAGAAATAACGAGGAGTAGTAGAAATGAGAACAGCGAGACAAGATTGGTGACCACGAAGGAGAAGAAGTTAATGAATTCTTCTATCTAGGAAGCAAGATAACCCATGACGGACGAAGGAAGGGAGACATAAAACGCAGGCCAGCGCTGGCAAAAAGAGCATTCCTGGCCAAGAGAAGTCTACTAACATCAAACTTAGGCCTTAATTTAAGGAAGCAGTTTCTGAGAATGTTCGTTTGGAGCACAGCATTGCATGGTAGTGAAACACGGATTGTGAGAAAACCGGAACAGAAGAGTATCGAAGCACGTGATATATGGTGCTACAGAAAAATTTTGAAAATTAGGCGTACTCTTAAGATAAGGAATGATGAGGTTCTCCGGAGATTCGGCGTGGAAAGAAACATGAGAAAAATACTGTCAAGAAGAAGGGGCCGGACGGTAGGACATCTGTTAAGATATCAGGGACTAACATCCATCGTAAAACTAGACGGAGCTATAGACGGTAAAAACAGTAGAAGAAGGCAGAGATTATAATACACCCAGAAAGTAATTGAAGACATAGGTTCCAAGCGCTACTCTGAGAGGAATTCGTGGTGGGCCGCATCAAAAGAGTCAGGAGACAGATATCTCAACAAAAAAAAAAGAAAAAAAATGCTACCTGCATCACAAATGAATTATTATTCGGTGACTATATTTCTGACTATACAGTATTTTTGTTGATGATGACATAGGCTTTACCGAGCACACACCACTTCTATTCGTCTGTTTGGATCGCCAGAGTAAGGATGAAAGCGAAGTTTGCTTGAGAGTTTGTCCATCTTTAAATAATATTTCTTTGTGAATTTAGAGGCGACCTCTATTCGCAAAACGTGCCACGCGTCCGCGGGTTCGTAGCTATTGAGCTATAGCCACCTAGATTATATAGAACCATGGCGTCCTGAAGCACTAAGAATGACTTCTGGGGTGCAGTGCATTTTGTTCGTAGTTAGTGACAAAAAACACAGCCGAAGGAAATTTAATTTCTATTGTCAACTTGTGTGGACTTGGAGGAATTCCACTTTATATATCGTCTGCCTGGTTAAGCAGTCATAACCTCGAAGCTGAACCGGTCGCATGTTCAAATCCTGCCACTGCCATGGATGTATCTGATGCCTTTAGGTTAGGTAGGTTTAAGTAGCTCTAAGTTGTAGGGGACTGATGACCTCAGATGTTAAGTCCCATAATGCTCAGAGCCATTTGAACCATTTGAACCAAGGAAAGATAGGAGATGCAAGTACAGAAAATACAACGATAGCTACTTAGATTTTGGTTCGACGTCCAATGTTGTGAACAATGAAGAGCATCCACAGTGTATTTGAAAGTACTTTCTGCTGTGTTCTGCCCACTGGTCTAATATAGGGCGCCTAGGAAAGCTGCTTTCTCGGATCGCTAGACAACAATTCAAGCAAATCGTATTAGTGGAGTTTATTACAAAAGCCAGTGACAACAATACTTAAGTTTGTGACATACAGATGTGTCGCAAGCAAGGGGCGACAGCCAAGCATAAGCAAGCTCTTCAGTATGTACAACTCGAAATACATGTGAACCAATACAGTTTCTAAGTCACTAATGCAGCGTTCGTAGGACGGCTCATCTCCAACTCGGGGCGCGGCCAGGCGGAGCGGCGTTTATGTTCTCTTGGCCGGCTCTAGATGCCGCTCCTGCCTCGGTGTCGTCCTAGACAGGGGTCTGTCGGCGTCCTGTCGGCAGACGTCGCCTCACAGCCCCCTCTGTTCTTCCGTTCTCGATCGTCGTGCCGGCGCTGGACGTTACGCCGGAACACTTTCCGTAGAAACATATGCTACCTAGAAAATTAAAGCATCGTTTAGAAAGTGTTTATAAAAATGACGAAGTCAAACTAAAATAATATTTTTCTACTAAACTGAGTCAAATGAAAGAACAAAAACAGTTTTCTAAGCAGGTGAGAATTTTCAGTAAAGTACTTCTAGCAACTTACATGTAGCTTACCTATTACCAAAATGTAAGAAATCCTATACGATTACAAAAGAATTAATTCTACCATGTACTGTTGACATGGTCTCCATTATGCTTGGAGAGTCCCTGACGTAACAGCTTTTGCCCATTCCTTTATCTAACACTACAATTAGTCGTCGAATTCGAGATTTAAGAGAGGATCTTTCAGAAAAAAATTATAGAAAGAACTAGCTTAGTGCCTGCTCCTTCGCTCGCACAGATTGTATGGACCGCAGAGATTCTTATTATTTAATAGAATTTTTACGTTGTTCACAATTTGGAACACCATCTAAGATTTTCACGTTAATTAACGCCATATAAGCATGTTCTTTCCCGAATGCACTTGTGACCAATAAGCGATTCTGGTAGCTAGAATACAAAGTTTTTGTTAACTATGCATTTTGCGTTCTTGTGGAGATATTTCCATAGCAACTTATATCCTTTAACAAATATTTCTTTATATCTAACCGAGAAGTGAAATACCAATTATTCACAAATTTAGCTTTAAAATGTTTTTAATGTGACGAAATATTTTCTTAAAAATTTTCATCTCGTATTGCACTAACTTAGGAGTTGAGTTTCCAGAAACACTGAAACACGTATTTTTTTTATCTCTAACAGAAAAGCCAATCACCAGTTTCCAAAGATTTTACTTTATTAATACTTTCACAATGACATATTTTCATTGTTTTCATAAAACATTTCACCCCCATTACACCCTCTTAGCGACTGAATTTCCAAAAGCAGTAATATGCGTATGTTTCTTTTCTAACAGAAAAGCCAAATACAAATTTTTATAAATTCAGCTTCAAAAAGGCTTGCACAACGAAATATTTCAATATAAACTTTCACCCCCGTTTCACCCTATAGAAGCTGAATTTCCACAAACAGTGAAACACCTAATTTTTTTTATTTCAGAGAAGCCAAATTTCAATTTTTGTAGATTTAGCTTTTAAAATGCCTTCATAATAAAATGTTTTCATAAAAAGTCTCATCCTCTTTTCACCCCCTTAGGGATTCAGTTTCCAAAATCACTGAAACTCATTTTTTTTTTTATTTGTAACCGAAAAATCAGATACCAATGCCCATAGACGTAGCTTTTAAAATAGCTTAGTAGTTCTTTAATAACGACATATCTTCAAAGAAAAGCGTTACCCTCTATTTCACCCCCATAGGGTTAAACTTCCAATACGCTTAAACACGTACTTCCTTATTTCTGACTGAGAAATCAAATAGCAATCTTCGTAGATCGAGCTACAAAATTACCTAAATAGCGACTTTTTTCAAAAATCTCTTCATCTCCTATTTCACCCCCTTAGGATTGTAATTGCGAAAAATCCCTTCTTAAACGACGCCTGCAGTACAAGTTCCACCACACCTTCTCCATATTGCAATTTTCTATCGCTAGTGGTTTGTGCTGGGCTATGATGGCCAGTCAGTCAGTCAGTCAGTCAGGACATTGCCTCTCATACACAGAGATTACAGGGAGGGATTTCGGTTCGAAGCTTGATGAGGCCATTGACAGCGCTAGAGATGCTCATTTATTTGCTACGTGCGATTTGTTGTTGGAAAAAGTAACGAAATGGTGAAAGATGATCTTTTTTCAAGGAAATAAATGCGGATACGACAGGAAAAGTTTTTTCGAAATAAACTTCATGACAGAAAATCCAATAATCTAATCTCACTGTGTTAGTGTCTGTATCGACAGT
Organism: Schistocerca serialis cubense; assembly: GCF_023864345.2. Taxonomy (NCBI): domain Eukaryota; kingdom Metazoa; phylum Arthropoda; class Insecta; order Orthoptera; family Acrididae; genus Schistocerca; species Schistocerca serialis. The sequence goes on along the minus strand of NC_064639.1, from coordinate 304,819,210 downwards.
ATGCGCTGTATGCTGGTGCGTTAAAATAACTTACAAGTACTTATCCACGACAAAGCTCCTGATATTATGTCCAGCATTGCGTTATCCATAAAGAAGCACTTGCTTCGCAACATTTGAGTGTTGATCTGGATCAGGTACTGCAAACTGTCATTAATGTAATAAACTTTATTCAAACTCGTCCTCAGAAAGCTGGATTTGCTGAATAAATATATCTTACTTTATAGTAGCATCATTCGCAGACTTTCCTGGGGAAATTTGCTATCGCGCATTTTTTAACATAAGCGAGAAATCTGTTCTTCTCTGGAAGAAGAAACTCATACAGTGCTAAAACTTTCAGGATACTGACATTGGGCGAGAAGTCTGTTCTTATCCGGAAGAAGAAAATATTACAGCGCCAAGTGCTTTCTACATACTGACTTTCTATTAAAAGTCACAGACTTAAGTGATATACTTGAGAAGTTTAAATCACTAGTTAATTCTCTGCAGGAAAGTGAAACTCATTTCACTCAGCTGATTGGTAAAGTACCGGCCTTCAAAAAGAACCTTCTTCTTTTGAAGAGAGAAAAGAACGATGGAGGAGAAGTGGACTACTTTCCTTCTTTGCAACATTTTATAAACGACAATTACACGGGCTTTACAGCAGATATTGTTTCTATAATTGTAAAACATTTCATCTGAACTTCATGCTGATGACCTTAGCAGTTAAGTCCCATAAGATTTCACACACATTTGAACATTTTTTTCTTTACTAAAAGTTTCCATCAGTGACATTGCCAACATTTTGGTATTCATCAGTCTTGGGCAAGAAAGCAGTGGCTGTGATGAAAACCAAATACAGATCAGGACTTTGTGTGAAGAAGGAAATGAGTGTAGCTGTATGCCATTTGCTGCCAAGAATTGACAAGTTGTGTAACAAGAAGCAAATTGAAGTGTCGAATAGAAGTGAATAGTATTTTAGCATAACTTCTTCTTCTCCTTCTTCTCCTTCTTCTTCTTCTTCCGTCATGCATTAGGCTTTCCCTCAGCCTGTTGCAGATATACCTGGTCCTTATTCCAATGCATCTTTTACCTTCCGGAGTAAATCGCCAAAAATGTAGTGGTAATCTTGATTTGTCTATTCGTAACAGATCGAATATCCTTTCTTGTCGGTATTTGCCAACCTTCCTGTTTATATCGAAAATATTTAATTCCTTCCTGATATCTGTATTTCTTGTCTAGCTTGGTGTATCCTGCTATTTACCTGAGGAATTTCATTTCATTGGCTTTTAAATTTATTTTCTCTTTCTTTTTCATTACCCAAGTTTCACTTCCATAAAGTAGTTAAATTTCTCAATTTTGTCTTTTTGATCTAGGTCTCCCCTGTGCGACAGCAAGGTTCCTAGAAATTTGAATCTGTCTACTTGCCCTATAATCTTGTTGTGTACAATTATTTTTGTTCTTAATGAACTTTTTTCACGGAAAGCCATGGCCTTTTCTTGTATTGATATTGACTTATATCTGGCATGTTTGGTATAGTTCGTAGGCAGCTCTCTGCAATCCATCTTCATTATTCGAAATTAACACAAGGTAAAAATTATATACAAATAAATATACTAATTCTATCATTATTACAAAAATTTTAAAATTAAATAAATAATCTTAATAAAAAACCTAAAATACTTATAAAATCAAAATAAAAAATAATGAACTAAAACGTAATCTTAAAGATAGCTGGTTTAAAGCTTACGTCATCTGCGAATAAGAAAGTCATAGTGTAATCTTTTTGGTTGAAGTTACATGTATAGTTCTTCTGTTTCATTCTCCATTGCCGTATAATGTCGTCAATGTATACATTAAAACTCAGTGAAGAGAGGCTGCAACGTTGTCGAGCTCCTAAATTAATAACCTTTGTTGTTTCTTCATTATTCCCAATTATATGGATTCTTGTATTAGCATAGATCTTTTGAACTATATGTACGATGTATATTGGTGTCCTTCTTCTTATTAAAATTCCCATAATACCTGTCTATTTATCAAAAGCCTTTAAATAATCCACAAAAATGATGTGTGTTTCTTTATTGAATTCCTTATATTTTTCTATAATTTGCTGTAGACTAAATATGTTGTCCTGTACAGCTTCTCCCCTTTCTGAATCCATTTTGTTCTTCTGACAGCAGGCACTCCATTATGGGTTTTAGTCTTTCGGTTTTCTAGCATAGATCTTATACACTGTATTTAATAGTGATATGCCTCTATAATTTTCGGGTTTTGATCTGTCTCCTTTCTTAAATATTGGTTTTATAGGTGAGATCTTCCATTCTGCATCACTTAATTATTTCAGTTTTTACAATGTATCCTACATAGCTGTTCAGGGGAGCCCCGAAATCAAAAATGTTGAAAACTGTGTGTATAGATCATTAAACTCTGTGTAGTACGGTTACCTACGTCCTGCCTCAAACACTAATTAGTAGCCATCCTCTGCTCTGCTTGCTCACAGCAGTCAGCAATTCGTTTAGTTACTCACTATTTATTGTTTACATGAGTGCTTGCATGTTTTAACTACTTGAATCTGCCAATGGTGAGCAGTGATGTTCGCCACTGTTATACATTGTGTGCTAAGACAATTCTATTCAAGTCACATATCAAAGAACCATCCTTTCTCGTATGATTTAATGCACTCGTGACCGTGATGAATGTATTAATTTTGTCTCAAATTGTTCGCGCCAACTCTTTGTCTTTAAGAAAACAAACATCTGATATTAATGAAAAAGGAACCCCTGCGTATCCGCATTTGGTGACGCCCAAGGATTGAGGATGACACGACTTCCGGTCGATACCGTCGGGTCTTCAAGGCCTTTTCGGACGGTGTTTGTTTGTTTGGTTATGTAAATAATTTTCCATTACCAAAACATTGCCTGTTACACGCAGATTCATTTATCCCAAGAGACCAGTATGTCAGCAGTGATGAGACTGACAATAGGTGGAGTAATGAATGGAGAGAGGAATCGGTAATAAGAGTATATAGTAGCTTATGGCTCCATCCCTGACTAGCTGACATTAATTAACATTCTCCGTTGCGCTAAGAGCAAATATAATTAAATTTTTTGCTAGGATTAATCCTATATCAGTATGAGCCTCTAAGTCAGTAAACGTTATGCATTCAGATGTGCACCTTCAGCCTTTGCAGAATGGTTAGTTCCCCCCCCCCCCCCCTCCCTTCCCCTTCCCGATTAGGATCCATACTTGGAGAGTTCTTCATTAACCTTCGTATGAGGTAGAAAGTATGACTCAACATGTAAAGAAATGTAAACTAATTTTTATTACACTCATCTTTCATGTGGTGGTTCCTGTCACGGATTTACTCGAATATGAGGATGTTTTCGAGAAACAGCCACATTTTGATGAGTAATAACCATTAAATTTTCTTTCAGGTTTTGCACAATTCCGTTAGTTGACCAATAGTGTTGTTCTCATTTGATTCCTAGTGTATTGTGTGTTGTTCTTTTGCAGGAAACTTATTCATATAGATATGTGCATGTGAAATATTTAACTCTCCAATGTTTTACGAGTTTGTAATGAAGATTTGATAGCAGTGATGTTTCTTTTCTTTGATGTGTGTAAGGTTAGAGTATTAATATTATGATCGGTAGCGAGGAAATACATAGAGTGAATAATGTAACGAGGTCCAGGACAGAGAGTTTTGTAACGATGGATTGGGTGAACAGAGCAATGCTTTTGAGGAGACAGAAAGAAGGGGCGAGTTTGCTGAGGCGACATGAGGGGAAGGATCTTGTAGGACGTTTTTAGTGCGCAGCCGCTTACTCTAGAGGAGAAAGTGTTCGAAGATGGGGAAAGTTGAAGAGTGCCTTCAGAGCTCCCAAAATGCAGAAACGTACATCCGGAACAAGAGGGCTGCTGTTGGTATGGTATCGCCAGACAGCGTTCACATACAGCAAACAACGACCACTTTGACACATACACAAGCTCTCCACTAATTTTGCAAAGTCTAAGCGACGACATGAAGAAAAAGTTAGATGAGTAAAGCGGAGATCGAACAGCGTTGAATAGGAAGCATGGGGAGGAAAAAAGGGGAACTGATAAAAGGTGTGATGAGCAACTTAGTAAATTAGACGAAAAGAAAAAAAAGATCTGATGAACTGAGGGCCTCAAAAGATGCATCAGCTCCTGAAAATCGGATGACTTTTGAACATATTCATCATGACGTAATCAAGATACAGCAGAGGTCAGCACACTTTGTTACTGTAAAGATGAAATAGCAGTGAAAGTTAATAAAGTGCGGAGCAGCCAGAGAGAATTAGCAGAGCAACTCAGGAGCTACATGGTTGCGATCGAGCACGACTTGTTGACTTGTAATGGAGTAGCACCAGATAAAGGCCATAAAAAGGAGGTAGTGGCTGAGATGTCTATTGTTATTCGAAAAATTCTTGAACACGTGTATCATCAAAGAACACAAGTATTGGAGAAACAGAGAGCTGAGACCCGTAAGGTAACAGAAAACCTGGATGCACTGATGATTGCAGTTGAGTAGATTTTGCTATGGAGTGAAGGAGAGTTGCACCAAACACAACATAATCCAGTAGACAACAGTAAAGCATTACAGTCATTCGTGCGGTTTAAGTTAATATAACTCAGAATTAACAGGAGAAATCAGAAAATGTTGGCTGAGGTGCAACGGACAAACTCAGGTGGGGAGATAGATCCATGAGATCGGATGTGCAGGTTGGCACAAGAAATGGAGATGGAAGGATTTGTAAGCATTATGCGAATTAGAAGAAAGATTATGTAACATTCGCTAGTTTCTAGACTCTGTGGCCTCTTCTACTCGTAATGAAATTGTAGCGGTTCACAGTCACGAATTCAGGTGACACATTGTATCAGTGCTAAACTATTCTCTCTTCCAGATGTGACAAATGAACAGCCTCTGAGTTTGTGGCATGAACAATTTGACCGTTGGCTTCCGTCTTACTGGGTACTCTTTCTAAATACGAAATTCGTCTGTAGCCATTTGCAGGAAGAAGATTTGCAAATTTTGATGTGCAAATATGCAACATACAATAATTTTCACACAAATTTTCGCAACATGTATTGGTCGAAAAGCACATTATACCAAATAAACTTGAATATCCTTACGGAGAAGAATTATAACTATACTGACGATCCTAAATTCATTACATTTTTCAAAGACGTGGTAAAACATAATCAACGCCTGGATGCTCCTTATGATCTGCCCGAAGTGATTCGCATTTGTATGACAAAAATCACGCAGAAGTTGTGATGGGAGTTAGTAATTGCCGAGAGCGATATGGAAGATTTGAACTCTTCTCAAAACTTGTTACAAGGGGTAGGATACAACAGAAAGTCAAATAATTCGTATTTTTTGAGAAAATCTGAGGGAGCTCCATCTCAAAGCTGTAGTCACGAATGAAGGAACTGGAGGGTGGTTATTTTGCAGAACCGAATTTTTGGATAGCGAAGCAGGAATCATGGTTTTGAATCATGGGAACAATGTCCCTACACTGATAATAGGCAGCGATTCGCTGAAAACGGACCGCATGTGAACCATGGGCCTCCTCTGCTAGTGAACATTATCACTACTGATTTACCCAGAATTTTGCATATCATCAGACAGTTCTCAGTATGGCTTAGGTCTGACGTTCTTCCAAGAGTACGAAGAAGATTTTGTAGTTGTGCCCCAGACAGCTGGAATTGCAAGTTGTGTTCACAGTAAAACAGATATGAATTACACTGTTACTAAGCTTGAGGCATTAACCATAGCATGAGGCCTCACCAAGTTTAGATATTTTTTCAGACGTTGAATCAAAGTAAATACAGTTCATAAGACTCTGCAGTTCTTAATGTTAGCAGGACTGACACATGGATGATTGACACATTGAGCTCTTTACCTCGAAGAATGTAAATTTAAAATTATATATATGTTCTGCGACCACAAAATGTAGTAACGGCCTTGCTATCCAGTGGTCTTGCTATATTCATTCGGGGAAGTGACGAAGAATTAAATGAGAATCGATATAACTTTATCTACATCCACAAGTAGCTTTTGAAAATTATGTAGGGATGGATAGAGCAGGCCAAAGACCCTATCATGAGATTACTAAAATCAAGGCTTTGGAATGATAGAGAAACCACTTTGCGGAAATTTTATCTGTGAAAGACGATGTTCTGTTTTATAGAAGGAATATGGAGAAGACAAGTTAGGTAGTGTGCATCCCAGATGAACTAATCAACAAATTAATGTGGTATGAGCATTTAGAGCATGAAAATGTTTTAAGGAACTGGGTGAGTCTGTGCACTGTAACAACGTGAAGAGACGAATCAGACACAGTAGTTGAAAAGTGTGTCAAAGGTGATGCCTCCCACTATTTCATACAGGGTTTCTCTCTACCCTATTATTTCAGCTCAGCTAAGAAAATTAGCAGCCACAGACTCGTTTGTCTCCCTCACGAGAACAATACATGGATTCCAGTGTTTGTTTGTTGCAGTAGAGCTTGTTTCGAAGTGTCACACTCATTCCATTACAGACTGCAACGCATTCACCAGTCGCATCCTCAAACAAGTCGGGCGTGTCAAGAAGGTCACCTTAGATAATGGCCCACAGTTTTGATCAAAGTAATGGCAAACCATCTTGAAGAGGACAAATAAAATCGGTATTCGTTTCGAAACATCATCCTGTAGCTGGTGTTTCTTAATGAGTTTCAAAATGTAATGACGAGATGCCAAAAGGGGCTACTGGTATGGACTCTATAGCGGTACGAAGAACCAGCCGCATCCTAATTAGGTAAGAGAACTAAAGAATTCGCCACCCACTGGAAGACAACGACATGCAGAAATTGTTCATATCACGACTGAACAAAACAAGAAGGATTCAGTGAACAGAAAAAGTAGACGGAAGGGACAGGCACATCAGCTTAACCTAAAAGTAAGAGACAAGGTATTAATCACATCGCATATGCTATCAATAAAACGTCAATTTTTGCGCATTAAGTTTTTCAACGAATACGCTGGTCCTTTCCACATACAAAAGGTACTACATAAAAATACTGTGGACAGTGAAACGATAAGGACAAAGAATCACGTTGCAATACTACTGGTCCTTACCAAATTGGCAATCGCCGATAATGTCAACCTTCTCTGAAGGGTTTATCCTGACCATCACTGTATCTAATGAAAAGGAATCGGGCTATAATTTCGTAATAGCGAAGTAAGTGTAACAGTCCAACAGCAAAGCAAACATGTTTTGAACTGATGTTTTACTAACACGAAGACAAACTGTAGTTACATATACATGCGGTCGCCAGCTTAATTATGCAATACAGTGTCAAGTTTTATGGCAAAGCGGAAATAAACTTCACCTAAGAAAACTAACCTCACTTGATACCCTACGTAATCTCTTCCAACACAGTTACTCTCAGTAGTATACAGTAACTTGCCATAGTAAACAAGACAGCAGCTAATCCTTTTGCAGAACATACAATGGCCAATATATGCAGCAGTACTCACTGTCTCACTATAACACTTAACTGTTGGCAACAACTGCTATGCAGTACAAAGAATAAGTGCAGAAGGACATATGAACCTACTAACAAAATCTGACTGGCAGTAGCATGAACTGCTATTATTTTAATTAACTGTATCAAAAAGAGGTCATGTTTTGAAAGAGTACTGATTAACTATGGGCTTCAGGAATTTGCACATGAAGCTAATCTACACAAATGGGCAATACAAATACAAGATATAAGAAAAGTCTTGGTGCAGAATAAATAATTGTACCGATTGCTACACTTCATGAAAAGGAGACTTTACTTTCATTTATTACACAAGCTAAGTAGCTTATGGTTCTTCTTATGGTTCTTCAAACCATACCTGTTTTAAGGGTGGAAGAACCATAATCAGTTGTAAATGGTAACATACAAAATTAAGAAAATGGCAAATGCCTTTTGTAACAACTATAAGTATTAATAATAATGCAGAAGTATTCCAACAGTTACAAAGGAAACCTAGCGGCTAATCTCTCACTGGACTCAAAGTCAAACTAGCTTTGTAAATGACTACACAGCTTGAAAAACTTCTTTAAAACAAAATATACAAAGAAACAAACAATTATAAGTTTACAAACCTGTTCAAAGTTAAATAATAGTGCTGTCTTTTTATAACTTCTACTGACAGGCAGCTATAAGCACTTTATATTTTTGTCATCGATTATTTTAATGGCAACATCTTATTTAATGAAAAGCTTTCTTTACGAACTTTAAGAGGAAAAATTATATGCAACAAATCATTTACTGCTGTACAGAAAACTAACCAAACTACATACTCCACAAAGTTAATGAAACTGTAAAATGTTTCACTGCCAAAATTATCAGTTTAATAAAAACAGGATACTTGGAATTAATTCACTTGGAAAGGACCCTGTCTAGGAATGTGACTGGTGATAATTTAGAAGCTCCACAAAATGTTATTATTCAATACATAATACCCGGTCCATTGGATGTACGAATTTAAACAACAGTTCTGCTGAAGGTGGTGGCGCTTGTGGCAAATTACAGTGGCTGTAAAATTGGCGGTAAAGCAAATTTGGTTCTTTATGTTAACCACGCCCTGATATAACTCTTCTTGGCGTTGTGAATTTAACCAAACAGGGCTGATAATGATAACACGATCGATAGGCCACTTTGCATACCATTCGAGGCTAATTTACGTGCTCGCAAGCTCTTCTTGCCTCAATTTATACATCTAAATGAACCACTACCGCCGACCAAGGCTGCCGCTGACCACTCAGTAGCACAGTCAGAACTCGAATATGTCACTCGCCACAGAGAAATCAAGCGCCTTGCGCGCCGTGTCCACCTTTTCCAGTACCGCCAAACTACTTCCAGAGCGGCTGGGTGTTACTACAGGTTTCACACTTAGCTTTCCTACTTACGGACCAGTAAAATATACAGAATGTTTACAAATTATTACATTCACAAAGTATTACATATAAAACTAAAGGTGCAGTTACAATATAGTTTCTTAAAACGCCGAAATAATTGGTTCAAATGGTTCAAATGGTTCTGAGCACTATGGCATTAACAGCTATGGTCGTCAGTCCCCTAGAACTTAGAACTACTTAAACCTAACCAACCTAAGGACAGCACACAACACCCAGTCATCACGAGACAGAGAAAATCCCTGACCCCGCCGGGAATCGAACCTGGCCGAAATAATTAACATAATTATTACATATTTACGTAACCATGGATCTTGACTACGCAGATACAGAAGTATACAATGCCAGCAGAGAACTTATACGGAATATACATAAACCTATCGATTACTGGTGCTACAACGTGGTTTGTATCATTTTGCAAATGTGAACATCTTAAAGAAATAAGTGGTTGTTTAGATATACACTCCTGGAAATGGAAAAAAGAACACATTGACACCGGTGTGTCAGACCCACCACACTTGCTCCGGACACTGCGAGAGGGCTGTACAAGCAATGATCACACGCACGGCACAGCGGACACACCAGGAACCGCGGTGTTGGCCGTCGAATGGCGCTAGCTGCGCAGCATTTGTGCACCGCCGCCGTCAGTGTCAGCCAGTTTGCCGTGGCATACGGAGCTCCATCGCAGTCTTTAACACTGGTAGCATGCCGCGACAGCGTGGACGTGAACCGTATGTGCAGTTGACGGACTTTGAGCGAGGGCGTATAGTGGGCATGCGGGAGGCCGGGTGGACGTACCGCCGAATTGCTCAACACGTGGGGCGTGAGGTCTCCACAGTACATCGATGTTGTCGCCAGTGGTCGGCGGAAGGTGCACGTGCCCGTCGACCTGGGACCGGACCGCAGCGACGCACGTATGCACGCCAAGACCGTAGGATCCTACGCAGTGCCGTAGGGGACCGCACCGCCACTTCCCAGCAAATTAGGGACACTGTTGCTCCTGGGATATCGGCGAGGACCATTCGCAACCGTCTCCATGAAGCTGGGCTACGGTCCCGCACACCGTTAGGCCGTCTTCCGCTCACGCCCCAACATCGTGCAGCCCGCCTCCAGTGGTGTCGCGACAGGCGTGAATGGAGGGACGAATGGAGACGTGTCGTCTTCAGCGATGAGAGTCGCTTCTGCCTTGGTGCCAATGATGGTCGTATGCGTGTTTGGCGCCGTGCAGGTGAGCGCCACAATCAGGACTGCATACGACCGAGGCACACAGGGCCAACAAAATGGTTCAAATGGCTCTGAGCACTATGGGACTCAACTGCTGAAGTCATTAGTCCCCTAGAACTTAGAACTAGTTAAACCTAACTAACCTAAGGACATCACAAACATCCATGCCCGAGGCGGGATTCGAACCTGCGACCATAGCGGTCTTGCGGTTCCAGACTGCAGCGCCTTTAACCGCACGGACACAGGGCCAACACCCGGCATCATGGTGTGGGGAGCGATCTCCTACACTGGCCGTACACCACTGGTGATCGTCGAGGGGACACTGAATAGTGCACGGTACATCCAAACCGTCATCTAACCCATCTTTCTACCATTCCTAGACCGGCAAGGGAACTTGCTGTTCCAACAGGACAATGCACGTCCGCATGTATTCCGTGCCACCCAACGTGCTCTAGAAGGTGTAAGTCAACTACCCTGGCCAGCAAGATCTCCGGATCTGTCCCCCATTGAGCATGTTTGGGACTGGATGAAGCGTCGTCTCACGCGGTCTGCACGTCCAACACGAACGCTGGTCCAACTGAGGCGCCAGGTGGAAATGGCATGGCAAGCCGTTCCACAGGACTACATCCAGCAACTCTACGATCGTCTCCATGGGAGAATAGCAGCCTGCATTGCTGCGAAAGGTGGATATACACTGTACTAGTGCCGACATTGTGCATGCTCTGTTGCCTGTGTCTATGTGCCTGTGGTTCTGTCAGTGTGATCATGTGATGTAGCTGACCCCAGGAGTGTGTCAATAAAGTTTCCCCTTCCTGGGACAATGAATTCACGGTGTTGTTATTTCAATTTCCAGGAGTGTATTAGGTTCTCTCTTTAGTGCTTTATTTGTGCTTCAATGTCATGTTTGATGTGTAATGCTCCTCTCTTTTCGGAATGCAATGTCTTCAGATAAGAATGTCCTTGTTAAGGATCATTTTATGTTATGCCTAATTTCGAAATATGTTGATATAGTGAAATGACCTTTTTTACCCTAGGAGGCTAGCTTACGCCGAAAGAGAGCTGGAGAATTTTATTTTTAGAGTGCAGAGGGTTTGTTCTACTCAGATAAGTTACGTAAATTGAGAAAAAAGACGTTGAAAGAAGAGAGAGCTTTAGGATTACAAAATTGTTAAGGCTTTCGTGGCCACTTATTAACAAACTGCCTGTTGGCTTTTGTCTCTATTTCTTCGGCCGACGTTCGTTTGATGGTTTTTCTGACGTTTTGCCAGCACGAGTGGCTGACATTGTCAGAGCTTCACCCTCCATTACTGGTGGTGGACTGGGGTCGAGCTTGCGGCAGCAGATTATGTGTACCTGGCGCGCCAACGCCCAAAGGCTTTTTCGTGGTCATTTCCGGTGCGGTTCTCCTCTTGCTACTTGCAATGTTCATTCACTGCAGCACTGGAATCCAGGATCCGTTCACCTTGAGGCTTTCATCTATTTTGCTGAAGCTTTTCTCATTTTTGTGATATTTCTATACATTCTCTGAACAAGTGGGTGTGATGGCTCACTGTACAGCCAGAACAGCCAGAACTTCCATGTCGGCGAATGTTACTGTGTTGTCGGTCTCAAGGAGCGCATGCTCTAAAAATAAATAAATGTGTGAAATCTTAAGGGGCTTAACTGCTAAGGTCATCAGTCCCTAAGCTTACACACTACGTAACCTAAATTATCCTAAGAACAAACACACACACCCATGCCTGAGAGAGGACTCGAACCTCCGCCTGGACCAGCCGCACAGTCCATGACTGCAGCGCCATTGACCGCTCGGCTAATCCCGCGCGCGCGCGTGCTCTGCCACGACCGATATCCCCACCTGCCCCAACGTTGCAAAGTAAACTTCCTCGGATGTGCATGGTACGCGGTATACTCCCGATATTGCGAGAGGGTCCCTTTCCTGCTTTGCCGATCTGAGACACTCTTTGATCTTCTTTGTCGGTTTATAAATAGTCTTTACGCCGCGTTTGCGCAAGATGTGGTCGATTTTGTCCGTCACTCTAGGAATATATGGCAGAAAGGCCGTACCCGACATTTCTTTTTCCGATGTGTCCCTTCGCCGAGTGTTTGTTACACTCCTTACACAACTGGAGGAGTACCCATTGCTCCTCAGAAGACTTCACGAGTCTGAGGTGTTGCGGTTCACATATTCGTTTTGCTCGCGTTACGAGCGTATTGATCATACCTCTTTTCTGCCTCTGGTGGAGATCTGACGTTTTATGCATGTATCAGTCCGTTTATGTCGTTTTTCGATACAACGCATGCAATGGCTATTGACAGTTTTGTGGCGCCCCGGTAGGCATGACGTGTTATGTTATGGGATCGATGTTTTGGCGAGTTATGATGTACACAGTAATTTTAATTTTGACGTGCCAATGCATCGCTCATTTTATGTTTTACGTACCTAGAAATTCAATGAAAAGTTTTTGTGTGTAAATGGCGCAAGATGTTCGTAATAACCTTTATGAAGATCTGAAGATAGTAACTTAGTTTTACCAAAACCGGTTTTCTACAATAAAGCTTTTTATAGCGATCTCGGCTAAGAAGTTCTTCTTCTCGTAAAAGCCTGTCTGGTATTGATGGTGTATCTAGTAGAGTACTAAAGATTTGTTTCCATTTAATGTTTTGTCTGAAATATGTAACGCATAACCGATGCAAGGCATTTTTCCAGAGAGACTGAAACGTGCCATTGTCAAACCCCTCCATAAGAAAGGTGACAGGAGAGAGGTCAGTAACTACTGAGCTGTTTCTCTGCTGACAACATTTTTCAAACTTTTTGAGAATGTGATGTATTTTAGAATAGTATCTCATCTGAGGGACAGTAATATCTTCAGCAAATCACAGTTTGGATTTCAGGAGAGTAGTTCTACTGAAAATACCGTTTACATGTTCACTCACCAAATTTTACACAACACAATAGCACCAGTTGGTATTTTCTGCGACTTATCTAAGGCATTTGACTTTGTGAATCACAGTATTCTCCTAGATGAATTTAAGTTTTGTGGGACTGATGGTATAGCCAATCAGTGGATGATTTCATATCTGAACCAAATAATGCAGAAAGTTAATAATTCAACGAATGTAGTCTGGGGACATTATACTCAGTGAGGAGAATCATGTTTGGGGTTCCTCAAGGCTCAATGTTAGGTACACTGTCGTTCCTCATATATGTAAATCATCTTCCACCTAATAACAAATGCAATTACTTATTTTTGCAGTTAACGCCAGTTTTGTAATCAATCCAAGCATACACACAGAAGCGGAAGAAATAGTAAGCAATGTTCTTAAAAATATCATTGACTTGTTTTCAGCAAGTGGTCTCACCCTCAGTTTTAACAGGGCACAATATATTCAGTTCTGCATATCTAGGGATATTACATCTACGATAAGTGTAACACATGATAAGGAAATAATAGATATTGCGGAAATTTTAAAAGTCTTAACTGTGCAAATTGAAACTGACCGTGTGGTATGGCGCAGTGGTTGGCACAAGGAACTCGCATAGGAGGGCGACGGTTCAAACTCGCATCCGACAATCAGGATTTAGGTTTTCCGTGATTTCCCTAACTCGCTTCAAGCAAATGCCGGGATGGTTCAATTGAAAGGGCACGGCCGATTTCCTTCCCTAATCTGAGCTTCTGCTCCATCTCCAACGACCGTTGTTGTCGATGGGACGTTAAACTGTAATCTCCTTCCTTCTTCTCCGAAAATTGAAACTGAAAAAGGCACGTTTTGGAACTCCTAAAACAACTCAGTTCAGCGACATTTGTACTTAGATCACTGCAAATCCTAGGAAGAGACAAATCAGTAAGCTGATGTATTTTGCATATTTTCACTCAGAAATGTCATATGAAATAACGTTCTGAAATAACTCATCTTTAAGAAAGTAAGTCTCCACTGCTCAAAATAATGCTGAAAGAGTAGTATGTGGTGCGCACTCATAATCATCTCTTTTAGACAACTGTTTAAAGTGTTGGGCATTCTGACTACTGCTTCACAATATATTTATTCCCTCATGTAGTTTCTCGTAATAATTCACTGCAGTTCACAAGGAGCAATGATATATATACCAGAAGGAAAAATGGCATTCATTGTTTTACATTAAAGTTGTCTTTACCAAAAAGGGATGTACAATTTTGCAACAAAAATATTTTATAACTTACCCACGAATATAAAACGTCTAACAGATAGCAGAGTTAAATTTGAAGACAAACTAAAAAGTTTCTCCATGGCAATGTCTACTATTCCTTAGAAGAAGTTCTATTACTGTAAAGTGTTATCTGCAGGTTCTGTAAAATCTGGTGGGTACGAACTGCTGACTCACATCTGTAGATATTTTTAAGAAAAGGAGAATCTTTATATACGTTCGCCTTGAACAATATTTAAAAATTGTGATGTGTATGTGAAATTATCCGTTCTACATCTTTACGATTCGACGTGAAAATGATCCAAGGAACATGAAAGTAACTAACTAAATTAACTATTTGCGCGGTCCTTGTCTTCTCTTTTTGTGAATAACAGTGAGTATATCGTAAGTCTGAATGCTTATGAGGACAGCTACACAGGCATGAGTAGGGTAGATCCATTGCCAATTCAACGTCCTCAGGAGGAAATGGGTCAAAAGTATACAGCAGATTGAAAGTTTGTTGGGCAGTAGAGGTCAGACCCAACAGGTCTGTTGAAAGTGGAGTCGTTTCCTGGCGTCCGCCCGATATCCATTTGGCCTCCATGTGGTAAGTCAGCAGACATGCTCCAAGGGCTGTCTCGTCTCAGTTGTGGATAGAGGTACTGGAACGTATTACTTAGTTTTAGAATCCCCTAATTCTCTTTCTGTGAGTGAGATATGTGTTAGGAAAGTGAGTCGAGGTTCGCTAACTTTCGTTCTTACATTAAATTTCTCTGCAAGAGTTTATTCTGACGTCATCACTGTGGGTGAGACTGAACCATCGATATGTGCCTACATATGCAATGCCTTAAGCATTATGGATTCATAGTTTGTTAACATCTGGTCACAGACAACTCACGTAGAAATGCAGGTGAAATTATTCCCATTTGTAATCGTCTCTTTGTGGTTAATATGAAGCTTTTTGGTCGCCATCATCCTCATATAATCATGATCAACTAGTAGATCAAGGCACTTTGGATCGTGTAGCACATCAAAATCTCTGTAGACCAACTATCTATAACTCACATGAACTATTAACTGTGTCTCTTTTTTCCGTTTATTTGAGATTTGATATTGATGATAGTGTGTCTTTGATATGGACTTCACTCACCTCACACCATGTCTATTGCCTGATTGGGTCCAACAGAAAAGATAAAGTAGAAGTTTGTGTGAGAGTTCGAATTGTAAGGCCTACCTCGGGGCAGATATACATTCAGATCACAATGTAGTAGGGATGCAGAGTAGGCTGGAGTTTAAGAGATTAGTCAGAAAGGATCAATAAGAGAAGAAATGAGATACAGAAGTATTAAGGAATGACGAGATATGCTTGAAGTTCTCTAAGGCTGTAGATAAAGCAATAAGGAATAGCTCAGTAGGCAGTACAGTTGAGGAGGAATGCACATCTCTAAAAATGGCAATCACAGAAATTGGAAAGAAAAACGTGGGTACAAAGAAGGTAACTGCGAGGAAACCATAGGTAACAAAATAAATATTTCAGGTGATCGACGAAAGAAGGAAGTACAAAAATGTTCAGGAAAATTCAGGAATACAGAAAGAAAAGTCGCTGAGGAATGAAATAAACAGGAAGTGCAGGGAAGCTAAGACGAAATGGCTGTGTAAAAAATGTGAAGAAATCGAAAAAGAAGTGATTTCAGAAGGACTGACTCAGCGTATATAAAAACTAAACTCCTCCTGAACAGGCCATGAAGGCCCAACTGTACTGACTGGTCGCCGTGTCATTCTCAGAAAATAGGCGTCACTGGATGCGGATATGGTGGGGCATGTGGTCAGCACACCCCTCTCCCGGCCGTATGTCAGTTTCCAAGACCGATTCAGCATGTAGGAAAGTCAAAACCATCTTCAGTGAAATTAAAAGCAAGTATGGTTACGTTAAGAGTGCAGAGATAATTCCAATGTGAAATGCAGAAGAAAGGGCGGATAGGTGGAAAGAGTACACTGAAGGCCTTTACGAGGGGGAAGATTTGGCTGATGTTATAGAAGAAACAGGAGTCGATTCAGAAGAGATAGGGGATCCAGTTTAGAATCCGAATTTTAGAGAGCTTTGGAGAACTTAAGATCAAATAAAGCAGAAGGGATAGATAACATTTCCTCAGAATTTCTAAAATAATTGGGGGAGGTGCCAACAAAATGACTGTTCACGTTGGTGCACAGAATGCATTACCATCCGGCTTTCGGACAATCAGCACAATCAGCTTAACGGCTCATGCATCCAAGTTGCTGATAAGAATAAAATACAGAAGAATGGAGAAGAAAATTGAGGATGTGTTAGATGACTATCAGTTTGGATTTAGAAAAGGTAAGGTACCAGAGAGGCAATTTTGACGTTGCAGTTGATAATGGAAGCAAGACTAAAGAAAAAGCAAGGCACGTTCATAGAATCTGTCGACCTGAAAAAGTGTTCGACAGTGTAAAATGGTGCAAGATGTTTGAAATTTTAAGAAAAACAGTGGTAAGCTCTAGGCATAGACGGGTACTATAAAATCGGCGATACGATTCGCTGATGACATTGCTATCCTGAGTGAAAGTGAAGAAGAATTACACGATCTGCTGCATGGAATGAACAATCTAATGAGCGCAGAATATGGATTGATAGTATATCGAAGAAAGACGAAAGTAATGAGAAACAGCAGAAACTTAACATCATGATTTACGGTCACGAAATAGGTGAAGTTAAGGAATTCTGCCACCTAGGCAGCAAAATAACCAATGACGGGCGGGCAGGGAGGACATCAAAAGCAGACTAGCACTGGCAAAAAGGGCATTCCTCTCCAAGAGAAGTCTACTAGTATTGTAAGGTGTATGCTTCGCCGGCGATGGGCGAGGCATGACAGAATCTCTGACCAGAGAGTAGTTTATTGTTAGTTGTTGCTTGTCGCGAGTCTGCGCTAGTCTGCGCGAGTCGACAGTAGAAGTCAGTCTGCACTTGTCTGCGCGAGTCGGCAGTAGTAGTCAATCGGATACGGTAGTTGGCGGTCGGCGCGTGCCTGCGCGTGTCGGCAGTCTGGTCGCGACTCTGGTCAGGACTCTGGAGGATGAGTATTGTTGTAGAAGGTAAAGAAGCAGCCTTGCGCATAATTAATAATGTACGTTAATTGTAATTTTATTTGTACAGAAAAAAATGCCCCAATAATATTTTTTTTATAAAGTAACTCTTTTAAAGAAAAGTATTCATTTCAATTTAAAGAATTTTTCCACTCTTTTGAAGAAAAAGCATCCATTTCAATTTAAAGAATTTTTCCAATGCATTATCATTCCTTCCAAGAATCAAAAAAAGAATATATACGCCAGCATTGCACGAAGCTGTGTCGATAAATAAGAGCAGATATACACTCCTGGAAATTGAAATAAGAACACCGTGAATTCATTGTCCCAGGAAGGGGAAACTTTATTGACACATTCCTGGGGTCAGATACATCACATGATCACACTGACAGAACCACAGGCACATAGACACAGGCAACAGAGCATGCACAATGTCGGCACTAGTACAGTGTATATCCACCTTTCGCAGCAATGCAGGCTGCTATTCTCCCATGGAGACGATCGTAGAGATGCTGGATGTAGTCCTGTGGAACGGCTTGCCATGCCATTTCCACCTGGCGCCTCAGTTGGACCAGCGTTCGTGCTGGACGTGCAGACAGCGTGAGACGACGCTTCATCCAGTCCCAAACATGCTCAATGGGGGACAGATCCGGAGATCTTGCTGGCCAGGGTAGTTGACTTACACCTTCTAGAGCACGTTGGGTGGCACGGGATACATGCGGACGTGCATTGTCCTGTTGGAACAGCAAGTTCCCTTGCCGGTCTAGGAATGGTAGAACGATGGGTTCGATGACGGTTTGGATGTACCGTGCACTATTCAATGTCCCCTCGACGATCACCAGTGGTGTACGGCCAGTGTAGGAGATCGTTCCCCACACCATGATGCCGGGTGTTGGCCCTGTGTGCCTCGGTCGTATGCAGTCCTGATTGTGGCGCTCACCTGCACGGCGCCAAACACGCATACGACCATCATTGGCACCAAGGCAGAAGCGACTCTCATCGCTGAAGACGACACGTCTCCATTCGTCCCTCCATTCACGCCTGTCGCGACGCCACTGGAGGCGGGCTGCACGATGTTGGGGCGTGAGCGGAAGACGGCCTAACGGTGTGCGGGACCGTAGCCCAGCTTCATGGAGACGGTTGCGAATGGTCCTCGCCGATACCCCAGGAGCAACAGTGTCCCTAATTTGCTGGGAAGTGGCGGTGCGGTCCCCTACGGCACTGCGTAGGATCCTACGGTCTTGGCGTGCATCCGTGCGTCGCTGCGGTCCGGTCCCAGGTCGACGGGCACGTGCACCTTCCGCCGACCACTGGCGACAACATCGATGTACTGTGGAGACCTCACGCCCCACGTGTTGAGCAATTCGGCGGTACGTCCACCCGGCCTCCCGCATGCCCACTGTACGCCCTCGCTCAAAGTCCGTCAACTGCACATACGGTTCACGTCCACGCTGTCGCGGCATGCTACCAGTGTTAAAGACTGCGATGGAGCTCCGTATGCCACGGCAAACTGGCTGACACTGACGGCGGCGGTGCACAAGTGCTGCGCAGCTAGCGCCATTCGACGGCCAACACCGCGGTTCCTGGTGCGTCCGCTGTGCCGTGCGTGTGATCATTGCTTGTACAGCCCTCTCGCAGTGTCCGGAGCAAGTATGGTGGGTCTGACACACCGGTGTCAATGTGTTCTTTTTTCCATTTCCAGGAGTGTAGTTGCAGTTTTTATTGAGGTAAGAATTTTGCTTTTGTTACTCAGAATACAGGGCCGAAGGTCAGCGCTGCTGTCCTTATAAAATTTACCAGATATTATTATTTCTGTTACGAGGTTACATTTCATTCATGGTTCATTATTCAATTAATATTATTGTGTGGTTCAAGGACAATTTTCATTCATTAATTTTTTTGTGTGGGGAGTTTACGCATGGTTCCATTTTGCATTATTATTAAACATTATTTTTGTTGGGAGGTTACACTTGGCTCCATTTCCATTTTTTATTTAATAAAAAATACTGTGGGGAGGTTACACTTGGCTCCATTTCAAATTAACATTTATTAAAAATATTTGCGGGGAGGTTACAGTATCAAACATAGCCTTAATTTGACGGAGAAATTTCTGAGAATGTACGTTTGAGCATATATTGTATGATAGTGAAACATGGACTGTGGGAAAACCGGAATAGAAGGGAATCGAAGAATTTGAGATGTGGTGCTATAGATGAATGTTGAAAATTAGGTGGACTGATAAGGTAAGGAATGAGAAGGGTCTGTTTAGTATCAGAGAGGAAAGGAATATGTGGAAAACACTGATAAGGAGAAGGGACAGGATGATAGGATACCTATTAATACACCAGGGAATGACTTCCATGGTACTAGAGGGAGCTGTAGAGGGGAAAAACTATAAAGACAGAGATTGGAACACATTCAGCAAATAGTTGAGGTCGTAGGTTGCAAGAGCTCCTCTGAAATGAAGAGGCTGGCGCAGGAGAGAAATTCGTGGCGGGCAGCGTCAAACCAGTCAGAAGACAGATGACTCAAAGTAAATGATTCATTCTCTGTGAGCACTACGGCAAGCTTTGCTCACTACTATTCACGTGTTCATGGTTTCACAGCTAGTATGCCATGGTACGTTGCATTGTGAAGTACATTAATATGTCCGTAGGAGGGCTACCTGCATCCCATACGAATTTTTTGGTGACTGTGTTTTTAGAAAGTTCAGTATTTTCTTTGATAGTGATGTAAACTCGTTTATTCCTAGTTTTGTATCAGTAAAGATAAGAGAAAAGTTTGTGTGAAAGTTTGACCCTCTTTAAATGGTTATTTCTTTTTGAATATAACGGCGACCTCTATTCTCCACTAATTCACGCGTTCATAGTTTCATAGCTAATGAAATAATGTTTTCTGCATCGCATATGAGATTAAAATCTTTGCAGGACGACTGCCTACATGCTCAGTTACCTTTTTTTTTGGATTATTTAAAACTCTGTGCGTGTGCCTTTGGTATCAGCTGTCTCCACTGCCCAGTGCATTCGCCCGTAGCTTAGCTTGCTCCCTGTAGCCAGTACTTTGTATATTGCACACTATTTACTAATTGCGTGAGTGATTGTGTGATTGTGAGCATCTGAATCGTGTAACGGTGAGTGGTGATGATTGCCCATTGTTATACTCTGTGTATCCAGGTAATTCTATTCCAGTCACATTTTAAGGATGATTTAATGGCCTGCTTACGTGATGAATGTATTAATGTTTTTCCAAATTGTTAGCGCCACCTCAATGGCTTTAGGAAAATAAATTTCTGCCATTAACGCAAAAGGAATCCATTTGGTTACGTGGATGATTTTCCATCACCCGTCCTATTGCCTGCTACACTGACATTCTTGTATCCCACGAGATCAGTATATCAGCAAAGTGAAACTGGGCAAGAAGGGAAGTAATGAATGGAGACAGGAATCTGTAATACACCGCTGTCCATCCAAGATGCAACACCCTGAAGGAAGCATCCAAATCAGGTGATATTGGCAGCGTGCATATGATTAGGATTTCAGCGAAGGTTCACATCACGGGCGCCATTAGAGGCACCTGTAAATTGTAAGGGGAAACAGCCGGCCCTGTGGACATACTGGAATTGTCCTTCTGTGCGGCCTTTTTGCGTATGCTGCTTCAGTATGCCTCGTAGAAGAGAGCGAGCGTCTTTCGAGCACGTTTCGGAGTTCTACAGAGTAAGAATAGTTGCCTATAAGGATTGCACTTTATCCTTCAGAGTAATCGGTGATCGTGTCGGACGGAACCAAGTAACTGTGATGAGGATCTGTAATCGCTGGACGCAGGACGGAACAACGGAGCAACAGGATCGAATGCACCCACCTCGTTGCAGCACTACAAGTGATGGCAGGCATGTTAAGAGCATGGCAGTGATGGATCGCTCTGCCACATCACGAACCATATCACGATAAATTCTGTCTGTTGCGCAACAAGCAATGTCTGCACGTACCATTCGACGTCGTTTGCAGCGGAATGGACTGTCCGCAAGCCATCCATCGCTGCGTTTAGCTCTGCGTCAGCGTCACACGTGTTTGCGCCGACAATGGTGCGATGAACGACGAACATGGACAACAGAATGGATCGATGTTGTTTTTACCGACGAATACCGATTCTGCCTGCACCACGATTCAATGCCGAGTCGTGTAGCAGCGGTTTTAGCCAGCAAGTGTGGCAGCACTCAGTACTGGCTTCATCATCTTCCTCGCTTCACAGGCGGCTGTATTTTCAATCACGTGATCTTTGTACAATGTTTTATCTCGAAAATCAATTTGTCTGTGATATATCTCCCACCTTTCTTGGTGCTGCATTCTAGATGGCTAGTTGTGTATGACAGAACCTAGAGTAGCTTACGAGACGTTACCTTTCCTGGCTTGATCACATCACTTTGAGTAATCCGTTGTGCTAAGGAATAATGTAATCCGATTATTGGGTCAGATGAATCCTGTATCAAGATGAGCCTTTTAGTCAGCGAACGTTGCGTCTTCGGACGAGCACCTTCAGCCTTTGCAGAAAGATAAGGTCTCCATCACTCAGAATCAATACCTACAGAATTTTTCGTTAACCCGCACAGGAGGTAGCAAGTGTGACTCAGCTGGTAAGAAAGGTAAAGACAAATAGTGATTTTTGTTACACACCTTTCACTGATTCAACGCAAAAGTTGGAAAGGGCTTTATGTGACAACAATATATCAGGCTTTGCAGAATTGCTTTCAAATTGTTCGTCATCATTTATATTAAAGCATCCAGCCTTATCTATTAATTGTACATACAGTACAATTTTCAGGAATGTATAGCACATCAGTGAGTCAAAGACGTTCCAAACGACTGTTCTTTACTTGGTATTAAATTATGTGCAGGTTCTGTCTACAATGCCATTCAACATCCAAGTTGTGGTACCCAAATTGTTTTCTTATGGCATACTGTTTGCCTAATCGTACCAATCTGCGCTTAGTATTTGTACCAACAACATGACGGATACTTCGTATCAATCTGCTTAATAGTACATCGGAACTTTCAATTGCTAATGGTGTGTATAATGTAAGTTTTCCTCGCATTTTACTTCCGTTTACTCTGTCCTGGCAAAATGGCTTACTGTCGCTTCACCTACACCTTTTAGTTTACGTTTATGTGTTATCAGCAAATGCGACGAGATACAGTGTCTCGATTTTTTTATGCTATTTCATCGTTACTGATAGGTTCATACAAACACTGCCAAAATTTCATTGACAAATCTTTTTCAAAACGTTGGTCCACGTTTAATTTTTATGAAACATATTAAAATTATCCCCGTGTACACCGTCAAAGATTTTAGGAAATATATTTTATAAAAGACTTTGACAAAGATCTTTTACAGTGTAATAGAGACCTCAGGGGTTAATGAAAACACACACTTTTAACTGAAACGTTAAATTAAGTTACATTTATTAAACACAAATAAATTTAAAAAATAACAGCTGATTTGTTGACACGATACACAGCGGCATCACTGGGGACTGCCAGTAGGGTAGATAAGGACGTCATGAACCTGAAACAAATAACGTTTTGCTTACATATTCACAAGTTTACAAAAACTATTATAGGAGCATTAAAAATAAAGCTGCACTCAACCTGAAGGTTAGGCTGAACACTATCGCGCATTACTAGGAGTGCCAGTATTGAAGGTTGTATGCCTGGTCCTACTTCCTGCCTATGAACTGACTTTACCCAGCCGGAAAGGGGGGAATCTACAGTGGAACGTAGACTCCAAACCATGGTGTAAGTTGGTAAATGGTTCAAATGGCTCTGAGCACTATGGGACTTAACTTCTGAGGTCATCAGTCCTCTAGAACTTAGAACTACTTGAACCTAACTAATCTAAGGACATCACACACATCCATGCCCGAGGCAGGATTCGAACCTGCGACCGTAGCGGTCGCGCGGTTCCAGACTATAGCGCCTAGAACCGCTCGGCCACTCCGGCCGGCTGTAAGTTGGTATTTTCATCTTTTAACAGATTACTCACGTAGATGGAAGAGGTCACAGAAAAATCCTGCGGCCATCTGAGGATCGATCACTGAAGCTTAGCGCTTAAACTCTGGCGTATACTCACCTAACCATAGAACCACTGTGCAAACCATTTTGCGAAATGTCGTCTAAGATTTATAAGCTGTTACAAAATAATATTGAGTTAGTTATCCGTACAGGGTAATAACGTGAATCGAGTCACAACCTGGAACACAGGTGGGCCGACATTCGTGTGGAAAGCTGGTGATTTGATTTGCTATTTAGAGATTTAGTCGTGATCTTAATCACGGCACCAGTGAAAGTCACTTGGCAGATAACTCTCGTTCAACGCATTGAAGACAACGTTGTTACTGTTTCTTCACTCCGAAGACTGGTGTGACGCAGCTCTCCACGCGAGTGCATTCTTTGCATAACTTTTGCAACTGGCGTCCATTTGCAGCTGCTTACACTACTTAAAGCTTGGGCTCCATCTACGGTCCCTCCCCGCCCACTTCCCCACCAAAAACACACACACACACACACACACACACACACACACACACACATTGACAAACTGACGAGTCCCTGTTCCTTGATGTTTGAGCATCTGCCCTATCAACCGAGCCCTTCTTTTAGTCAAGCTGTGCCGTAAATTTCTATTATCGCCAGTTCTGTTCAGTACCTCGTCATTAGTTATTTGATCTATTCATGAGATAGCATTCTCCTGTAGCAAAATGATTTAAAAAGCATCATTTCTCTTATGTCAACTGTTTATAGGCCACGTTTCACTTCCATAAAGGCTACACTCCAGAAAGATTAAATACAAATTGGATAATTGTTCTTCTGAAAGGCAATATTTACTGCCACTGTAATGTTCACGTAGGGCTACACTGTAAAGTTATCGGCATTCATTGCAATCAGTTGCCGGCCGCGGTGACCGAATGGTTCTAGGCACTTCAGTCCGGAACCGCGCGACTGCTACGGTCGCAGGTTCGAATCCTGCCTCGGGCATGGATGTGTGTGATGTCCTTAGGTTTGTTAGGTTTAAGTAGCTCTAAGTTCTAGGTGACTGATGACCTCAGATGTTAAGTACCATTGTGCTCAGAGCCATTTGAACCATTTTTTTGCAATCAGTTGTAATTGCCACCCTCATAATTACACTGTATATTCATAGAGGATAATAGTAAACAAGAAAAATTTACAGAACAAATGCCTACCATCTTATGAAGAGTAATTTGGCTGTGCAGTTGGCGACCACGAAAGAAAAAGCACAACAAATGTTGTGTACCAGAATGGCCCTAGCAGACGTATCGGTCTGTGGATTTTCGTGCATACAGCCTCAATATCAGTCACCTGAGAGCTCGCAGTCGTTCCCAAACTTATATGAGGCATTTTAAGCATCATTAAATGCTAGCAGCAGAACTACTTTTCTAATTTTTTTGTTGACGAACTTCCATTATTTCTTGCTGAGCCACATGCAGTATTCGTTTGATTTTGAAAAGTGAAATCTAAGTAGACGACTGAGCATTATCTGACAGGCTACCTCCGCGTTTCACTTATGTAACCTACTTTTTATCAGAGAATCCTGTAATATAAAGCTTTTCCTTTTGAAAATGGTTGGCATTAGTTGTGCTGAGATTGTTTTTCAATGAAATGACTCTTTCCCTGTAGGCAGCTACGAACAAAAGTGTATGACAGTATATCTAAGATGAATTACTGAATTTTACTACAGAAGGAATCAATTAATATTTATTCTCGGAAAACTCTATTACTGAATTGAGAAATTAAATTCTGTAACGTCAATGCACGGTACCAGTCTTCTCAGGAAGAAACATGTGTACTTACTTGGACTCGAGGGTGCTGCGACAGCATGTAGAGAACGGCTTCAGCCACGTCCTCAGACTCCAGGCAGGGTATCATGTCGTATAAGTTCGGAGGCACTCCTTTGAAGTTCGAGATGAACTCTGTCTTCACAGCTCCCGGAGAAACTTCCTGTTGAAGGATAAGATACTTTTTTTACTAAAAAAAAGGTTAAAACAGCAATCTAACTGCCAAGAGTAAAATCATTTATTTCTTAGTAAACGACACTTGTCATTTCCTGTTCACAGGTCAATGTAATGTGATACTTCTAACACTCACAGTCTTAGACATGTGTTACTACACAAGGATGACTTAAAAATCGGACTAGTCATTTGATGTTACGTGCGCAAAAAATCCATAAGGGACATTATTCTGAAGTTACTGAAGTCGACATTTGGTGATGTGATCGTGAAGTGGAAACCGAAGGGGCAGCTAAATCAAGGCCAGCAGATGTCACGTACTGACGGACAGCGGCCGCCGAGCTTTGAGGAGGGTGGTTCTAAGAACTCGCATGAAACCAGTGGGAGGAATCATTCATGAGTTCAAAGCCCGTCAGCAGTCCGGCCAGCACAACGGCCGTGCGTAGAGAGTTAAGAAGAACGGGGAACAATGGACGAACAGCTCGTCTTACGCCACCCATGTCGGTAGTCAATGCTAAGCTACGCTTGAGGCGGTATAAACGGCGACGCCGCCGGACAGTAGTTGATTGAAAACGAGTAATTTGGAGTGACGAATCGCTGTACCCCGTGACAACCCGATGGAAGAGATTGGGTTTGGCATCAGTCCATGACTTACACCCTTTTTAATAGGAGCGCTTAATTCTTGGCCTTCCACTCTTATTGTTCTCTCTTGGTTCTTGTATGTACTGTATATTACCCGTATACTTATAATGTCATAAGTTGCTCTCGGATATCACTGCCGTGTGCTGTTTGGGACTGTGGACTCACCCCAACACGGATCTTGCTCTTCTTGGCGACCAGGTCCTTCCGCAGTCCTTCGAGAAGCGTCTTGACGGCGTGCTTGCTCGCCGTGTACATCGCTATGGCGCTGTTCGATGGCTGCACGTGGCCCAGTAAGCTGCGGACGCAAGGAGCAGCTGTTATATACGTGCTCGAAGACAGAAAAATGTACTATTTGACATTTAGATTTTAAAAACTAGGAAAGCACCCCAACTCGAATGGTCAAAAAAGCATGAAAATCATTATTAAATAGCAAACACTTTCCTGGTGTTCTGTGAAATATATGCGAGTAATATCAGCGTGAGTCACACGTAATTCTATCTTCGTCTGTGACACTCATTTGTCATATGACGGTGACCTAAGCAGCGGAAAGCCGGTTCGTGCCCAAGTAAGAAATACATACATCTAAAAAAGTTTTACATCACTTCGGTACCGAGAGATCCGGAACCTGTACAGAAATTTGGAATAGAGATCACAGAAGCATCATTTCCGCCATTTATAATGTTCATGAAAACAACAGATTTCATGTTGTACCACCATACAGCGAGACCTTCAGAGGTGTTGGTCCAAATTGTTGTACACACCGGTACCTCTAGTACCCAACAACACGTTCTCTCGCAGTGATGCATGCCTGTATTCGGCGTGGCATACTATCCACAACTTCACCAAGGCACTGTTGGTCCAGATTGTCCCACTCCACTACAGCGATTCGGTGTAGATCCCTGAGAGTGGTTGGTGGGTCACGTCGTCCCTGAACAGCCCTTTTCAGTCTTTCCCAGGCTTGTTCGATAGGGTTCATGTCTGGAGAACATGTTGGCCACTCTAGTCAAGCGATGTCGTTATCCTGAAGTAACTCATTCACAAGATGTGCACGATTGAGGCGCGAATTGTCGTCTACGAAGACGAATGCCTCGCCAATATGCTGCCTATATAGTTGCACTATCGGTCCGAGGACGGCATTCACGTATCGTACAGCCGTTATAGCGCCTTCCCTGACCACCAGCGGCGTACGTCGGTCCCACATAATGCCACCCGAAAACAGCAGGGAATCTCTACCTTGCTGCACTCGCTGGCAGTGTGTCTAAGGCGTTCCGCCTGACCGGGTTGGCTCCAAACACGTCTCCGACGATTATCTGGTTGAAGGCATATGCGACACTCATCGGTGTGGAGGTCGTGATGCCAATCCTGATCGGTCCATTCGGCATATTGTTGGGCCCATCTGTATCGCGGTACATGGTGTCGTGGTTGCAAAGATGGACCTCGGCATGGACGTCAGGCGTGAATTTGCGCATCATGCAGCCTATTGTGCACAGTTTGAGTCGTAGCACGACGTCCTGTGGCTGCACGAAGAGCATTATTCAACGTGGTGGGGTTGCTCTCAGGCTTCCTCCGAGCCATAACCCGTAGGTAACGGTCATCCATTGCAGTAGCAACCCTTGGGCGGCCTGAGCGAGGCATGCCATCGACAGTTCCTGTCTCTCTGTATCTCCTCCATGTCCGAGCAACATCGCTTTGGTTCACTCCAAGACGCCTGGACACTTCCCTTGTTGGGAGCCCCTTCTGACACAAAGTAACAATGCGGACGCGATCGAACCGCGATATTGACGGTCTGGGCATGGTTGAACTACAGACAACAGAGCCGTGTATTTCCTTCCTGGTGGAATGACTGGATCCGATCGGCTGTCGGACGCCCTTCGTCTAATAGGCGCTGCTCGTGCACGGTTGTTTGCATCTTCGGGCGGGTTTCGTGACATCTCTGAACAGTCAAAGGGACTGTGTCTGTAATACAATATTCACAATCAACGTCTATCTTCAGGAGTTCTGGGAACCTGGATGACGCAAAACTTTTTTTGATGTGTGTATATTGCATGATATCAGGAAAGTCTTTCCTGTTTAATATTGTTGTCGTTTTCTAACAAGCACCGACAGAAAATTCAAACGAAAATCATTTTCAGACTCGTAAATGAGTCTGTTCATCAACGTCATTTGTGTGTAAAACTCTGTAGTTGTATACAGTCGGCGTTTGAAGCTGCAGAGGCACAAGTTGCGGAACTAACAATACCTTGCAACACACGATTATGACGAGCATATTCACAGGAGTTACATAAATGAAGTATCGTTCGACAAAAAACTAAACATTTCCTTCAAACGACTTAAGTTAATACATGCAATACAAATAGAGTGATGTGTCTAGAAATAGAAGTTGCTGCGGTACCGTAAGCTGTTCCCCTATTCGTCATACACGTGTGTGTTTCGGTGGAGTAATCAAAACTCAGCAGAATGGAATAGTATGTTTACATGACTGGTCAACCTGTGGGCAGGTTGCATTATTTTCGGCATATACGCCTAAGAGAGCGGTGTTAAAAGCTGCAGTTACCACATTATTCAGATTTTTGCCACGATTTTTGGACCCGGCTGTGAAACATATATGAGGTAATTGTTAAGTTTTTATGAACTAATACCTCTTATGACTTGTGAATCTGCTGGTCATTATCGTTTGTTACAAGCTGTTTATGCATCGGCTTGTACTGCTGTAGTCTTTACTTTCAAATACCTGTTGTACAGAAAAACACTAATTTACAGGTAAATAACCTTGATGGTACTCATTTTTAATGTATTTTAGTCGTTAAAGCTCAGGTACTTCACCTCTTGGTTCAAATGTTCTCTATTAAATATAGGAAAGATTATTGAGTTTAGTGATCGAATAAAACTAAGTTTGTTGAATTTTGCAGAAAGCGTTCAAAATGAAATTGTGAAAAAGTGCCAGCACATACAATGGATGATTCAAAAGTAGTTTTAATTTCATGAGGGCTATGATTTGTCAACCTCCGACGGGCAATGAAATTAAAACGACAGTGAAAGTACGAGGCAGCTTAGTGCAGATTTGTTGCGCATTGTCTGCAGTAAGCCCGTCTATCGCGTTACTTCGAACTTGTCAGTTCTGAGCTCACAATGCGCGCGTAAAGATGCCTAGAAAATAGTAAAGGTCTTATATGTTTGTCCTATGTATACTGAGCGACAAGTGTTGCGTGTGAGCTCATATATGCCTGATATGTTGATTTCATCCGTGGGTGTACCCTGTGTTCTGAGCTTTTCCTGTGTTATGCAGTCTCTCCTGTGTCCATTTGATGTCCCTGTTTCTCTATCTGCGTGTTCTGCAAGGTCTTGTTTGGATAAGGACTGTTCATTCTCTTATCTTGAGATAGCGAAATTACTTCAGATATGAAGTGATGTGTTAACTTGTCAACCGCATCATTTAGTTGCAGATGACATGATAATGTACAGAGGCTCCTGCGCAGTCGTGTAACACAATTTTAAGGTAATGGCAACAACAAACAAAAACTGTCCTTAGATCCGATTTTCTGGATCAGTCATCACTTAAAACCGCCTTTATTCATTTCACAGATGTGAAATGAATAAAACCCTTAGACGATGCTACAAAGGTGCTCAAGCATGTATGGGTGATATAAAAAACAGTGTCTTCCGTAATAGACTGGTCTTATACCCAATAATTTTATCTGTAGACATGGCCAGCTAAAGAGTAGGAAATTCATATGATAACTGCTGTAATCTAATGTTACAGCGATGATACAGAATAGTGATACAAGAGAGACAATGGAGTACAGTATCTCGTCATTCCCTATTCCATGAAATGTTGAGGGTAAGATCAGTATTAAATTTACAGAGGATGTCTATATTGCACTCAGTAAGATACAGAGGGAAACGACGACATTAATGGGAATAGGTATGAGATAATTATTACGTCCAGACTGTTAAATATGTATGGTGTTCTGAAGTAGTTGAGCAGGCTACAAGTAATGGATACCACAGAGAAGGCTACGCCAGTGAACTGCAAATAACGTCGTGTTACTCTCAAGTACAACGTCCGGTGGGCTGACAGACGCTGGGCAAGTAGATGAGAGAACTATTCCTCCGTACCTGCTGATGTGGATGATGAAGCCGTCGTCGACGCCCCGGCTCAGCATGTCCTGCACGGCCTCCCTGGTGCAGATGCTCAGACCCAACACGTTCACGTCCAGGATGCGCTTCCAGTCTTCCGTCTTGCCAGCTGTTTCAACACAAACAAGCGCTTTTCAGGAGGAAAACATCGGCGAGAGTACAATTATAACATGCATGGATGTGTGTGATGTCCTTAGGTTAGTTAGGTTTAAGTAGTTCTAAGTTCTAGGGGACTGATGACCACAGCAGTTAAGTCCCATAGTGCTCAGAGCCATTTGAACCATTTTGAACCAAAAAATAATGTTCAGCTAAGGCTAATCGGTTACACAACAGGACTCTGTTGAGCCCCGACACGCATTCGTTCCTTCCGCTGCTCTAAGCATAACTGCCTGTCGTTTTCTATGGAGCAGTCAAGGTAAGTAGTGTAGTGGTAAGACACTGGACTCACAATCGGGAAGGCAACGGTTCATATCCTCACTCGACCATCCAGATTTAAGTTTTCGGTAGTTTCCGCAAAATGCTTAGGGTGAATACCGGGATGATTCCTTAGAAATGGTACGGTCGATTCCCATATCTGTCCTTCTCCAATGCAAGTTTGTGCCCCCTCTCTTAATGACTTCATCGTCGACAGAACGTTAAACTGCAAAATTCCTTTTTTTCTGTTAAGCTACGTTGAAGATCCGCCGATTTCGTCTTCGACTGGAGCGCAAGAATACGTATGTAGCAAATTGCTCGTCCGCTGACACTACGGTTATCAATTTTGGTGCCATTTATTATAACGTAGGACACAATTCAAGATCCATAAGTTGTCGCACAACGACTAATAGTATATTATTAAAGTGGAAGTTTTGCTTTTTATGACTAGATCTCCAGATTATATAGCTATCACAAGGAATAACGAAATAAATAAATGAATCAGGACAATCGAATAACACAAAAACAAATAAATAAATATAATTAAATAAACAGCACAAAAGGTAACGCACAAAATATAATTTTAAAAAACGAAATACTTGTCTAGCTGCAACCTGACACCAAAAATTCTAAAAACCATACATACGAGAAAATCAAGAGAGTTTCTCAGTTCAGATATTTAGGCGAAAACATTCAGGAAACTGACTTAGAAAACACTTGTTACAAATTCGTCAGCACGAATTGGAAAGAGGCTGCAGGCTTAGAAATACATCAGTAACAAACAAATGCACTTCGAAACACACCAAACTGAGGCACTATAACACGGTCTTTAGATCAAGGTGTTTTATGGGATCTGAAACACTCGTTTTAAACAGAAAGAGAGAGTTTTAAGAAATTAAAAAGTAAAGAGGAAAATTGTAGGTCTAAATTATACTGAAGAAGGAACGTGCAGACGAAGAGCAAATAAAGAACCTGAAAAGAATAACAGAATTTATTCAGATATGAAAAAAACGCAGGCTAAAATTCTATGGGTGTATTGAGAGCTGAAGCAACCAGATAAACTAGATGGATTTGAAACGAAACTCGCCTCGATGTTAAAACTGAAACAATAAAATGGATCGGTGTTGTAAAAGAAGACCTGAAGGAACTTGGAATACCACAACTTGATGTGCCACACGCAAAAATTTTAGACAGAAAATTCACGACTGGATAGTTGGCGCGGCAGTTAAATCCTAGAAGACCGGAACGGTTTCGTCTGACGAGTGGAAAAGCGCCCATTCCGAGAGAATGGAAGTGATATGGGCACAAGGAGAAGCTGAAACAAAACTCTATAAATACCTCTTGTTACTCTGATGAGCCAAAACATAATGACCACCTGCTTAAAAGCTTGTTTGTGTTTGTCCGTCTATGGAGCGATATACATCACAGATTCTAAGCATCAGGGAGGTATGTGGCATTAGATGAAATGAACTCGCAGTGCCATTTGAGTAATTTATTTGAAATTTTGAATGAATGAATGAAAAGCACAAGATCTATTATTTTATTATGGACAACGACAGGCTTTGAGTTATATCCGTCGTTAGGATATTCTTTTTATTCAAGAAGTGATAGACTGGATAGAACGATTTAAAGACCATCGCTGCTGCGTTAACTTTTAAACACATTCATGGCTGACCGTATCATAGTTATTTGTAGAAATAGTCCTGTTTCGGCCTGAAGGAGAACATCAGATTAATCGAATGTATGATATTCTCTATCAGAGAGAGTAGAACTGCTTACACGAAGCTGTAGGGTTTCGTAAATACAATCGCATACTTACACGTCAGATCGCTGTCAATGCCCAAGCCAGCGTTGTTAATTAAAATGTCGACACCAGACAGGTTTTCTTTGATCCACTTGAATGCTGCCACGATGCTGCTCTCGTCTGCTACGTCGCCCTTAATCGCGTGCAGTTTACCAGGAGCGTCCTTCAGTGCTAATGCCTGAAAAATATATGAATAAATAATTAAAAAAACAGCGGATGGAGCGGTGTGACTCGCAAGGTTCAAGAGTCAAAGCTGCAAGGAACAGCTGAGCATGGTTCACAGTAGGAAATGTCGAATGCATCCTTAGCCAGTGCTTGAAGTGACTACTTTAGAGTGGAAGTAGGTAAATGCTTCGATATCTTGAACGATATGCCTTACCTGAAATATGAGTACACAGTGTTTTCACCACTGCGTATCCCTAAACGGTAATAAGTAATAGCTGATATTGTACAAAATAAAATTTAAAAAATGTTTCTCATTATAATGATAAGACTCCTACTTCAGACTCAGTTACCTTCACTACACTCAGTGCTCCGTGTAAACAAATACGGTAAATGGCCACAAATTGTAATCGGGCTTTCCCGTCAAAAAGCCAAAGGTCAAAAAACAAACAAGACAGTTCGCGAACAGCCCAACTACCTACTCTCTACTCAGGAACAGTGCTCAGAGTGCGCAAACCACTACAGAGTGAAAGCCGAAGTCAAAAGTGAAATGAAAGTGAAATCTCTTTTCACTCAGAACTCCATCGACTTTCGAAGATTACTACTACCACCAACATAATGAGTAATGTCAGAAATACAGCGGCCCGGTAAAGGTTTCTGTTTACAGATGTTTACATTTCCTACCAGCAGGGAAACCTTCCACTTGAAGAAAGTGTCATACAGGTTGACTACTTATCTCAGTTATGGCTGTAGTTTCGCGACGAAGAAGCAATGAAAAAATGTTAAACAACAAATACAACTCAATATTGAAAAAGGAATGGTACAATGTCGGTTGACTGAGATGACAGCCCAGATACTGAAAGCAGAGATGAGGAGTAGAAAATATAACAGTATGGGGAAAACATAGTAGAAGAAATAAAGCAATTCTGGTGTCCAGAGAGCAATAGAAACCCGTGACAAGAGGGACATCTAGAGCAGATTCACTCACGTGAAAAGATTTCTGCTGCAAAAGATCCTTTCTTACAGTGCATATTCACACAGAACTGACAAAAAGTTACTGAAGCCGTACAACCGGAGCGCAGTACTGCTTAACAGAAAGAAACCGTGAGGAAAAATCCAGGAAAAAGGAAGACGTAATATTTTAAATGCAGTATCACAGAAGGGAATTAATCATTAAGAGCACAGGTCACCTAGGAACTGAACATGTAAGGGAATGCATTTACTTCGAAGGAAATCTAACAACAGAGGTAAGTGAGTTCGACCACCCTTCCGTTCTACAATACGGAGTTGTGTCTGTCCTGTCCTCCATGGAGGGCATTTATATGCAAATCACCGCATTAATGTACGGTCCCTGACTAAGTGTTGAGTCTAATAGCACCAGTCGCTGGAACAAAAGCATTTCTTAGAAACGAGATAATCCGTTAGCACGTGCAGTACTCATAGGGTCATATTACCCAAAGGTGAAATTGCCATATTGTACGTCCTGCCCTTACATATCACCGAGGTGCAAATGTGGAGTTACAACGAAATGATTAAAACACACTCGAATGAAACAGTGTACAGGCTTGACAAGAGCAACATCTGGGAATACTGCCTCATTTTCGGTGTATCCGCACTACAGTAGTCCAGCATCAAAAGCATCATATGCCAAATAATGGAGCAGGAACATCAACATCGTAGCAGTTCATTGGCGCGCTAATAACAACGTAACACTTCATCTCGGTGCAGGAAATTGATCGTTGGTAGCAGAGTGAAGGCGAATGGTGATACACCGAACATTTAATTTGACCCGCGGTTTGTCAGTCTGGAAGATTATAAAATCAACAGCAGGTCTGGCATAAAGGTTGTCCTGCGTAAAGAAATATACAGCCACATGACGGTAGTGTTTGGTTCTCTTTGGTGGCGGTAGCTCTGACGTAGTACGCCAAACATTCTTCATTCGGACTGCAGTTTTTGTGTCTTGGTCAGGAATTGCAAAGTGATAGACCTCTCTCTTTTCATACCACGTAACGTTTAGAATGAACTTCAGTACTGAGTTTTAGTTATATAGTTTTGATTAAGCACACAATTAGTTTCCTAGTTAATTAGATACATTTTCTTTATTTCAAATTTTGCATTTCAAGAAGCTTAAAGTTTTATTTCCGACACTGTTCACATGTGCAACACAGGGCCAAAATACCGTCAGTTTTGCTCAGCAACTGAACACGACATCTAAAGTAAACTTTATTTGAGGACAAATTTTTTTAAAATCAATTTATCCAGTTTTCGCAAATATAGGTAACTTACAACGGTAGTTCATAAAAAAATACGTTTGGTCACTGTTCCACACGCGTTCCTTTCTTACGTTTTCATCTTTAGTGAACATGTTCTCATCTGCCACAAATGTTTTTGCTGTCTGCATAATAACATGGGCTTCTTCCATCTGTTAGGGGGAAGGCCCACAGTTATATGCCTAGACAAAATGTTAGATTCTTCTTTGAAGGCACTCACGTAATGCTAACGAGCTTTAAAGTCGTCCAAAAGAACAGCTCCACCAGCCTACAGAGCCCACTCTTGAAAGTGACAGTTAGACGATACTGATCCACTGTCTCTAGCTGTGTCAAAACTTTTGAAGGTGACTCTAAGTCTATAGTTTTGGTGTTTAGTTTTCTTTGGGGGGGGGGGGGGGGGGGGGACTGCACCCTGCCTAACCTGCCTCATTGTAAGATTTCGAACGAATATAGCTACCACGGTCCATTAGTTTTCTAAAAGAATATCGACTGTGGTTGTAACAGTCTTCATAAATATTGTCCAATGTCCAGTCATCAACGCTCCATAGCACGCTTGTCGTGGTATTTTTGAAGATGAATGTGCTTATGCACTGTGACTCTTAGTTCCTTCAGTTGGTGGCCGTCACATTTCGGAACTGTTCCTTCACCACCATCAGACTCACAATCACTATTCCTCTTCAATGTGTCGGCGTGAATGTTTGCTTTATACCATGTAATCTGCATGAAAACGACCCATCCCCCACTACAGCTACCTCTCCCAGTGAGTGCAACGTATTCTTTCACGTAGCAGCTTATCAACGGCCATTCGATTTATTGGCTTTCACTCACTCATAGGTGCTGTTAGTACGTGGACTTCTCTATCAAACACACCAACGGTCTTGACTCTCGTTATGTGCACAGATACATCGATGTGAGGGCCGTAGAGTCACCTTCATACCGAACTGGCGGTTACATACTTAGTTTTACAGATGAATGGCATTTATAGCTACTCAGACAGGTCATTCTCAATTCTTAACGATGTATGAACTTCAGACTTTGTGAGTACATCAGGGGATTATTAAAGGGCCATTACTTTTCACAGTACATTCAAACGACCTAGTGGATACCGACGAAAGTTCCATGAGCCATTTCTCTAGTAATACTGTTATTTACAGAAAATACTAGAAAGTTGTAGCGAAATGCAGAAAGACCTACCGAGGTTGGCTCTCAACGTAAAGAAATGTAACTTACTGCAGATAAATAGGCGGCAAGACGCATTATTGTATTACTGCACGACTGCAGAACAATCACTAGAAGTAGTCACATCTATTTATTATGTGGAAGGATGTTCAGAAGGTATGCTCCATCCACATAGAAGATAAATCATAAAACACTCGTGAGCATGGAATCGGTAACAGATAGGATTGTTATAGGGAATTGGGAAGACCCAAAGAAGAGGAGCACATTTCTTCGGTGGTTCATTTAGTAAGCGCGAAAGCTACTCAGAGATACTCATCCAATTCCAGTGACAGATGTTACAGGAGAGTCACTATACTCACGATGAGTTTCATTATTAAAGTTTCGGGAACCTACGTCCGTAGAAATATGAACCAATAAACTGCTTGTTCCTACGCATATCTCACGGAAAGATGATGAAGACAAAATTAGAGATATTGGAGTTCAAACAAACGCTTAACAAGAGTCTTTCTTCCTGCGCAGCATTCGCAAAGGGAAGAAGGAAGAAGGGTTGAACGTTATTAACAGTGCATCTCCAACACACACCATAAGGTGGCTTGCGGAGTGTAGATACAGATCTAGGAGGTCATTGGGCCAATGGCTATTGTGTTCTGTAATCTGTAACAGTTAACATGGAACTGGAAGGCGTACAACAGAGAAAACTGCATGTGGAAGGAGAAGTACAGTACGCAGAACAAAGGAATGATTATTTTGCGTGTAATACACTACTGGCCATTAAAACTGCTACACCACAAAGATGACGTGCTACAGACTCGAAATTTAACCGACAGGAAGAAGTTGCTGTGTTTCGAAACTGATTAGCTTTTCAGAGCATTCACACAAGGTTGGCACCGGTGGCGACACCTACAACGTGCTGACATGACGAAAGTTTCCAACCGATTTCTCATAAACAAACAGCAGTTGACCGGCGTTGCCTGGTGAAACGTTGTTGTGATGCCTCGTGTAAGGAGGAGAAATGCGTACCATCACGTTTCCGACTTTGATAAAGGTCGGATTGTAGCCTATCGCGATTGCGGTTTATCGTATCGCGACATTGCTGCTCGCCTTGGTCGAGATCCAATGACTGGTAGCAGAATATGGAATCGGTGGGTTCAGGAGGGCAATACGGAACGCCGTGCCGGATCCCAACGGCCTCGTATCACTAGCAGTCGAGATGACAGGCATCTTATCCGCATGGCTGTAATGGATCGTGCAGCCTCGTCTCGATCCCTGAGTCAACAGATGGGGACGATTGCAAGACAACAACCATCTGCACGAACATTTCGACGACGTTTGCAGCAGCATGGACTATCAGCTCGGAGACCGTGGCTGCGGTTACCCTTGACGCTGCATCACAGACAGGAGCGCCTGTGATGGTGCACTCGACGACGAATCTGGGTGCAAGAATGGCGAAACGTCATTTTTTCGGACGATTCCAGGTTCTGTTTACAGCATCATGATGGTCGCATTCGTGTTTGGCGACATCGCGGTGAACGCACATTGGAAGCGTGTATTCGTCATCACCATACCGGCGTATCACCGTGCTTGGTGGTATGGGGTCCCATTGGTTACACGTCTCGGTCACCTCTTGTTCCACTTTGAACAGTGGACGTTACATTTGAGATGTGTTACGACTTGTGGCTCTACCCTTCATTCGATCCCTGCGGAACCCTACACTTCAGCAGTATAATGCACGACCGCATATTGCAGGTCCTGTACGGGCCTTTCCGGATACAGAAAGTCTTCGACTGCTGCCCTGGCCAGCACATTCTCCAGATCTCTCGCCAATTGAAAATGTCTGGTCAATGGTAGCCGAGCAACTGGCTCGTCACCATACGCCAGTCACTACTCTTGATGAACTGTGGTATCGCATTGAAGTTGCATGGGCAGGTGTACCTGCACACGCCATCCAAGCTTTGTTTGACTCAATGCCCAGGCGTATCGAGGCCGTTATTGCGGCCAGAGGTGGTTGTTCTAGGTACTGATTTCTCAGGATCTGTGCACCCAAACTGCGTGAAAATGTAATCACATGTCACTTCTAGTACAATATATTTATCCAATGAATACCCGTGTATCATCTGCATTTCTTCTTGGTGTAGCAATTTTAATGGCCAGTAGTGTAGGTAAGAAAGAGAGCAATGAGTGTCACCTAGTAGTTGAAAGAGAGAGAGTACAGAAAGAAATGGACTGAGTGGTTGGGTTACGGGAGGTGTGTTTTCTGGGGAACGCCCACCTTGACCCTGTCGACCCTCCTGGCCAGGCCGACGACGGTGAGTCCGTGTCTGAGCAGCGCCTGTGTGATGGCGGCGCCGATGCCGGAGCTGGCGCCAGTCACCAGCGCGACGCGGCCTGCGTACGTCTCGATGCCCATGCCTGCTGCTGTTGGCTGCACTGATGCGACTGACTACCAAGGCCGGCCCTACTCCCTTCATATAGACGCGATCTCCGGCGTCGGGGAAAAGTGCTGCGTCACCATCATTCCCCTCCACAGCGACAACTCGAGCTCCACCCGGCTACACTTTGACTGATAAGGAAGGCGGAGATCCGCACACTCCCTCTGGAACTACCTTATCGCCATTTGTCGGCCGGCTCCACAAGTATGCAACTTGACTGATAAGGAAAGCAGATCTGTACACTTCCTGTGGCCTTGTCTTACTGCCACCTGTCCGTCGCACATCTCACCAATGTGTCGGGTGGTAGAGGAGTAATGTAGCACGATAATGAACTAGCTGTGAAATACTGTGTTTTGAATGGCACTTAACTTCAAAAATTTAAATACCTCATAGATATCATTCAAACTAAAGGACTAGCCAAAGAAGCAAACTATGCTAGGATCAAGATTATGGAGACAGCATACTGAAGTGAAGCTGGTTGAAGGGACACTTGGAATGTGGCAGTGGATCATAGAGAGGATGCAGGCCGAAGGCATCTACGTTGTTGCATGACGGATATTCTGCTGAGTAGTAGTTTCTCGAACCAGCATTCCATATGAGCAAACCAACTGCTACTTTACCTGATGTTGCTCGCAATCAGGAAATTGGGCTATATACAGCTCTGTTTAAAAATAATAGCTGGATAATGCTGTAGAGACTAAATCGATGAAAGACCAAACTAACGAGAACCAGCAGAAATGAGAGTTAGCATTACAACTGGGATTAACGAAATAGTCGAAGGAATTCTGCTACCTAGACAGCAAAATAAGCCATGACGGATGGAGCAAGGAGGGCATCAAAAGCAGACTAGCACTGGAGAAAAAGGCGTTTCTGGTCATGAGAAGTCCGCTAGTCTGAAACATAAGACTTAACTTGAGGAAGAAACTTTTGAGAATGTACGTTTGGAGCACAGCATTGTATGGCAGTGAGACAAGGACTGAGGAAACCAGAACAGAAGAGAATCGAAATAACTGAGATGGGAAGCCACAGAAGAATGTTGAGAATTAGATGGACTGATAAGGTAAGAAATGACAAGATTCCCTGCAGAATTGACGAGGAGAGAAACAAATGGAAAACACTGACAAGAAGAATGGACTGGGTGATAGGACATCTGTTAAGGCATCAGTGGATAACTTTCATAGAACTAGAAAGAACTGTAGAGGATAAAATCTGTAAACTGTAAAGACTTAAACTGGGATACATCCAGCAAATACTGGAGGTTGCAAATGCTACTCTCAGGTGAGAAGGTTGGCACAGCAGGTGGCGGGCAGCATCAAACCAGTCAGAAGACCGATGACTCAAGAAAAACTAGGGTCAAGCTGCACAGCTCAGCTTTCATGTCCAGCACCTAACTCACTGCAAATAACAATCTGAATCTGTGATCCTGCAGTCAAATAGTCTATCCACTGCTGATTTTAGTGAATTAATAAAATAAAAAGATACACAAATAATTACTAAAAAAGATTCTATTCCAACGCCTTTAATTAATGCAGATGACAACACAGAATTATGTTCAGTAATGCTGATTCAAAAAAATTCCGGTAAGAGCGAGTAGAACTCACGCAATGAGGGTTCTATACAAACTCAGTTATGTGTACTGCCAGTTCATCGTCCAGGGAAATCGAGAATCCCGACGATTTTTGCTTGTTCTCGATATCGATATAGGCAAGGTATACGTAGGCAACGGCCTTGCCGCAGTGGATACACCGGTTCCCGTCAGATCACCGAAGTTAAGCGCTGTCGGGCGCGGCCGGCACTTTGATGGGTGACCATCCCGGCCGCGATATGCTGTTGCCATTTTTCGGGGTACACTCTGCCTCGTGATGGCAACTGAGGAGCTACTCGACCGAATAGTAGCGGCTCCGGTCAAAGAAAACCATCGTAACGACCGAGAGAAGGGTGTGCTGACCACACAGCCCTCCTATCCGCATCCTCATCTGCGGATGACACGGCGGTCGGATGGTCCCGATGGGCTACTTGTGGCCTGAAGACGGAGTGCAAGATATAAGTCAACCTATTTCCTGAGAAAAAGGGGTCTTGACAAAAGGACAGACAGATAATCAGATAACAAATTATTTTAAAAAATATTTTTTCGTATATATATATATTGGGGGGGGGATCAGTCTTCTGCCTGGTTTGATGTTGCCCACCACGAATTCCTCTCCTGTGCCAACCTCTTCATCTCAGAGTAGCACTTCCATTTGCTGTATGTATTCCAATCTCTCTCTTCCTCTAGCGGTTTTGAGTTCAGTCTAATACCATGGAAGTCATTCCCTCATGTCCTAACAGATGTCCTACCATCCTTTCCCTTCTCCTTATCAGAGTTTTCCATATATTCCTCTCCTCTCCGATTCTGCACAGAACCTCCTCATTCCTTACGCTATCAGTCCACCTAATTTTCGTCTGTAGCACCACATCTCAAATGCTTCGATTCTCTTCTGTTCCGGTATTCCTACAGTCTATGTTTCACTACCACACAATGCTGTACTCTAGACGTACGTTCTCATAAATTTCTTCCTCAAATTAAGGCCTAAGTTTGATACTAGTTGACTTCTCTTGGCCATGAATGCCCTTTTTGCCAGTGCTAGTCTGCTTTTGATGTCCTGCTTACTCCTGCTGTCATTGGTTGTTTTACTGCCTAAGTAGCTGAATTCCGTAACTTCATCTACTTCGTGACCAACAACCCTGATGTTAAGCTCTCGCTGTTCTCGTTTTTACTACTTCTCATTACTTTCGTCTTTATTCGGTTTATTCTCAATCCATATTCGGTACTCAGATTGTCCATTCCATTTAGCAAATCATGTAATTCTTGATCACTTTCACTCTGTCTAGCAATGTCATCAACGAATCGTATTGTTGATATCCTTTCACCTTGAATTTTAATTCCACTCCTGAACCTTTCTTTTATTTCTGTCATTGCTTCTTCGATGTACAGATTGAACCCGAGCACTTCATTCTTGGTCGTCCACTTTTATTATTCCCTCTTGGCTCTTGTACATATTGTCTATTACCCGTCTCTCCCTACAGCTTACCCCTGTTTTTCTCAGAATTTCGAATATCTTTTTACATTGTCGAACACTTTTTCCAGGTCGACAAATCCTATGAACGTGCCTTGATTTTTCTTTAGTCTTGCTTCCGTTATCAACTGCAACGTCAGAATTGCCTCTCAGGGTGCCTTTACATTTCCTAAAGACAAACTGATCACGCCAGCAGCGTTCCACCACTGGCTACTTCTCCACTACCTGAAGGTCGTTCCCACTAAAAGTATTTAATTATATATTCTCATGATCTACAGACACGATTTTGACTCAGCTTGACCATTTTTTGCACTAAACTATTATATTAGAAAAATATTTACAAGGTGACAATTATTGACCTGTATGAAAAAAAATCATCACAACTTCTGAACGACCTGCGTTAAGACGTTCAAACTGCACCGTCGGTAGCGGGGCATGATAGGAATTAATATGCGCAAGCGCACGCGCCTTGTTGTCGATCACTTGCAAGTGAAAATGTCAGGGCACAGTGTGCCTGAGCGTATAGCGCTTGTGAAGGCCTACTAAGCAAGCAATAACAAATGTTCAAATGTGTGTGAGATCTTATGGGACTTAACTGCTAAGGTCATCAGTCCCTAAGCTTACACACTACTTAATCTAAATTATTCTAAGGACAAACACACACACACACATGCCCGAGGGAGGACGCGAACCTCCGCCGGGACCAGCCGCACGGTCCATGACTGCAGCGCCATAGACCGCTCCGCTAATCCCGCGCGACCAAGCAGTAACAGCACAGCTGCGGCCCAAAGGAAGTTTGCGACCGAGTTCAAGCTGAAGACAACCGATCCAAGTGTGCTAACAATCAAGAATTTGATTCGCAGGTTTGAGAGAACGAGTAGTGTTCGTGATGACAGTGTTGGCCATGTCGGCTGTCCAAAAAAGTTGAAAACGCCTGAAAACATGGAGACGTCACGCGCTGTGTTTCAAACCAGCCCCAGGAAAACGATCAGACGAGCTGCACAACAGGCGGGAATCAGCCAGGAGACACTGCAACAAATTGTTGTTCAAGAACTGCGTCTCCTCCCATACAAAATCATACCCACAATCCATTAAGCCCCAGTGCCATGGAACAGCGGTTATGTTTCGTCAACACTGTTGTCCATAGAATTGACGAACAGGACTTCGATGTGAATATGATTTGTTTTAGCGACGAAACCTTGTTTTAGCGACGAAACCCACTTTGATTTGGATGGACTCGTCAATAAGCAAAATTGGTGAATTTGGGGGACTGAGAATCCGCATTTCTAAACCGGAAACTTTATTCACCCTCAAGGAGTGACCGGTTCATGTGCAATGTCCAGTTACGGAATAATCGGTGTGATATTCCTTGATGGCACAGTGAGTACCAAATGGTACGTGAAGATTTTGGAAGATGATTTCATCCCCATTATCCAAAGTAACCCAGATTTCGACAAGATGTGGTTCATGCAATACGGAGCTCGACCCGATCGAAGCAGGAGAGTATTTGATGTCCAGGAGGAGCATTCTGGCTCTGGGATACCCAGAGGCCACTGGCATGGGCCACGATTGGCCGCCATATTCTCCGGATCTGAACACATGCGACTCCTTTTTGTGCGGCTGTATTAAACACAGGGTGTACAGCAATAACCCCAAAACCATTTCTGAGCTTAAAACAGCCATTCAGTAGGTCATCGGCAGCATCGATGTTCCGACACTTCATCGGGTCATACAGAATTACACTATTTGTCTACACCACATCACCGCCAATAATGGCAGGCATATCGAACACGTCATAACCTATGTCTGCAGTGATGTTTACATGTTAAATAAAGTGTGTGCAAGTAGTTGTTTATAAACAGTTTACGTTTTTTCATGTAGTTCAATAATTGTCACCCAGGTTCGATTCACGGCGGGGT
This sequence comes from Schistocerca serialis cubense, assembly GCF_023864345.2. Classification (NCBI taxonomy): domain Eukaryota; kingdom Metazoa; phylum Arthropoda; class Insecta; order Orthoptera; family Acrididae; genus Schistocerca; species Schistocerca serialis. The sequence goes on along the minus strand of NC_064639.1, from coordinate 304,775,746 downwards.
CAGGGATTTTCTCTGCCTCGTGATGACTGGGTGTTGAGTGATGTCCTTAGGTTAGTTAGGTTTAAGTAGGGGACTGATGACCGTAGATGTTAAGTCCCACAGTGCTCAGAGCCAATAATTGTCACCCCGTAAATAAAGAAACGCTATAAACATTCTGTTACACTTAGACCATTCACAGTACACATAAGTAAAGGTTTGCTCAAAAATAAATAAGGCAGAATTCTTGTGCCAGTGTGCTCACGTTAAAAAACAACTGAATTTAGTTAAATACTGTTTAAACAATTATTTATGTCTGCTTGACAACAGCTTCTTTTGCCACTCTTTTCAAGATTTGTGTCTGCTAACACATGCAATTGGCTACTTCTTAAATTACCATGGTCTTTGATAGAAATTATATATATGTTACTTGCTAAATTGTAAAGTACAATAATGTATGAAATAATTATGTTCCAATCAGTTGCTGTGTTAGTGTGGAGGATACGATGTTCTGACAAACATCTGCATCAAGAAAAAGACGTTGTAAGACGTCATGGTCTCCTGACCTTCATTGCTTACATATTCCGCCGTCACAATCATATTCCGCACATCAAGACGCTTCATTCGAACCCAAACTCGATAAAATAAAGTCAATGATGTATGGATTCATTTAAACGATAGGCAAATAACTAGTAAATAGCAAATGCGCACCGAGATTGAAATACTCAAGGCTGGCGTACACACACATTCCAGACACGACGGTCACAGAAGCTTTTAGTTTGGGAGAGGCAGACCGCACACCAGGAGGCCGGTCCCTTCATAGGACAAGTCAGCCTATCTATGTCGGACGGCGACTGCCCATACAGCAGACAGCATTTGCCCGAGTGAAAGGCAGAACGACCCCGTGTTCGGCTTAAAAGCAAATTCCGCTACATTGTGTGGGAGCGCCCAGCCTAAGCATTCTTTACAAACATAGCATGCAGTTTCAGAGGTTTTCGCAGGGAGACAGCAAACGCCAAACGCCGATGCTACAGATTTACGGATTGGTCACCTTAATTGAAACGTCATTCTCCCATTTTAGAAGAGCAATGCTGATTGGCAGATGATGTTCCTGACGCCTTGAGCTGAAGGAGTAATGGAAGAGACCGAAAGATATACCGCTTCACGTCTGGCTTGGAGAGGCGCCGTTCTGTTGTTGCTCTTAGAGCGAGAAAACGTAACGAGAGCATGTGAGCTTGTACGTGTACTCAAAGAGCGAGGAACAAGTCTCTCCTCAGTACTTCACTGGGAGAGCACCTCTGTCGAGAGCGAATCGGAGTGCGACTCTATATTGAGTCCTTGCGATTAAGCATTGTTCACTGTGTTGGCTGCCACACTTATTGTGCGGTGTGAACGGACAGAGTTAAAATTAAACGCCTGCGAGCGAATTTTTGAATAGCATCGTGGTGCACTGGTTATCTGACCAGTGTAACACGCCAATAGTTAGACTAGGGGTGAATAAGAGTCCTTGACTTCATCAAGCTAGGGAGAGTTTGATTGGCAAAGGTCAATCCAGATAGAACGAGAGTTATCTTCTTTATCAGCAGCGAATGGTGCAGACAGCAGTCATTGCAGCTTACGGTATTGTGCACTACAGCTCTTGCGAGCCCCATATTTCCTCCACAACAGTACACTTCACTGCATTTCACACGCGACAGCCTCAACCATACCTAGCAACATTCTAACGGATAATTATTCAAGCTGAGTAGGTGTGGCTCTCAGCCATTCTGCCAAGTCAAAAACAATCTTAAACTTTGTATAGAAATTTCACTAGCGAATCCTATCCTTAAGAGGTAACTTCACATTCTGAAAAGAACCCGGAAATAACTTGTTCAGAATTTGTGCAAAATAAATAATAATTTTCGTTAGTTTCATGTTTTTTCTTACACTAACTAGCCCTACTACAGTACCCAAGTATCTCACTAGTTACGTAAGAAATTTTGTGAATTTTTGAGTCATTTCCTTACAGCGGATGACTCCAGAAGACATTTATTGCTGCCCACATTGTAGAAACTACTTGGTCTGACCTGCACGAGCGGCATCTAGTGACTGACTTTGTAGGATTGTAGAGGTTGATCAGGTAGACCACGTAAGACATAAACAGCCTTGTTTCTGCAACCATCATACCAGTGCCTTGTAGCCTGCCAGCTGCTTGTGGCTCCTTCAGGTATTGTGGCTGAGCTGCTGTTTTCCACTGTAACAGAATAAAAATACTCCATTAATCTGAACATTAGACACTATGAAACAGATATAAAACCACAAGTACTCTATTCTATAGAATGCTTTGTCACTCTTAAAGTAGGTGATAGAGAAAAAATAGAGAAAGAAGAAGCGAAAAATACTGGGACCCACCATGGACTAAAATGGCAACCATAAATTAAAAATCAACAAAAACTCTATCAAAAAAATTCCACAAGTTGTTGGAAGTCCCCTGCACAAATATTAATCCCTCCTGCCTCTATAATGTTCCATAATTGCGAAAGTGTTGCCCATGTAGGATTTTGTGCCTGGACTGCCCATCGATTATGTCCTACGTCGGGCGATCTAGGTGACCAAATCATTCGATTGAATTGTCCAGAATGTTCTTCAAACCAATCGTGAACAATTGTGAGGCTGAGAGCCAGAATGAAGCAAATGCCACTTTCTTGAAACAGAAAAACTGATCTAAAGTATAGTAAGTCACATAACTTATTGAATGTATATTTCTTGAAACTGTCAACATTATTATTTAAAGTAGACATTGGTGAAAAACAAATATCTTATCCTAAATATAACAGGACACAGTAGTACATATTTCAGACTCTTGGAGATGACCCACTATGGCACATATGAAACTGGTGGAATACAAGGTAACAAACACATTAGAGCTTCAAATTTAACTTCAATTATTTTAACTGCTACTTTATAAGCTGGTGGCGGAGAGCATGAGGAAGGAGCAATAGATGTAACCTTCAGTGTTTCTGCTCCTTTTCGCTGGTGAAATGTCAATAATTTTCCAGCTTTCTATTTCATTTAGCGAACAGTGGCATTTAATTTTCATTGGTTCAGATGCTTCAGAACGTCATTCATTTAATTTTCAAGGATTTCACCTTTTCACTATCTACTCTTTCCTTGTGCACTGAAAATTTACATTTTGTGTTTGATATCAAAAGTCTAATTGAATAATTTTTTTACTTAAAAATGATTATTTCCCTTACAGTGGTTTATGAGATCCACCTAATAATCTACTTAAAACAGTGATTTGGCTTTTCATTTAGTATATTCAATATTACTGAAGTCATTGACATTAGGGAGGGTAGAATGATCTGATTCTAGAAATTTTTGATCTAGTATCTTAAACTGAGTGTGGTGGGCAAGACAGTCCAACAGGGAAGTTATGTACTGGTTCCTGTGTTGCCCAATCATATGTGTCAGAATATGTTATTAAATGGTAAGCTTTTGTATTTACTGATTTCAGGTAAGATAAAAGCCATATCGTTCAGACTTTCGAACTTCCGCGAGGCACATTTACTGTCCTTGCATGTTTCCGCAGATACACGCTTCCCTCCTGAATTAACATACTCTTGACCCGCGTTTCTTTTCCTTTTTCTATATTTTTCATCTGCTTATGACAATTTTGAACATTTTCCCTTGTTTTTGGAACTATTTCACTATTTTCTTGCACTATTCAAGCATATTGACTGCTTACATCACTTGGCATGGGTCGTTTGTTCTGACTGGTTGCTTGGATATGGCACACTGTGATTTCGTAGAGAGGGTTTTCCTTACTCCGTTATTATATCGTGTTACAGGGATTTGGACCGAAACAACCGTTTCGTGAAGCAATTAACTCAGCAAACTATCTGCAGATGGCGTCAGCTTCAAAAACATGAAAAGTGTATTTGAGTCAATCTGACTCTCAGCCCTTCAGTTGTGGCCCAGTGACATGGCGTATTATCGTCCTTAAAAATTTCGTTGCTATATGGGATCACGAAATCTATGAATGGCTGCAAATGGTCTCCAAGTAGCCGAACAGAACCATTTTCAGTCGATGATTGGTCCAATTGGAACAAAGGACCCAGTCCACAATTGGAACACAGGACCCAGTCCATCCCATGTAAACGCAGCCCACACCCTTTCTGGGACCACAACCAGCTTGCACAGAGCCTTGTTGAAAACATGGGTTCATGGCTTCATGTGGTCTGTGCCATACCTACCCTCAGCTCTTATCAACTGAAATCGTGCTTCATCTGACCACGCCATGGTTTTCCAGTCGTCTAGAGTCCAACCAACATCGCCACGAATCCAGGAGAGGTGCTGCTGTTGAGAAAGGCATTCGCGTCGGTCATCTGCTGCCATAGCCTATTAACGCCAAATTTCGCCGCACTGTCCTAAGGAATGCGTTCGTCTCACGTCCCACATTGATTTCTGCTGTTATTACAGGCAGTGTTGCTTGTCTGTTATCAATGTCAACTCTACGCAAACGCCATTGCTCTCGGCCGTTAAGTGAAGGCTGTCAACCACTGCAATGTCCGTGGCGAGAGGTAATGCCTGAAATGTGGTATTTTCAGCACACTCTTCACACTGCGGATTTCGGAATATTGAATTCCCTAACGTTTTCCGAAGTGGGTTGTTCCATGCATTTAATTTTAACCACCCTTCCGTGCTCAAGCTCTGTGAATTCCTGTGACGCGGCCATAATCACACATATCACCTGAGTATAAACGGCAGTTCCACCAGTACACCGCACACAATGTGTACGCGATACTGCCGTCATCTGTGTATGTGTATATCGTTATACCATGACTTGTCACCTCGGTGTTTTTCGTACGAACAAATTTGATGTTATTCTTTATTGTCGTCTTAACTTAAAGTATTTGCTTTGTTCTGTTTTCCTTTACCCAGTTGAACGATCTCACAACTTTGTTTTCTGATAACCCATCCGCTAAGGCTTGTTTGACCATGCCTAGCTCTTTGTGTATTTCCTAGCTATCTAACGACAAGCGAACAACTCCGTAAATCATAGAACTGTAAAAACCTATTTACTATTGCACTGAGTGACAAGGCGCAGCACGCATTGTATTATGGTACACCAACGTTAATTTTAGTGATCGTCAGATAAACAAGTGGTTAATAAAACTGTTTTCCCCCATTTCAGTAGCGAAGTTAAGTTTGGGACATATGTACGAAAGCATCAATGTCATTTGCGTTACCTTCAACACTGTTGTGACTTTGCCAACATAGGGAATACTCTAATCTTTAATGCTTGAATATATACTAAAATCTCGTGTCTGAGTCATTAACAAAAACTATCAGTCAGTGTGCCAGCCAGATTATTTCCTATTGGGAGCACTAGTTCTTGGCGGCGGGTTTTATTATTAAAAGCAAAGAAGTTGTAAGAAAGAACGTGTTCTAGCATGTCACAAACTTAGTAGCAAATTATATCTTTAACACTTTGAATTCTGTAATTGTAATATAACGTTGCCATCACCCTTGGAAACACTGCCATTCCCATAATATTTCGGACACAGCCTCATAGAGAACACTGCCATACCCATACTATTACGCATATGGCAGTCCTATCGAAGATTTGCCCGAAATATCACGGGTGTGGCAATCTTTCTGAGATTGAAGGCAACATAATACATACATCAAACAAAGTTTTTCGTCACCTCGGTTCCAAGAGTTCCGGAACCTGTACAAAAAATTGGAATAGAGATCAACACAAACACCATTTTCATCCTTTTTACTGCTCATTAAAACCACACATTGCATGTGGTACCACCATACAGCGAGACCTTCAGAGGTGGTGGTCCAGACTGACGTACACACCGGTACCTCCAATACCCAGTAGCACGCCCTCTTACATTAATGTATGCCTATACTCGTCGTGATTCCTTCAGCAGGGCGTACGAACGATTTGGTCTCTCCATCAATATTCCAAAGACAATGGTGAAGGCGCAGCCAACTCCTGGCTCCTCCGCTCCTGATTTCAGCATATCCATTTATGATACACCCTTGGAACAAGTGGACCATTTCCTCTACCTAGGAAGTATACTGTCATCTAACTGCTCATCTGGAAAAGATATGGAGAATAGATTACGTGCAGCCCATGTATCATTTGGACGTCTTACAAAGCGTGTCTTCCTGAATAAAGACCTAACACTGTACACCAAACTGATGGTGTACAAAGCTGTAGTCATTTCCACCCTGCTATATGGTTGCGAAACCTGGACGTTATATCGCTGTGATCTGAAGAAACTAGAACGCTTCAACCAACAGAAGCTAAGATATATCATGAACCTGAAATGGGATGACTTCATATCCAACACGGCTGTTCTTGAGAAAGCAAAAATGTATAGCATGGAGGCTCTTATCAATGGGCATCAACTCAGATGGGTCGGACATGTCCAGCGGATGAAAAATGACAGACTTCCACGCCAAATGCTGTACAGCGAAGTGAGCACAGGTAAAAGGCCACGAGGTGCCCCTCTCAAACGTTATAAGGATCAGTACAAGAAAAATCTGAAAAACTTGAACATCGATCCGAGTAACTGGTCCACAATAGCAGAAGATCGAAGTCGCTGGCGCTCAGTTACCTCAAATTCTCTTCAAAACTTTGAGATGGAACGTCGAAGAATGGAGAATGACAAACGCCGGAGACGTAAACTCCTCCAGGCTCAGCCACGTCCTCCACCTTCCATCAAAAAATGGCTCTGAGAACTATGGGACAACATCTATGGTCATCAGTCCCCTAGAACTTAGAACTACTTAAACCTAACTAACCTAAGGACAGCACACAACACCCAGTCATCACGAGGCAGAGAAAATCCCTGACCCCGCCGGGAATCGAACCCGGGAACCCGGGCGTGGGAAGCGAGAACGCTACCGCACGACCACGAGCTGCGGACCCACCTTCCATCAGCTGTAATGTCTGTGGCCGCCTGTTCCACGCTAGGATTGGATTGCTAAGCCATCAACGACACTTCCACGCCTAAACCATGACAAAGGAAACTCAGGAGAGAAATGAAAACTCGGATACGAGTATCAGCTGACGACAACGACTACCCACAACTTCATCAAGGCACTGTTCGTCCAGATTGTCCCACTCCTCAAACAGCGATTCGGCGTAGATCCCTCAGAGTCGTTGGTGGGTCACGTCGTCCATAAACAGCCATTTTCAGTCTTCCCAGGTTGTTCCATAAGGTTCATGTCTGGAGAACATGCTGGAGACTCTAGTCAAGCGATGTCGTTATCCTGAAGGAAGTCATTCACAATATGTGTACGATAGGGGGCGCGAATTGTCGTCCATGAAGACGAATGCCTCTCCAATATGCTGCCGATATAGTTGCACTATAGATCGGTGGATGGCATTCACGTATCGTACAGGCGTTACGGCGGCTTGCACGAACACCAGCTGCGTATGTCGGCCCCACATAATGCCACCCCAAAACAGCAGGGAACCTCCACTTTGCTACACTCGCTGGACAGTGTGTCCAAGGCGTTCAGCCTGACCGGGTTGCCTCCAAACACGACTCCGACAATTGTCTAGTTAAAGGCATATGCAACACTCATCGGTGAAGAGAACGTGATGCCAATCCTGAGCGGTCCATTCGGCATGTTGTTGGGTCCATCTGTACCGCGCTGAATGGTGTCATGGTTGCAAAGATGGACCTCGCCGTGGACGTCGGGAGTGAAGTTGCGCATCATGCTCTTTATTGCGCACAGTTTGAGTCGTAACACGACGTCCTATGGCTGCAGGAAAAGCATTATTCAACATAGTGGCGTTGCTGTCAGGGTTCCTCCAAGCCATAATCCGTAGGTAGTGTAGTAGCCCTTGGGCAGCCTTACCGAGGCATGTCATCGACAGTTCCTGTCTCTCTGTATGTCCTCCATGTCCGAACAACATCGTTTGGGTTCACTCCGAGACGCCTGGACACTTCTCTTGTTGGGAGCCCTTCCTGGCATAAAGTAACAATGTGGACGCGATCGAACCGCGGTATTGACCGACTAGGCATCGTTGAACTACAGACAACACTAACCGTGTACCTCCTTCCTGGTGGAATGACTGATCTGATCGGCTGTCGGACCCCCTCCGTCTAACACGCGCTGCTCATGCATGGTTATTTACATCTTTGGGCGGGTTTAGTGACATCTCTGAACAGTCAAAGGTACTATGTCTGTGATACTACACAGTCAACGTCTATCTTCAGGAGTTCTGGGAACTGAGGTGATGCAAAACTTATTTTGATGTGTGTATTATGGACACGACACGAAGTGTTAATGGTATGAGGCAGATCACGACTTTCCTAACATCAAAACACTCATTTTAGCATTGCATGTTTCGTTGTTTTTCTTATATTGGTCCTCTATTATTAAATGTAGGCCTAAAATTTCTTCTCCTAAAGGCAAACAAGTCCCCGCCTAATCTACTTTCAATTATCCCTTCCATTCTTCGATAAAGTACTCTCACAGTTTTTTAGATTAATGCAGTCTTCGCTTATTGTACGGTATTTCCACATTTATCCGTTCTTCTCTCTTTGGAAGTCTGCTGTAACATCACCGTTGGGTAAATATCATTTATGAGATTGTATAGTTCTTGCTCTGCTTTTTGTGCGGATGCCCTCTTAGATTTTGAATTTCTTCTGGGCAACTATGAAGTTTTTCCATGTATGGTTGCCATCTTCTCGCCCCATCTTCTGCTTCCATTAAAAAAAATGGTTCAAATGGCTCTGAGCACTATGGGACTTAACATCCATGGTCATCAGTCCCCTAGAACTTAGAACTACTTAAACCTAACTAACCTAAGGACATCACACAACACCCAGTCATCACGAGGTAGAGAAAATCCCTGACCCCGCCGGGAATCGAACCCGGGAACCCAGGCGTGGGAAGCGAGAACGCTACCACACGACCACGAGCTGCGGACTGCTTCCATTACCTAATTACATTTTTATTAATATGTGTACAGCTTTAAAGTTTCAATTTCATATCTGCCGCTTGAAATACTTCGTCCATCTATTCTTCTTTAGGTGAGCTCGCTGAAACGGTTTTTGGTGAAAGGTAGGCTGAAACTTTCCAGTCACTGAACTGTGATTTCTGTTCCCGGTCAGAGCGACGAACCAAAGTTTGATCAAATATCTGCGCCGGTTAGACACAAAATAGTTTGACCACTGTCGAATCTTGCTTCCAGTAAGACTGCAATACCCTCAGGTTTCTGCTTCTACACACCAGCGAAGTAAAATGCCTGTTGTTAGAATTATTTGATAAAATATGGAAAACTGTAATCCAGGAATTTCCTAAGGTATCGTCTATAAGTATTCAAGAGTGTCTGTCCTAAGTTTCACACTTCCTTCATCTGCTGAAGTTTTCAGAATCTTAGATCTCGGATAGACATTTATGCACATACCCTCATCACAAAAAGCACAATTAGACGAACGAGAAGCGATTCTAATGTTTAAAGTTAACTGTGGATTAATATCTGAAATTCTCATGAATAGTTTTGATATTAACATACATCTTCGAGCTGGTCTCGATGCCAGTGAACCGTACAGACTACGTTTCAGTTTGGTGTTTTACAAAAACAGAGAACGCTATGAATATAAAAAATAAGAGAAAATAAACCTGCACCTCCTTCAAGCCTTCAGTGGCAAATTACGTTATTGTTAGTGTTATCATTTCGTCTAATATACTCAGTGTTGCCAACCTGCCAACTCTCTAAGAAGTGGCCAACAAGAAAAGCGTTTGGAGACGGAAGAAAAATGATTCCTATGACTACGGTAAACTGTCATCCGTTAATATGGACTGAGATGGTTTATTGTAAGCGGAACAATCGTTTAACCTATGTTCAGGTTTCAGAGTAACGGACGTGCACTGAATAACATGTATTAGCTTATACGAAGGCTATTCGGAAATCAATGTCCGATCGGTCGCAAAATGGAAAAACACTGTGAAAATCAAAAATGTTTTATTTGCAACAGTTAGATACACCTTCCAGCTACTTCTCTATATAGTCGCCGCCACGACTTAGACTTTTTTAGTGTACCAACTTCGCAATACCCTCGACATAGAAGGCAGGCGCCTACGCTTTCCGCCAATTCTCTACGCCGGGCTGCAGCTCGTTGTCGGTGCCAAAATGTCGTCTTCATAGCCAGCGGATCATACAAGCAGAGATGACAATCAGGGAACCACGTCCGGGGTGATCAAACACTTCAAATTAAAACGCAACAGGACCGTCTTCGTTGCTCCTTCATTGTGCTGTCGAGAATTGTCATGAAGGGCATACGTGACAGTTACGTTATGTGGGCTGCATGAAAGCAGGTGAAATCCCACGACAGGCCCTCATACTTGGCAGGAGACACTATTTTCTTGGTATCTATACGTGCTCTCTGTGCGCTGGCAACTGAAAAGAGCAATGTGATGTGATCGACGGGCATACCAGAGACACTGCCCAACACATCTGTGCAAAACTTCATCGGATTTTCACAGCGGTTTCCAGTTCGCACCCAATCGGACCTTACTTTCCGAACAGCCCTCGTAGCTTGAAGAAACAATATCGCTTTACAGCTGAGAAATGCTGAATTTAATTGCCGTACAGTGCATTTTGTTCGCTTTCACTGAAAAGCAACTGACTATGGTAGGACCAGTGATAACCTGTGATATGGCAGTTGTCAATGAACGAAAGGAGGCGGACATTCAAGAAATTATACAAATGCGTAACAACAACAACGGAATTATATGTTAATACCTTCAGCTGCTGGCGGGCGTTGATATATATCAACGGGGACAGGTGAAAATGTGTGCTCCGACCCGAACTCGAACCCGGGATCTCCTGCTTACATGGCAGACGCTCTATCCATCCGAGCCACCCAGGGCTCAGAGGATAGTGCGACTGCAGGGACTGTCTCGCTTACGCCTCCCGCGAGACCACATTCTCACCTTACATGTCCACACACACATTCGTAGTGTTCCTACCCAACACACATGTCCGAAAGAACAGACACCAAAATCCATATAAGTATATAGTTCTGGCAATACCGGCCATGACCTTCCTCTTCTGTGCTGATGCATACATACTACCCTAACTCTTACGAGAATGGTAAGAATGTTCTCCACGAGTAATGAGTGTGTTGGGTAGGGACACTACGAATGTAGTGTGTGGACATATAAGGTGAGAATGTGGGTCTCGCGGGAGGCGTGCTTGAGATAGTCCCTGCAGTCGCACTATCCTTCTTTCCCTCGGTGGCTCAGATGGATAGAGCGTCTGCCATGTAAGCAGGAGATCCCGGGTTCGAGTCCCGGTCGGGGCACACATTTTCACCTGTCCCCGTTGATATATATCAACGCCTGTCATCAGCTGAAGGTTTTAATACACAATTCTAATTTCGTTCTAGACGGCTGCAGGTCATCAATGGTGACTGTTCTTTCGAACATGTCCGAAGGAACAGACACCATATAGGTATACGAAATCTTGACGTCTGCCAGTGTTACGATTCGACCCGAAAATCTGAAGAATGGCCGCTAATGGTATCTCTGTACAGTTCAAATGCAAGCTCCGTGAAATGTAATTGAGAAATTACAGATCCTTTCGCAATGTTTCATCACGCTGACTCTGTCTCTTTATCTTACGACGAGAGGTAGATGTTTTTCAGATGACTATGATGTAGCAAATTTTGCTATCGGTTCAGGAACGACTGACCCGGATCTTACTGACAGTACAGGAGACATTACTCTAGTGTGATAACGTGGCAGCATCCTGGAGCAGTGGATTACAGCCGATGCAGGAGGAACCTATAACGTATGGTTTCCTAGTACGGTCGACGAGTGACGCTCTCGGTGACAGCAAGGCAGGAACTGCAAGTCGACATGACTCAGCAAGAGCTCCAGATGAAAAGCAGAGAATGCTCACTGATGAGTCCCAGCTCCAAGTTGCACTCTCGTTTGCTTCAGCTGTAGTAGACCACGATGTATGCCGAATATGAGGTGGAGCTTTTACCTTCGGAAGTGCTAATACTGATTCAGACAAGTTGGTCACTATGGCAGCAACGAAGGTGTCCACCTGCTGTTCTTGTGATTTCCTCCCTCTCTACTGATCTACTGAAGCGCCAAACAAACTGGTATAGGCAAGCGTATTCAAATAAAGAGATATGTAAAACGCCAGAATACGGCGCTGCTGTCGGGAACGCCTAAGAAAGACAACAAGTGTTTTGCGCAAATGTTAGAACGGTTACTGCTACTACGATGGCAGATTATCAAGATTTAATTGTGTTTCAGCATGGTGTTATAGTCGGCGCACGAGCGATGGGACACAGCACCTCCGAGGTAGGGACGAAGTGGGCATTTTCCCGTACTACCATTTCACGAATGTACCATGACTATCAAGAACGGCAAAACATGAAATCTCCGAGATAACTTCAACGCGACAGAAGTGCGACCCTTGCGCAAATTGCTGCAGATTTCCATGCTGGGTCATTAACAAGTTTCAGTGTGCGAACCATTCAACGAAACATAGTCGATAGGGGCTTTCGAAGCCGAAGGCCCACTCGTTTACCCTTGATGACAGTACCACACAAAGCTTTATTCGTCACCTGGACCCAACACCCACATTGGACTGTTAACGACTGGAAACATGTCGCCTGGTCGGACGAGTCTCGTTTCAAATTATATCGAGCGGACGGACTTCTACCGATATGGAGACAACCTCATGAATCCATGGAGCCTGCATGTCAGCAGGGGACTGTACAAGTTGGTGGAGGCTCTGTAATGGTGTTGGGCGTGTGCAGTTAGAGTGATATGGGACCCCTGATACGTCTACATACGACCCTGACAGGTGACATGCACGTGAGCATCCTGTCTGATCACCTGCTTCCATCCATGTCCATTGTGCATTCCGACGGACTAGAGCAATTCCAGCAAGACAATGCAACACCGTACACATCCATAACTCAGTATTAAGAAAACAGTCTTAATACTGAGTTAATTTATAGCATGTTATATCCTAGCCAGTAATGCCACCCGAGCCCGCTGCCAAAAAGGTTGGCAGCATCAAAGTCCGGACGCCGTCCGCATAAGCAGCGCCAGCGAGACAGGAAATCGCCGCAAGTCTGCGCGCGCCGCCGCTGGCTTCTGGCTTCTTAAGCGCTGGAGTCGCGAGCGCTAGGACAGTTCTGTATTCGCCGCTCAGTTGTATACTCGCCACCGAATTGTGTACTTGCTAGTCAGTCGTGTGTTCATCGCAGCAGAGTTGTTGTTTGTCGTCAGCCGACGCTGACCTAGCCGCTCCGACTCGAACTAGACAGATTTCTGTATACACGGAGTTCACTACTGTGTTGCTGTATCTTCGTTAATAAAGATAAGTACCGACTTTTATTTAATCAGAGTGTTTGGGTTTTCCTCTTTCTGTTCACTGTTCCAGCGGACCGGTCGGCCCGCTATTAAAAGTGTGGCGGTGACTTCGTAAGCCGTTTCTACAGCGAATTGCTTGTCGCTACGAACGCCGCCACAAAATAGCAATCGCTGTTTCTCCACAACCGTGTTGTCCAAACATCCATAATTGCTACAGAGTGGCTCCAGGAGCACTCTTCTGAGTATAAACACTTTCTCTGGCCACCAAACTCCCCACACATGAACACTATTGAGCATATCTGGGATGTCTTGTAACGTGTTGAGAAGAGATCTCCACCCTCTCGTACTCTTACTGGTTTATGGACAGCCCTGCAGGATTCATGGGGTCGATTGCCTCCAGCACTATCTCAGACATCACTCGAGTCCATGTCACGTTGTGTTGCGGCATTTCCGCGAGCTCGTGGGGGCCCTACACGATATTATGCAGGCGCACCATTTTGTTTCGCTCTTCAGTGTATAATGAGATGTGGGACCAAATGCGGCATGTAAAATACAAAGAATCCTATAGATTCACTTATTACTGGCAAAAAGTCGAGCTTAATAAGGAAAAAAGAAGGTGACCATTTACTGGAATTGAGCGTCAATATTTCCCCAGCGAGTTATATTAAATCATTAGAGAGCTTGTGTCGGGGACGGCAGGAGATGGAATTAAAGGAGGTGTTCCAGAATTCGCCTTGAGTGATTTTAGAGACAACGGAACAGTTAAATCTTGATGTTCGGTTAGGATTTGACCGAAGGTAAAACAATCCGCTAAACTCTTAATGGCTCACCCGCATATGCACTCTACTAGCGTCCGCCTCGATGACTGAGTTGACGCCGGCACGGTAGCTCAGCGTGTTCGGTCAGAGGGTTAGCTGCAATCTGTAATAAAAAAAAAACTGAATTAATTTATCAACGACGAACTTAAAAGGGTGTCTCGCGACGTACGCCCCGAGCAAATGCAACGAACGAAAACGAACAAAATGAGATTTTTTTTAAAAAAAGTGGTCATCGTCACGGACTATCGTCCTACGGGCCCGGGTTCGATTCCCGGTTGAGGCGGGGATATTTCTTCGCTCAGGGACTGGGTGTTGTGGTGTCTTCATGTCATTCCCATCCGGCGCGCATGTCGCCCAATGTGGTGTCGAATGTAATAACACCTGCACTAAGGCGGCCGGACCTGCCCCGCAAGGGGCCTCCCGGCCAATGACGCCAAACGCTCATTTCCATTTAATCTAATTGTGACCTAAGCGTAGTCTTTTGACGAGTTTTACAATATAATGCCACGAAGACGTCATTCAGATGATGTTATGTAGGGCAGAAACCTTGAAAATCTTGAAGCAAGTACACACAAAACGTCGTCTAGTTAGTGTTGAATACGACAGATACCAAGGGAAACTTCAAGGATTTTGCGACTGTCGCAAAGCACAAAAGAAGTATTCTTCATTCAACAGTGCGTGCTAGATCAAGAGTAACTACTCCACATATCTGAAAGTAACTACTCGATAATGTGTAATGGTACATACAAGATATCTGCCTATGAATCATGTAACTCCCTTACAACTTATTTTCCCAAAAAACTTTGTACCGTGGCCTGAGACCAGCTGGTCTGTATTTGTGAAGTACGGTAAAAGTGATGCTCCCTTACAGCACTGCAGAGACTAATTTGTTTAGTGGAGAATCAGTAACGAATGTGGTGCAGTTGCGCAAACAAGACAACAGGGTCCAAGTGGACTGTGTAGATTTTGAGGACGACAAAGTATTAATGAGATGGAAGAAGAAAAGAAACAACTAGATGGCCTAAGAAAGCCAGCCAGCCAGAAGGTTAGGAATGTGGATAGCTTACAGCAATACACACTGAATACCACTGGGGATTGAAAAACGCCAGAAGGCATCGTTCATAGGTGCACAATTTTAATTGCTAATACCTGGGCGAATATATAGCAGGAATAAACAGGTCTAGTGAGGGAATAATTTTCAGGTTCAAGAAGATAAGCTCTGTCTTCAGTAGGATAAGAGATGTATGTAACAGAAACAATATGTCTACGGACGTAAAAATCAGGCACGACAAGATAATGGCGAGAAATGCACTACTGTATGCGTCAGAGACTTTAGAACGACATACTGCAGAACAGAAAGGATGAGAAAAATCAGGGATGACCTTTTCTGGACCATAAAGAATTAGGGGAAAGACGAAAAAGTACAAGATTTGTGGGACGTGCGATCAGGATGAATATGGACAAAATGGAAAAACAACAGTATTGGAGGCATAAGGTGGGCAAGAGGCAATAAAGTAATCGAGTTTTTTGTTGAATTCAAAAAGGACTGTTCTCAGGTGAGGATCAATTTGGAAGGGGAGGAAAACTTGAGGAGGATATACATACCGACCCGTATGCCAGATATCAACGACAGAGAGAGATACAGGAGAAGGAGAGAGAGTCACTAGCAAACAGGAAGAATAGCAACAGAAGGTGAATCTGAAGATCTCTTAAGAAGAACGAGAGAGAAGAAAATAATGATATGTTCTGAGAGGAGGGGTGGAGGGACGGGCAGATTCCAATGCTTGAGGGAATACCTAATGTGCATCATAGACTACAATCAATAACGAAAGTAGAAGATCAAAAAGAAGGCTCAGCATCGTCGGGATTGAACCTTGAATAAAGGAAGGAATGAGTTCCTCACTGACGAATCCCGCTTCAGTTTTGTGAATGGCTGTCGTCGTACATTAATCTGGAGGGAGAACAGTTGTGAGCCGCAGAATCATCCAGTAAGAAAACTAGTTGGGTGGGGGCGGGAGCAGGTGTAGAGAGGTATCAAGTTAGGTGAAAGCATGGGGATGCCCATCCTCACTGATGATCACCGCCAAGGACGTGTCCATTGTGGCGCACGGGAGGACACTTTTCTCCAGTGAGTCCGACTGTACTCGTAGTCGAGCAGTAGCGTAGTGATAAACACAAAAATCTAATCTCAATGACTGCGAAAGTGGAGTATTTCCACACACAATTATGCGCCATTGACATCAGCTTTTCCACCCGCAAGCATTATATGTAGGGTGTTAAAAGAAAGTATTCCATATTTTGAGAGGTGGTAGCATGGACCGAAATAAGACAGTAACGTCCAACAACGTGGGCTGTAAAATGCATACCCCTTAAGAACTAAGAGTTCTTCATCTTCGCGACTCTGAAACCTTTCAGAAGCCTGAATAATCAACTTTTACAGTTCGGACCGATGCGACATGTACACGAAGAGTGTCAGTGTGGTTCTGGAAGGTACCGGGAGGGATGTGAAGCCATGCTGCCTCCACTGCCGTGACCAGCTGCGCTAGTTTCTCGGCTGAGGGTCCATGGCGGGAACAGCCCGACCGAGGTGGTTCCACAGATTTTCTATTGGATTTAAATCCGGGGAGTTTGTGTGGCCAACGGATTAAGGTAAACTCATTCTGGTGCTCCCCAGACGAAGCACCTACACTACAGGTTGTGTGACAGTCACATTGTCCCGCTGATAGATGCCACCGTGCCAAGGATAAACAAATGTCGTGTAGCGGCAGACATAGTCACCAAAGATAGACACAAACTTGCATTGATCCACTGTGCCTTCCAGGACGACAATATCACCTTGAGAATGCCACGAATGGATTCTCCAGACCATAAGCCTCCATCCTGGTTCCAGGGTGTTTGCTTTAACATTTCATGCCAACGTCAATCTGTCCGATGAAGTATAAAACTTGATTCATCTGAAAAGATCACCTATCGTCAGTGTGGTACTGGCATACTAATTCCAGTCTTCGACACGGGTTAAAAGCAGTTAGTGTGGATGCATAGCCAGGCACCCGCTGCAGAGTCTTATACTCAACAACGTTTGTGAACGGGTCGTTGACGGGACACAGTTCATCTGGGTGGTCAACTGCACAACGGTTGCACGTCTGTTTGCACGCACAAATCTCTGCAGCTGACATTCGCCCTGGTCATCCATGCCCCCTGGTGCATTACAGTGGCCTCGGTGACAGCTTTGGGCAACGTCATTTTGCCATACATAGTATACTTTAACCATGATGAACAGTTTACTAATTTAGTCGTTTCAGAATGCTTCCACCCTCGACCTGCAAGCCAATGATCACGCCCTTTTGGAAGTCAGATAAATTATTCCGTTTCCACCACATAACATCGGCTGCACTGCTTCCCACATTCTGCCATCGCACTTTATATACCACCCCAAGTGCTGCTATCTGCCGTCTATGAGTGGTTTTTACACGTTGACGTCGAACTAAGGCAGTAAACACGTTAATGTGACTCTTCCATGTACCTTCTAGTGGAAGCTCTTTGCTATTACGAACGACTTACAGAATACAGTGAACAAATGAGGACACACACCTGTATTGTTCTCCGTGGCTACAGTATGCAGCAAATATCTGTTAGTGTTACTATTGCGAACCGTATTCACAGTTCTGGGTAAGTGCAGTGCATACGTTGGTTCCAATAGAACCAACAAGAACAAGACCTAGAAGATGATGTATTCCGACTTCTAGATGTACACAATCGAACAGTTTTCCCCATAAATACGGAAGTATATGTTGTGATAAGTTTGTGAAACGGTTTAACACTGCGTTTTATCACTGCACTTACCAACGTAATGGAATCTTATTATTCCACGGGAAGCGGCACCTGATTTATTTACTCAAGCGTTCACTGCATTCTGTAAGTGGTTCGTAACAGCAAAGAGCTGGCAGTAGAAGAGATGTGATTCGCAATCGTGAAGATGAACAAGTGCTCATAGCTCTTAATGCACTAGTGAGAGATGCCGCTTAAAGAATGTCACCAGTAAATTTTTGGATTTATCTGTATAATATAGTGCGTAGCAAAACTGAAGAAAATCTGGTAATTTGATATCTATTAATAGAGCTTAAATTTATACTCTGTAGACGAACATAAAGAAAATATCATGATCTGTCCCAATATTGCACCACATTGATACTGTATTCTTATTATGGTCGTAGGTGAAGTTCCGGCAGGTAAGTGTGATTCTCAGATTTTGCTTATCGTTTCTGGGAATTTACGCACCAGGAGAACCTTCACGGGTCTCATAAAGCTGTAGGGCAATGAGATACGTCTTTACAGTGCAGGCAAATGGGAAATGCGTGCTAACTGAGGATGACGAGCCATTTTCGCTTATCACATAGGACGCAGCAGGCTGCTTCGTCACCACGTTATAAGCGGCAGATAGCGCAAGTGGCCATGAGTCAGCAAGACTCGCGCCGGGAAACGGCGGCTCGCGGCTGCTGGCAGTTTCGTGTTACACTCATGCTCATAAATTAAGGATAATTGCACAATGTGGTGCCACACAAGGTGGCACTACGCAAAACTGGCGCTAATAGCATAGGCACAAGGGAACACACACGACACAGATCTGTAAGTCCACGGTATTGGTGATAAGTTGAGAAAACCGTCCCGAAAGACATGTGCTACAAAACATCACTGTTTCCTGCGCATGTACCCCGACATCAATATGGGATATGATCACCATGCACACGTACACAGTCCGCACAACGGGTTGGCATACTCTGGATTAGGTGCTCGAGCAGCTGTTGGGGATAGCCTCCCATTCTTGCGCCAGTGCCTGTCGGAGCTCCTGACGTATCGTAGAGGTTTGAAGACGTGCAGCGATACGTCGACCGAGAGCATCCCAGAGGTGCTCGATGGCGTTTAGATCTGGAGAACAGGCAAGCTACTCCATTCGCCTGATATCTTCTGTTTCAAGGTACTCCTCCACGATGGCAGCTCGGTGGGGCCGTGCGTTATCACCCATCAGGAGGAAGGTGGGACCCACTGCATCCCTGAAAAGGCGGACTCACTGGTGCAAAATGACGTCCATATATATCTGAACTGTTACAGTTCCTCTGTCAAAGGTATGCAGGGGTGTACGTGCACCAATCACAATCCCATCCCACACCATCAAACCATTACTTCCATACAGATCTCTTTCAAGGACATTAAGGGGTTGGTATCTGGTTTCTGGTTCACGCCAGATGAAAACCCGGTGAGGATCACTGTTCAGACTGCACCTGGACTCGTCTGTGAACATAACCTGGGACCACTGTTCCAGTGACCATGTACTGTGTTCTTGACACCAGGCTTTACGGGCTCTCCTGTGACCAGGGGTCAGTGGATTGCACCTTGCAGGTCTCCGGGTGAATAAACCATGTCTGTGCAGTCGTCTGTAGACTGTGTGTCTGGAGACAACTATTGCAGTGGCTGCAGTAAAGTCCAGAGCAAGGCTACCTGCAGTACTCCGTGGCAGTCTGCGGACACTGATGGTGAGATATCGGTCTTCTTGTGGTGTTGTACACTGTGGACGTCCCGTATTGTAGCGCCTGGACACGTTTCCTGTCTGCTGGAATCATTGCCATAATCTTGAAATCACACTTTGTGGCAGACGGATGGCCCGTGCTACGACCTGCTGTGTTTGATCAGCCTCCAGTCGCCCAAGTATTCTACCCCTCATAACGTCATCAATATGTGTTGTCTGAGCGATTTTCAACACACAGTCACCATTAGCACGACTGAAAACGTCTGCAAACTTACTCGCTGCACCGTACTCTGACATGCACCAACACACCTCTGCGTATGTGGACTGCTGCCAGCGCCACCGTGCGACGACCGCAGGTCCAATGCACCGCATGATCACACCCTGAGGTGATTTAAACCCGCAAACCGCCCACAGAGCGTTGTTTCACCATGTATCAGTATTATCCTTAATTTATGAGCATGAGTATAGTTGCGCCGGGTACTCCACTGGTGTCAACTACGGCAAACCATCGCCTGATCGAATCCTCGTGATGGAAACTGTTTCACTATCAGTCTATTGCAGGAAAGGAGAGCATGAGGCGCCGGCGTAAAGATCCTGATCACCAGTATTTGCGCCAATGTCTTACGGCAGTCGCAACCTAGTGTGCAGCCTGCGAGGAAGTACAGTGCGCTCTATGTGGTGTAACTAAATGGTTACGTCAACAACTGCTCTTTTGCGTGTATATAGTGGTCTAGGGGTAGCGTCGGTGAAGATGCTGGCACGGTAACTCAGTGTGTTCACACACATTCTGCCAATGACTTTATCAAAGAAGGTGGAGGAGCAGACAGAAGTTCAGGGCACTCTCTTGTCCTTGGGATGGGAAACTGCCCCTAAAGGCGGAAGAAGCAGCAGTGATCAAAGGCATGAGGATGCAGATGGCAACGGAAACCACGGCGTTAACGTGTATCCACAGGAAATGTGGCCTATAATTGAAAAAAGACATGATCTCTCCATTGGCAAAAGATTCCGCAATAGTCCCCCATTCGGATCTCCGGGAGGGGACTGGCGAGAGGGAGGTGACCATGAGAAAAATTTTGAATAACCAACTAAAGGATAACATTCTACCAGCCGTAGCGGGGAATGTCAGAAGCATCAACGTGGTAGAGAAGCTAGGAAATCTGAAAAGTGGGGGTCAGTGAAGTTAAATGAAAAGAAGACAAGAATTTGTGGTCAGATGAGTATAGGGTAATATCAACAGCGGCAGAAAATGATATAAAGGGAGTAGGATTCTTTATGAATAGGAAGGTAGGGCAGAGAGTGTGTCACTGTGAAGAGTTCAGTGATAGGCTTGTTGTTACCAGGATCGACACCAAACCAACACCTACAACGACAGTTCAGGTGTGCATGCCGACATCGAAAGCTGAAAATGAAGAGATAGAGAAGTATATGATGATATTTAAAGGGTAACACAGTATGTAACGGGAGATAAAAATCTAATAGTCATGGGGGAGTGGAATGTAGTTGCAGGGGAAGGAATAAAAGAAAAGGTTACGGGGAATATGGGCTTGCGACAAGGGATGAGAGAGTAGAAAGACTAATTGAGTTCTGTAACAAATTTCAGCTCGTAACAGCGAATACTCTGTTCGCGAACCACAAGAGAAGGAAGTATACTTGGAAAAGGCCGGGTGATACAAAAAGATTTCAATTAGATCACATCATGGTCAGACAGAAATTCCGAAATCAGAAACTGGATTGTAAGGCGTACCCAGAAGCAGATATAGACTCAGATCACAATATAGCAGCGATGAAGAGTATGTTAGTTTAAGAGATTAGTCAGGAAGAATCAATACGCAAATAAGTGGGATACAGAAGTATTAAGGAATGTTCTGTGAGGCTATAGAAAAACCAATAAGGAATAGCTCCGTAGGCAATATAGTTGAAAACGAGTGGACATCCCTAAAAAGGGCAGTCTCAGAAGTTGCAAAAAAAAGGTAACTGTGAAGAAACCATGGGTAACACAAGAAATACTTCAGCTGATCAGTGAAAGAAGAAAGTGCAAAAATGTTCAGGGTCCTTCAGGAATACAGAAATACAAGTCACTCAAGAATGAAATAAATAGGAAGTGCATGGAAGCTAAGACTAAACGGCTGCATCAAAAATGTGAAGAAATCGAAAAAGAAATGATTGCCGGAAGGACTGACTCAGTACAGGATAGGCAAAACAACCTTCGATGGCATTAAAAGCAAGGTTAGTAAAGTTTAGAGTGCAGCGGGAATTCAACTGTAAAACGCAGAGGAGAGAGCGGATAGGTGGAAAAAGTACACTGAAAGCCTCTATGAGGAGGAAGTTTTGGCTGAAGCAATAGAAGAAGAAACAGGAGTCGGTTTAGAAGAGATATGACACCCAGTATTATAATCAAAACTTAAGAGAGCTTTGGAGGGCTTAAGATCAAGTAAGTCAGAAGGGACAGATAACATTCTATCAGAATTTCTAAAACCATTGGGAGAAGTAGCAGCAAAACGACTACTCACGTTGGTGTGTAGAACGTGTGAGTCTGGGGACATACCATCTCATTTTCGAAAAAATGTCATCCACTCAATTCCGAAAACTGTGAGAGCTGACAAGTGCGATAACTATCGCACAATCAGCTTAGCAGTTCATGCATCAAAGTTACTTACAAGAATAATGCACAGAAGAATTGAAAAGAAAACTGAGGATGTATTACATCAGTTTGCCTTTAGGAAAGGTAAGCCACCAAAGAGGCAATTCTAAGCTTGCAGCTGATAATGGAAGCAAGACTAAAGAAAAATCAAGACATGTTCATAGCACGTGTCGACCTGAAAAAACCGTTCGACAGTGTAAAATGGTGCAAGATGTTCGAAATTCTGAGAAAAATAGGGGCACGCTATAGGGAGAGACGAGTAATATACAATATGTACATCAGCCAGAGTGAGTAACAAGAGTGGACGACCAAGAACAAAGAGCTCGGATTAAAAAGATTGTAAGACAGGGATGTAGTCTTTCACCCCTATTGTTCAATCTCTATATCGAAGAAGCAATTATGGAAATAAAGGAAAGGTTCAGGTTTGGAATTAAAATTCAGGGTGAAAGGATATCAATGATACGATTCGCTGGTGACATTGCGATCCTGAGTGAAAGTGAAGAAGAATTACATAATCTCCTGATTGGAGTGAACAGTAGAATGAGATCGGGATATGGATTGACAGTAAATCGAAGAAAGACGGAAGTAATGAGAAGCAGCAGAAATCAGAACAGCGAGAAACTTAACATCAGTACTGATGGCCACGAAGTAGAAGAACGTAAGGAATTCTGCTACCTAGGCAGCAAAACAACCAATGAGGGACGGAGCAAAGAGGACGTCGAAAACAGACTAACACTGGAAAAAAGTGCATTCCTGGCCAAGAGAAGTCTATTAGTACCAAACAATGGCCTTGATTTGAGAAAGAAATTTCTGAGAATGTACAATTGGAGCATAGCATTGTTTGGTAGTGAAACATGAACTGTGGGAAAATGGGAACAGAAGAGAATTGAAGCGTTTGAGGTGTTGTACTACAGACGAATGTTGAAAATTAAGTGGAATGATAAGGTAAGGAATGAGGAGGTTCTGCGCAGATTCAGAGAGGAAGGGAATATGTGGAAAACACTGACAAGAGAAGGGATAGGATAATAGTACATCTGTTAAGACTCCAGAGAAAGACTTCCATCGTACTAGAGAGAGCTGTAGAGGAAAAAAAAACTGTAGAGGAAGACAGAGATTGGAATACACCCACCAAATAATTGAGGACGTAGGTTGCAAGTGCTATTCTGAGATGAAGATGTTAGCGCAGGAGATAAATTTGTGGCGGGTCTCATCAAACCAGTCAGAAGACTGACGACAAAAAAAAAAAAAAATATTCGTGTTCCTTGTGACGTCATGTAATGTGTATTAGTTGGCCATAGTACTATTGCATTTGGGGATTGAGGCTGCCTCGATCAGTTTACCGTCAGTCAGCGCTTAACTGCGGTTCGTAGTACTCGTATTTACACAACTGATTTGAAAGCATTGCCTTTACGATGCGTTTCCCTTGGTCACCACTGTACCTGGTTACTGTAACGGCACTAACTGTTCCAATAACTGCCAAGTGCAGTAATATCGTGGCTGAGTAGTAAGTACTTAATCCTCCTGTTTCGTTCCCTTCGTGTGTCGTTCGTGAAACGGAAAATTAAAAGAATTAAAGCACAAATAACAGCAAGAGTTCACGAAGCTTTACCTGCTATTACAGTACAAGCTCGAGACATCAGTCTGTGACATAATAACAAATATACAAAGGTGCAATCAAAAAATGATCACTAAACTTGTCGGTGATGGTCTAAATGAATATATTCAACAACGCACGATCAAGGAATATGTTGTGAGATATTATAAAGACATCTGCACAATACCGAACGTAGAAGAGACAACGGCAGCCTACTTTTGATCGGCAGCACGTCGTGTCTAGACTCAAGTCATGACGAAGAACTGATCGCTAATGTAAAAAGTGAGGATGTCAAACATACCAACACCGACGCTCCCAAGAGGAAATCTTCTGGATTAAATGGACAGCCTGTTGAATTTTACGGTAAGTTTCGCGATATAATACGAAAGGAACTCACCGCAAAGTACAATGAATTCTTAGCAAATGTCTTCCCCCCACCCCACAATTTTCGGATGGAATGATATTTTTCAAACCAAAGACAGATCAGCATAAAAGGATGGGAAATTTCCGTGCTCTTACCCGGCTCAACGGTAATGCGTGTCATAATCAATAAAATAAATCGAATACTCCGTAAATTAATTGGACCATTCCAACCCAGCGCATCTGTAGGAAGGTCAACAATAAATATTTTAATAGCCGCGCGGAGTGGCTGCGCTGTCTTAGGCGCCATACTACGGATTACGCGGCCGGAGGTTCGAGTCCTCCCTCGGGCTTGGGTGTGTGTATTTTTCTTAGCATAAGTTAGTTTAATTTAGTTTAAGTATTGTGTAAGTCTAGGAACAGATTACCTTAGCAGTTTGGTCCCTTAGGTATTCACACACATATTTTTAGTTGAGAAAGAGATACTGTAAATTTAACTTGGATGTGCAAGAGATGATTAACAATAGCTTTTCTAGATTTTGATACAGCCTTTGACAGGGTTAATCACCAGTTTTATTTCAGACAATGGAGAAAATGTGTTTTAGTCAGCCAGTCATCAAGGTGACAAAAAATGCATAACAGAGGATTGAAGCTAAAGATTAATGGACAACTGACAACTTCAGTGCCATTCATACAAGGAGTACGACAAGAAGGACGCGCCCTCTCAACGTCGCAGTTCGTCATAGCAATAAAACTTCTAATGAGTAAATTCCATAGTTCTCTACATGACCTTCAGACACTCAATATAAAACGAGTATTCGAAGCTTACGCAGATGATGTGAGTGTGATAGTCAATTCCATGGAAGAAGCTGACGTAGGTAGACTAATAATAAAAGAAAATGAAAATGCAACGGGAGCAAAACTCAGTTCAGACGAATCAAAGACAATGCTTGTTGTTACGCCGTCGCCAAGGTAGACCCTGCGGGCCGGCAACACATCTAAAACCACACAGGACCGAAGTTGTCTATGCCCAAGGCGTAAGCAAAGGTAAACATCCGCTGTTTTGGAAACAGACATGCAGAGTACTACTTCCTGCAGAGGTAGTTAGAGATGGCCTGCGGGAAGTATTACTACAGCGACATCTGATTGGCTAGCCAATACTATTTAAAGGCTAGAACCACCACAAGACGTCAGTTCACGCCGAATACCGACCTCAAGGACGTCTCCACGGAAGACTGCGTCTTTGCCATCGTAATAGGTCTTCGAATTAAGTGTATGTGTGTTACCACGGACTCTTGTGGGAAACGTAGAAGTTACCTTTTGTTGCCTCTCGTAGGAAATTCTTACCGGCTTTGTGATTGTGTCTTTGTGTTGTTATTCAGTCATTTCCATGTAGAATCACGTAAATAAAAGTTATGTTGTAAAAACTTTCAAATTGTCAGTTACAACACTTGTAGATTCCCGAACGAAATGAATAGACTAAATTTGACTACAGCATACGAAAGAGATTAAACATCTAGCCATCACGTTGACCAAGAATCCGAAGAATATGATCAAAATTAACTGGGAAATGTGACTTACCGCACTACGACATACGATCAAAGAGCACATCACGTGTAATTTTAACCGAAAACAAAGATTCATCTTTCTCCATACGTACGTATTTACCAGAAGACACCACATGTCTGCGATATTTCCCATTACAACGAATACAGCAAATAAAATATTAGTCCTCGCTTGTTGGTACATCTGAAAAGAGAACAGTCAGCTACAAGAAAATAACCTTAGTGCCACTGAAAGGCGATCTAAGGACCAAAGACATTCAATCACAATGCACAGCAAACTTAATTAAGAGCACAGCTAGAATACTAAAAGAGTAGCGGCCAAACGTTACAAAATATTTATCTGCTAATTTAGATCCCGTCTACAGGGGTCCACCAACGAAGGTCCACCAACGAACATCGGCCATATCAACAAGTGATTGGAATACATTCGTCGCAGCCGCGTGGTCTGCGGCGCCTTTTCACGATTCACGTGGCTCCCCGCGTCGGAGGTTCGAGTCCTCCCTCGGGCATGGGTGTGTATGATGTACTAAGCGTAAGTTAAAGTTAAATTAAGTAGTGTGTAACCTTAGGGACCGATGACCTCAGCAGTTTGGTCCCATAGTACTTACCACAAATTTCCAAATTACATTCGTCGATATTTCACGGAAATCAGTTACAAGTCGAATAGCCCACAGAAGCTTAACACCGGGAAGGTTTACAGCCTTATCACCAATTCATGGACTGTCAACCACATCGAAGTGAAGTATCCTCACAGAAACTGGAAAAATCACATGGGACAAAACTGTTAAATCTCACGCTTTTAGCGTGACTGCACTATGGTACGACGTAGTAAATAAGGTAATTTCCACATGTCAGAACCATATAACATAAAACTCAAGCTGAATCCGTAGTGCGAAAAGTGTCACCTCGTCGCTACATCAGCACATTCTTTCATATGCAGCGGCTGCAGTCGCATATGGAAATGGACTAGGAAAAAAATGGCATTCCTTAATAGGACAACGGAGACATCGATAATAGTAAAATGGTTCAAGTGGCTCTGAGCACTATGTGACTTAACTTCTGAGGTCATCAGTCGCCTAGAACTTAGAACTAATTAAACCTAACTAACCTAAGGACATCACACACATCCATGCCCGAGGCAGGATTCGAACCTGCGACCGTAGCGGTCGCTCGGTTCCAGAGTGTAGCGCCTAGAACCGCACGGCCACTCCGGGCGGCGATAATGGTAAAAGATATAATACATCCCGAGTGGAAATTATGCCTTACTACGAAGAATACCAGTTACACCTAGCTCGTCGGTCATGTCTTTATTATGCGATGACAGGCAAAAGACCCATCACTATCAAAATATATGACACATCTTGGAAGGTCACCGTCGTGTAGGCAACTATCCAAGAATGCTTTCGGAGATTTTTAGTTGTTGTGTTACCACAAAAAAGAGAATATGGGTTTAGTATTGCTTAGCTCAAGAAGAATACCTCCCACAATAAATGAATTAAGGACTTCACAGAGTCATAAGAACCGTGAAGTATTAATTTGTATTATTCTTGATTATGTACATAACAGCCATATACCCTAAATTGATGATTCTAAGGAATGGGCGTCACGAGAGTCGTCATTAATTTATTTATTATCCATTTACCATTAAGAGGATTTTAATTTTAAAGAGTGCAATTAATTCATTTGAGACGAAGAGTGAAGACAAATTTCAATATGCTTTTGGAAATAAAAAAATATAAATAAAAAAATTAAAATTTGCCTTAGAAATAAAAGAACAACTACCTCTTAAGGAGAAATTTTTTATTTTTAATAAATGAAATTATTTAGTTAATTTTAAGAAGAAAATTTCGTTAATTAAGAAAATATACGAGTATAGCAAAAAGACGCTAACCGATGAAGGCATTATCTGGCGAGCGTAAGGGAAGACTTCAGGGGTGAATGGAGGTTCCACCCCTCACCCCTACCAAAACAAGAGAAAGGTCGCTAACACACCAATGTTTGATGGCGCTTGGCGTGGAGGTACGCCAGTTAGAATCCAGTTGGTGAGAACTTGCCCGCCAGGGAAGAGAGGTGGTGGCTTCAACTTCCTAATCACGAGCCTTTGCGCCAATGCCACACTGTTTCATGAAGGGAGGTATGAGATTGTTGGTGGTGATCCGTCCGTCGGATGGGGGTGTTAACCTCGGCGGTCCCCTTGGAGTATTGTCTGTGCCGGCACGGGTTTCACCAACGCCAATTAGCTTAAGTAGGCCTGTGCGCTAAGCAACCATCTTGCCAAGAACAGTCAACAAGTCTTGTCCATCCAAGATTTGCCAGTTTCTAATGGCAGGCGCTTCTGGAAACGCTTTTTTTTGCATAAATACATATTTCTAGCGACATACACCAGCATTTTAACAAAATCAGTCTTATATCAATTACCTCATACACTAATAAACTAAAACTTACCTGTTTTTACATTAAAAATATAGAAATTACACTGTCCAGCCTTATTAATTTGATCACCGCCTGTGTCCGACGTCAACGTGCAATAATCATTCAAGACCGCAGGTGGTAGCACTAGCAGTGGAGGGTACATAGTGTGTGTCAGGGGGAGATGGGAAACAGTGCAGCCGTTGAAACTTCCTGGCAGATTAAAACTGTGTGCCTGACCGAGACTCGAACTCGGGACGTTTCATATCAGCGCACACTCCGCTGCAGAGTGAAAATCTCATTCTGGAAACGTCCCCCAGGCTGTGGCTAAGCAATGTCTCCGCAATATCCTTTCTTTCAGGAGTGTTAGTTCTGCAAGGTTGGCAGGAGAGCTTCTGTAAAGTTTGGAAGGTAGGAGACGAGATACTGGCAGAAGTAAAGCTGTGAGGACGGTTCGTGAGTCGTTCTTGGGTAGCTCAGATGATAGAGCACACTGAACTGTACACGACATTCAGAGTCGTCGCCATGCAATTCCTGGTTCATAGAAATATGGTAAGGGTACATTCGATGTTGATGTAGCATTGAGATTCCCGATTCTCGCGCAATTTGTCTGCTACTGATGTGCGGAATAGCCGCGGCAGCAGCTAAAACATCTACTTGGGCGTCATCATTTGTTGCAGGTTGTGATTGACGTTTCACATGTATCTGAACACTTCCTCTTTCCTTAAATAAGGTAACTATCCGGCGAACGGTCCGAACACTTGGATGATGTCGTCCATGATACCGAGCAGCATACATAGCACACGACCGTTGGACATTTTGATCACAACAGCCATCAACACGATATCGACCTTTCCCGCAATTGGTAAACGGTCCATTAAAACACGGGTATGTATCACGAAGCAAACACCGTCCGCACTGGCGGAATGTTACGTGATACCACGTACTTATACGTTTGTGACTATTACAGCGCCATCTATCACAAAGCGAAAAAAGTGTCCAACAAAAACATTCATATACGTACTACACTAATATGTAATAAAAATGGGGGTTCCTATTTTTAAAAAATGCAGTTGATATCAGTTTGACCTACGGCAGCGCCATCTAGCGGGCCGACCATAGCGCCATCTGGTTTCCGCCTTCAAGCTAGACGAGTTTCGTTCTTTCTAGTTTTTTCGTTTGATGCTTATTTCGTGAGATATTTGGCCCGGTCACTACCAATGGACCGCCCTGTATAAAGGGATAGATGGCTTTGTTAGGCCTATACACATTCATATAAGGCTGTGTGTTCTTTCCCACATTATTCAGAAAGCAGTAGTGTCGCTCTGAAACACAAATAATAACGAACGAAATAGAGCTCTTTCTCTAATCACTTTGCGACAGGACGAAAACCTCTACTGTTTTTGCCTTCCTTTCAACTGAGTTTCGAGAACCTTGCCGTTAGTCTGCTGAACCACTGCTCCAGCAGCTGCTGAACACAACACCTTTTTAAATTTCTTCGAGCAGATTGGTTGACGTATTTATTACCCCCATAAATGTAATACTCTAAATCAATAAGAAAACCGTCTCTCTAAACACATTACGAGGAGCACGCCATAGCAGACCGCGATACGCTCTTGTTCCGTATCACGTTTCACATTCAAAGCAAGAAAATAATTAAAATAGAGCAGGAAATAATAACACGTTGTAAACAAAAATTCGCAGTCAAATGATACGCGCATAACCCAACAAGAAATTGGCTTTAATATTCTGTAACTTCTTTGAATTCAACGATAGCGTATTGAAACATTCGTGGAAAACGAAAATTGCGTACCCGCTAGGATTAAAATCTTACGTAGAGTTTATCTAGAGCAGTCGACACGCTTCATGCAAGGTGTTCACTTTCAAGCTCCCATTTCAAAATTTTAAGATGTATTAATGACGATAACAATAATACAAAATACTGCCAAACCAGTAACGCATTAAGTGCTGATTCACGTGTAAGTTGTGTGCTTGTGCTTGTGAAATTCATACTAAAGTATAATCGTAAATGGACTTAAATGACTTACCTTCTTTGTTTTGCGTATTGTAACTGTTCCCTTGGGGCAGTTCTATTTTCTAAAGACTGTTCTTCCTTCAGAAACGAAAAACTAGCATTTTCGGCACTGTCGGATAATTTCCTTTACACACAGCCATAACATCTGTAGGGCATTTTGTATGTCCATATCACAAATTTGCACTTTGCATCACATAAATAAGATTAAAGAATTCTAAAACACTCACGCTCCAAATTCAGGACACTGCTACGTAACATTAGTCATTTGCTGTTGTCATGACTACTCCTGATATACGCACCATGATGTTCGCAGGCAGCTCACGGGCATTCTAAATCTAGGTCCAGGCGGCATTTATTTCCTCACTCCCTTCCTTTCATCCACGACAAAAAAAGTCCAACACCACACTGCGCAAGCACTCGTCACAGTGATTCACACGAAATAGATGCACACCTCATGCTTCATAACAGGTCGGCAGAATGCAACAGCTAACCACTTGCTCTAGGACCTTGCCTAGAACGACAACGAAGGACTCCTGCATCTCTTCCCTTACGCTCATTTCATGAATATGTGACTACATTGATTTGATCATATGTGGGCTCAGATACAGCACAGCTCAGTTACTGTGTGTTCACGATAGGAAGACTGGTGCAGACAGTATCCAAAAGATGGATGAAATTCACTTGTCGGCGGGTGCTGTCAACATTAGCTATCAAAGTCCGTTTTGATACAACTAGAGCTCCCATTGTTGGAGAGCCTATACACCCTTTTGTTTAATTTATTGTGTTGTGTTGCTGTGTTGCTCCGCTTTGTACGTTTCTGTTGTAATCTAAAATAAATTAAGAGGGCGTCCGTTGTACGACGAGTGCTTGACCTAGTTTGCCGTCAACAATGTAATGGGAATGCAGGTCTGTGATTCACAGCGGCGAGTGACAAATTATATATATATATATATATATATATATATATATATATATATATATAATTTTAGACTGCTGCGACAAATAAAATAGAAGAATTGTCTGCAAAACTGCGCTGGCTAAATTGAAAGTTACGAGGCTGAGGAGATTTTCCGTATCTAATTTGACCGAATCCCTGGAACTCCAGGCAAAAAAAGTTAGTCTCTACAACAATTTGCATTTTGTGATTTTTTTACATTCGTCACTTTTTCCTATTCTGAGCCTCTTACGTCAAAATTGCTTGTATATGTGTATTCTACTGTTCCTGAAGTACTTTATGTAGCTGACTTGCATGTTGTAACGATGCGCACTGTTTTTTAACACTTCACTAGGCTGCTGCTATTTTTAACGAATGTGTAAGTCTCTTCCTACTACTCCACCACCGCATCGTCTGCTGGAGTTTCAAAGTACAGTGACCGTTTAATTCCGCTAAATATTTCATTTCAAATGCATGTAGTGTCGTCCGACTGTACGACATTGTATATGTATTTTGGGGTGAGGGTTTGTGCGAAACCAATTAGTTCAACAGGCGAAACGTTCGTGACACTATTGAAGAATTTTACGATGCAAAAAAGTGCTCAGCTTACATCAGTGTCCAGTTTGCGCCATCTCTTACTTGTTTTACAATAGAAAATTTGAAATAATGGCGCAATTCTCTGGCCAAAGTTTTAAATTCCGTGGCCCCCTCGTCAATAATAAGCCAACTGTGTGGTGGAGCTTACTAACATTGTGCTCTAACATCATCGAAAAGATTGTAGGGAATTTACTATTGAAATAGTTTCCTTGGATTAATCACAGATACCAACGTGATGTGCCACAAATGCTGGCAAGTAAAAGTCCTAACAGGTAATGCTCCATGAAGTAGCACCAAGATGATGATGATGGCGGACATTGGTTCGATGAATGGCACCGCCGGTAACACAGGCAACGTGAAGTATCAACTACTGTGACATATATCCGCTTCCTTTCATAATTTAAGCGGGCACGACACTCAATTTCTTGTAGAGCACTTGGCTAATTTCAGATCACTGTCGCGCCTGGGACAGTTGACAAGTATATTTCATTCTCTTAAGGAATGACGCCAAGCATTAACTCCGCTTCCTTGACTCGATATGTTTCGTGCAGACTCCAGAAACTTGTTGAAACTCTGCCTCAGAAGGATATGCACATTACTGGAGCTACATTTATCGACGAGGAAAAGTTTCAACTTGCGACTTGTGAGGGGTTTCCCGTACGAGTATGTGGATAGTACGGCAAAACTCAATGAAACCAGGGTACCCAACATAACTGCATTCTCCAACAAGCTTACAGGCGATGCCATAACGGATGAAGAGTATGATCATGCTGTGAACATCAGTCAGAAATTCAACATCTCCACAGCTATAAATGGACACAGACGTCCGTTTGCTCCCGGATGTTTTTGAGAAGTTCCAGAAACTATGCATGACCACATAACCCCTGAGCCCTGTCTCTTATTACACATCATTTGGGTTGTCTAGGGACACTATGGTCAATAAAATGAAGTGCAGCATCGAACTACTAACCAAAGTTGACATGCTTCTTTTTTTTTTGAGCGAGGGATCCGTAGGCAATGTTCAGCGCATCTCTTGATTCGAGTTACATCATGTACTTGGATGTCAATAAGATACATAGGCACGCCATGCAACAATCATTTCCGATTAGCGAGTTTCTGTGGGTGCCTGAAGAAGAATGCAAGGGACTAGATGGGAAAATTGAGAGTGTGGCGGCTGATTCTGACGTGGTGGAGGCAGAACTCACACATCCTATTAGTCTGCATAATGCACACGTCGACTTTATCGCTGTGTCCGGCTGTGTTCTGCGTGGAATCTCCAACCCAAAATTAATGACAACGCTGGGAAATAAGAAGAAATACAGTCTTTGTTATCATAATCTTCAGCAGTGTCTTAGATTGGGAATGAGGGTGGTTGTAATCACCCAGGCTCTCTCATTCAAGCAATCCCCCTGGATGAAGGATTACATTGATTTGGATGCGAAATACAGAGATTCCGTAACGTGTGATTTGAGACAGACTTTTTTAAATTAAAGAATAATTCAATTTTCGGAAAAACAATGGAGCGTTTGAAAGAATATCATGAAATTTTGATTATAACTGAACAGAATGGGCGTTGTGGTATAAGGAAGTGTATCACCAGACCAAATTTTAACCAGATCACAATATTCAATAAGAACTTTGCTGCTGTGGAGATTGCGAAGGTTGCAGTAGAGTTCATGAAAGCTATCTATGTAGGGAAGTGTATACTAGACCTATCCAAACTCCTTATGTACTGATCCCATTGTGAGTTTGCAAAATCTCATTTCGCTGATCTTAAGGTACTTATATGGATGCAAATACTTTTATCTACTAGGTGAAGAATTTCAATCCGTGCAAAGTAATGAAGAGCCATGGTGAAAAATTCGACTTGACTTCATAAATGACCGATAATCCTTACAGTATTGTTCCACATAACAAGAATGTTATCGGTCTAATAAAAGACGAGGGGAATGGGCCACCGATTGTGGAGTTTGTAGGTCTGGGAGCGAAAATGTATGCGTATCACACATTGGAAGGTGCCACCCAGAGACGGGCTAAGGGTGTGCTTCATGCAGCATCAAGAGCCTTCTCGATCGAAGACTATTTACAGTGCCTGAACAGCGGTGTTCGTGATGCTCTGCCGCAGCTGCAGTGTATGGTGCAGCTAACTATAGTTGGAGTCACGAACGATGGCGTCTAGTTTAGACTTGTTCTGCGCACCAACGTCACATGTTCTCCGACAGCCAGCGAGCGTGCAGTAGTATTCTGAGCGGTCTGCTGTGAATGCTGCACGCAGTGCGAGCATTACACGCGATCGTAGCGAATTATTTAGATAACCTATATTCCGTTTCATGGCTGATGGTGGTGGTGAGCGACAAATTCTACACAAGAGGAGACGTGATTTGCGGGATACACGCTTTCATAAAGTGCAAGGCACGTGTATGGGCGTACTGCGGCTGTCGCTTGGAACTGACAACAGTGCAATCCCCATCCTTACTGGACCTGCACGAACCGCCATCATTCGTGGATCAGACTGTAGTATTCGATCGAGAGGATACGGGGTGTACACTGTGCAGCAGCCTAAAATCAGTCTGTCGCCTCATGATGATAAAATGGTCATTTGTGATGACTTGTTGAGAGAGGGTGGGTGGCTCTGATTAAGTGAGAGGCAGAAAATGACACTAGGTGTAAATGTTGCAGGATAGTATGATCCTTTTATCATAGTGTAGGTAATTGAGAGAGAGAGAGAGAGACAGATAGAGAGACAGTTGTGTAAATATTTATTTATTTATGCAAATCACATGTGTGAGGAATGTGTACAGAGTACACTTGTAAATATATACCTTGTAAAAGAAATATCTGCACAACATTCGTCAGCAAAAATTGTACTTGTTAAATATCTATGCACTATGTGCATTGACGAAAGTGTTGTATGTCAGAAATGTATATACTCGCCTTACATGTCGTGTAAATAGAATAGTTTTAAAACTTCACCTGCCACTAGCCATCCAAGTCTGATTATTTTTAAGTACATTCTCATAAGCAGACAGAACAGTATTTTCATGCATCTTCTTCTAGAGGTGATGGATAGCAGGACACTGGAGAATAGCAGCTAACTTGAAGATTCGACGCATCCATGTGATCTTCCCCTCGCCGTTGTGATAGATGACGGTATCTGTGTGGACGAATAATTGAAGCAACATCACCATATCTTTACAGGGCACACAACGACCATTCCAACTGTTTCTTGTAATGTTACAATCGACCTGGATTGTTCTGACAGGAAGTCTATCCTGTGGTGAGATCTGTAAAATTTATTAGGCTCCTTCTTCAAAGCCTGTCCTTTTATAAAACCCAGTATGCTCCTATTGAACATATCTGGCTAAAGTCAGTTGCCGCAATCGGTATCTCTATTTCAGGTTTGAGTGTATTGATGTTTGCGCGTAGCACAGTTCCTTTTCCACGCCGTTTTAAAACGTCTTTTAAGTCGTCACTATCGTTCTACTTCCACAATTTATTTTCTACTATTAATTTCCATATGTGGTTTACTGTTAGCCTCTGGGATATTCAGAATGCTGTTTTATGTCTTCAGTCCAATCAGCGCAGTACTCCAATCAATTGGTGGGAAGTAATTCGCACGTAATACTGACGATCGTTCTTTTATATTCAGTGTATATGAGATTGCATCTCAACCTCAACTAATGAGCGAATGTTTAACGTATCTCGTGCACCTCCCACCTCCTTAAATATCCTTCTTCGTAAGGAACATGATGTACAGATGCCCATACAGTTAGGTATTAAAGTCTTGGTAGCGATGAAAACTGTAGAACACACGCCTTATGTCAGTGAAGTATCGTTGCAGCTCTTTTGGTAGCTGCAGGTCTCCAAATGGGTCGAAATAGGAGACGTTATTTATATTTTTCTTAACTTACGCCATCCAGTGAGTTTCTGGTCCCCCAGAAACATCTAAATTAACAATTCCACGTTCTCTGGATTTCCACATAGCCTTCGCCACTGTATTCCGCATAAACACACCACGGAATCGTGGAATGCTGATTTTTTCCTAATAAACTTGAGTAGTTCCGTAATTGTAAGGGGTCTATAAAGCAGCATAGCTAATGGCCTTTTCTTATGTAGAGACCAAGTCCTTCGTTGTATCGTTTCAAATATAGTCCTTTTCCAATGGCTGCTGCTTCAATCATGCGGTTACGTCTTCTTGCTTCCTCTAACTGCACGTGGATGTTCTGTTCTGGCAATAGCTGCAGGACCACCAGCCAGTGAGCCCATCACAGAGACACCTGTGAGGGCAGGAATGAGGAAGATGTCCTGGGTATTGGCAGAACCTGGGGTACTTTAACTGGTCCTTTATGCTTCAGGACGCTTTTCAGCTGCATACATCGCTGACAGCATACAGTTATTTAAACACCCCTCCCTGCCCTAGCTTCTTCTTCATTGTCTTCTTGTTCTTCAGTGCACAGCGTTCAATGTTCATAACTTGCTTGAAATTCACATCGAAGCCCAACTTAATTTTACCAAGCATGATTTTATCAACTACAAACGCTGCAATGCGCTGCTGCATGACGTACTACGAGGTCTTTATGTTTTGCACATGCAATGTCGTGTTCCACACATGGTTCGCCAAGCAGGTTAACCTCCTGATCACCACGAGTCAAATGTGTCTGAAGTTGTGTACCAGATCAACAGTAGTTATACCCCAAAATGTGCAATTCAAGTGGAAGTTTGTGGAGATTACCACCACCTCCTATAATATGTCTCCTACAGTGCATGTCATGTTATGTGCTGGCTGTGCTCTGTGAACCCCACTATATAGCAAATCGTCAGCGTCAATCCAGTTGTTTTGTGTTGCAGGAAAACCAAACCACCAAGCTATTTCACTAGTGCTGTAGCGCTCTACTCGCTCGACGTCTTAGGACACTTTCTAGGATAAACACATGTGACTCTGAGATCTTCTGCATTTCCTCTGGCTGAAAGTGTCCTTAAATTTCAGTGACACTGCTGTCCTTCAATATGTACGTCCTGGGATTTGTTCTTTGCACTCTAGAAACTGTGAATAACTCATTTGACCAGTTTGGAAGGTACGACTGTTCAAATGCTGTCTTGCGTTTTGAAACATGCTCCAAATTTTTGTTTACGTGGGTCCATCATTTTAATACAATAGTATACTCTTTCCATGAGTCCAGTATCACAAATGTCGATTGATCTCATTTCTTGTGCTATGTTTGGTTCGATTATACTGTGCACTTATTTCTGGGAGGATATCCGCCCATTTTTACGAACCAATGAGATTAAAATTCATCCACATTTGACCTTTTGTTATTCTGTTCAGACGTTCCACGATACTCGCCTTTAGGTGGGTGAATGTTAAGTAGTGATGTACACTCCTGGAAATTGAATTCATTGTCCCAGGAAGGGGAAACTTTATTTACACATTCCTGGGATCAGATACATCACATGATCACACTGACAGAACCACAGGCACATAGACACAGGCAACAGAGCATGCACAATGTCGGCACTAGTATAGCGTATATCCACCTTTCGCAGCAATGCAGGCTGCTATTCTCCCATGGAGACGATCGTAGAGATGCTGGATGTAGTCCTGTGGAACGACTTGCCATGCCATTTCCACCTGGCGCCTCAGTTGGACCAGCGTTCGTGCTGGATGTGCAGACCGCGTGAGACGACGCTTCATCCAGTCCCAAACATGCTCAATGGGGGACAGATCCGGAGATCTTGCTGGCCAGGGTAGTTGACTTACACCTTCTAGAGCACGTTGGGTGGCACGGGATACATGCGGACGTGCATTGTCCTCTTGGAACAGCAAGTTCCCTTGCCGGTCTAGGAATGGTAGAACGATGGGTTCGATGACGGTTTGGATGTACCGTGCACTATTCAGTGTCCCCTCGACGATCACCAGTGGTGTACGGCCAGTGTAGGAGATCGCTCCCCACACCATGATGCTGGGTGTTGGCCCTGTGTGCCTCGGTCGTATGCAGTCCTGATTGTGGCGCTCACCTGCACGGCGCCAAACACGCATACAACCATCATTGGCACCAAGGCAGAAGCGACTCTCATCGCTGAAGACGACACGTCTCCATTCGTCCCTCCATTCACGCCTGTCGCGACACCACTGGAGGCGGGCTGCACGATGTTGGGGCGTGAGCGGAAGACGGCCTAACGGTGTGCGGGACCGTAGCCCAGCTTCATGGAGACGGTTGCGAATGGTCCTCGCCGATACCCCAGGAGCAACAGTGTCCCTAATTTGCTGGGAAGTGGCGGTGCGGTCCCCTACGGCACTGTGTAGGATCCTACGGTCTTGGCGTGCATCCGTGCGTCGCTGCGGTCCAGTCCCAGGTCGACAGGCACGTGCACCTTCCGCCGACCACTGGCGACAACATCGATGTACTGTGGAGACCTCACGCCCCACGTGTTGAGCAATTCGGCGGTACGTCCACGCGGCCTCCCGCATGCCCACTATACGCCCTCGCTCAAAGTCCGTCAACTGCACATACGGTTCACGTCCACGCTGTCGCGGCATGCTACCAGTGTTAAAGACTGCGATGGAGCTCCGTATGCCACGGCAAACTGGCTGACACTGCCGGCGGCGGTGCACAAATGCTGCGCAGCTAGCGCCATTCGACGGCCAACACCGCGGTTCCTGGTGTGTCCGCTGTGCCATGCGTGTGATCATTGCTTGTACAGCCCTCTCGCAGTGTCCGGAGCAAGTATGGTGGGTCTGACACACCGTTGTCAATGTGTTCTTTTTTCCATTTCCAGGAGCATTTTTCAAAACACACGTACAGACTCCATCCAGGTGTGTTAGCAGCTATATGAGAACGTTTCTCCTGGGGCAGTTAGATGGAACTACAGATATCACTCATATATTATTGGGCAGAAGTATCCTATTCTTCTTCTTCTTCATCTTCTTCTCCTCCTCCTCCTCCTCCTTCTCCTCCTTCTAGTGATCTGTACCATCACACGATGCGTCACTTACAACAAAGTCCTAATATTTCATGTACCCCACGATGATACTGACT
The DNA here is from genome assembly GCF_023864345.2 of Schistocerca serialis cubense. Classification (NCBI taxonomy): domain Eukaryota; kingdom Metazoa; phylum Arthropoda; class Insecta; order Orthoptera; family Acrididae; genus Schistocerca; species Schistocerca serialis. The sequence continues at coordinate 304,736,894 of NC_064639.1, read as the reverse complement.
TCATTAAGTTTTGGTGTACTGTGGGTTTTTTTAAAAATATGTATGTCACCAACTGAGCTGCAATGCTCACAGGGTATATGCACTTACATGAGTATGGTCTATCATTCAGCTTAACAATGAAGATGTTGACTGGGGTGATGAGGAGATTTAGACTGCTTGGTGGTGCTGTGGTATTCCAGGCACTGCAGTGAAAATACTGCAAAATACTGCAATGTCTGGTAACAGTAACATTATTACGAGAGGTATGAACAAAAGAAAATACATTTTGCAGTAATATACGTATTTTGATTCAACAGCCATACATTGGGTGCATTAAGTCAAAAAAAAAATAATCATCTGGTTCTCTGTTTATCTTAAGCCCTGTACAGAATTTTGCAAACAAAGCTTTCTTGTGTGCATAGAATTCAGCGTATATCTCTCTGAAACTGATGGGTGTTCCGTTAGCTTCTTCTTTTGACACCATATTGGTGCAATGTTCTAAATTGTTTGCATATACACTCTATGTACACCGATAGTTCACAGTTTCTTCATACAGAGTTTGAACACATGGCAGCCCACAGTTCAATGTTTCCAACATAAGGGATAGCATTACCCTAAGTCAGGCTGTTGTGCAATCATGTTGTAGATAGCGTCTGGCCAGCACAGTAAATGTGTAGGGGGTGGACGAGATTGACAATACTCGAAGGCCTTCTGTTGATTGATGTAGAGTTCTGCATGACACAGATCCTTCCATTCCAGTTCTGTAAATTGCACTTTAACACTTCTTGATGCACTTTCAATCTCTAACACAATAAGCCAGCCACTGTCCATTGATGCTTCTATACCAATATTTAAGCACTTTAATCGCTAGCTGCTAAATTATAAGTTGAAGTGCCAAGCAGTAGAGCACTGGTAGGAATCGGCAGCTTCTCATCCACCAGATCAACACTATGTCCCTGCAGTAACAATGGAATGTTCAGGGATGGTGCATATGTCACAGTCCAGTACTGACCAGCACGGTGTGGTGTAAACCTTCCACACAGTTATTCTGAGAGTTGGGGACTAGATGGGTGTCTTCATCACACAAACCGACAAGCAAGACGGATAATAACAGCTCGCTGCCCTGCTCCAACATTCTGCTACAGGGTCCCAAGGTGCTGCTGCCACTGCTGGCTCTGACACGCTGGAGGTTTCTGCAGGTCCAACAAGCTGCTCGCAACTGCTGGTCTAGATATGCTCGAGGTTGTTGCCAGTCTGGACATGACAAATGCCACTGAACAAAGGAGAAGAAGCAATAGGAATCCCCAAACAAAGACATGGAGCTGAACAATATATACACTCCTGGAAATGGAAAAAAGAACACATTGACACCGGTGTGTCAGACCCACCATACTTGCTCCGGACACTGCGAGAGGGCTGTACAAGCAATGATCACACGCACGGCACAGCGGACACACCAGGAACCGCGGTGTTGGCCGTCGAATGGCGCTAGCTGCGCAGCATTTGTGCACCGCCGCCGTCAGTGTCAGCCAGTTTGCCGTGGCATACGGAGCTCCATCGCAGTCTTTAACACTGGTAGCATGCCGCGACAGCGTGGACGTGAACCGTATGTGCAGTTGACGGACTTTGAGCGAGGACGTATAGTGGGCATGCGGGAGGCCGCGTGGACGTATCGCCGAATTGCTCAACACGTGGGGCGTGAGGTCTCCACAGTACATCGATGTTGTCGCCAGTGGTCGGCGGAAGGTGCACGTGCCCGTCGACCAGGGACCGGACCGCAGCGACGCACGGATGAACGCCAAGACCATAGGATCCTACGCAGTGCCGTAGGGGACCGCACCGCCACTTCCCAGCAAATTAGGGACACTGTTGCTCCTGGGGTATCGGCGAGGACCATTCGCAACCGTCTCCATGAAGCTGGGCTACGGTCCCGCACACCGTTAGGCCGTCTTCCGCTCACGCCCCAACATCGTGCAGCCCGCCTCCAGTGGTGTCGCGACAGGCGTGAATGGAGGGACGAATGGAGACGTGTCGTCTTCAGCGATGAGAGTCGCTTCTGCCTTGGTTACAATGATGGTCGTATGCGTGTTTGGCGCCGTGCAGGTGAGCGCCACAATCAGGACTGCATACGACCGAGGCACACAGGGCCAACACCCGGCATCATGGTGTGGGAGTGATCTCCTACACTGGCCGTACACCACTGGTGATCGTCGAGGGGACACTGAATAGCGCACGGTACATCCAAACCGTCATCGAACCCATTGTTCTACCATTCCTAGACCGGCAAGGGAACTTGCTGTTCCAACAGGACAATGCATGTCCGCATGTATCCCGTGCCACCCAACGTGCTCTAGAAGGTGTAAGTCAACTACCCTGGCCAGCAAGATCTCCGGATCTGTCCCCCATTGAGCATGTTTGGGACTGGATGAAGCGTCGTCTCACGTGGTCTGCACATCCAGCACGAACGCTGGTCCAACTGAGGCGCCAGGTGGAAATGGCATGGCAAGTCGTTCCACAGGACTACATCCAGCATCTCTACGATCGTCTCCATGGGAGAATAGCAGCCTGCATTGCTGCGAAAGGTGGATATACGCTATACTAGTGCCGACATTGTGCATGCTCTGTTGCCTGTGTCTATGTGCCTGTGGTTCTGTCAGTGTGATCATGTGATGTATCTGATCCCAGGAATGTGTAAATAAAGTTTCCCCTTCCTGGGACAATGAATTCACGGTGTTCTTATTTCAATTTCCAGGAGTGTAGTTACTTTACTGCTACTTCCGCAAGACATATGCAGATGAGAATCTCTGCTGTTGACGCTTCATGGTTCTTGCACTGGCTGTGACTGAGAGCACATCTATCTTATATCACCCTGACATCATGATCATGTGACCAGATGTAACATTCCTGCTTTCCTATCAGCTTCCGCCAACTTTCAGATGGGGGAGGGGACTATGCTGCATTCCTATTGGTTTACGAGGGAATTGGTGAGGGAAAAAACATTTCAAGAGCCCTCTGTGTGGCAGTTTTGTGAAGTAGTCAAGGCCCATACACGAAAATGAATGCCTCTGGTCTCTGTTTCATTCTGCCTGGGGTAGTGGAATGGTACAAAGTTGTCCCCTGCACTGTTGACTGACCAGCCATTCACACACACACACACAAAAAAAAATCCAGTATAGGCAGTAGCCTCTATCGCATGAGTGCCGCATAGTGAGATGCTTCCTGCACAACACTCAACACAGACTGAGCAATTTGGGGGTGAAAATCAACTGGAATGCTGCTGCCACTGCTGGCATCATATGGAACTAGAGCCTCAGTAGTGACCCACCCTCTGTGTCATGCAAATGCACGCGTTTGGCAAATGGTGCCTGGCAGGACCCAGCTGGCTGAACATGCATGGGCGACCCAAAATAATAGCCAATATATCGCACTTTATTCCATTCCTCAATGTTTATAGGTATTACATCATGGGAAGTGAGGGAGGTGAGGGGAGAAGACCTGTCTCCCACAAACTTATTAACTAAAGAATACTGAACTGAACATACCAGGTGATCAAAAAGTCAGTATAAATTTGAAAACTTAATAAACCACAGAATAATGTAGATAGAGATGTAAAAATTGACACACATGCTTGGAATGACATGGGGTTTTATTAGAAAAAAAAACAAAGTGCACAAAATGTCCAACAGATGGCGCTGGACAGCAAAACGTCAGTGACTGCGCATGATAATCGTGTATGAAAGGAGCTGTAATGAGAGAGAGAATCAGATGTGCCAGCAGTCACAGCATGTTGACGTTACCTAAAAGGCGCTTTTAGTGAAGCTGTATTATCAGAATGGGGAATGTGCTAGTTCAACGTTACGATCCTATCGCCATAGAAAGGGGACTCGAACGAGTAAAGGTCCGTTGACAAATGCAGCTGTGGCGAGAATGATTTCGAAGTTCGAAGCCACGGGTCGTTTCGGCGATAGACTCCGTAGTGGCCGACCGAGCACAAGGCGTAATGCTGCAGAGACAGTTCAGGAAGAAATGGAGACTGTAGCGGGTTCGTCTATGCACAGGGAAGTCAGCACTCGTGCAGTCGCACGTCGCACCGGCATTCCATACACTACTGTTTGGTTGGCACTTAGGCCTACCCTCCGATGCTATCCGTACAAAATCTATCGGCATCATGAACTGTTACCTGGTGATTTAGTGAAGCGGAGGGCATTTGCGGTGTGGGCGTTTCAAAAGATGGCGGAAGATGACGATTGGTTGAGTAACGTGTTGTGGACCGACGAAGCTCATTTCACGCTCCAAGGGTCTGTCAACGCTCACAACTGCAGAATTTGGGCTACCGAAAATCCTAGAACTGTCGTGGAAACTCCATTGCACGACGAGAAAGTCACGGTATGGGTTGGATTTACCAAATCTACCGTTTTCGGGCCTTTTTTCTTCGAGGAAACGCGTGATTCTGTTTTTGTAACTGCTACTGTGACAGGTGGGAGGTACGCCGATATGTTACAGAATCGCATCATCCCCAGCCTGGCTGATAAACACCTGCTGGAATGTATGATGTTTATGCGGGATGGCGCTTCACCCCATATTGCTAGATGCGTGAAAGATCTCTTGCGCGCGTCGTTTGGTGGTGATCGTGTGCTCAGCCGCCACTTTCGTCAGGTCTCCAGACCTCAGTCCGTGCGATTATTGGCTTTGAGGTTACCTGACGTCACAAGTGTATCGTGATCGACCGACATCTCTAGGGATGCTGAAAGACAACATCCGACGCCAATGCCTCACCATAACTCCGGACATGCTTTACAGCGCTGTTCCCAACATCATTCCTCGACTACAGCTATTGTTGAGGAATGACGGTGGACATATTGAGCATTTCCTGTAAAGAACATCATCTTTGCTTTGTCATACTTTGTCATGCTAATTATTGCTATTCTGATCAGATGAAGCGCCATCTGTCGGACATTTTTTGAACTTTTGTATTTGTTTTTCTAATAAAACTCCGTGTCATTCCAAGCATGTGTATCAATTTGTACCTCTCTATCTACATTATTCCGTGATTTATTCAGTTTTCAAATTTATACTGACTTTTTGATCACCTGGTATATTACATCAATTGACATTTATTTCACTTTCATGTCGTGAGATTCTTTCTCTCCAGCAGATCAGCAGAGACTGAGCAATTTTTTCCTGCCAATTTCCAGATAAGGTAGGAAAACTGTAAGTGTGGGAGGAGAGGAGGAATCGAGGGAGGGGAGGGCTGGAGGATTTCCCAAGAGGTAAAAAGAGGCTCAGTACTGAACTGAAGTGGCTCACAAAAAAGTGTCCCTTTTCCTAGAAAGGCAAGAAAAGAGTATGGGAAGAGGGAGGGATGGGGGGTTTCTCAGAAGGACAGTTTATACCCAGGGGCTCCTAAATCAACCTCCAGAGGGTCATAAACCACATAGTAAAAGAACAGGTTAAGAGGAGGTGGAGGGGGTGGGTTGGTTTAATTTATCAATTTAATTAAGTAGAATATCAATTTGATATCAAAAGTGCATAAGAACCTGCTTTGTCCTACTACTTCTGTTCATCTGTTTCCGTGATGGTTATAGATGATTTATCATATCACAGTAGGCAGTTCGAGAAGCTTCATTTAAATACGACTCTAGATTACCATGTTAGAGCTGTTGTGGGTAAAAAAAAAAAACTGCAACGACATAAAAAGGAAATAGAAAATTACTGTATAAACCAACAAACTGGAATAAGAATTATGTGCCACTTTGTAGATTTCTGCTGCATTCTACAATGAGTGAAGAGAGCGTTCCTGATTCCTTCAGGGGCTTAATCTAGTTCGCTGAAGTCAGGTTCCATATGCAGCAAAAGCGACGCCACGTCAAGTGGCATGATGGCTCATACAGCAGTGGCTCCATATAGAGATATTTCCACGCACTCCCGTCAAAGACACGTTGCTGCTAAAAAGAAAATAAAACGTAAATACTGGATCTTGAAGAAGGTTTTACGCAGAAACAGCAAAGTGGCATGAAACAAACTTTTAATTGAAGTAGCACTTGTAAACGATGTTTCATTCGTGAATGACATGGCTTCATATGCAAGCTAAGCGATGCTACATTCCCCGACGGAACCGTACGTCTCATACACATATATCTCACGAACAGATGTTTCAACACACAGCCATCCTTGCGCAGGACTGAAAAGCGTCGAACATAAATTCAAGATTACAGACACCATTCAGAACTGCCAAGCTCTGGTTGGTACGATGGCGTATTAAGGTAAACGCCGACAAGTGCGAAGCAGTTCTGTTCACGTGCAGACTGAAGCTACTGTGCAAACATCAACACTGTAGACATGCGTACCCAATACGTTTCCGAGAGAAAGTCAGATATCTCGGTGTATGGTTGGACCAGAAACACCACACAGAATACGTTCCAACAGAGCGCAACTCAACCCAATGCTCAACAGGAAAGCACACTAAATAGAAGGGTGTCGAGGTTCATATACATGACACTGATTAGACGTCTGATAACGTACGCAGCTCCCGTCTGGGGATATAAAGTTCCTACACGCCTGCGCCACCTGAATATCATACAGATAAAGTGCTCCGCATCATTAGCAACGCTTGACGCTACACCCGCACCATATGAATACCGCGTCGAAACCCTCAAGGAAGTATTCTAAAATTCGCCACACGGCGCTACAGGAACTCGAGACACTCGAACAATCCTTTCATCCTTACTCTGGGAAACTATTATCACAACCACAGATGGAAGGATAAGCAGCCAAAGACATTGCTAGCTAGGGCATAACCACCTATGGTGACAACATCGGCAAGCCCCTGCACATAAGCAATACTGACTGGATATGCCAACTGCTATCACAGCCGACCAACAGGCTACAGCAGGGAAACCGACAAGCTCGCACACTAACGCACAAACTGCCAACACTACCCTACACTGTGAATCCGACATATGACCATCGGACACTAACCGACGATGAACCCAACTATTATAGGTGTGCTGATGCTGATCGAGATGGCAACACCGGTACCCAGCTGCAGCAGCCGAGTAACATCGCTTCACAACGGCAAAGTTATGCGCCTGCATGATACCAACTACTAACGAAACCTACCCTGCGTGACATTTCGCAGGCAGCAAGAAAGCTGCTACTGCTCTCACAACCCGACCCAACCATCGAAGAGGCTTTTTCCACTTGGCTCTTTTTTTCCTCTGCCCTTCAAACCGCTACCCTTCCAACGACTTTCGACCCAATCTATGTCCAGATGATGGCGTATTAATGGTTAATCATAACCAAGCGTACGCAGACATCGCAGTACCCACATGCTGCGAGACCTCACTTATTGAAAACTAAACAATATGCAGAGATGGCAGTAGCCCTTTGTGTTGGGCATCATGCCGGTGTGGGCGTGGAGGGGCTCCATCCTATAAATCGTGAATGAGTTTCGAGAAACAAAAGCATATTTCGAGTGTTTGCACTTCTGTTACAGGTGAAAGTATGGAAAGTTTTGCAGGTAAAACACTCTCCTCTACATTAATGCTAATACTGCCTTCGTGTTGCTGCAGTAGTGTATTTTTGCCAGATATCTTTGCTCTTTTAATTTTCGGTATCTTCCTTACAAAAAGGTTCGAAGGAGTAGGAGATGATTAATTATTGCGCAAGTATTAGCTTACTTGGTTTGACACGTATCATACTGAAGTACAGCATGTATTCACACATTTCTTTCAGGATTCGCCACCAAATTTTCAAACGTCAACCAAGTAATTCAGTTGAGAAATGAATTTGGGGAGGCCCAAAGGAGCATGCTTCATGTTGCCTTTTATTAACGCTAAACCCTGAGCCAACGCTAAGTCAAAGCGTCTAGGCGGCGTATCCAACGAACAGGATCACGAGTTGTTCACGTGCTGACCATCATCCTATTAGAGCCGCCTCCGTTAACTGTCGTATTCGGTCCCAAGGCCGTTTCAGTTAAGGCAGGACATCTAAATTCGCTTCGCCTCGCCAAGTCCGAGTGGGCTGCCAAAGAGACCACGTATGAAATGGACCACGTATCGCGTTAGGTTTCCGTTAAAACATCGACCCAGTCTGCTGGAGATGCAAATTGACACAAAATCACAATGCGCATATAAGACCAAAGATAAAATGTACACTTAAAAGATAAAAGCAAGGCCGGCGGAAATTACGGCCAGAGTCAGTCATGCATAGCCGTCACCCCAAGGAATTAAGAACTGATTAATTTATATTTAAAATGGCATATGTATTACTGACAGGGAGAAGGAAATGTGCGTTGATTATATTACGTTGATATCTGTAATAACGTTAGCGTAAATAGCGTGAAATAAGTCTGTTTAAATAATTGTTGAAGGATTGGTATAAATACATTTCACATTAGGCTAAATGTAAAACCATGAAACGAAGTGGAAATTGTGTTGTTGTAGGACAGTTTGTACGGGTATTGATTGGACAAGCATATTATACTAGAACTAACATGTGATTACATTTTCACGCAATTTGGGTGCATAGATCCTGAGAAATCAGTACCCAGAACAACCACCTCTGGCCGTAATAACGGCCATGATACGCCTGGGCATTGTGTCAAACAAAGCGTGGATGGCGTGTACAGGTACAGCTGCCCATGCAGCTTCAACACGATACCACAGTTCCTCAAGATTAGTGACTGGCGTATTGTGACGAGCCAGTTACTCGGCCACCATTGACCAGACGTTTTCAGTTGGTGAGAGATCTGGAGAATGTGCTGGCCGGGGCAGCAGTCGAACGTTTTCTGTATCCAGAAAGGCCCGTACAGGACATGCAACATGCGGTTGTGCATTACCCTGCTGAAATGTAGGGTTTCGCAGGGATCAAATGAAGGGTAGAGCCACGGGTCGTAAGACATGTGAAATGTAACGTCCACCGTTCAAAGTGCCGTCAATGCGAACAAGAGGTGACCGAGACGTGTAACCAATGGCACCCCATACCAACACGCTGAGTGATACGCCAGTATGGCGATGACGAATACACGCTTCCAATGTGCGTTCACCGCGATGTCGCCAAACACGGATGCGACCATCACGATGCTGTAAACAGAACCTGGATTCATCCGAAAATATGACATTTTGCCATTCGTGCACCCAGGTTCGTCGTTGAGTACACCATCGCAGGCGCTCCTGTCTGTGATGCAGCGTCATGGGTAACCGCAGCCATGGTCTCCGAGCTGATAGTCCATGCTGCTGCAAACGTCGTCGAACTGTTCGTGCAGGTGGTTGTTGTCTTGCAAACGTCCCCATCTGTTGACTGAGGGATCGAGACGTGACTGCACGATCCGTTACAACCATGCGGATAAGATGCCTGTCATTTCGACTGCTAGTGAGACGAGGCCGTTGGGATCCGGCATGGCGTTCCGTATTACCCTCCTGAACCCACCGATTCCATATTCTGCTAACAGTCATTGGATCTCGACCAATAAACCGCAATTGCGATAGGCTACAATCCGACCTTTATCAAAGCTCCTTACACGAGGCATCACAACAGCGTTTCACCAGGCAACGCCGGTCAACTGCTGTTTGTGTATGAGAAATCGATTGGAAACTTTCCTCATGTCAGCACGTTGTAGGTGTCGCCAACCTTGTGTGAATGCTCTGAAAAGCTAATCGTTTGCATATCACAGCAGCTTCTTCCTGTCGGTTAAATTTCACGTCTGTAGCAATTTTAATGGCCAGTAGTGTAGTTGCGGTTCATCTATATGATGCCTTTTTCCTGTTCTTCGAGCATGCGCTTACATTTTCATCAGTGCAAGAACCCGTGCGTAATTTCCCGAGTTCGGTGGGAAAATGTGGAGCTGTTCAGCAGACGCTAGATAACCGGGGCCCACCGTTGTGTAGATTGTTGAGGTTATGCCTTAGGTGATTTATGGGGAGTCAAGTCTCTTGACTTCAAAAAAAGCACCCTGAAATTTATAGATCACTACAGACAAAGAGGAGTAATACATCAGGCGAGTTCCAGAAGCGGCGAGAGTGACGCCACTTCTAGTGGCATGATGGCTAATTTGGCAGTTGTTGCTATGCAAATGTTTCTACGTGCTCACAAGGTCTGAGTGCACCCTGCTTGCCAACAGTAATCGGCAGACCCGAACGGTGACCCATCCAAGTGCGAGCGAAGCTTGACAGCGCTTAACTTCAGTGATCTGAAGGGAGCCGGTGTTACCACTGTGGCAAGGCCATCCGCTTTCTAATATACACTGACGGAAAAAAATCGAAACACCAAGAAGGATCTGTGCAATGTCGGTAAGCATATTCGTGCATCTGAAAGATGATGTCTGTTCAAATTTCGCGCCAGTCTCGGAAAAGTGGCGCTACTAACGCCACTAAGACGATGCAAATCAAGTTTGCTTTAAATACACGCTGTAACGGACGCGGTGAGTCGATGGTGGTCAAGAATGCCTCTAAGACGACAAAGAAGTCATCATCAACATGTCACTGAGTTTGAACGAGATCGTGTAACAGGGCTACGAGAAGCAAGGCGTTCCTTCTGCGACTCTGCGGAAAGACTTTGCAGGAACGTAGCCGCCCTACATGATTGCTGGCAGTGGTGGTCACGAGACTGTACGGTCTCAAGACCAGGCTCCAGACGGCCGTGTGGCACTACCGAGAGGAAAGACTACAGTGTTCGGCGTGTGGCTCTGGCGTATCATACTGCATCTGTAGCTGCAATTTCAGCAGCAGTTAACATCACAATGACACGGCTACTTCGGGGACAGCTTCGAAACACACGTCCTGTAACGTGCATTCCACTGAACCCATTTGCCATTTGAGACTAAAGTGTGTCAAGCGAGATCTCACTGGAGGGAATGCTGGAGGTCTGTTGCGATTTCTGATGAAATCTGCTGTTGTCTCGGTGCCAGTGATGGCCATGTTTGGTAGGACACCAGTTGAGGGCCTCCAAACAACCTATCTGTACCCACGCCTGGAGTTGTGGTCTGGGGTGCGACTTCGTATGACAGCAGGAGTGCTCTTGTGGTTATTCTACGCACCCTAACTGCAGATTTGTTCGTCAGTCTGGTGTTGTGCTGCTTTTCATGAATAGCATTCCATGGTTGTTTTCCAACAGGATAACACTCGCCCACATACCGCTGTTGTAACCTAACATGCTCTGGAGAGTGCCGACTTGATTACCAGATCTGTCTCCAATCGGGCATATATGGGATATCATCAGACGACGATTAAAGTACCATTCGCAAACATCGTCGTCCCTGTATTGACCGACCAAGTGTAACAGGCATGGAACTCCATTCCACAAACTGATATCCAGCACCAGTACAACACAATACATATACATCTTCATGCTTGCATTCAACATTCTGAGTGTTAAACCGGTTATTAATGTACAGAATTTCACATTTACAATGGTTTATCTCGCGCTTAGATTAATCTGTGATCTTTGAAATGTTAATGATTTAAATACATTACCTAGACAAATATATTCCCGAATTATATTGCTCTACACTAATTATTTTTGGTGTTACGATTGTTTCTCCGCCCGTGTATGAGGGGGGGAAAATGTTTGCGTTGGAAGGATGTACAGTACAGAATCGGTATTCCATGCACGCCAAATCGCTGTGAGCATCGAGGAAATCCTCCCACCGACACAGCAAGTTGAAGACACGCGATGGTAAAACACCGTGTCCTGTGGCGTGAAAAAGGCCGCGACTGCTTGCTGCGCATCCTGTCCGACGTGAATCGACGACCTTTCAAGAAGACTGTAAGGGATCGAAGGCGTGATAATGGCATGTGGAGACTTTAGGACTGTAGGGCGGGTGGTCGGTTGTCTCGCACTTGAGTTGGCGTAACTTTTGCGTTGCGCCACTTGCGATATGGGGACGTGCAAGCAGCATCTTCCCTTGTCGCAGCTTGTTTTCGGCATACATGCTGTCCATACACATTCTTCATTCTCCGACCAATGTGTACCAGTGTCTCTTCTTCGGCTGTCAAGAAAAGAACAACAGCACACTAGTCTTGTTTGGACACATTTAGTAATAACGTCGCCATAGTTCACGTTGTCGCACTTTCCGCACGCATGTCTGGAAGACACGAATACCACACTAATCCCTCGCTTACATGTCCTTGCTTATACACCCGCGTCGAAGTCGCGCTACGTTACCATATACGGTGCACTGAGGCCCTCAAACGGAAGCATTTGATCGTCCCTCTACCTGTACCTCACCTCCTGTTTACATTACAGTTGCATGCATTCAAATGACTATGTAGTTAAATTCCTCTTCACTGTCCATATTCTCTAGAAACTCCAAATCCTTTTTAGTTAAGTATCCCCAAGATACACTCCTGGAAATGGAAAAAAGAACACATTGACACCGGTGTGTCAGACCCACCATACTTGCTCCGGACACTGCGAGAGGGCTGTACAAGCAATGATCACACGCACGGCACAGTGGACACACCAGGAACCGCGGTGTTGGCCGTCGAATGGCGCTAGCTGCGCAGCATTTGTGCACCGCCGCCGTCAGTGTCAGCCAGTTTGCCGTGGTATACGGAGCTCCATCGCAGTCTTTAACACTGGTAGCATGCCGCGACAGTGTGGACGTGAACCGTATGTGCAGTTGACGGACTTTGAGCGAGGGCGTATAGTGGGCATGCGGGAGGCCGGGTGGACGTACCGCCGAATTGCTCAACACGTGGGGCGTGAGGTCTCCACAGTACATCGATGTTGTCGCCAGTGGTCGGCGGAAGGTGCACGTCCCCGTCGACCTGGGACCGGACCGCAGCGACGCACGGATGCACGCCAAGACCGTAGGATCCTACGCAGTGCCGTAGGGGACCGCACCGCCACTTCCCAGAAGATTAGGGACACTGTTGCTCCTGGGGTATCGGCGAGGACCATTCGCAACCGTCTCCATGAAGCTGGGCTACGGTCCCGCACACCGTTAGGCCGTCTTCCGCTCACGCCCCAACATCGTGCAGCCCGCCTCCAGTGGTGTCGCGACAGGCGTGAATGGAGGGACGAATGGAGACGTGTCGTCTTCAGCGATGAGAGTCGCTTCTGCCTTGGTGCCAATGATGGTCGTATGCGTGTTTGGCGCCGTGCAGGTGAGCGCCACAATCAGGACTGCATACGACCGAGGCACACAGGGCCAACACCCGGCATCATGGTGTGGGGAGCGATCTCCTACACTGGCCGTACACCACTGGTGATCGTCGAGGGGACACTGAATAGTGCACGGTACATCCAAACCGTCATCGAACCCATCGTTCTACCATTCCTAGACCGGCAAGGGAACTTGCTGTTCCAACAGGACAATGCACGTCCGCATGTATCCCGTGCCACCCAACGTGCTCTAGAAGGTGTAAGTCAACTACCCTGGCCAGCAAGATCTCCGGATCTGTCCCCCATTGAGCATGTTTGGGACTGGATGAAGCGTCGTCTCACGCGGTCTGCACGTCCAGCACGAACGCTGGTCCAACTGAGGCGCCAGGTGGAAATGGCATGGCAAGCCATTCCACAGGACTACATCCAGCATCTCTACGATCGTCTCCATGGGAGAATAGCAGCCTGCATTGCTGCGAAAGGTGGATATACACTGTACTAGTGCCGACATTGTGCATGCTCTGTTGCCTGTGTCTATGTGCCTGTGGTTCTGTCAGTGTGATCATGTGATGTATCTGACCCCAGGAATGTGTCAATAAAGTTTCCCCTTCCTGGGACAATGAATTCACGGTGTTCTTATTTCAATTTCCAGGAGTGTATATGAATTAATTCATATATGAGCCACATACCGATGGTATAAAACTGAAAGCATCTTACAAAGTATCGTAAACAAACTCTATGATCTTCCATTCTCATGGTCAGTATAACAAAATGGTTCAAATGGCTCTAAGCACGATCATCAGTCCCCTAGACTTAGAACTACCTGAACCTAACTAACCTAACGATATCACACACAGCAATGCCCGAGGCAGGATTCGAGGCTGCGACCGTAGCAGCAGCGCGGTTCCAGACTGAAGTGCCTAGAACCACTCGGCCACAACGGTCGGCGGCAGTATAATAGAGAACAATTCAGAACAAGAATTATAGATAAGATATATGACATCAGATCACTCCCTGTAATACAACGGCGAACAATCTTAATGAACGAAAAGCCTACAGCTTAACATGGATTGGGAACCACTGCGCAATTCGGCATTTTTTGCATCAAGAAACATTGCCAGAGGTGACAGAAGTGATAAGTGTCAGACTAAATCATAGTATTGAACGCGGATCGAACAAGAGAACTTAGTAATTGTAGTCTGGCACTTTACTAATCAGTTAATTTCCTTCTTTTTTATTACTGGATATTCTTCAACGAATCTTCAAGTTTCTATAAATCTGTTCGAAGAGTTTCTTCTTCAGTATCTTTGTATATTCTGTCAATGTGTACAGTACCTTCTTGTATCTCAAACATGACAGAATAGGGAACATTGCTTCCACTCGTAAAGCGTTCATACGTATGAATCTTACATTAGACAGCCATGAAACAACATGGCATTTGGTTTAATTCTGTCTTACCAAGACATCACGCCACAGTGTTATAGCGTGTGCTTTTACTCAAAGGAAAACCGCACTACCTCAATCGTGGACGCCGACTGTAGATAATTACACGGAACCCAGGCAGATAGGTGAAACTGCAATCGCCATCCCGTCTTGAAGACATGTGGCTTCCATCGTATACACGTCACGAGCAAAACATATAACATTAAGCCTTCAAACAGGTTTCTGATTTTAACTACTACATTATTATTTGGATTCACTATAGCGACCATAATTCTTCGGCTTGGTATACGTGGGGCTACACTTCGCCATGCCGTAGAGCGGGGTAGGCAAAGAGCGGCACGCCACATGCAGTCCGATAACGTTTTTAGTGTGGCCCGCCAAGGCAGAAAACTAAGCCTCGAACCGAGATTTCCTTCACGTGCGCGGCCGAGGATTTCCACTAGGACGGCCACGTCAATATGCATACACAATGGGCGGTGTAGATATTAATTACACAAACAAAACTTGACACTTGGGTCGATGACATGTGAGAAGCCACAAAGCCATTTCTCATTTACTTATTGGGATGTCATCAGATCACATGTGAAAGAAATATTTAATGCTGTGACTTTTAAAATCTATACCTGTTGAAAAATTTCTATGTATGAAAAAAATCTCTGTAATTGGATCTACATACGTGAGCAAAGTTTTTCTTGTTTCGTAAAATTTCGGGCGTGCAGCCGTATAAATTCGACTTCTTCTTCTAATATTCTTCACCTTCAGAGTGAGCCGGTGTGACTGACGTTCCAACACTTGTTCCGTCCTTTTAAGCCCGCGGACCGGACCACTGCGCATGTGGCCACAGATACACAAGGCGCCAGAGACATTGATCGGCAGCAAGCTAGGTTACTTAAGTTTTTTTATTAAGATGCCGTGATCATGGCATAGTTCCAAAGTTTACCAGGTTAGTACATTTTCTAAAGTTGACTGCTATAAATAAGATTTTGAGGAAAGCTGGTGCTGCTACTGTTAAGGAGAGGATCGGTTTTACCCGCAGAAAATTGGACCTGGTTTCGGAACAACTTTATCGCCTGCATATAAAAGTATCTGTGGAGTTACCGTACAATTCATGGAACTGGACTGATTGTGTAACATGGGCCAAGTCAGACTGGGTTCTTGAGGTAGCCTCGTCGAAACAGATGATCAAGTTTAGCTGGCTTGAGACGTCTTCACAGCAAAAAACTGCTTTGTCTGAACGTGTTTTGATCTCGACATATTTTTTATTCAGTAACGAATTTCATGAACAGACTGACGATGTCGCCATGGGTAACCCTTTGTCGCCCTTGGTAACCAACGTTTTTATGGATGACTTCGAGGAGAAGGCGCACATCATCGCTGACTATGGCAGTCTGGAGGAATAGCTTCTACACCTGAGAAGAGTTTTTGAAGCTAACGGGTACTCTCCACAGTAGATACGTAAGGCACTACAAGTGAAACCAACAGTGGGTATAAGGATCTACATCCATGCATATTTCATACCTCTGCCGCCGATCAATGTCTCTGGTGCCTTGTTTGTCTGTGGCCACATGTGCAGTGGTCCAGTCCACAGGTTTAAAAGGACAGAGCAAGTGCTGGAATACTTTGGTCTCACCCTCGACCGCCACCTCATCTGTGCTCCCCATCTCCTTATAATCCAACTCAAAGCCCGCAATAGACTACACCTCCCAAAGCTCGTGTCTGGCTGGACATGAGGACTGCATCCTTCCACCATCCTTCACACCTACAAATCCTTGATGCGTCTCATTCTTTGTTATGCCAGTGTTGCTTGGATTTCTGCTCCTCCCAGATTCCATAAAACCCTCCAAATCCTAGAATGCCACGCACACCGCCTCACCTTCCATATCCGCCTTCCATCCCCCATGTGGATCATCTACGACCTCATCCCCTTCCTACATCTTCTTTTTTTTCCCTCAAACACATCTGCACCCTGTACATCGTCCACCAACTCGATTCCCCACCCCCTGGTGTCTTCTATCTTCTCTACCCCCAGCCTGTTTCCATGCCTTTACCATTGTGTCCCACCCTCTCTCCATCTCCACATCCTCCACCTCCTTTCCCATCGCAGTTTCCAGCACCGACCCCTTCCAGATGATGTGCTTTGCCCTCATCTTTACCCCTCCTACCAACTCTAACCCCATCTACCCCCCCCCCCCCGGCTCCTCAAGGCTCCCTCTCCCCTCCCCTTTCCATAAGCAGCTTCCCCCACCTCCCTCACTTTCCTGTGCCACCCTTCTGTGTCTGTGCTCCCTCCTGACTTGCCTTCCCTTTCCATCTCCTGCCCTGCCTGTCTCCTGCCTCTTGCTGTGCCCCCCAACCCACTTTTTTTTCTTTTACTCCCACCCCCTCCAGCCCCCTTCCCCACTGCACCTTCCTCTCCCCTCTTTTTCCCTCCCTCATGCTTCCTCTCCATCAGAAGATCCCTCCCTACAGTTTTTATTCTTTGTGTGTACTCCATCACTTGCAGGTGGTTTTTAAGTGTCTCTCGTTATGTGTGTCTTTATAGTGTGGCGGACATTTAACTTATGCATGTGACTCCAGTGTACTTTAAGTGCTCTGCACTCGCCAACTGCGTTCTTTTAACTTTATGTCATTAACTATCCCCCAGTGAATGTCCCCATATCAGTGTATATTTTAACTCCCATCGTCTACACTTATTATGTTTTTGTGTCCCCTTTTTTCCAACTTTTTATGTATAGTTTCCTCTTTTTATTTCATTGGAACGTCACTTGGCTGAAGAGCGGAGGATTGTGCCACTGCCAGCCCTCCCCTGCCCATATGGGGCAGGGGAATGAAATCACAGTAAAGAAAAAAAGCTACAGTGTCAGTCACCTTGGCTCACTCTGAATATGGCTGGATGGTATTTAGCAGAAATATTAGAAGAAGAAGTCGAATTTATGCGACTGCATGCCCGAAGTTTTATGGAACAATCTTTGCACCACGGAAATATGAAGATGCACATCAAAGGTTTTTTTTCTTGAAGAACAAAAAGAGTAAATGCAGGCCTCTAGATGTTCTTTAACAGACACTAACTTGCAGGCTTTGATGAGAATCTCATCAACTCTTCTCACTATTTTTTTTAAAAAAACAGAAAATGGTAATAGAATACATATATCTTATTTAAATTCTAAACTTAAATATACTTGTTGCTATAGATGTGAAATTAGTACAATAAAGAAACTGATTAAAACTGTCACTATTTTATTTTATGTATATATATTGATTTTTGTAGTAAAATTTATAACTTTTCTGAAATTCTATGTTAACTAATGAATACAATCATTTCAGACAGTGCAACCCTCAGCTAGGTGCTCATGTCAAGACGACTGCCAAACGAGGTTGGTCTCATGGTGGAAACCCACACTACAGTAGACGCTGATTGTCCTTTGACAAATGTATTATTCCACACGTTTAGTGAGTGCATGCCACAGATGTATTAAAATATGATCTTAGAGATAACAAGAGGCCTATAGTACAGACCCTTTGCCCTGATCACCAGTTCTACATTTTCACTCCATGACAGTGATATCTGTTTATGCAGGAAGTGTGGTTGTTTAGTGTTTGACAGCTGTCAATATTTATGAAAAACGACTGGTTTGCTGTATAGGTGCAACAGATGATGACTCCTAATGAAATCTCATTAACATGGTTATTATTAGATTTTAAATATACATGAGTTTAGGTGTTTTCCAGATGCACATCAGTTTTGAAATCACAGTGATTTTATAATTGACACCCACATCATTCGACAAGAATGCACACAATATACAAGTAGCCTTATGTTTCTACTGTTATATATGAAAAACTTTTTTATGTTGTGATATCGATATGTATCCTTTGTTTGTTTGTAAGAGATGCCACTGACTATGTGCGAATACTGGTCTGACATTTAAATATTTTACATGCAACTCATGGTGTACAGCAATATGTGTTTTAACAAATACAAACTGCAGAGCATCAAGCATACAAGATTTTTGTTTAATCATTTGTTTGTCTTTTGTTAAAATATACCTTGGCTCCTTCTCCATCCGTGTAAATTCTCTGTCTTAATGGGATCTGTGGTACACAATGAATTTATGAATGAGAAGATATCGTTTCGCAGTGTCTATACATCCAAAATATGAAATTACTATTTTGTGTGCTGTGTTTGTTTACCATGATGGGTGCTATACGATATCTTCTGGTCCGTAAGTATCAGCCATAATTTATGTATTTATTTATGCTTTAAGACCCTCTCTTATAATTAGCAGCAATTGTTATTATACTGTGTGTCCTGTCGTAGTGGAAATTCCATTAGCCACTAGGTTGGTGGTGATATTTTATAATTCATTTGCTATTCATCACATACATCGACACATAATATTACTTAGACGTCAGTGTTTTGAAATAACAGAGAAAAATGCTTTTCATAAACTATTTCTGACACCTGTGTTAACAATTAACAATCATTAATTCTTTTATGCTACATTATTTTCAACCTAAGGATTTTGAACGAACATCTTGTATGAATCTAAATTCACTTCTTTCCACATCTCAGAGACCCCACTCTGTAGGATCTATGTTGACTAATGTAATACAACAGAGTGCAATTGTTGTTACTCTGAGAAAAGGTGCTACTTTCACACTATGCTAAAACACTGTTGTTTAAATATTATTGCTCACTAAACATTCATAAATGTCAATGATGTACAACTTGTTTATTTCCTTCACAAATGCAGAGTAATTTACTGTGGTACTTCTGACATTAGATAATTTTCAAATTAATGCCCCATCAAAATTGGAACAGGCTATAACAACAGCCGTAGTCTGTTTGTTACTCGTCTGACAGGAATGTATAAAACCCCAGTATCCATACAAGTAAACAACTTTTCTATTGTAGCTCTTAAGAAAAGAGTTTAACTCGCTTTTGAAATTTCAGCTATTCCCAACAATTCACCTTACATTTGGAAATACCTTGTGAACACATCTATATGAAATAACATTCATTCAGACATCATGTTTCGCAAAACCTATAACGAAAGGCAGCCTTCATGTTTGTGGAAGAAATCAAGTTCACTCACCAAGAGGCAGAAGCTGATGCAGTGGACACTCTTAATCAAAGTATTCTATCAACTAATCATTGCAACTCACAATCTGCTCAATATTATGGTAATTATTCTACATCACTTTATTTAACTTATATGTATAACAAGAAAGGAGGCTACTTTAAAAAAACTACTCTTCATCTGACACCACTCATTGCAATTTTTGTCTACTCATTTACATTAATATAAAGATGTAATCTACACAATCAGTTGTCAATGCACTAGACAAAGTGAAACGTATGTTATACAAAGATTCGTTTTTTACCAGAATGTAAATCCCCTACTACAAATAACCTTACAAAGTATGAAAAGAGTATCTATTAAGGTCCATGATGTGTATACAGAATATTAAGCATTGTCATGAAATCCTGTTTTATATTTTTTAAATGGAAGGCAGATGTCAATCAAAAATTACTGTTATTTTACACTTATGGACCATGTTACAAGAAGGCAAATGTTATAGCCAACAGCTAGTGTCTGCATGCTTGCCCAGTCCACTGAAGTGGGTAATTATTTCATTTCATACAAACCTTTGTGCTCTAAGAGGCATAAGAACTGCATAATAAACGGATACACAAACCATGACATTCCATGAAACAACGAAGAGACTTGTGAAGATGCTTAAATATTATGCAGTAAAGGCATATATTTTTCGCATTTTAGTTTTTATAGTATTGTCCAAAAGTTTATCTGCACAGCTGAAATTGTGTTCTGGAGCAGTAGTCATTAATATACTACCAGAATATTTCAAATGGTCAAGAAACAGAATTTCTAAAATGTTCTGCTGCAGACCAGAGTGAAATCCAAATTAGTTGAACATTCTTCCAATTTTTATAACTACTGTCGTTGTCATTTTCTATTTTTTTGTCTGACAGATTTTAGAATCATTTGTACACAGAAAAATATTTAATCACGTCTTTGATGGAAAATGGTTTTCTGTCTTCAATTTTGGTGTGATATTTCTTTCTAAAAACAGCAGACGTTGTGAAGTTTTAACTTATACACTTTTATTCAATGTGCAGATTTGTTTTTGTTTCTTATTTAGCAAGTTGAAGAAGAATTTTAAAGTATATCTTTGCTGTACTTTTGACAAGCTAGCAGTTTTTGCTGTCTTATGATACGTCAAGTGCATTTAACTGATATCATGTATAAAGAGACTCCTACTGTGTAATGGCTCACTTTCAGCTTCTATGCGTTTTACACAACTGAAGGTAAAATTATCCCACAGACTGCAGCAATAATAAGTTCGAGAAGATTTTTTCACACAAGTGACGTATCAATTGGCGCCACGAATCCCTCCCCCCCCCCCCCCCCACTCGTCTCTCCTTTTCCCTCGTACACTTCCACCCATGTCAGTTTTCGCTACTAATCGCGAAACGCACTGTATACAGATCTTGCACTTGGGTGTCCACTACCCAAGGCCGCCCAAGCGGCCGTTACCAAGAATTGTGCTATGTCCTGTACGAAAATGTCCATACAGAGGCACTCACCCAAAGTGCTAGGTGAACTGTCGAATGATTGATATATTTATCTGAGGTACAACGTACATTCTACGGATCTCGAATCTATAAAATTAAAATTAATCTCTGGTTGGGAATGCTTAGATACAGCCTGTTTATACAGGGTGAACCAGAACTCCACCGACAAACATTCAGAGCTGTAAGTATGGTGCAAAAAAAAAGGACAAAAATGTCTAGTGAATATGAGCTCAAAAGCGAGTTCTTGTTCGTATGAGATATGGTGAAACGCAACGCTTCTACAATATGCGCTACGCTTTCTATATTTTAGGAGGAGGTAGTATAGACCAAAACAACAAAAAATATCTGGCAGACATGGGCTGTAACCTGCATACCCAAACAGCTGTGAACAATTGTTCAGTACCTGATATGCGTTTCACAGTAGCAAAGATGAACTACTGCTCATAGCAATTGACATATGCACATTAGAGATCATGTTCACACGACTATTTTTTGATGTTTCGACTTTCAGTGGAAGAGTTATGTCTCGCAGTAGCCAAGGTGAATATGTGCTCATAGCTCTTAAGACATGCATTTTAGAGCTCCTGTTTACTAGAAGCCATTTTTTTGTTTTGGTCCTTCCTCTAATAATTTGTCGTGGAGTTCTGGTACACCCTGCGTACAGACTGTACAGGAGAACATCGACTGCAAGTTTAACGTGATATGCTACTAAATTAAAAATATAACAGCAATGCAAGTATTTATTGCCATTGTTTGGCTCTTAGGAATTTGATGGGTGTATGAGGACGAAGGCAAGAAAGGGTCATTTGCTGCAGTTTGTGGCACCCTGAAAACGCTTTGACTTTATGTAATTTCGCAGCACGACACCGTATTTAAGAAGACCTCTAAAGTCTTACACCATGGAAACGACTAAACTTTACTGTTATACCGACAGCAAAGAATGCGCAAATAGGGATATCGTGGGCTTTGCATTGCCTGAAAATAGATACAGCGACACATCGCTTCTACCTCCCAAATTACTTTCAAGGCATCGCGATTTATTAAAAGCACTAATAATCTAAAAAGGACAATTTTTCATTTCCTACGGGCCTCGGCTAGACTGCATGTATAACGATACTCAAGCTCTTCTTCAGTTCTGAAGTCGACACATGCATCTTCTGCAAACAGACAAAGCATGTAGAAGTACACAACATTCGTCACAGAGCATGTGACCAGTTACTGCATTTAACGAAGCAGTCGTTATAGTCAGGATAAGTCGCTAGCCTTGCTGTTAAAACTGTGCTGGGCACATTCGGGAACTTGCATGTTTCTGGTAGGCAACGGAACGTGGTGTTATGACCGGCGAGTCTCTAGTTTTATGTGCTCATTTAATGCTAACAATAGCATGAATGTTCCTAAATTTAAAATTAACTTCTTTATTATAAACTATACAAACTGAACTGTCAAATCAAGTAAGTTCTCGTAGATTCTTTGTATGCATAGTTTTCCTTTAAATAGCACGCAAAAGAAGAACTGTTTGCCCAGCTGAGCTCCGGTGGTCCGGTGTGTAGGCTTCAAACCTGTAGCTGACTAACGTCAGAGTGGTTCGATTCCACCTGCTGGGCAACTTCCGTGCTACTCGTCCAAGAAACACTCTATGACAGCGTGTGGTCGCCATTATTCACCTATACTTATTCGTGCAATTATGCGTCTTTTTATTCAATGTGTTGTGCAACGTATAAGGCTAAAACTAAATAACGTGGCTACTTAAACACATAGAATTTTTAAATACGACATAGATATCAGACACTCTGTATACAGTTTTGAAACCGTGATTTGCAGTATTTTTTTCTGTAGCTGTAAACATTTCTATTTAAATATCATCGCCTTTCCTTCTTATTACTTGAAGTGGCTCAGTACACTCGAGGGTCATTTGGCATTACTTCCCAGCTGTCGTTATTTTATCCAACGTTTTCTTATTCGCCTCTTGACTTAAACAAACATTTAAAGCATTTTTGAATACTTTGGTAACTTTTCCTCAGTTCATCATATTCTGTAAAGTAATTATTATTATATTGTAGCAATAATTTTACCATAAGACAATGAGGCACAACTGGAATCACTCGCGACATACATCGTCTAGTCACATAAATGCCACCACCATCTGTGTTCGACGTCACCGTGCCGTAACCACTCACACTCGGCAGGTGGCAGCACTAGCAGTGGAGGGTAAATAAAGCGTGTCCAGGGCACCCAGAACACAGTTCAGGCCAAGAGTGGAAGCTATCCCGAAACGCCTATGCTAGTAAACTGTTTACGTGCCGCCGTGGTTTAAAGTACACCATGCAGGACAAAATCGCGCTAACCAAATTCAATAATATGTCGCTGTATATTCCCCAAAACGATTTAAATGATTTCATTTGTTTGAGTGGTATTTCTGACAGTGATTGATGCTATGAGAAGGCATTATTATTCTATATTTTCATTGCGGTTGTCGTAATATGCCGTATTTTACAGACTATACGATGCACTTTTCGCTTCGAAAAAATTCCCTCCAAATTTCAGGAGCGTCCTACACTCGAAATTAATATAAAAATGTTCGGTGTTTGATTTAAAATTGCCGTTAATGTTAAGGGGAGACGGAAAGCAAACGGAATCAAAAGCCGATATTTAGATTTTTGCATATTTGAAATGCCCATTATTATCTGTGAAAAACAGTTTTTCTTTCATGTAAATACAACAATTTTTCGTGAATTATGATGGTTTTCGTGATACTCTGTCTGATCTAGCATTCAAATGCCATGCCTTCTTTTTTGCACCATTCAGAGATAATGCATAAGTTTCCTTCATTCCTCCTACCAATTTCCTGCTTCTATTGTTTTATCGAGCCAAGTTTTCCGACCCTGTACCGACTGTCGATACTCATCATTCCGATCGTGTTAGTTATTGTTTTCGAGCGCTAATGGTTGAACTTCAATTTTGTTGCGAGTAAAGTAAGCGCTGACTCATATTTTCTCTGATTTCGCACGTTTTCATAAGAACGCCGCGAATAAAGAAACACATCCCTAGTTTAAAATTCTGAGGAAATAAATACGTAAAGGTAAATGAGGTTAGTGGGTGTCAAAGGAACTAAGAATGTTAGACTTAAAGATGATCAGCACCACAAAAAAGGAAGTGCGGTGTCTGAAAAGTGTTTTCTCACAGTCAGCTTGCGGAGATAAACACTCGTGCAGAAATATAGTGGTGAACCTCAGCATGCATGCCCTGTGATTTCGTTTTCAAACATACTGTGTGCAGAATATGTGGTGATGAAGTATCCTTGGGAGACCATCAGGGTCTTTGCTAAGGGATAGCGTCGAACCTAACGTTGAATTGTACAAAATGTGGTACAGTTGCTACAAGAATGACATCAGAAATGGCAAATAATAATTTGTATGAGAATAACATAAGGCTAGTTTATGGTCTCAGATCTGTTGGTAAAGTGATGGACTAGGCAAATTCTTATGTGCATTACTTGTCATTCCAAATCCATCTACAATATTTATACTTATAATGAAATTATTAGAACTGTGTTGCTGGTGTTTGTAACATCTCAGTGAAAGATGCTGCTGAAGAAGCACTCAAGGATAGTGATGACAGGAGGTAGAAGCAATGTGTCGATGTATTACATTTCAGGTAATGCCTAGCCCAATATACCCTTATTTGCGTATTCTTTACTGTCGGTATAACGGCAGAGTTTAGTCGTTTCCTGCAGTAAGACTTAAAAGGTCTTCGTAAGTACGGTGTCGTGCTGAAAAATGACAAAGTCAAAGCGTTTTCAGGGTGCCACAAACAACAGGAAATGACCATCTCTTTACTTCTCGCTCAAACACCCATCAAATTCCTAAGAGCCAAACAATGGCAAAAAGGTAGGACCAAAACAACAAAACCACATCTAGTAAACATGAGCTCTAAAATGCATGTCTTAAGAGCTATGTGCACATATTCACCTTGGCTACTGCGAGACATAACTCTTCCACTGAAAGTCGAAACAATAAGAAATTGTCGTGTAAACATGAGCTCTAATGTATACATGCCAATTACTATGAGCAGTAGTTCATCTTTGATACTGTGAAACGCATCTCAGGTACTGAACAAGTGCTCACAGCTCTTTCGGTATGCAGTTTAGCGCCTACGTCTACTGGATATTTTTTGTTGTTTTATTTGTGTTATGTGATAACAAAATGAACATAATACCTCTTATGCATTTGCAGAAAATTTTTGCTCTTTCTTTCACTAATAAACATTCAGTTTTTAATATGTCAATTATTATAAAACAGTTTCTGCTGGGTAGGTGGTTCTCAATTTACTTGTAATAACTTATTACCATGCTGAGTACAAATCGATCGAATTTCACGTTTCTAATCCCATTAGCTTAGAAATAGTGGTACCTGAAAGTAAAAAATGTAGTTTCGAGAAAAATCCATGTCGGATTTAGTATTGCAATTTTAGTATAGTTACTGACGAGATTTACTTACCACTTCGTTCCTCTTCTTTCTGTCTAGCATGTTTTGTGCATTTTAAATTAGCAATTTCTGCTTAGATGATTCTCTCTCTGTCAATTTGCACCAAGGATTTTGCAATCTTTCCACTAGATTTTACGGAAAAACTTCCAAAACACCAGTTTCCTGTTACACCATTATTGAAGCATAGAACAGCACCATAAACACCGAACTTGGGAGTTGTAATCTGAACAAATACATTTCTCAGTAACTGGGTCGAAATGACCGAATCCACACTTTCATTTAAATCTTGCGTTTCCCAAAGAAGACATTTCATCAACAAAGTATCTTTATAAAGATCTCTAAATATCGGTTTAATTTCATTCATAACTGCTACAGATAAAGAAAGTTTGTGGCCATGTGCTATACTTCTCCTGTGCCTGCACCAAGTGTCAAATTCAGTGGAGTAAAGACAGTGCTGAGGATTTTCATTTGTGGAAATCCTATGGAAGAAGACAGCCCATGCAGCTGATTTCATGTTTTCTAAATTCCCAGCATATCTTCTTATGGCCAAATCATAATAATTCTGTAATCTATTTATTTAAACACTTGTTGGGCGACCTTTACCATCTACCTTCCAGTACTATTTTGACTTTTCTTTTAATAATATTCTCGATCTGGACTCCATTCTTTTCTGGGGAAGCCCAATGCATTCGAATTTAGAAATTGTGACATTAGAACCATAGTGTTATTGTGCACATAAATAGTCATAAGCCTTGCTGCTACCATCCCCTAAGTACTGTGTCTATTTGACAGCTCTGTTTGCCACTGATCGATTAATAATCCTGAGAACTCCCGCTATAGTATAATTCGTCTGACAGTTATGTTCATCCTGTTTCTCAGTTCCAATGCCACAGCTTTTATAGTACTTGCTTAGAATGTCTCCATCAATTACCTTCCCTGTATCAAATGATGTAGCTGTTATTTAGTGAAGTGTGTCCACCTTTCTGCCAGCTGCCATCAAAACATGCACAAATATCATCACTTTCACTGTCATCACTATCCACCGCTTCACCGATAGATCAGATACCATAAACTAGTCTTATGTTACTCTCACACAAATTATTATTTGCCATTTCTGATGTCATTGTTGTAGCAGCTGTACCACATTTTGTACAATTAACGTTAGGTTCGACGCAATCCCTTAGCAAAGACACTGATTCCCTCCCAAGGATACTTCATCACCACATATTCTGCACACAGTATGTTTGGAAACGAAATCACAGAGCATGCATGCTGAGGTTCACCACCATATTTCCACACGAGTGTTCATCTCCACAAGCTGACTGAAGAAGGGAACACTTTTCAGACACCACAGTTCCTTTTTTGTGGTGCTGATTATCTTTACGTCCAACATTCTTGGTTCCTATGACCCACTAACCTCTTTCACTTTTACATACTTATTTCCTCTGAATATTAATTTAGTGTTGTGTTTCTTTATTCGTGGCATTCTTATGAAAACGTTCGAAACTAGAGAAAATATAAATCTACGCTTACTTCACTCGCAACAAACTTCAAGTACAACCAGTAGCGCTCGAAAACAATAACAAACACGATCAGAATTATGAGTATCGACAGTTGATACAGGGTCGGAAAACTTGGCTCGATAAACCAATAGAAGCAGGAAACAACATAGGAAGAATGAAGGAAACCTGTGCATCATCTCTGAATGACGCATAAAAGAAGGCATGGCATTTGAATGCCAGATCGCACAGAGCATCACGAAAACCATCATAACTCACGAAAAATTGTTGTATTTACATGAAAAATTGTTTTACACAGATAATAGTGGGCATTTCAAATATGCAAAAATCTAAATATCGACTTTTGATTCCGTTTGCTTTCCGTCTCCCCTTAACATTAACGGCAATTTTAAATCAAACACCGAACATTTTTATATTAATTTCGAGTGTAGGACGCTCCTGAAATTTGGAGGGAATTTTTTCGAAGCAAAAAGTGCATCGTATAGTCTGTAAAATACGGCATATTACGACAACCGCAATGAAAATATAGAATAATAATGCCTTCTCATAGCATCAATCACTGTCAGAAATACCACTCAAACAAATGAAATCATTTAAATCGTTTTGGGGAATATACAGCGACATATTATTGAATTTGGTTAGCGCGATTTTGTCCTGCATGATGTACTTTAAACCACGGCGGCACGTAAACAGTTTACTAGCATAGGCGTTTCGGGATTGCTTCCACTCTTGGCCTGAACTGTGTTCTGGGTCCCCTGGACCCGCTTTATTTACCCTCCACTGCTAGTGCTGCCACCTGCCGAGTGTGAGTGGTTATGGCACGGTGACGTCGAACACAGACGGTGGTGGCATTTATGTGACTGGACGATGGATGACACGAGCGATTCCAGTTATGCCTCATTGTCTTATGGTAAAATTATTGCTACAATATAATAACAATTACTTTACAGAATATGATGAACTGAGGAAAAGTTACCAAAGTATTCAAAAATGCTTTAAATGTTTGTTTAAGTCAAGAGGCGAATAAGAAAACGTTGGATAAAATAATGACAGCTGGGAAGTAATGCCAAATGACCCTCGAGTGTACTGAGCCACTTCAGGTAATAAGAAAGGAAGGCGATGATACGTAAGTAGAAATGTTTACAGCTACAGAAAAAAATACTGCAAATCGCGGTTTCAAAACTGTATACAGAGTGTCTGATATCTATGTAGTATTTAACTATTCTACGTATTTTAAGTAGAGTATGTCCAAGAATTTCGTTTGTTTAATTCGACTGGAGTCACAATATTTGGTTTTAGCCTTTCACTTTGCACAACACATTGAATAAAACCACTCACAGTTGCTGGAATAACTATAAAAGAAGACTAGCGAACACTTGCAGTCATAGGGTGTTTCTTGGACGAGTAGCACCAAAGCCGCCCAGCAGGTGGAATCGAACCGCTCTGACGTAATGAATGTGTTGATCCGATCATTTGGACCCAGTTACTGAGAAATGTATTTATTCAGATTACAACTTAGTGCTGTTTAATGCTCCTTGCTGATCTACAAGTAAAGAGCTGCTAGGAGAGACACAAGGATAGGTAATTACATTAGGCCAATGGCCTACTGTCCCAAATTACTTTCAAGGCATCGCGATTTATTAAAACACTAATAATCTAAAAAGGACTATTTCTCATTTTCTAGGGGCGTCGGCTAGACTGCATGTATAACGATACTCAAGCTCTTCTGCAGTTATGAAGTCGATACATGCATCTTCTGCAAACAAACAAAGCAAGTAGAAGTACATAACATTCGTCACTGAACATTGACCAGTTATTGCATTCAACGCAGCAGTCGTTGTAGTCGGGATAAATCGGGAACCTTGTTAAAACTGTGCTTGCACGCTTGTGGTAGACAATGGAACACGGTGATATAACTGCCGAGTCTCTAGTTTTATGTGCTCATTTCGTGCTATCAATAGGGTGAATGTTCTTTAAGGGAAAAATTAACTTCTTTATTAACAAACTATAGAAACTGAACTGTCAAATCAAGTAAGTTCTCGTAGATTCTTTGTATACGTAGTTTTCCTTTAAATACCACGCAAAAGAAGAACTGTTTGCCCATCTGAGCTCCGGTGGTCCGGTGTGCAGGCTTCAAACCTGTAGCTGACTAGCGTCAGAGTGGTTCGATTCCACCTGCTGGGCGACTTTGGTGCTACTCGTCCAAGAAACACCCTATGACTGCACGTGTTCGCTATTCTTCTTTTATAGTTATTCCAGCAACTGTGAGTGGTTTTATTTAATGTGTTGTGCAAAGTGAAAGGCTAAAACCAAATATTGTGACGCCAATCGAATTAAACAAACGAAATTCTTGGACACACTCTACTTAAAATACGTAGAATAGTTAAATACTACCTAGATATCAGACACTGTACACAGTTTTGAAACCGCGATTTGCAGTATTTTTTTCTGTAGCTGTAATCATTTCTACTTACGTATCATCGCCTTCCTTTCTTATTACCTGAAGTGGCTCAGTACACTCGAACCACATTTTGCATTATTTCCCTACTGTCATTATTTTATCCAACGTTTTCTTATTCGCCTCTTGACTTGAACAAACATTTAAAGCATTTTTGAATACTTCGGTAACTCTTCCTCAGTTCATCATATTCTGTAAGGTAATTATTATTACTTGCTCGAATCTCATGCCTTTCTATAAATTACGCCTTGTCCCAGACAGTGCAGTTCACATGGTAGTATGAGCAGGGGCGATTACAATTTTGGCAATATCCATCCACATCTTTCAAAAATGTCAGGTTCTCCCAATGACTGACAACTAATTTTTAATGAGCAATATTAGGAAGTGCACTCCTATGCAGTAATAATTTTACTAGAAGACAATGAATCATAACTGGACTCACCCGCATGGCATGCTGTCCAGTCATATAAATGCCACCTCCGCCCATGTTCTACGTCACCGTGCAATAACCACTCACACTCGGCAGTGGGAGGTAAATAAAGCGTGTCCAGGGGACCCAGAACACAATGCAGTCTCTGTCGTAATGTGGAGACGAGCCGACGTCCGAAAGGGGGCCCTTCAGGCCAATGGTGGAAGCATTCCCGAAATGCCTATGTTAGTAAACTGTTCGCGTCCTGCCGTTGATGAAGTATAGAGTGCATGGCAAAATGGCGGTATCCAAATTCGATAATATGTCACTGTATATCCTCCAAAATGATTTCGTTCGTGTGAGTGGTATTTCTGACTGTGGTTGACGCTATGAGAAGACCTCATAGTTCTATATTTTATTTGTGGTTATCGTAATATGACGTATTTCACAGACTACAAGACGCACATTTTGCCACGAAGAATCCCTCCAAATTCCAGGTGCGTCGTATACTCGAAGTTAATAGAAAAAATTCCATTTTATTATTTAAAATTCCCGTTAGTGGTAAGGGGGACCGGAAAACAAACGGGCTCAAAAATCGATTTTTAGATTTTTGCGTATTTGAAGTGCCCGGTATTTCCTGTGTAAAACAATTTTTCTTCCATATAGATACCACATTTTTTTCATGTGTTATGATGACTTCCTTGACGCTGCGTAATGCCATTTAAATGCCACGCCTTCTTTTTTGCTAGTGCAACTGGTTGTGCTTGGTGAAGTTTGTTGCGAGTGAAGTAGTACTGATTTATATTTTCTCCGGTTTCGCACGTTTTCATAGGAATGCCGCGAATAAAGAAATACACCCCTAAATTAAAGTACAAAGAAAATAAATACGTAAAGGTAAGTGAGGTTAGTGGGTCAAAGGAACCAAAAATTGTAGACGTAAAGATAATCAGCATAACAGAAAAGGAACTGCGGTGTCTGCAAAGTGTTTCCTCGCAGTTAGCTTGTGGATATGAACACTGGTGTATAAATATTATGGTGAACTTACCATGCTCTGTGATTTCATTTCCAAAAGTATTGTGTGCAGAATATGTGGTTGTGACGTATCCTTGGGAGAGAATCAGTGTTTTTTACAAAGGCATTGTGCCCATCCTAACAAAATGTGGCACAGTTGCTACAACAATGATATCAGAAATGGCAAATAATAATTTGTATAAGAACAACATCAGGCTAGTTTATGGTCTCAGATCTATTGGTAAAGGGATGGAGTCAGGCAAACTCTTATCTGCATTACTTGACATCCAAATCCACCTGCAAAATTTATGACTTACAGTGCAACTATTGGAACTGCTGTTGCTGATGTATGAGACAGCTGAGTGAAGGAAACAGTTGACGAAGCACTCAAGGATAGTTATGAGAGTGGAAGTGATGATATTCGTGGATGTTTTGATAGCAGTTGGCAGAAACGTGGCCACACTTCACTAGAAGACAGCTAAGTCACGTGATACAGGCAAGGTAATTTATGGAGGCGATCTAAGCAAGTAGCGTAAAACTCGTGGCAGTGAAACTGAGGAAGAGGATGAACTTAACTGTCAGATGAATTATACTATAGCAAAAGTACTCATGATTTTTAATTGTTCAGTGGCAAACAAAGCGGTCAGATACACAGAATCCTCATGTCACAATTTCTAAATTAGAATGCATTGGGCATGTCTAGAAGAGAATGGGCTCCAGATCGAGAAGACTGTTAAAAGAAAATTCAAAAATAGCACTGAAAGATAGTAAGACGATAGGTGGTAAAGGTTGCCTGAGAAGTTTTGGAACAAACAGATCACACCTGGAATCGAGAAAACATGAAATAAGCTTTATGGGCTACCTTTTTCCATAAGATTTCCACAAATAAAAGTCCTCACCATTGCCTTTGCCCGAACGATCATGACTCTTGGTGCAAGTACAGCAGAAGTGTTGCACATGGCTACAAACTTTCTTTACTTGTGGCAGTAATGAATGAAATTAAACTCATATTTAGAAAACTTTATAAAGATACTTTGTTGATCAAATGTCTTCATTGGGAAAGGCAAGATTTAAATGAATGTGTGGATTCGGTCATTTGGACCCAGTTACTGAGAAATATATTTCTTTAGATAATGGCTCTCAAATTTGGTGTTTATGATGCTGTTTTAAGCTTCAATAATTTTGTAACAGGAAACGTGTTTTGCAAGTATTATGCATAAAATCTAGTGCAAATACTGCAAAATCCTTGGTGCAAATAGATAAAGAGAGAATCTTCAAAGTAGAAATTGCTAATTTAAAATTCAGAAAAGAAGAGTAAGTAATTCCCATCAATAAATAAACTAAAATTGCAATACTAAACTTTACATCGCTTTTTCTGAAAACTACATTTTTTGATATTCAGGTACTATTACTTTCTAAACTAATTGGGTTAGAAATATGAAATTCGATCAATATGTACTCAGGATGGTAATACGCTACGTCAAGTAAATTGAGAACCACCAACCAAACCGAAACTGTTTTATAATAATAATGTATTAAAAAAGTGGAATTTTCCTAGTGGAAGAATAAACATAAACTTTCTTCAAATACGTAAGAGGTATTGTGTTCATTCTGTTAATACATAACCTGGGCTCTAAACTGCATACCAAAGAGGTGTGAACACTTGTTCAGTACGTGAGATGTGATTCACATTAGCAAAGATGAACAAATGCTTAAACCATTAGACGTGTGCACTTTAAAGCCCATGTTTATGGCACCATTTTTTATTCTTTTGACTTTCAGAGCAAGAGATGTCTATCGCATTGGCCAAGTTGAATATGTGCTCATAGATCCCCAATGATTAGCAACTAATTTGTAATGGAAAATGTTAAGAAGTGCACTTCACTGTAGCAATAATTTTACTAGGAGACAATGAGTCATAACTGTAATCACCAGTGTCCCATACCGTCTAGTCACATAAATGCGACCACCGCCTATGTTCGACGTCAACGTGCAATAACCACTCACAGACGGCAGGTGGCAGCACTAGCAGTGGAGAGTACATAAAGTGTGTCTGGGGGATCCAGAACACAGTGCCGTCTCTGTCGTAATGTGGAAACGAGCCAACGTCCAAAAGGGGCGTATTCATTGCCTTTCAGACCAAGGGTGGAAGCATCCCCGAAACGCCTGTGTTAGTGAACTGTTTGTGTGGTACAGTTGCTACACCAATGACATCGGAAATGGGAAATAATAATTTGAACGAGAATACCGCAAGGCTAGATTATGGTCTCAGATCTATGGGTAACGGGATGGAGACAGACAAACTTTTATGTGCATTACTCGACATTCGAAATCAACCTACGAAGTTTATGACTTAAAATAAAATTATTGGTACTGCTGTTGCTGATGTTTGTAACATCTCAGTGAAGGAAACACCTGAAGAAGCACTCAAGGAAAGTGATGACAGTGAAAGTGATAATATTTGTGCTTGTTTTGATGGCAGCTTGCAGAAATGTGGACACACTTCACTAAATGACAGCTACATCATTTGTTACAGGCAAGGTAATTAATGGAGACGTTCTAAGCAAGTACTGTGAAACCTGCGGCAGTGAAACTGAGAAAGGGGACTGACATACCTGTTTGATGAATTATACTATAGCAAGAGTTCTCAGGATTTTTAATCGCTCGGTGGCGAACAGAACTGTCAGATACACGCAATATTTAGGGGATGGTAACAACAAGGCTCATGACTGGATGTGTGCACTACAAACCTCTGGTCCTCATGTCACAATTTCTAAATCAGAAGGCATTGTGCATGCCCAGAAGAGAATGGTGACCAGCTCGAGAAGATAATTAAAAGAAAAGTCAAAAATAGTACTGGAAGATAGTAAGAAGATAGGTGGTGAAGATCGCCTGAGAAATGTTGAAATAAATATATTACACAATTCTTATGGTTTGATCATGAAAACAAATGTTGGGAATTGAGAAAACATGAAATAATATTTATAGCGTATCTTTTTCCATAAGATTTCCACAAATGAAAATCCTCACACTGTCTTTGCCAAAATGGTCCTGAAATTTAGTGTAATTACAGGAGAAGTGCAACATATGGGCACGAACATTCTTTACCTGCAGCAGTAATGAAGTACCTGCAGGTATTTTGCTGACGTAATGTTTTCATGGGAAAAGGCAAAATTTAATTGAATGAGGGAATTCCGACATTTGAACCACGCTACCGAAAACTGTATTTGTTCAGATTTCGACCGTTAAATTTGGTGTTTATGATGTTTTTTTATACTTCAATGATGGTGCTTCAATGATGGTTTAACAAGAAAACTGCTGTTTTGGAAGTACTGGGCATAAAATCTAGTGGAAATACTGCAAAGTCCTTGGTGCATGTGCATAAAGAGGGAATCTGCAAAGCAGAAATTGTCAGTTTAAAATGCATAAAAGAAGCTAAACAGAAAGGAAGAGGGACCAAATGATAAGTAATTCTCATCAATAACCCCCCAAATTTGGGGAGTAGTGTGATAAGGGAGATATGAACACCTACCTCACTGGTAACTACACCTAAAGTGCATGTATGCCTCAATACCCTCCCGTTCTACCTATTGGAGGGAAATGCAAGTAGTACAGAAACAGAGCCAATACGAGACCTTGTTGATTGTTGTTATTCAAGATGTTGGCAGTAAATGTGACAACATTGTACTGATGACATCACCTGATGACATCACTAGATACTATTATGTATTGTTCCCCCTCCCAACCCTCCTCTCCAACCCGTCTCACGCCTATCCTGTCCCCTACTTTCCCCTTCCCCTCCCCACATTGAAGAGTGGAGGGAAACGGTTTGGCTGTGTTGAGCTGCTGGTGTGGGTGGACAGAGTGTGGTTTTATCTTTATTCCATATTTTTGTGGTGTTACCCTGTCCTAAAACCTTTCTAAATTCTTTTTCTTGTATGTGTGTTCACCTTAATGTGTGGAGACCGAGTGACCCAGTTGCCAGTACCGCCACCAGAGACTGGGACGCATCCACTGACATGATCGCGACATCATGGATGAAAAATTGGCAGGAAGTGCTCTTTGTGAGTTCACGTTGATGTGCAGGAACTGACTGGTTTGGTTCACAATTCCACTACCAGAGGGCACTTGGATTTGTGACATTACGTGTTTCTCCCCATAAGAATTGGCAAGACTCAGTGATAGTACTATGAAAGGATGGATGATAATACGGCGGAAGACTATCAGTGAAGTATAGGAGAGTAGGCTGCTGCTGATCTACACGTAAATAGCTGCTAGGAAGGACAAAAGGCTGAGTAATAACAGGACAGCAAACTGTCACTGAAGAATAGGGCAGTGGGTCCCTGCTGATCTACGAGTAAAGAGCTGCTAGGAGAGACACAAGGATAGGTAATAACATTAGGCCAATGGCCTACTGTCCCAATGCACCCCATAGCTTACTCCTTTCGAACAGCACTGAGAGGACCGCCAAGCTTAATGTGCCCATCCAGTGGATGCATCATCATCAACAGTGTCACATGCCCTCATTTCATTGTACACTGTGGAGAGCTTTAGAATTTAATCCAGGACAATGGCACAAGTACTGGTGATCATGAACCTTCCATTATCACCTCTCCTCGCCTTGCTACACAAACACTGGCAGTGAAAATTTCCCACCATCAGGAGTCAAACCTGCTTTTCTCTCTTCAAGCGGTAAGTGTTAGCTAACTCGGCTATTGAGGACGGTATATTTCATATCTGTATGGCATTAAATATAGTTCTTTCCCAATATCTCCATGCTTTACCAACTGGTTGTATCTTTTGGCTTCATGAAGTTGATCGTCTGAATATTCAGTATTTTCCATTGCTCTGCATCTACATGACTACTCTGCAATTGACAGTTAAGTGTCTGGCGGAGGATCCATCGAACCACTTTGTTATTTCTCTACCATTCCACTCTCGAAATGCGTGCGTGATAATACGAATGCTTATGTCTTTCCGTGTGGGTTCTGACTTTCTTATTTTATTATGATTATCATTTCTCCCTACGTATTTTTACACCAAAAAGTTTGGGGTTTTGGGGGGAAGAGACCAAACAGCGAGGTCATCGGTCTCATCGGATTAGGGAAGGACGGGGAAGGAAGTCCGCCGTGCCCTTTCAAAGGAACCATTCCGGCATTTGCCTAGAGCGATTTAGGGAAATAACGGAGAAGCTAAATTAGGATAGCCGAACGTGGGATTGAACCGTCGTCCTCCCGAATGCGAGTCCAGTGTGCTAACCACTGCGCCACCTTGCTCGGTAGACCGAAAAGGCATTTTCGCATTTGGAGGAGAAAGCTGGTCACTGAAATACTATACTCATCACATAAAACTAGCACACATGAGTGCATGTTGGCAATCGACGATTTATAGTGCTTCAAAAAAGAATAATAAAAACCAAATAGGTAAATATAGCTTTCTCTTTATCATTTAACAGTCACTACATATCCCCTCAGATTTCCATGATCGCAGTTGTAAATTACTTTCTTTTCACACGACCGGTTTCTGTTGTGCGCTCATAGGCAGCACACCGCGCCTGGTACACGCGGCGCTCGGGGACCACAGCACAGCTACGACAGCTGAGGGTGGGCTTATAACAGTCCGAAACCAGTCGCGTGAAAATAAAGTAATTTACAACTGAAGCCGTATTTTCAACCTCTGCTATACTGCTCAGTTGCGAATGTTCTTCCAACATTTTAAATTTCTGTGAAAAATAAAGCAGAAGAAGTGTCTGCAAAACTGTGCAAGCTAAATAAAAAGCTGCTACAAACACAAGCAACAGTCCGTCCAATTTTACGAGGCTGAGCAGATTTTTCCCGATCTCATATGGCCGAATCCCCACGAACCCCTGGTAGTTTGTGTTTTATTGCAGTTTTCTGCATGCGTCAGTTTTTCGAATTTGGAGCCTCTATCGTCAAAACTGCTTGGAAATGTGCATTCTACTATTCCTCAATGACTTTGTGAATTGCATGTTTTAACAACGACTATACGTGCGCGTTTCGCACGTTACTAGGCTGCTGCTGTTAGCAGGTTTACAGGGATCTTCCTATTGACCCACCACCACAATACTTTGCTCGAACTGCAAAGCACAGTGCGCGTTTAGTTCCGTCAAATCCTTCCTTTTGAAATACGTGTAGCGAGGTCCGACCATACGACACTATAAGTATTTTTTTCTCTTTTTGTCTTTCATGAATGAGGAGATGTGTTGAGGTATTTCTCGGAACCGACCAGTTCAACAGGCGAAACATTCGAGTCTCTATTGACGAGTTTTCAGTGTAACGAAGTGGTCAGCTTGCGCCAGTGTCCAGTTTGCGTCATCTCTCACTTGTTTTACAAGAGAAGATTGGAGTTGGGAGGGCACTCATCTGCCTGAAGTTTTAAACTCAATGGGCTTTTTATGGCACCGCGTCAGTAATAAGCAAATTGCTTTTAGTGAAGCTGACTAGCAATGTGCACGAACATCTTACAATGGAACATATTGGGAAATGTACGAATGATATATTTTCCTTGGATGGATCATTGATAGCAATATGATGTTTCGCAAATGCTGTCAATCAGAAGGCGCAACGGATAAAAATGCGTAAAGTAGCACTTCAAAACGGTGATCGTGGCGGACATTGAGTCGAAGAACCGCTTGGTCTGGGAAGCACAGTTCCACTTCTTGGTGAAGTTAGCCGATGTCGATTATCACTGGCAGATGGTTCAAATGGTTCAAATGGCTCTGAGCACTATGGGACTTAACATCTGAGGTCATCAGTCCCCTAGACTTAGAACTACTTAAACCTAACTAACCTAAGGACATCACACACATCCATGCCAGAGGCAGGATTAGAACATGCGACCGTAGCAGCAGCGCGGTACCGGACTGAAGCGCCTAGAACCGCTCGGCCATAACAGCCGGTACGGGCAGATGGACTCACGAGATGTTGAGAAACCGTTTAAGGGACACGTATTTCAATTCATCTGGATCCGTAATAGTTATGGATGGCGTACCATATCACTATAGGCAACTGGATGTAGGTTGCAGTAAATACTGGGAGATGAAGAAGCTTGCACAGGATAGAGTAGCATGTAGAGTTGCGTCAAATCAGTCTCAGGACTGAAGACCACAACAACAACATGTCAATCCCGTCTAATGTGGATCCCATATCGTGCAGTAGTACTCCACAAGATGATGGACAAGCGTAGTGTAGGCAGTCTCGTGAGTAGTCTTATAGTATCTTCTAATTGTTCTGCCAACAAGATGAATGCTTTGGTTATCTTTCCGCACAACATTACCTACGTGATCGTGCTGCTGTGCCACGAGAACGTAGAGGCGTGGATTCTTGTAAATCCCGCGTAGCTATGGCTGAAAGGTAGTAGTGAAGGGACCGATAGTCACATCGGATGGCGGGTGCGGGCAAAGTTGATATTTAGCAAATGATTCTGCGAGGCATACGAGAAGACACGACCTGAAGGGCACTGTATGCAAGTGTGAAATTCTCACATTCTGCGTGGTGTCTGTTGTTCTATATAGTGTCTCCCTACCACTTTCGCTCAATGACGCTCTGAGCGTGTTTTTTTAGGGAATTGACTAGTTTAAACCTGGGACCTGTTGCTGGTAAGGAGACGTCAGACCACACATGACATGTAGAGTTCAGAAGAGTTCAGTGAGACTAGCGATGATATAACCAAATACTTAATGATTTCAGCGTCAGCTCCACTGCACTCCCTGTAAAAGAATCTTCATACTAACTAAATTTAGTGGAAGGGGTTCAAGGCTTTCCTATTTTTAGTTAGCTGGCAAAATAACGTCGAAAAAGCAGTTAAGTTTACCATTGGAAATTTTATTCTACTCACAACACATTGTTTATAAATTGCACTATTGATAAAAGGAAATGTTTTAATACAGGGTGGTAAAAACCAACTGCGTTCAACAAAAATGTGAACGAATATTCCCTGAATGGGTTTCCAAGTTCTACAATGGATCGAAGGATGACCTATGCCATATCACATCTATAATCTAGGTTTAAATTAAGTTTCACAAAAGAGAAAACTATCAAAATGGTCTACAGTGACCCTCAATTATCTCTAATTACTTATCTAACTTGTCATAAATTACATGGCTGATGTGACTTCTCAATAACTATGTAACAGAAAAATCATCGCGTTTCAGATTTTTACTTCAAGTGGCAAATGTGGACACCATGAGCTTTAATTGACGATCGGCACTAGTATTACGCAAAAAGGGGGTGTAACAGATGAGACTTCTGCAGTTCTGAGTGAAGCTTTATGGGCTGTTATGCGGCATCTCGTGCGTTCATTACCTTGTCGGTGTTCGTCAGGGGGCGGTGGGCAGCACAGCTCTGCTCACCTTGCCGTCTCGGAAGCAACTCTCTCCTAACTTCTCCTTACTACAATTTACCGAAGTTGGTTTAAAAAAAACTATCTGGCTGTGTTTTCATCTGACCAATCAGGGTCTCAATGTTAACCTTAAGCTCTGCCTACAAAAATTCTGTCTATCCAATGAGAAACGTTATACTTTTCGTGGTGGGGCAATGTTTTTTTTAAAGTTTGCAACGTAACAGAGACGCGAAAAAGTCTCACGCTCAAACTTGCAGCTGGTGTGGTCCTTTTAGTGTTATCTTAAGATCTATACTGTTCTTCTGGAGGGCTCTATCTTGTAACATGGGCTGGGGGGTGGTCCTGACGTAACAGAGACGCGAAAAAGTCTCACGCTAAAACTTGTGGCTGGGGTAGCTCTTTTTGTGTTATCGTAAGATCTATACTGTTCTTCTGGAGGGCTCTAGCTTTTAACATGGGCTGGGGGGTGGTCCTAGCGGTTAGCTGGCGACGTGGGTGTCCGTCCCTTATCATAGAGCCTTGCAGCTTAACGCGGTTCTGCTCTCGGCTTCTGTTCTCGTTTCTCCCCTCGGAACTGCGTCTGTCTCACGGTGGGAAGGTATGAATGCATTTAGGCATTCTTGTGTTAGTCTGTGGTATTCCATTTACTCACTCGTTACTCGTATTACTTTGGTTAATTTAATGTCACGATTTATTCGGAGCTATGTGACATACTACTGGATTTGCTTATCATGTCAGGGTTTGCATGGAAGGTGTTGGATTTGCCTGACATCTTACAAAATAATCTGGACAGCACAGGGAACTGACGTGCTGTGCTATACGTTGCAGTTACAACGACGTCTAGTAACCTGTGTGTAGGGACCAAAGCGGGCTGAAGAAAGCTGACGTTGTAAGTGTTAATGAGCACTCCACTTGTCCCCTCCAGAGGGACTACGTCGCAGGTGTAGGGAAAAGACGCATAAATAAGCGAGCCGAAGGCTCAAAAGGTGGCAGTTGTGTCGTCATTGTGTCAGCGTCTAGACCCGGAGATAATGGCGATTGTTTAAGTACTTATGGTAATGGATATCGGCGGCCAACTGGCCAGCTGAAACTACCACCAAACTCCGCTGCACGGAGGCGCCGCAGCTGTGGCAGGCAGGACCTCACCTTGGAGCTGCACCAGTGCGAGGAGCGAGAGTCATACCCCTCTATGCGCCAAATCGTCCGACGGACTACAAGCTGCAGTTTTACTCTAAAGCTTTCCATCAGTTACTACTAATTGTAACCTTTCTGACAGTAAATAACGAAGCCAGCCCCACAACTGACAGGATACTCAAAAGGCACTCAATCTGATTCGCAGTCGCTTGTGAGGAGCGGAGTCACACGCCGTTTGGAAGTCTAACAATATGGAGTCAGTTTGAGATCCGCTGTCAATAGCATTCATTACTTCATGATAAAAAAGAATTTTGAGAATAAAAAATATAGTCAAGCTATGGCCGCTGTGTCTTTCGCTAATGACACTAAAGTGCAAAATTTTTCCATTGTAAGAACTGTAACTGCAAGAAGTCCACATGATGATGTCCAGGGTCTAGTACCTTCCGCCGCGGAAGTCGAACACGCGGCAGAACAAATGGACGTGGTCAGCCCATAGAGGGCTCCGCCTCTGTGGCGGCTATTCCGCGCAGCGGCTCTCGCGCAGCGAGGGCGCCACCGCTACGCCACGTGCAGACAGCGGCCAATAGCCGCTCCCTCCGGTTTCGTATATAGGGACTCGCTCTGCCCTAGTCCAGCCAGTCTGTTACTCGCTCTGGATTGAGTTTCTATCTCGGCGGTACTGCGTTCATGGATTTCGTTTCTGTCTCGGCGGTACTGCGTTCTGGTCGTTGCTTGTTGTTGACATT
This sequence comes from Schistocerca serialis cubense, assembly GCF_023864345.2. Taxonomy (NCBI): domain Eukaryota; kingdom Metazoa; phylum Arthropoda; class Insecta; order Orthoptera; family Acrididae; genus Schistocerca; species Schistocerca serialis. Next base: position 304,695,647 of record NC_064639.1, on the reverse strand, counting down.
TGCCTGGCTCTGGTTCCGAGAGGATTTACGTTTGGTGTTTGCTGTTGTGGTTTCCACAAGCCTCCGCTGTTTATCTCTTCCTCGTTGTGTCGCTCATAGTCGGTCGTGGTCGGTTGTTGTCAGTTGTTGTTGGTCTGTCGGACGACTCGTCCTGTGTTTATCCGGTGGTGCGTGCTCCACCGCCGGCGGCTTCCCCGCCTGGCGGCTCCGATCCGCAGCCCAAGACGTTCCCGCAGTTGGTTGTGGTTACTACACAAGGTGTTGGCAGAACTCATGGAATTTTAACTTCTTCTTCTCGTATTCTGCATGTGGGCCCGTTTACTGGCTGAAAGTGATGACTGAATCCATGTTTCTAAATCTTCTTTGGTTTTCTTACTGCTTGTCGGTGGCTCTCGTAACTTATTACAAAAATTTCATCATACCAACCAATTTCAGTATGGTGTGCATAGTTCAATCAACGATAAATCTTGCGATGAACTGCCCTCTACCATTGTCTCTTCTTCCACATATGCCCATAGCTTCATCAGCTAAAATTCGATTTACGGTGTGACGTCCAGCTTCATTTTTACTTGTGGTGTATGACATATTGTTGCCCTTCCAAGCTTCATCTTATGTCACCACATGCTAGTAATGTTAATGTGCTTCCTAACAAGTTGTTGTTGTTGTTGTGGTCTTCAGTCCTGAGATTGGTTTGATGCAGCTCTCCATGCTACTCTATCCTGTGCAAGCTTCTTCATCTTCCAGTACCCACTGCAACCTACATCCTTCTGAATTTGTTTAGTGTATTCATCTCTTAGTCTCCCTCTACGATTTTTACCCTCCACACTGCCCTCCAATACTGAATTGGTGATCCCTTGATGCCTCAACGCATGTCCTACCAACCAATCCCTTCTTCTAGTCAAGTTGTGCCACAAACTTCTCTTCTCCCCAATCCTATTCAATACTTCCTCATTAGTTATGTGATCTACCCATCTAATCTTCAGCATTCTTCGATAGCACCACATTTTGAAAGCTTCTATTCTCTTCTTGTCCAAACTATTTATCGTCCATGTTTCACTTCCATACATGGCTACACTCCATACAAATGCTTTCAGAAATGACTTCCTGACACTTAAATCTATACTCCATGTTAACAAATTTCTCTTCTTCAGAAACGCTTTCCTTGCCATTGCCAGTCTACATTTTATATCTTCTCTACTTCGACCGTCATCAGTTATTTTGCTCCCCAAATAGCAAAACTCCTTTACGACTTTAAGTGTCTCATTTCCTAATCTAATTCCCTCAGCATCACCCGACTTAATTAGACTACAATCCATTATCCTCGTTTTGCTTTTTGTTGATGTTCATCTTACACCCTCCTTTCAAGACACTATCCATTCCATTCAACTGCTCTTCCAAGTCCTTTGCTGTCTCTGACAGAATTAAAATGTCATCGGCGAACCTCAAAGTTTTTATTTCTTCTCCATGGATTTTAATACCTACTCCGAATTTTTCTTTTGTTTCCTTCACTGCTTGCTCAATATACAGATTGAATAACATCGGGGAGAGGCTACAACCCTGTCTCACTCCCTTCCCAACCACTGCTTCCCTTTCATGCCCCTCGACTCTTATTACTGCCATCTGGTTTCTGTACAAATTGTAAATAGCCTTTCGCTCCCTGTATTTTACCCCTGCCACCTTCAGAATTTGAAAGAGCGTATTCCAGTCAACATTGTCAAAAGCTTTCTCTAAGTCTACAAATGCTAGAAACGTAGGTTTGCCTTTTCTTAATCTAGCTTCTAAGATAAGTCGTAAGGTCAGTATTGCCTCATGTGTTCCAACATTTCTACGGAATCCAAACTGATCTTCCTCGAGGTCGGCTTCTACTAGTTTTTCCATTCGTCTGTAAAGAATCCGCGTTAGTATTTTGCAGCTGTGACTTATTAAACTGATGGTTCGGTAATTTTCACATTTGTCAACACCTGCTTTCTTTGGGATTGGAATTATTATATTCTTCTTGAAGTCTGAGGGTATTTCGCCTGTTTCATACATCTTGCTCACCAGATGGTAGAGTTTCGTCAGGACTGGCTCTCCCAAGGCTGTCAGTATTTCTAATGGAATGTTGTCTACTCCCGGGGCCTTGTTTCGACTTAGGTCTTTCAGTGCTCTGTCAAACTCTTCACGCAGTATCGTATCTCCCCTTTCATCTTCATCTACATCCTCTTCCATTTCCATAATATTGTCCTCAAGCACATCATCCTTGTATATACACTCTATATACTCCTAACAAGTATACTATGATAAAGGAAAGTCTGATGATTTACAAGCATTGATACATAGCAAGACAAAATATCGAGCTGACCGTTTTGTGCGAATGGGAACCCAAGCCATTGAATAGTTGCCTTATTTCCTTCATGTCTCATGCAACACACTACGTGAAACACACCTAATATACAGCTTCTCTTTAACTCTTAAGTGCAGAAACTGCCAGCTACCTCGTTCCCCTTCTTCTCCTGGCATTACAACTGTAACTTCCCCCCCCCCCTCTCCCCCCCCCCCCCTGCGGGTCCGGGGTAAGAATAGGCCCGAGGTATTCCTGCCTGTCGTAAGAGGCGACTAAAAGGAGTTTCAACCGTTTCGGCCTTCCATGTGATGGTCCCCCTTGGGGTTTGACCTCCATTTTTCAAAATTCTACAGAAGTACGAGCATTTTGGGGAAGGACACCTTACGTGGTGTACCACTGGTCCTAAGTGCACTAAGACCTTGGCACTCGGCATTGTACCGGCGTTGTAACCATACCCACTATTCCTCAAATTGGGCCTAAACGCCTGATGGGTTGTCCAAGTTACGCCCATAGTGCGTTTCCATCTGCACCAGCGATCATGATGGACTTTCCATGGCACCAGAAATCCAGCACGGTAGCCAGCCCGTTGTGGTGGGGTCGTCATGTACCCTCTAGGTTGTAGCCCCCTGACAACACAGGGATCGTACTTCCGATACCTGAGCTGCACCCTCCCCAGGTCGGCCAAGGAGTAGATGCCCGTAATTTTGGGGCATCAGGACTCCCGGCAACGGTCATCCTGCCAGGTGGCCCTTGATGAGGCTGGGTGGCGCCCGTGGGGAGAGCCCCTGGTCGGAGTGGGTGGTATCGGGGCGGACGTTTCGCAGATGAAACGTCAACACGTATCAGGTCGCTCTGCGGCCGAGTCTTTCAAAAGAAAAGGTACCGTTTCTAGTTCTGGTTCTCCTGTCCTTTCCCCCTTTGCCACTCCCTGGGAGGAGGGACAGGTCCGCCGGCTTGGGGCGAAGTACTTCCCCCGCTATTTGGTCTGTTCTCAAACCGATGGGGGGACATTCGCCACCTCCAAGCCCATGTTCTTTGTTCAGCACATTGAGGACATCTTCGGGGAAATCGAGGCTCTCAGCAAGATGCGTTCAGGGTCCGTTCTTATCAAGACCACCTCCGCCACACAGTCGGCGGCGCTCGAGGCGTGCGACCGCCTAGGGGACATCCCAGTATCCATTGTCCCGCATCTGGCACTAAATAGGACGCAGGGGGTTATTTTTCATTGTGACCTCCTGCTACAATCTGATGAGGAGCTCAGGGCCAACCTGGAGCGCCGAGGCGTGCATTTCGTCCGGCGAGTCCAGCGCAGCCCCAAAGACCGTCGCGTCGACACCGGGGCCTTTATCCTCGCCTTCGAGGGGGACATTCTCCCAGAGAAGGTAAAGGTGATGTGCTACCGGTGCGATGTGCGACCTTACGTCCCGCCTCCTATGCGCTGTTTTCGGTGTTTGCGCTTTGGGCTAATGTCGTCACGGTGTGAGGCTGAGCCCCTTTGTGGCGATTGTGGACGTCCTCTTTGTGAGGAACATACATGCACCCCACCACCTCGGTGCATTAATTGTCCTGGCGTCCACTCACCTAGATCCTCAGACTGCCCCGCATATCAGAAGGAGAAGAAGATACAAGAACTCAAAACTTTGGATCGGCTCTCTTATTCTGAGGCCAGGAAGAAGTATGACTGCCTCCATCCCGTGCCGTTGACCACTTCGTTTGCCTCAGTTGTGTCCACTCCTTCTGCGGTATCCTCACCCCTATCCTGTCCCCCCTCCGCCTCCTCCGCCCGTCAGGGGGCTCTGCTCTGCCTCCGCCTCCCAAATCCCTCCCTTCCAAATCCTCCTCCCCCGTGGCCCCCACCCCCTCTGCCCCAGGGGCCACCCTTCCTCCTCCTCCTTTCCCCCCGCCACCTGAGAAACAATCCTCTTCTCAGGCATCCATGGGGGAAACGTTCCGGACCCCAGCTTCCGAGGTCCGGCGTTCCAAAACGGACCCCGCGCGTGAGGACCTTCTTCGGGTCCAGCCCACCATCCCTGTGCCTCCTCGGACTTCCAAGAAGAAGTCTCTATCCGCCTCTCCACCCCGGCGCGTTTTGTCTGATGCTCCATCCGTGAGTCGCTGCTCCCGGCCATCCTCAGTTTCGCCGGGACGCTCCGCTGCCAGGCGCTCAGCTGGCCTCTCGTCGGCAAATGATGCTGCCCCTCCTACATAACCAGGGACAGCGGCCGCAGCTGGCGACGACTCGATGGAACCGGATCCGCCTCCCGCCGGTTGTAGTGTTGTTCCCTCGCAACCTGGCCCTCCGCGGCTGTCGAGGTGACTCGCTCTTCCCCCGTCTCGTTCCCCCAACTTTTTGATTAGCGATGGCGTTGTTTCATTGGAACATAAGAGGTATTTGATCTAATCGGGAGGAATTACAACTGCTCCTCCGCCTGCACTGTCCGCTCGTCCTTGGTCTCCAGGAAACCAAGTTGCGCCCGACTGACCGTATTGCCTTTACCCACTATACCTCGGAGCGGTATGACCTCACCCCTGTGGACGGTATCCCAGCTCATGGTGGGGTCATGTTGCTCGTTTGGGACGATGTCTATTACCATCCCATCCCATTGACCACCCCACTCCAAGCAATAGCTGCCCGTATTACTCTCTCTGCTTTTACTTTTTCAGTTTGTACCATCTACACTCCACCGTCATCTGCTGTTAGTCGGGCTGACATGATGCACCTGATCGTTCAGCTTCCCCCACCGTTTTTATTGTTTGGCGACTTCAATGCCCATCATCCCCTTTGGGGCTCTCCTGCATCCTGTCAAAGAGGCTCACTCTTGGCGGATGTCTTCAACCATCTCAATCTTGTCTGCCTCAATACCGGCGCCCCGACTTTCCTCTCGGACTCTACTCATACCTACTCCCACTTGGACCTCTCGATCTGTTCTACCACTCTTGCCCGTCGGTTCGAGTGGTATGTCCTTTCTGACACCTATTCGAGTGACCATTTCCCCTGTGTCGTTCGTCTCCTGCACCACACCCCATCCCCACGTCCTTCGCGCTGGAACATACTGAAAGCTGACTGGGGACTTTACTCCTCCCTGGTGACCTTTCCGGACCACGATTTTCTCAGTTGTGACAGTCAGGTCGAATACCTCACGGCTGTTATCATCAATGCTGCCGAACGTTCCATTCCTCGTACTACCTCTTCTTCACGTCGCGTTTCCGTCCCCTGGTGGAACGAGGCTTGAAGGGACGCTATCCGTGCTCGACGACGTGCTTTACGCACCTTTCGCCGCCATCCTACGTTGGCGAATTGTATTGAATACAAACGACTCCGAGCGCAATGCCGTAGAGTCATCAAAGACAGCTAAAAAGCTTGTTGGGCCTCTTTCACCAGCTCCTTTAATAGTTTTACTCCCTCTTCCGTCGTTAGGGGTGGCCTGCGCCGGCTGTCGGGCATTAAGGCCCACTCTTCGGTACCTGGCCTGACCTCAGGTAACAAGGTCCTTGTTGATCCTGTGGCTGTCTCCAACGCCTTTGGCCGCTTTTTCGCTGAGGTTTCAAGCTCCGCCCATTACCACCCTGCCTTCCTTCCCAGGAAAGAGGCAGAAGAGGCTCGGCGACCTTCCTTCCACTCGCTGAATCTGGAAACTTATAATGCCCCCTTTACTACGCGGGAACTCGAACGTGTGCTTGAACTGTCCCGATCCTCTGCTCCGGGGCCAGATGCCATTCACGTTCAGATGCTGGCACACCTTTCTCCGGCGGGCAAAAGCTTCCTTCTTCGTACCTACAATTGCGTCTGGACCGAAGGTCAGGTCCCCATGCGTTGGCGTGACGCCACCGTTGTTCCTATTCCCAAACCCGGGAAGGATAGACACCTTCCTTCTAGTTACCGCCCCATTTCTCTTACAAGCTGTGTCTGTAAGGTGATGGAGCGCATGGTTAATGTTCGGTTAGTCTGGATTCTTGAATCTCGATGGCTACTTACTAATGTCCAATGTAGCTTTCGTCGCCGCCGCTCCGCTGTTGACCACCTTGTGACCTTGTCGACATTCATCATGAACAACTTTTTGCGAAGGCGCCAAATGGTAGCCGTGTTCTTCGACTTGGAGAAGGCTTATGATACCTGTTGGAGAGGAGGTATCCTCCGCACTATGCACAGGTGGAGCCTACGCGGTCGCCTGCCCCTTTTTATTGATTCCTTTTTAACGGATCGAAAGTTTAGGGTACGTGTGGGTTCCGTATTGTCCGACGTCTTCCTCCAGGAGAACGGAGTGCCTCAGGGCTCCGTCTTGAGCGTAACCCTTTTCGCCATCGTGATCAATCCAATTATGGATTGTATTCCACCTAATGTCTCAGGCTCTCTCTTTGTCGATGACTTTGCGATCTACTGCAGTGCCCAGAGAACATGCCTCCTGGAGCGCTGCCTTCAGCGTTGTCTAGACAGCCTCTACTCATGGAGCGTGGCAAATGGCTTCCGGTTCTCTGAAGAGAAGACGGTTTGTATCAACTTTTGGCGATATAGAGCGTTCCTTCCGCCATCCTTACATCTCGGTCCCGTTGTTCTCCCATTCATGGAAACAACTAAGTTTCTAGGGCTCACGTTGGACAGGAAACTGTGTTGGTCTCCACATGTCTCTTATTTGGCGGCCCGTTGTACACGTTCCCTTAATGTCCTCAGAGTTCTTAGTGGTTCATCTTGGAGAGCGGATCGCACTGTCCTGCTTCGCTTGTATCGGTCCATAGTCCGATCGAAGCTGGATTATGGGAGCTTCATCTACTCGTCTGCTCGGCCATCCCTCTTACGCCGTCTCAACTCCATCCACCATCAGGGGTTACGTCTTGCGACCGGAGCCTTCTACACTAGTCCTGTCGAGAGTCTTTATGCTGAAGCTGCCGAATTACCGTTGACCTACCGGCGTAACGTACTGCTGTGTCGGTATGCCTGCCGGCTGTTGTCTATGCCCGGCCACTCCTCTTACCAGTCCTTCTTCGCCGATTCTCTCGACCGTCTGTACGGGTTGTATGTGTCTGCCCCGCTGCCCCCCGGAGTCTGCTTCCGTCGCCTGCATCGACAATTGGATTTTGCCCTCCCTATCACCTTCAGAGAGGGTGAGAGCCTGACACCACCATGGCTCCAGGCTCCAGTTCATATTTATCTCGACCTCAGCTCACTCCCGAAGGAGGGTACTCCGGCTGCAGTGTATTGCTCACGGTTTGTCGAACTTCGTGCTCGACTTGCCGGTCACACCTTTATTTACACCGATGGCTCCAAAACTGACGATGGTGTCGGCTGTGCCTTTGTCGTCGGGGCCGCCACCTTTAAATACCGGCTCCTCGACCAATGTTCGAGCTTTACGGCCGAGCTTTCTGCTCTCCATCAGGCCGTTCAGTATGCCCGCCGCCACCGCCATTCATCGTATGTACTTCGCTCTGACTCACTCAGTGCTCTTCAGAGCCTTGAAGCTCCCTATCCGGTCCATTCCTTGATTCAACGGATACAGCAGTCCCTCCATTCTTTCGCTGATAATGGTGGTTCTGTCGGCTTTCTGTGGGTTCCCAGACATGTAGGAGTGCCTGGGAATGAGGCTGCGGATGCTGCAGCCAGGGCTGTAGTCCTCCTGCCTCGGCCAGCCTCCCATTGTGTCCCTTCATCTGACGTTCGTGGGGATGTATGTAAGAGGCTTGTGTCGTTATGGTGGGATGCTTGGTCATCCCTCCAAGGAAACAAGCTCCGGGCAGTAAAACCGCTCCCAACTGCTTGGACAACCTCCTCCCGACCATCTCGGCGAGAGGAGGTCCTTCTGACCAGGTTGCGGATTGGGCATTGCCGGTTTAGCCACCGCTACCTGCTTTCCGGTGACCCAGCCCCGCAGTGCCCTTGTGGTCAGGACTTAACAGTGCACCATGTTTTATTGTCGTGTCCCCGTTTTAGTCAATTTCGTGTTGTCCTGTCCCTGCCATCTACTTTACTAGATGTTTTAGCTGATGACGCTCGAGCAGCTGCTCGTATTCTGCGTTTTATAACTTTAACTGGCTTGTCCAAAGACATCTAACCTTTTTACTTATTTTATCTGCATCTTTGTCAGGTCCTTCTGGTGTCCCCCCCATCCCCTTGAGTTTTACTAGATTCCCTGTGCTCTAACAACAGTGACTGGGCGCTAATGACCTCAGCAGTTGAGCGCCCTTAAACCCCACCAAAAAAAAAAAAACTGTAACTTCAAGAATTTACCTCCATTCTGCCCTCTCCAGAGAGGTTCTCTAGAATCCTCTGAGAGACTTTATATGTTCTTTCACGTGGTCTGTCTCCTGCTTTTGTTGCCTTCCACTGTGTCTTCTTCCAATTTCTCCTTATCCAAAATCCTTTTTAGTCATTCTTACTGTATCCATCCCATGAACATGTCGTGGACAGGCTCTGTTCTTACTTTTTATTAAACTTACGAGGCAATCCAACTCTGCATTCGTTCTAGCTCTCCAGATATTACTGTTATCCTGAAGTGCATCATAAATTTTGTGCAGAGCCCTTCGTTCAAATGTCTCTGAGCACTATGGGACTTCTGAGGTTATCAGTCCCCCAGAACTTAGAACTGCTTAAACCTAACTAACCTAAGGACGCCACACACATCCACGCCCGAGGCAGGATTCGAACCTGCGACCGTAGCAGTTGCGCGGTTCCGGACTGAGCGCCTAGAACCGCTCGGCCACCGCGGCCGGCCTTCGTTCAAATATCTTGAACTTCTGCTCATTAGTACTTGTTATCGTTTAAAACGTGTTCTCTCGGATTCTTCTACTGTACCTCGGATACCACGAAAATCTCAGACGACCAGTTTAGTAGGTAGGTACTTCTCGAGTGCTGTCGTGTAGTTGGAAATGTGGAGGAAATCACCTACATTAAATTTCTGTTTACGAGATTCCAGTATTTAGGTATGACTGCATGTCATGTGTATAAGTCCATTACGGTGAATGTCAAATGACCATCTTTAACGTTCAAATACAGTTCTGATAGACTGCTCAGTTGTACGTGTGACTATATCAGTCCACTTGTATGAGCAAGGAAGAGTCGTACACATCCACATCTGGGTTTTTATCAATGCGTTAAAATGTTCCACAATAGTTACTTTCATCTGGGAGTGTTGAATAGTGGCGTATAGCATGCTACCCTAGTACCGTCTTCAACTGCCTGTTATAAAAGTCATCCGCACGATTCGTTTCAGGGGTTACTGGACAGCGACTCATCTCTATCTGTAGTAACTGATTCATCTTCTGTTCAACTGCCTATTTCATCTTTGATAAAGTCCACGCTGATTCTGAGTATGCATCTGTAACTCGTAAAATACATTAAAAGCATTGTTCTCCCGTGAATATTGCTTCATATCTATGATTACAGAATCTGCCTGTCATAAGCCATACAAAATTCGTGTTACGATATTTCTACTCATATACGTTTTGCATGCTGATTGGCATTCTCGAATCACCATCTCCACAGATTACATACTGATGTGCTAAAACGTTGTGACCACTGTCCACCGTGGGGTTGTATGTCGCCCAATGGCGCTCAGAGCACGTGGCGCGGTAAGAGAAGTATACGAGCGGAGCAGAGACGACTGGCGCAAATGTGGAAATCCGCCGACTTAAGCGAGTTTGACAAAAACTAGATGGTTGTGATCCGGTGCTTTGGAGCGAGCATCTCGGAAACAGCGAAGCTAGTCGGCTATTCGTGTGCCACTGTCGAGAGGATCTATGGAAAGTGGCTGAAGAATGCTGAAACCACGACTGGGCGACAAGAAATTGGAAGTCCATAGCTCAACACAGCGCATAGGGATCGGATGCTTGCCCACTCTCTAAGGCAGAATAGGCTGCGACCTGTCGCAGGTCCAGCGACAGAGTACAGGGCTGGATCAAGCAAGAGCGTTTCGAAACACACCATTCAGCACGTAGTGTTGATCCCTACGTGTTCTTCATTTGTATCCCGCCTGGAAGGCGGCGCGTGGGTCTGCTCCTGTGATTTGCAAAATAGGCCAAATGAAGGAAGCGAGTAGGAGCAGGTGAGGTAAAGCACTTCGGCACTGCATGTAAAGTAAAAGCACATTTACTATAGGCAAAAACAAGTTAATAAATGGTTACAAAACTTTGCGATGGTGAGCACGTAGGTGCGAAGCCGTGTTCCGGTCGTAAGTGTAACACCATAGCTCTAATGCTGTACTGAGTTATTTTACTTTTGTTTCATTTAATGTTACAATGCTGTGCTTCTGTAAATGTGTTTGTTTGAATAGATAACACAAAACTGTATACTCCTTTCTTTGTAAAAACTTTGAGTAATGGTGTGATTCTATGCGGTGTAGTATATTGTCGTTTAAATGCTTTGTTCCATTTGGAGGGAACAAAACTTACTGTATATGATTGTAATTTTGTGTGAATAATTTTTGGTAGAAATGTCAATATGTGCAAATGTTCTGTTTTATTTAATGTATTTGGTTGCTGTTATGTAAACTGCTGATCCTCACTTAGGATTCTTAGTTATTCTGTATGTAAAAGTTGTTGTGGTTCCCCTCGGGAACGGAACTGTGTAGCGCGCGCAAATTGTGGCTGGCCTATGTAGAAAAGGTGGAACTGATAGTCAGTCGGGGACGAGCTACGAGCCGGGGACGAGCTAGCAAACTGTGCACTGTCATGTAAATATTGCATATCGTGCTGGTTCCGAGAAAGGCTTTTCCTGCCGCTTTCCAATGCCTCGGATGGATGGATAAATAGCTGGAACTATTCTGGAATTTGTATCTGTCGTCGCCACCAAGAAATGATAGTCCAGCAATTCTGTCTGCGAATCCACCTACCAACAAGCAGTTGCCACCACGTTGCGCAATCACTGTAAAGTAATACTATAATGATGTACAGTGAAGGATCAGCTTAATGGATGTGCTAATGTGCTCAAATATAAGGTAATTTATATCTGAATTTATGTACCTACCTTGATTTTCCTCCTTATCATAACACCTCTCAGGTTCCTCTCCGTTTGAACTAAAATAATTACCGAGTGTCCCTACTGAAAGAACATTTATGACCAATGTTATGCTAATTAATGCCTCTTGAACTTAGTAAAATGGAAGTTAAAGTTAAAGTTAATGTGGCAAGAGAGTGAGTTAAAGTAAATGTTGTTTGCTGAAAATAATTTTCCTATTAAAACTGCTTATTAAAGTGCTGTTGCCAACTGCAAAATTAAAAGTTCTTAAGACTGAGGCTTCTAAAGTTTTGCTTAGCAAACGATCACCTTGATATCTGTGGTAAATTCAAAAAGGTGAGTCAGTTTTTTGCAATTTTGTCAACATTGTGTTTCGCTGTAGTAAAAGTGGAAAACTGCAGTTGTGAAACGTTATATACTCATGTTTGTTAAGTGTATGTCTCTCTTGTGTATAGGAAGTGCATAGTAATAATAAAACAGGATCCACAGTTTGTCTATTGTATTAATGCTGGGTAACAAGTAATGGGAAGACCACTAATTATAAAAACCATAATTTCTTTAAAGCCTGAAAGTAATAGGGTGTTTCGGTATCTCTTATAATTTTGCAAATAGTTTGTGCTGCTCCAGTTGTTAGCTTCAATCCTAAAACATATGTATGTGTCAGAGTTCATTGCACTCGCGTGTGACCAAGTATAGGTTGTGTTTATCCATTAGAGTTACTAATAGCTATTCTCTTGAACGAGAATGTTAACCATTCTCTTGCCTAGTTAGGCTGGCGACCGTTTTCTTTATCAGTTGAACAGTGCAGATAGGCAAAATTTTGTTCGTACTATTCAAATATTTACGTAATTCTGACTTTCACTCCCGATAAGCCACCTCCCTTAGGTACAATACGGTCAACATAATAAAATCCCTCTTAGAGGGTAACACTGCTCTGTTGCGTTATACCATAATTACTCTAACAAAATAATTCTGTTTTGCAAACTGCCTCCAGCTTCGAGGTTATGGTATAGCAGTAGCAGACGGTAGTGTTATAGTAAGTAGTACAAAGTCTCAATAGCAAGCCAACACATTCTGCAGTAGAAGCGATATTTGCAGGGCGTCTGCTCTTGATGAAATGGGCAGAAAATAGAGCGCCGCCCGTTGAGCTCCACATCGTCGGCTAGAGGGCGCTGTGGTCGGCGTAGTTCAACCGCTCTCGTAGTGCCAACCTACGCTGTGGCATCGGAACTGTCGATACCACAGTTCCCATGTTGACCCAACAACATTGTCAATTATGGGTACAGTGTGCAAGCGATCATCGAGACTGAACCATGGATGAATGGAATCGTGCCGCCTTGTCGGACAACCACGTTTATTGTTAAACCAGGTTGATGATCGTGTTCCTTCACGTCGTCAGGCGAGCGGCTGTCCAAACATTCCTCGCACTACGGACGCAGGCCGGTAGGAGCAGTATTATGTTCTGGGGGACATTCACTTGGGCTTCCATGGGACCTGCGGTAATAATCGAAGGTACGATGATAGCTGTAGATTACGTGAATAATATTAGGGACAACGTGTAACCCTTTACGTTTGAAGTCTTGCTCAACATCGATGGCATCTTCTGTCAGGATAACTGTCTGCGTCACAAGGTCAGAGTCGTGCTGCAGTCGTTTGAGAAACATGATAGTGAACTCACGTGATGCCTTGGGCATCAAAGTCAGCTAACTGAATCCGGTGGAACACAACTGCGACGGTATCAGGTCCGCGTCCACAAACCACCCACCAGTAAATTACGCGAACTATGTGACCTTTGTGTACGCACAAAGCTCTTGAAACCTATCAAGTACGTTAAATGTATACGCAATTGTAAATGATGACAACCATTAAATGTAGAGTGGAATGACGACAATGAAATTTTGTGCTGGACCAGGAGACGAACCCAGATTTTCCACTTGCCATAAGCCGTCGCCTTACTATTTGGCTATCCGTACATGACTCACTACCAGATCCAAACTTCCATACGTCATCAACCACGCGTCTACGATAAGAACTCGTACGCCCATTATGTATATTCCGGTACAGATCAGACGTTGTACTTGGAAGTTGCTTGCCCTGAATCGGCAGAGAAATACGATGTTGCAGTGTCCTTGCTATTCTGACTACGATGCAAAGTTCCTTTGGACATGCATGCATGTCGGCCGTAGTCCCCGCAGTGCCTGTTCCTTTGGACAAGCTCATGCTTACAATGGACAGGAAATTCCAGTGCTTGGACAGTGTAGTTTGCCTGGCACTTACAAATCACACACCAGGACAGTGAATTTTACTGTGCTGAAATCAAGAGACAGTGAGAAAATTTTTGGTTTAGATACTTTTCATTTATTTGGACTTGGTTCAAAAATGGTTCAAATGGGTCTGAGCACTATGGGACTTAACATCTGAGGTCATCAGTCCCCTAGAACTTAGAGCTACTGAAACCTAACTAACCTAAGGACATCACACACATCCGTGCCCGAGGCAGGATTCGAACCTGCGACCGTAGCGATCGTGCGGTTCCAGACTGAAGCGCCTAGAACCGCTCGGCCACGCCGGCCGGCTATTTGGACTTAGCACCCACAAGAACGTACTTTGTATATAATCTTTTGCAGCGAAAAACAGTGTCGCTAGCTTGCTTAAAGGATTTCTTGAAGTATTTTCAGAAGTAATGGGAAAAGCTAATAACTTCGAAGCGGATGTTACATTGAAAGGCAATGCACAGCCTAAGTTTTTTCGGGCCCGCCCCGTTCCAATTGCTTTAAGAGGCAAAGTAGCCAGCGAATTGAGAGAATTGCAAGATCATGGTGTAATTGCTCCCATTCAAACTAATCAACAGGCAAGTCCTCTCGTTTTACAGTCTAAGCCTTCTGGTCGCATTCGCATTTATGTTGACTTCAAGTCTACAGTCAACCCACAGACAATAGTTGACACTTATCCGTTACCTCGCCCTGAGGAACTCATGGACAACCGAGCGAGGTGGCACAGGCTAAGACAATGGGCTCGCATTCGGGAGGACGACGGTTCACTCCCGTGTCCGACCATCCTGATTTAGGTTTTCCGTGATTTCCCTAAATTTCTCCAGGCAAATGTCGGGATGGTTTCTTCCAAAGGGCACGGCCGACTTCCTTCCCCGTCCTTTCCTAATCCGAAGAGACCGATGGTTCAAATGGCTCTGAGCACTATGCGACTTAACTTCTTAGGTCATCAGTCGCCTAGAACTTAGAACTAGTTAAACCTAACTAACCTAAGGACATCACACACATCCATGCCAGAGGCAGGATTCGAACCTGCGACCGCAGTGGTCGCTCGGTTCCAGAGACCGATGACCTCGCTGTCTGGTCTCCTCCCCCCAAAACAACCCAACTCATGGAAAGGCTTGGTGCAGGATGCGACTTTTCTAAGATAGATTTGCATAATGCCTGCTTGCAAATTCCATTGGATGAAGAATCACAGAGTGTGTTTGTTGTAAGTACACCTAGGACTGTCTAAGTATTTGCGTTTGCCCTTGGCCAGGGTTGCCGCATCCGCCATTTTTCAACGTTACTTGCAACAGCTGACTGCTAAAGTGCCATTTTGTTCCAACTACCTTGACGATATTGTCGTCTCAGGTCGTACACCAGGGGAACACATTGGCAATTTGCGTCCTCTTTTTCGAATGTTGTCAGAAGCAGGACTCAAGTGTTGTCTCGAAAAGTGTGACTTTTTCCAAACTGAACTATAGCCCTTAGGTCAAGTGATAAACAGTCATGGTGTGCACCCCTTCCAAACTCATTTGCTTGCAACCCGTGACCTGCCTGTTCCTCGCAGTGAGTCTGAACTCCAGTCAGTACTAGGCAAGATGACATACTACATTCAGTTCATACCGAATGCCACCCAGATCGCGGCCGCATTGTATCGCTTGCGTCGCAAAAATGTACTTTTGTGTCGACTTAAGGCTCTCAAGACGCTTTTCAGAAACTCAAAAATGCCTTGCTTAGTGACATATGTTTACTGCATTTTGACCCTGCCAAGCCAGTAGTTTTGTAAGTCGGCTCTTCTTCCTACAGAATCGGCGCTGTGCTTTCGCACAGAATTGGTGCACGAGGCAGACCTATTGTTTTGCCTCAAAGTTGTTAACTCAAACTCAGTGCAATTACTCTCAAATTGAAAAAGAGGCTCCCGCTATTGTGCATGGTATGACCAAATTCCAGCACTATTTCTACGGTCGCAAGTTCACTTTAGTGACAGATCACAAGCTTTTGCAGTCCTAGTTACATCCGTCAAAGCCGGTTCCTACACGCACTGCTCAAAAATTGCAACATTGGGCTTTGTTGCTTTCGCAGTATCATTATGAAATTGTGTAGAGACCTACGGCAAAGCATGGCAATGCAGACGCTTCTTCCCTTTGGCCCAGACTCTGATTTTGATGCATCTGCCGCACCTTGTTGTCAAATCGATGTGCAGGACTCGGAATTGCTGTAATCTTTTCCCTTACACTACAGAAAAGCAGCACCGGCCACAGAAGCAGATACAGATCTCAAGATTTTGTTGAAGTACATTCGCAAGTCTTGACCTTGTTCATTGAACAGTATCAAGAACTCTGTTGTGGGCCGATACTTTGCTCGTCGGCATAACCTTCTGGTATAACAAGGTGTGTTTCTGGTTCAAAATGAGAATGGACAATCGCGTGTGCTTATTCCCAAAGCGTTGAAACAGGATGTGCTGCGATTGCTCCGCCAAGGACATTGGGGAATTGTTCGCGCTATACAGTTAGCGCGACAGCACTGTACTTGGCAGGGCATGGACGCCCACATCGAACAGATGACGTCACAGTATCGATAATGCGCGGAGAACCAATCCGCTCGGCCACGGACATTCCCAGCTTGGCCTCAGACTCAACCGCCATGGCAACGAGTGCACATAGACTTTGCAAGACCATTTTAGAACTCTCATTGGCTCATAGTGGTAGACTCTTTTAGCAAGTTTCTATTTACGGTGCCTATTAACTCTATCATGTCACGTAGCACCATTCATGCGTTGTCCGTATTTTGCGTAAAAGGGTTGCAAGAAGTACTTGTGTCGGACAACGGACCACAGTTCACTTCATGTGATTTTGAACAGTTTTGTGAACGAAATGGTATTCGTTATCTAACAAATGCTCCGTTTCACCTCCAGTCCCACGGAGAAGCAGAACGCTTCATACGCACTTTCAAGTACCAGATGGCCAAGCTTTGCACCACCCACACACGGGAACAGGCACTGCAAATCTTTCTCGCCTCTTATCGCTCCGCCGGCCGGAGCGGCCGAACGGTTCTAGGAGATACAGTCTGGAACTGCGCGATCGCTACGGTCGCAGGTTCGAATCCTATCTCGGGCATGGAGGTGTGTGATGTTCTTAAGTTAGTTAGGTTTAAGTAGTTTTCTAGGGGACTGATGACCTCAGAAGTTAAGTCCCATAGTGCTCAGAGCCATCTGATTTTCTTATCGCTCCCACCCGCGAGACGGACCATCACCGGCGGAACTTCTCCATGGCCACCGCCATCGGACGCTGCTATACTTTGCAAAAATAGACATAATGTCTTATAGGATAACAGCAATCAGCGATTTTATAATGTTACTTAAAATCCGTCTTGATTGCAAATTTTTGTTTTATTCATATGACGGGTTTCGGTTCATTCAGAACCATCTTCAGATCTGTAAAAATAATTATACTAATTTACTATTTCACGGAAGCAAATCTTTTTCATCCTATCTAATCAACATCAAATGTACCAGAACGTACCTGATATTTCAGTTACAGGAGTAACCCGTCCAAATCCAGCAACTTTCACATGCTACGTCACATAAAATTGGTTGGCAGAGTGCACGTCATTTATATTAATTATAACACTATAACCGACAGGTGGCGTCTGGCACATTTGTTACATTCCATTTGCACATACTGTATTCAGTAGATCTTTTTTATATTAAAAATACTTAATTAAAATATGTAGATGTCAAGGTTAAAATCTGTACTTGTCAAAATTAAAAAACAGTAAAATTATCATTTTTATACGATCTAAAAAACATAGGGCGATTTATATATCTATGGTGCTGGTGTGAACCTGTTTTCCTCTACGGTCTGCTTCCGTGGTTCCCGCCATTTTGGTGTTGTGCCGCGGTCCGCTCAGTCGTCTGATGTCCATCGCCGCGGGCAAGAGGGCCGCACAGGAGGGCCCCGTCAACGACGCCAGGCGCTGCACGCGTCTTCCGGCTTCTCCACCGCGCACCATACCTCATCCCTCGGCCTGCATCTCCACACGCAACAGTTGTCATCTTAGTAGGTCGTCATAAATGCTAAAATAGGCGTTATGATTGAATTCGCTTTGCTCGTTGAGGATTAAATCCGGTTCTTTATTTTTGTGGGTGTATATTTCAATCTCTTCCAAAATGTTAAAAAACCGTCCCTTATGAGCTCTATGCAGGATGTCTAAATTGTGTTCAATGTTCGTGACTGAGTGCTTTGTCGCAGCCATATGCGCCCCAAAAGCTGTTTTGTTTTGAGAGTAGGTTTGCTCCCTGAATCTGGTTTCAAAGTTCCTACCAGTCTGCCCTATATATTGTTTACAGCAGTCATTACATTTGATTTTATATACACCTGAATCCTGAAATTTATTCCTACTATTACATATTCTATGCCGGAGCTTAAATTTTAACGTGTTATTTGTTCGGAACCCTATTTTAAAGTCGGATTTACGAAAGCATCTTTCAATTTTGTCTGTAATTCTTCCATTGTAAGTGAGAGCTACATATTTTTTCTTGTTGTTCCTCTTAACTGCTACTTGACTTCCTTCTATTTGTTCCATTTGCTTCTTCTTTATCTTCCTATAAATGTTCATCACCTGCTTACACGTATATCCGTTCGCTACAGCCACTTGTTTCAAAATACTTAACTCCTTTTCTACTTCCTGTTGGTTTAGTGGCAATCTTAGTAGCCTGTATACCATCGAAGTAAAATATGCCCATTTGTATCGCGGTGGGTGACAAGAGTGCTCATTTATAACTAGATCTGTACACGTAGGTTTTCTGAATATGCTAAATTCATGCTTCCCATCTTTCTTTATTAGTGTTAAATCTAAGTAATCTATACGGTTGTTTTCTTCAAATTCCATGGTGAATCTAATTTTCGGGTGTTGAGAGCTCATTTTTTGTTCTAAGTTTTCGATATCATTTTTATCTCCTTTGTATAATGAAATGGAGTCGTCAACATATCTCCTGTAATATACAATTTTCTCAGCGATATTAGGATTTTCATCAAGGAATTTGTTTTCTAAGTGATTTCCAAAAATGTCAGCCAGCGTCCCAGCTAAACTGTTCCCCATTGCCAGCCCGTCTTTCTGTTGATAAATTTTACCATTGAAAGTAATGTAATTGAACGACAAGACTTGTTCCAACATTTCCACTAGTTCAATCACTTCCCCCAGTGCCAATTTACCATGAGTAAGGAGATTGTTCTTAATGATCTCAATCGTTTCTTTTACGGGAATGTTTGTGTACAGATTGCTGATATCCAATGAAGCTAGTGACGCATTCTGAGGTATAAGTACGTCTTTAATTTGCTCGACAAATTCGTAGCTGTTGCTAATGTTGAAAATCCGACGATATGTATATGCTGCCTTCAATCTGTTGTTTAGCTCTTTGTTTAATTTATAACTTGGGCTGCCGGTGTTATTAACGACTGGGCGAATCGATTTTTCAACTTTATGGAGCATTATTTGTGACCGTAATTCGGGCATTCGCAGATTCATTACTTTGTTTAAACTTCTCCTCCTCTGTGAATAGAAACACACTTATCTATTTGTTTCCTTATTTCTGTTTGAAATTTCTTGGTTGGATCTTTCTTGACTTCTACTATTCCGTTTTCCATAAAGAACTTTTCAGTTTTCTCTATATAGTCTGTATCATGTATTAAAACCATAGTGCCACCCTTACCTGCCTTTGTGACGATAGCCTTAGGTGATTCTAACTTCTTATTCAAGCCCTTAAGAGTTAGTAGTTCGTTTCTGTTCTTGTGAGCAGAGTGCAATTCATCTATAATCGACTTCTTTACTTTAACTGCCGTGTTTGTCTGTTCGTATCTATTCATATTTGCGATATCACCTGCAATTTTCATTTCTGCGACAGTCTTTTTTATTGTATTTGAGTTAATTGCAGGATTTAGGTTATACGGATATACGTGTAAGCAGGTGATGAATATTTATAGGAAGATAAAGAAGAGGCAAATGGAACAAATAGAAGGAAGTCAAGTAGCAGTTAAGAGGAACAACAAGAAAAAATATGTAGCTCTCACTTACAATGGAAGAATTACAGACAAAATTGAAAGATGCTTTCGTAAATCCGACTTTAAAATAGGGTTCCGAACAAATAACACGTTAAAATTTAAGCTCCGGCATAGAATATGTAATAGTAGGAATAAATTTCAGGATTCAGGTGTATATAAGATCAAATGTAATGACTGCTGTAAACAATATATAGGGCAGACTGGTAGGAACTTTGAAACCAGATTAAGGGAACAAACCTACTCTCAAAACAAAACAGCTTTTGGGGCGCATATGCCTGCAACAAAGGACTCAGTCACGAACATTGAACACAATTTAGACATCCTGCATAGAGCTCATAAGGAACGGTTTCTTAACATTTTGGAAGAGATTGAAATATACACCCACAAAAATAAAGAACCGGATTTAATCCTCAACGAGCAAAGCGAATTCAATCATAACGCCTATTTTAGCAATTATGACGACTTACTATCGTTGACGGGGCCCTCCTGTGCGGCCCTCTTGCCCGCGGCGATAGACATCAGACGACTGAGCGGACCGCGGCACAACACCAAAATGGCGGGAACCACGGAAGCAGACCGTAGAGGAAAACAAGTTCACACCAGCACCATAGATATATAAATCGCCCTATGTTTTTTAGATCGTATAAAAATGATAATTTTACTGTTTTTTAATTTTGACAAGTACAGATTTTAACCTTGACATCTACATATTTTAATTACGTATTTTTAATACAAAAAAAGATCTACTGAATACAGTATGTGCAAATGGAATGTAACAAATGTGCCAGACGCCACCTGTCGGTTATAGTGTTATAATTAATATAAATGACGTGCACTCTGCCAACCAATTTTATGTGACGTAGCATGTGAAAGTTGCTGGATATGGACGGGTTACTCCTGTAACTGAAATATCAGGTACGTTCTGGTACATTTGATGTTGATTAGATAGGATGAAAAAGATTTGCTTCCGTGAAATAGTAAATTAGTATAATTATTTTTACAGATCTGAAGATGGTTCTGAATGAACCGAAACAGGTCATATGAATAAAACAAAAATTTGCAATCAAGACGTATTTTAAGTAACAGCTGCTATACTTGCTACACCCACTGCAGCACCCGGCGCCGCCAATGGTCTGCAAGAATCGCTTTGCGCCATGTAATCTTGTTCTTATGGCAATCGTGGGCGCTGGGAAAGAGGCGTGTCCAGTAAAGCATTGTCCCTTCTATGTATGTGATTGTAGGTCCCGATGGTTTGCAGCGCCGACATCAGGACCAAATTCGTGCATATCATTTCCCCCAGATTCACGGCTTCAGAGGACCTCGCAGCCTTCGCAGCCGCCCTCTGGTGCCACCAGGGCACCCCAGGAGGAGCAGATGGACGATGCGCCCTCGCCCCTGCCGTCCCCTCTCCACGACCCAATGGACCTGGACTCTCCATCGCCGTCGCCGTCGCCGTCGCCGTCATCGCCCCACGACACGTCCTCAGGTATGGACGTGTGCCCTGGCTGCTGTTTTCCGGAAGATGTTCCTGTTTCCTCGCAAACCAGATGGCAGGATATGGTTGGGAGTACGCCGTCCTCCACAGCTATGGCTCCCAGCTCATCTCTACGTCCAGCGTCCTGCCTCCCTCCCCATTGTCGTTCACAGCCTCTTTGCACGACAGCCGTGTGACATTATGGGGGGGGGCGTGGGGGTGGGGGGGGGGGAGGACTGTGCTGGCGTAAGCTGGCGCTAGCACACCAGGTGGCAAAGAGGTTGCGAGAAGGTCGGTAGTAGGCGCAAGCAAGGCGCCTATCAGGAGAGAGAGCAAAGACAGAGTCGCAAGAAACGCACCGCCAACGCCCTCTCGTCCGCCAGTATTTAGATCGTCGCCGTGGACGGGAGGGCCCAGTCAGTCATCCAAAGAGTAAACGAGCTGAGTCATCAGTCGCAGCCCATTGGAAGTCGCAGTCGCAGTTAGCTCAGCCTCTAGCTCAGTCAGTACCTAGTGACCAGAACAGTGTACATAGCGGGACTTGTACTTCACCAGCAGTGATGCTAACGTGGACTATTGTGGAAGAGTTTGTACCACAGCACCTGGACTATCTTAAGTAGCTATCTGTTCTGGTTATTAAAGAACCCAATTAACATATGCGTGCAGTTTGAGTAATAGAAAGAGGATACCAGCCACAAAACAACACCCTCTCTTTGCTTCCCATGATACAAGTCTACAGTGACAACACAATGACACAAAACGTAGCGTAATTTGTACTGGTGTATTTACCACCCTTTACTATTTATATACAGTATCTGATCAGGGATCACCAATTTAGTATTGGAGGGGAGCGTGGAGGGTAAAAATCGTAGAGGGAGACCAAGAGATGAATACACTAAGCAGATTCAGAAGGATGTAGGTTGCAGTAGGTACTGGGAGATGAAAAAGCTTGCACAGGATAGAGTAGCATGGAGAGCTGCATCAAACCAGTCTCAGGACTGAAGACCACAACAACAACAACATCTGATCAGTATCAAAACATGCCTATGTAATGCAGAATTGACCACTACATGTCTCGAGAGGCGCGCCTACCAGTATAAAATGAGTCGGGGAGTACAGTGGTGTCAGCAGAGAAGCAGCAACAGCTGAATGGATCGATAAGGCAGAGCTCAGTAACTTCAAACGTAGACCAGTTATTCGATGTCAGTCGAGTAATAAATCCACCAGGGACATTTCAACCTTCCAACCTGCCAAAATCGAGTATTACGATTGTGAAGTGCAAAAGCAAAGATACAACCACAACTAAAACAAGACCCGAAAGAACTCATGTACTAACGAACAGGGAGTGTCGATGATTGCGGAGGGCAGTTGTAAAAAATCGCATGGAATCAGCGGAAAGAATCACTCCAGATTTTCAAAATGCTACCAGCAGTCCAGCTATCTCAACGTTCGTCGGTAGGCAACTGAAAGGAGTGGGAAGCAACGGTCGAGCAGCTCCTCTTATACCAATCGTTTCTATACTCAATGCTAAGGGACGCTTGCGTCAGTGTGAGGGGTGACGGCACTAAACAGAGAATGACTGGAAATGAAGGATGTGGTGTGGTGGGCCACGCTGTACCCTGTGGCAAAGCGATGGAAGGGTTGGAACTTGGCAATAATCTGGAGGACGTTACTTGTCATCTCGTGTAGTTTTTCATCCTTAGCAATAATTATGAGATTATACCAGCTGAACTGTGTGCGTCGTACAATGATATATTTTTGTTGGTACATTGACCAGCCTATGTCGATACTGTCTGTGAAATGTTTTTGCGAATAGACGTAGTAGCATAGGAATAATAAATCTGAACGTCATGCACGATGCTGCAGTTTTTCTCGCATCTCACAGTCAGTGTTTATGATGTCATACTCCAAAACTGTCGCGTCCATTAATATAACTTTGTAGGTACATTTAGTGGTAGATGTGAACACTGTCTGCAAAATGCGTCGTCGATGAAGTTAGTAGTGAAGAAGTAATAAATTAAAGCATCATGTCTGATGCGGCAAATTTACCCCATGAACAAAACAAAAACAAAAAAGGAAAACAAAAAAAATTGCAGTAAACGGTAAACTTTTTTCCTTTCATCATTTTTTGGAGGTTGTCAAAGAGAAACAGTTTCGCAAGAGTGTGTTATGATATACAGTGTATTTGTAGTTAGGATGTGATCCCCTATTGTGCTTAAGAAAACGTTGAACGTGGAAGGATATGAATACAGTTTACAGGTCTATGAATGCGAACATTAGAGGTACAGACCGGAAACGATTATTGTATCAGAATGCCAATGCACCCTGTCATAAAGTTGCATCTGTAAGGCAATTGTTTGTGGACAGTAAATTACCAGAAATGGAAGGACTGCGAAGTGTCCCAACCTGGACCCTGCAAGAAAATTGAATTCGCTCCCTCCCTAGCGTCCAACATCACTACTTTGTCTGGTTTCGTCTCTTGGGGCAGAATGGGATGTATCACTGTTGTTGTTGTTGTTGTTGTTGTGGTCTTTAGTCCAGAGACTGGTTTGATGCAGCTCCCCATGCTACTCTATCCTGTGCAAGCTTCTTCATCTCCCAGTACCTACTGCAACCTACATCCTTCTGAACCTGCTTAGTGTATTCATCTCTTGGTCTCCCTCTACGATTTTTACCCTCCACGTTGCCCTCCAATACTAAGTTGGTGATCCCTTGATGCCTTAGAACATGTCCTACCAACCGATCCCTTCTTCTAGTCAAGTTGTGCCACAAGCTCCTCTTCTCCCTAGTCCTGTTCAATACTTTCTCATTAGTTATGTGATCTACCCATCTAATCTTCAGCATTCTTCTGTAGCACCACATTTTGAAAGCTTCTATTCTCTTCTTGTCCAAACTATTTATCGTCCATGTTTCACTTCCATACATGGCTACACTCCATACAAATGCTTTCAGAAATGACTTCCTGACACTTAAATCTATACTCGATGTTAACAAATTTCTCTTCTTCAGAAACGCTTTCCTTGCCATTGCCAGTCTACATTTTATATCTTCTCTACTTCGACCGTCATCAGTTATTTTGCTCCCCAAATAGCAAAACTCCTTTACTACTTTAAGTGTCTCATTTCCTAATCTAATTCCCTCAGCATCACCCGACTTAATTCGACTACATTCCATTATCCTCGTTTTGCTTTTGTTGATATTCATCTTATACCCTCCTTTCAAGACACTATCCATTCCATTCAACTGCTCTTCCAAGTCCTTTGCTGTCTCTGACAGAATTACAATGTCATCGGCGAACCTCAAAGTTTTTATTTCTTCTCCATGGATTTTAATACCTACTCCGAATTTTTCTTTTGTTTCCTTTACTGCTTGCTCAATATACAGATTGAATAACATCGGGGAGAGACTACAACCCTGTCTCACTCCTTTCCCAACCACTGCTTCCCTTTCATGCCCCTCGACTCTTATAACTGCCATCTGGTTTCTGTACAAATTGTAAATAGCCTTTCGCTCCGTGTATTTTACCCCTGCCACCTTCAGAATTTGAAAGAGCGTATTCCAGTCAACATTGTCAAAAGCTTTCTCTAAGTCTACAAATGCTAGAAACGTAGGTTTGCCTTTCCTTAATCTATCTTCTAAGATAAGTCGTAGGGTCGGTATTGCCTCACGTGTTCCAACAATTCTACGGAACCCAAACTGATCTTCCCCAAGAACGGCTTCTACCAGTTTTTCCATTCGTCTGTAAAGAATTCGCGTTAGTATTTTGCAGCTGTGACTTATTAAACTGAAATTTCGGTAGTTCTCACATCTATCAACACCTGTTTTCTTTGGGATTGGAATTATTAATTCTTCTTGAAGTCTGAGGGTATTTCGTCTGTCTCATACATCTTGCTCACCAGATGGTAGAGTTTGGTCAGGGCTGTCAGTAGTTCCAATGGAATGTTGTCTACTCCCGGGTCTTGTTTTGAATTAGGTCTTTCAGTACTCTGTCAAACTTTTCACGCAATATCATATCTCCCATTTCATCTTCATCTACATCCTCTTCCATTTCCATAATATTGTCCTCAATATATATCACTATCAGATCAAATGTATCTGAAAGACCTATTCGATTGGGTACTCCCACCACGCTTCACCTTCAGGGCAGCTTTAACCTTACTGGCGACATTTTCAGCGAGGTGTCTGAGTAAGAACGGTAGCCATTCTTCCTCACGAGCCGAAACCAGAGAAGGCAATCACGTTGGATGCCGAGGTTTGCAGCGAAATCGCCGTTCAAACTCATCCCAAAGATCTTCCGTTGGGTTAAGTCCGAGCCTCAGAGCAGTGCAGTCCATGCCATGCACTCACAGATACCGCTTTAAGAAAAGGTGAACTATCATATTGATGCAGTCATCACCTTCGAACTCTTCCACTACTATAAGCAGTGCTGAATGTTGTAAAATATGTTCATATTCTTCACAATTTAGGGCTTTCTTAAGAGCAATATGGGAACCACGTACTAATGACGAAAAACGTCAGCATAGCGTAACACCACCTCCTCCGCACTTCACTGTTGATACTGTACGTTACGGCAGGTAACGTTGTCCAGAACGTTCTCCAGGCAACTGCCAAGCCCAAACACTTCCACCGGATTGGCACAAGGCACAGCGTGATTTGTCACTTCGAAACACTCATTTTCTGTCGTCTGTTGTCCTGTCGCGTCGTTCTATACACCATCCTCTGTTGGTAGAGAAACGCTGTGAGAGTAAGATCCACGTACCTACCAAAGGCGAGGGGGTGGGTGTGGAAAAGTAGTGTAGCTCGCGACGTGCGAATTTGCAAACTTTATTTATCCAGTGAGGTGTCACCGCCAGACACCACACTTGGTAGGTGGTAGCTTAAATCGGCCGCGGTCCATTTAGTACATGTCGGACCCGCGTGTCGCCACTGTGTGATCGCAGACCGAGCGCCACCACAAGGCAGGTCTCGAGATACGGAAGAGCACTCGCCCCAGTTGTACGACGACTTTGCTAGCGACTACACTGACGAAGCCTTTCTCTCATTTGCCGAGAGACAGTTAGAATAGCCTTCAGCTAAGTCCATGGCTACGACCTAGCAAGGCGCCATTAGCCTTACATAGTTTGATAGTGATCGTATGAAATGTCTCATCAAAACGTTGTATTCACAACAAGGATAAATAAAAGTTAAGTATTCGAGGAGCTGCATACTTTTCTTATTAGAATTCACTACATATCCTGTTCCAGAATTCACGCCCGTCTGCGTTAGATAGCGTGCATTTCGGCCTCCTCTATCTACAAGGTGTTGGCACATTTGCCAACACATCATCCAGTATCTGAGAATCGGAGTAGTTACTGGCTGCATCAACCTTTCCACATAATTTCAAACCAAGTGAAACTGTTTCTCGCTGACCAACCCCACAAAATTATGAAAGGAAAACATTTTACCGCTGACTGCAATGTTTTTGTTTTCTTTGTTCTTGTTTTTGTTTTGTTCACCTGGTTAATCTGCCGCATCAGGCATGATGCTTTAATTTATTACTCCTTCACTACTAACTTCATTGACGACACATATTGCAGACAGTATTCACAACTACCACTGAATGTACCTGCAAAGTTATATTAAGGTACGACACGTAGTTTTTGAGATATGACGTCATAAACACTGAGATGCTTGAAAAACTGCAGCATCGCGCACGACGCTCAAATTGATTACTTCTCTGCTACTAAGTCTATTCGCAAAAAAAAATTCGCAGACAGTATCGACATATGCTGGTGAATGTACCTACAAAAATATAGAATTGCACGACGCACACAGTTCAGCAGATTATAATTATTGCTATGCTTGAAAAACTACCATAGCATGCATGGCGGGTTAATTTATTATTTCTTTTATACTAACTATATCATCCGCACCTCGTGGTCGTGCGGTAGCGTTCTCGCTTCCCACGCCCTGGTTCCCGGGTTCGATTCCCGGCGGGGTCAGGGATTTTCTCTGCCTCGTGATGACTGGGTGTTGTGTGATGTCATTAGGTTAGTTAGGTTTAAGTAGTTCTAAGTTCTAGGGGACTGATGACCATAGATGTTAAGTCCCATAGTGCTCAGAGCCATTTTTTTAACTCTATCGGCTGTCAGTACTCCCATATATCACTGAATGTAGCTACAAAATAATATCATTATACGACCATAGTTCAGGAGGAACGACGTCATAAACATTGAGTTGTGTGAAAATAAAACTGCAGGGCGAAATTCGCAAGGGATACAGGTGAAATACAGGGTTATTACAAATGATTGAAGCGATTTCACAGCTCTACAATAACTTTATTATTTGAGATATTTTCACAATGCTTTGCACACACATACAAGAACTCAAAGTTTTTTTAGGCATTCACAAATGTTCGATATGTGCCCCTTTAGTGATTCGGCAGACATCAAGCCGATAATCAAGTTCCTCCCACACTCGGCGCAGCATGTCTCCATCAATGAGTTCGAAAGCATCGATGATGCGAGCTCGCAGTTCTGGCACGTTTCTTGGTAGAGGAGGTTTAAACACTGAATCTTTCACATAACCCCACAGAAAGAAATCGCATGGGGTTAAGTCGGGAGAGCGTGGAGGCCATGACATGAATTGCTGATCATGATCTCCACCACGACCGATCCATCGGTTTTCCAATCTCCTGTTTAAGAAATGCCGAACATCATGATGGAAGTGCGGTGGAACACCGTCCTGTTGAAAGATGAAGTCGGCGCTGTTGGTCTCCAGTTGTGGCATGAGCCAATTTTCCAGCATGTCCAGATACACGTGTCCTGTAACGTTTTTTTCACAGAAGAAAAAGGGGCCATAAACTTTAAACTGTGAGATTGCACAAAACACGTTAACTTTGGTGAATTGCGAATTTGCTGCACAAATGCGTGAGGATTCTCAACCGCCCAGATTCGCACACTGTGTCTCTTCACTTCACCATTAAGAAAAAATGTTGCTTCATCACTGAAAACAAGTTTCGCACTGAACGCATCCTCTTCCATGAGCTGTTGCAACCGCGCCGAAAATTGAAAGCGTTTGACTTTGTCATCGGGTGTCAGGGCTTGTAGCAATTGTAAATGGTAAGGCTTCTGCTTTAGCCTTTTCCCTAAGATTTTCCAAACCGTTGGCTGTGGTACGTTTAGCTCCCTGCTTGCTTTATTCGTCGACTTCCGTGGGCTACGCGTGAAACTTGCCCGCACGCGTTCAACTGTTTCTTCGCTCACTGTAGGCCGACCCGTTGATTTCCCCTTACAGAGGCATCCAGAAGCTTTAAACTGCGCATACCATCGCCGAATGGAGTTAGCAGTTGGTGGATCTTTGTTGAACTTCGTCCTGAAGTGTCGTTGCACTGTTATGGCTGACTGATGTGAGTGCATTTCAAGCACGACATACGCTTTCTCGGCTCCTGTCGCCATTTTGTCTCACTGCGCTCTCGAGCGCTCTGGCGGCAGAAACCTGAAGTGCGGCTTCAGCCGAACAAAACTTTGAGTTTTTCTACGTATCTGTAGTGTCGTGACCATATGTCAATGAATGGAGCTACAGTGAATTTATGAAATCGCTTCAATCATTTGTAATTGCCCTGTATATGTACACATAAGTGCGAAATATGTTAACAACATGTGAATTATATTTGTCATGAGCGCATGTGCGCAAATCCACTTGTAAAAAGCTCATCCTAAACCTCTGGAACGATTTCAACCCAGTCTGGTACACATATTGGTTACCGTCTGGAAAGAAATACTGTGGATGTTAGAACTACCAGCTTCCTGTTAGGTGAGGGTGATAACGTGTTGAGAGAAGGTGGGAGGAGGAGATGGACAGACAAAGGAGGAGATGGACATAGATAAGGAGGAATTGGGGGGAGAAGATGTACACAGAAAGTGGAAGACGGAAATGGACAGAGAGGTGGGAGAGCAGAAGATGATCAAAGAAAGGAAAGATGAGATGGACAGAGAGAATGGGGAGGAGGAGATAGGAGATCAACAGAGTGTGGGGAAGGAGGAGATAGATTAATGGAACATTGGAATAAATACATAACCAAGCAATGCTGAGACTCAGATACTATATTTATTTATTTATTTTCAGCATGTCAAAAAGTAAAGTGCCCAGAAGACATGGCCAGAAGTCAATGTAACTTCGTACACCATCAGTAGGTATGAAAATGTTACACTTGAATTCCTTGTGAATGGTAGAATGGTCACCACAGTGTGGTGCGTCAGTGTAGTTGTTCATGTTTAGTGTTGTTAGCAGACCTGGAGAGGTACACAAGCGATGGGAACTGCATCAGATGTTGAGTGATTACTGTGAAGTACACAGAGCTGCCACGTACTCATGGGAGACAGTGTTATCAGGGCTTAAAAGGGCCCCTATTGTCGGTGTCCGTTGGGCCAGCTGTTAAATCATCCAGTATCTAGATTTATGGAGCACTCGTATGTGACACCAACCCTATATTGGACTGTAGAGGAACTTGAAGGCAGGCACTCTCATTGCCAAGGCTACTGCTTGCACCACAACACCAACAGTTGCGTTTGGAGTGGTACCACGACAGGGATGTGTGGACTGCTAGTAAACGAAGACACATTGTGATCAGCGATGATTTGCGGTTCTGAAATACCCAGGATTGCCATCGTCAGAGAGTATGGTGGTGGTCAAGGTACCATTCTTCGAGTATTTTGGACAGCTGTAGAAACGCTTTCCCTGGCGTTCTGATGTGAGGAGACGTTGATATGACCTCAAGTCAGGCATGACATTGACTGAGGGAGTTTTTAAGGCATAATAGAATATTATAGATATCCTGGGTCCTCACGAGTTACCTCTCGTGTACCATTTTGCAACAGGACAGTGCTCACTCACACGTAGTACATGTCTCTATAGGCTTTCAGCATGATGATGTGATATTCCCAGGGCCACCAAGGTACCCATATCTGTCCCTGATAGAACGTGTGGAAACAGCTTGGACACTAACTCTATCCCAGTGCCAATAGCTGGGAAGTGAAAAATGAATTACAAACCCAAAGCTTGTAATCATTCCACAGATAAGTGGGCTCATACTACCAAGTTCTATATATATATATATGGTGAACATTAATAAAACCGACAAACTGCAAGGACGGATTCCTGATTGAAAATGTAGGAGAAAAGGTTATATGAACATGTGTCCAGAAATGATTAGTATACGTGCGACGACAAGTTGTCCCAGAACAAAGCTAAGAGTTGCATTGCATCTACGTCCCAAAAGACGTTCAAAATGGCCTCCATGGGGTTACAGGTAATGGGGAATAGTAGCGGTTGTCATGCAGGACACACACAAACCTATTCTGGCTTACACCATGTTGATAGGCCACTTGCCTGGGGCCTACACTAGGGTTCGTCTCAATGTCCTGTAGAATCTGGTCCTCTGAATCTGGTGTATGCACAGTCCGCCGCCTCCCTGCATGTTCGTCTGTCAGAAGGGACCCTTTGTCACACAAACGCCCAAAAAGGACTTGAAATGATGGGTAACGCGGTTGATGTCTCTGAGGGTACTTGTTTTGGTACAGCCATGCTGCTTCTCGATCATTTCCATCTGCTTGGTCAAACACAAAAACCATTTCGACTTGTACCTGACACGAATACCAGACCGTTCTGCTGCTTACAGTATGCTGCATCAATCACACAGCCTGCAACACACAAGGAACACGCAGCACTTGGTCAGAGGAGCTGTCATTCATCAGCACCATCTACCGTGACCATGATGCCTTTCTTGACACATGTAAATAGGACCCTTTTCCTCCATTTCCAGTGAGGAATCCGTCTCTGCAGTTTGTCGGTTTTATTAATGTTCACTGCATACATGTACATGCTAGCTGAGTTTCAATATCCATCATTCGCCCTGTTAACATAATAAGTTCTTCTTTTGCACCATAACTTCCCAGTACTGGTTTCTTGTTTTGTATAAATTTTGTATCATTTGTATAAATTTTGTATCAAAATTTCAGCTCATACAATCACATACATTCGCATATGAGCCTGGGTCACACGACCGTATTTGTCTAAGTTATGTACTGATGAACTAATATATTGTCACATTGTTTTTTATTTAAAATACTCCTCGAATTTTCGATAGTGCTGTCCTTTCTTCAAATGTCGCATTTTAACTACGACCAAAAGCCAGTATTGCGTGCGGTTCCAGCAATCTAGATGTAAATTGGTTAAACATTGTGTTTCCATATGTGCGTTATACATATATTTTAAATTCATATTATCTTTTTTGAAAGTGATAAGGCATGTATTACTCTACACCAGATGCTTTGGAATTCTAGAGTACGTTAGACTCAAATAAAAAACATCCACCCTCATGAGGAAACCAGACAGAAATAGTTTTCGTAACCGTTGCTGATTTTCAGTAGTGATGTCTGACAAATATAAACAAAATATTTCACTACTTCCTGGTCCGGTGAAGGAATTCTGTCACTTTCGTGGAATGTGTGGTATGTTACCTCATCAATTTCTGGTTGCAACTTTTGTAGTAGCTAGTACATTGACTGAAATAATGTTTCTGAAAATACTATATATGTTCAAAGTGAACTCCATCATTTGTGTAAGTAACGACATGTCAACGCTCATCTTACCGCAATATGAATTATTCACCACAATCACTCTTATATTTACCGGCAGTAGCAGTCCCGTCTGCCTTTCCGTTGCAAAAGGATTATCACTGCATGTCCAATCATCTACTACATATTCATTGCGAAGCAGTTGTTTCATTTACCGAGCCACAATAATAACATTAACACTAACATTAACAAGTGGTTGATTTTATAGCGAAAAATAAATGATTTTCATTTTTTATGTTGTTTTATTTGCTGCACATGATACATTATACACTGAAGGGCCAAAGAAACTGGCATAGGCATGTGTAATCAAATACAGAGATATGAAAACAGACAGAATACGTTACTGCTGTGGGCAATGCCTATATAAGACAACAAGTGTCTGGCGCAGTTGTTAAATCGGTTACTGCTGTTACAATGGCAAGTTATCAAGATTTAAGTGAGTTTGAACGTGCGATAGGCTTCTTCGAGGTAACGATGAAGTGGGGATTTTCTCGTACGTACATGTCACGAGTGTAACGTGAATATCAGGAATCTGGTAAAACTTCAAATCTCCGAAATGGCTGCGGCCGGAAAAAGATACTGCAAAAACGGGAGCAACAACTGAAGAGGATCCCTCAACGTGACGGAAGTGCAGCTCTACCGCAAATTGCTGCAAATTTCAATGCTGGACCATCAACAAGTGTCAGCGTGCGAACCATTCAACGAAGCGTCATCGATATGGGCTTTCGGAGCCAAAGGCCCACTCGTGTACCCTTTATAACCGCACGTTACAGAGCTTTACGCCTCGCCTGGGTCCGTCAACAAAGACACAGGACTGTTGATGACTGGAAACATGTTGCGTGGTCGGACGAGTCTCGTTTCAAATTGTATCGAGCGGGTGGAAGTGTCCGGGTATGGAGACAACCTCATGAATCCATGTACTCTGCATGTCAGCAGGGGACTGTTCGAGCTGGTGGAGGCTCTGTAATGATGTGGCGCGCGTGCAGTTGGAGTGATGTGTGACCTCTGATACCTTCAGATACGACTCTGAAAGGTGACAAGTACGTAAGCGTCCTGTCTGATCATCTGCATTGGGCATTCCGACGGACTTGGGCAATTCCATCAGAACAATGCGACACGCCATAAGTCCAGAACTGCTACAGAGTGGCTCCAGGAACAGTCTTCTGAATTTAAATACTTCCGTTGGCCACCAAACTCCCCAGACATGAACATTATTGAGCATCCAGAACTAAATTTTCACTCTGCAGCGGAGTGTGCGCTGATATGAAACTTCCTGGCAGATTAAAACTGTGTGCCGGACCGAGACTCTTTGGTAGAGCACTTTCCCGCGAAATCCAAAGGTCACGAGTTCGAGTCTCGGTCCGGCACTCAGTCTGCCAGGAAGTTTTATTATTGAGCATATCTGGGATGCCTTGCGACGTGCTGTTCGGAAGAGATCTCCACCCCCTCGTTCTCTTACGGATTTATGGACAGCCCTGCAGGGTTCATGGTGTCAGTTCCCTCCAGCACTACTTTAGACATTAGTCGAGTCCATGCCACGTCGTGTTGCGGCGCTTCTGGGTGCTCGCGGAGGCCCTACGAAGTCTTAGGCAGGTGTACCAGTTTTTGGCTCTTCAGTGTACTACATACGCATGTTTTGTTAACCTTAAAATCAGAAATTACAGTACACTGAAAGAAACATTCAGTGCAACATCACTCGTAAAATTCTCCTGTTGGCCGGATAATGATGTCGTGAACCTGAAACAAATTAAACACATTAGTTAAGAGGGGAAGTAAGGAAGAAATTAATGATAATGCCAAATACATTCGGTTTTCATAGCTGCTCTTTTTTCATTGGCTTAGAGCAGTAGTGGTGGACGTTTTTTACCTATAGCCCCCTTCGGTATCTCTGATAGCAGTAAAATTTTCTATCTGCTCATTGGCCCCACAATAATGGTGGTTTATAAAGTAGGGAAGTAACCGTACTTGGAAGAAATGATAAAGCAGAGTTATTGCAAGTTAAAGCGTGTAACTGTTACTATTTAGCAATTATTTTATGTCAAATTTTTATGGAAAGCTAATGGAAATGCTTTTAACACCCAAACCGCCTACGACCCACCATGAACGCCAAAACGCCCACTAGTGGGCAGCAGGGGCCAGGTTGAGTACCACTGACTTATTCTATGACGTAGCATTGGAACAGTGACAGAGGATGACATCAGAAACTCCTTCCACTGTTGGCTGGGTATATGCTGCCGAATGCTTATGGAGTAAACGTTACGTTTTCTTTATTGTGGGCTCCAGGCAGGGCCGTGGTCGGTGTACAGCACGGCGGCTCCCTGTGCCACGTGGCTGCCCACCGGCAGTGGCCGGCCGTGACACGTGGACCTGTTAAGACTCAAACCAGCAGGCGCGACGTCACTTCCGCCGCTAGCATGCACTGTGGGTTCCCTTCCACCGTTCACGTTTGCTCTCATTACGGCGCAAACCACGACGGATATGTCAAATGAAAGAGGAGATCAAAGTAATTCTGTCAGCATGCAGTCGAGATTTACAATTCATATGTATGAGAAGATACAACTCCGAGAAGATGTATGTACCTGAACTTCAGCATGTAATTAACAACTTTAGTAATACTTATTTACAAAAGAGATCAAGCACTAATTGTAGCTCTTAGTATCGCACCTTGGTTGAACTACTCACATGTATCATATCATAATTAATTGAGCTGTGAGACACTTTTTTAATTTAACTTTAATTAAAATCTGCATCTAATTTAATATATGATACATATGCCATTAGCAATGCAGCATGTCTTAGTGGTCATAATGACAAACCTCGTCCAACATCTGGTCCGTACGATTTTCCTTCTGTTAATTTGCTGTTTATTTATTTGCGTAGTTTCGCCTGCAAGCTAAAAACTACTTCACCTAGCATAATTCTGAGTAGTTCAATGGAAAGAAGAGGAAAAATCCAATAACAATATGGCGCCATATGCATATTTACTGTAATAAGTTACAGCACAGAGATTACGAACTGATTTTCAGCACCGCAACAAATTTTGCATTTATTTAACTTTAAATTTTGGGCTAACTAGTGCACGTAAAAATAAACGTATGGTTTCTGTCCTGCTTAGAATTTTAGTGCACAGGTAATGGCGCAATCAAATTTTATATATCATACATGTATTAAAAGTTGTGAATCAGGCTGTTGAACGTACAACATATCAAGTGACGTAGATTCTGGGTGTTTCCATGAGGGGGGAGGTCTGGGGCCTTAAAAGGGCGACAGTCATCTCGCAGTCGCTCACAGTTTGGTATGAAGCTCAAGACGCAAGAGCTATGTTGGTATGGGTGGTATATCACCGGTCGTTTGCTGCTTGCGTAAATATTGGACGACTACCACTCCATAATTACAAGTTTTATAAGTAATCTTTAAACTGCCCATACCTGCAGTATTAAAAAACTTTAATTGGAAATTTTCGAACATTTCTTAAATAAGGTAATTTGAAGTAGCAGTAGAAAACTCACCTGAACCCTTGGGGGCTGGGAAAGCATGTAGACCACGGCTTTTGCTATGTCTTCCGCTTCCAGGTAAGGCATTGTCTTGAACGTCTGTGCCCACCTTTCAGACTGGTTCATCGCATTGGTTTTCACGGCCCCTGGAGAAATTTGCTGCAAACAGAGGAATTAATTGTTAGTGTTCCATATATGTACAATGATAAGGTGATGTTTGTAATTCTGTTTTCGATACGAAGGAATGTTTTATGTATTGTAAAAAATATTGCAATTTTTAATGGTTACAGAATTATACAAGCGTAAGCGCGGAAGACCACGACGTTCTTGGACAGACCACATAAATGGAGTAATGGAAAATCAATGCATCGACAAGGAAGATGCGCTGGATAAAGGGGCTTGGCGGAGAGCAGCAGGAATACAACAAGATGTTGTTACTAATTAATCTTTTTAATCCTGTAATAATAATAATAATAATCTTTTAATGAATGGTATCCATACTTTTTTTTAAATTCAAGCCAATGTAATTCAGACACAGGACGACAACATGGTTTGTTATTATACCTACCGTGGGAAAGGTATCTTTTTGCTAAACATACCTATACTTGAGCTCAAATCTTTTCTTCTAAGCCAGAGTAATACCCACGCTTAGCGATTTTGACAAAATTATGTCTGAGACGGAGACTCTAAGTCGCCTTTCCCATGGGAAGGTCAAATATGTGGCTTAGAGTCTCCATATAGCACACAGTTTTGTTACATATGTGCTTGTCTACTACTTGTCTATTACTGCAAAATATATTTTTCACTAGCACACTGGACTCACATTCGGGAGGACGACGGTTCAATCCCGTCTCCAGCCATCCTGATTTAGGTTTTCCGTGATTTCCCTAAATCGTTTCAGGCAAATGCCGAGATGGTTCCTTTGAAAGGGCACGGCCGATTTCCTTCCCAATCCTTCCCTAACCCGAGCTTGCGCTATGTCTCTAATGACCTCGTTGTCGATGGGACGTTAAACACTAACCACCACCACCTATATTTTTCACTGTTCATATGTAACGTTGTTGGTAAAACTTACAATTACCAAAATTATGTTTTTGTGTTCATTATGAAGGTGGAACTTATTTTACAGCCGATATATCACTTAATTGTAGATTACAGGCTTTGTAACGATAAGACACGTACTTCGAAACTAGATGCCTATGTGTATTACGACCATAATTTATTGATTATGAATTCCAGAATAAAACTCAATAAAATACACAGACGTAGGAAATTAATTCCAATGCCAAAGAAAGCACTAACTGACAGTAGCAAATACTACCGAACCGTCATTCCAATAAGTCATGGTTGAAAGACACGAGCGCAAGTTATTTACGGAAGAAAGGGAAAACCTGGTAGACTCAACCTTGTGGAAGGTCAGTTTGAATTCCAGAAAGGTGGAGGAACACTCGTGGGAATACTGACTTTACGACGTGTCCTACAAGATAGCCTGAAGAAAGACAAGTCTGCTATATAGCATTCATAGAATATTTTGACATTATTTACTGGAATACACTATTTGAAACTCTGAGAGTAGCGGGAATAAAATACAAGGAGCAAAATGTTATTTACGACTTGTACAGAAGCCAGACTGCAGTTATAGGAATCGAAGGACACGAAAGGGAAGCAGAAGTTAAAAAGGGTCGATGAAAGAGATGAAGCCAAAGTTCAGGATGAAGAAATAAAAACTTTGACGTTTAGCGATGACATCATAATGCTGTCAGAAACAGCAGAAGTCTTGGAAGAGCAGTTAACGGAATGGATAGTATTTTGAAAACACACAATGAGAACAAGTAATAGAATGTTGTCGAATTATATCAGGCGATGCTGAAGAAATTGGATTAGGAAGTGAGACACTAAGAGCAGTAGATGAGTTTTATTTGGGCACCAAAATGACTGGCGATGGCCGAAGTAGATAAAATACAAAATGCGGACTGCCGATAGAAAGGAGGGCATTTCCGAAAAGCAGAAATCTGTTAACATTTAATATAGATTAAAATGTTTGGAAGTATTTTCTGTAGGTACTAGTCTGGAATGTGGCTTTTTATGGAAGCAATACGTGCATATTAAACAGCAATTGCAAGAAGAGAATAGACGCTTTTGAAATGTGGTGGTACAGGAGAATGTTGAACACTGGACGGGTGGTTCGGATAATTAATAACGAGGTAACGAGTCGAACTGGGGAAAAATGAAGTGCATGACGCAGGTTAACTAAAAGAACGGAATTATTGATTGGACACATTGGAAAATTTGGAACTTTGTGGTAAGATATGGGACCAAAGTGCTGAGGTTGTCGGCCCCTAAGCTTACACAGTACTTAATCTAACTTAAACTAAATTACGCTAAGGACAACATACACACACCCATGCCCGCGGGAGGACTCGAACCTCCGACGGGAGGAGCAGCGCGAACTGTGACAGGTCGCCCTGGACACTTTCTGAGACACATAAAGAAGGAAAGTGTATGTTGGTAAAAATTGTAGAGGAAGAACAAAGCTTGACTACAACAACCGTGGTCAAACGGATGTTGGTTGCAGTAGTTGTTCAGAGAAGTGCTCAGGATAGCTTAGCATGGATAATTGCACAGAACCAGTCTTCGGACTGAAGACCACAGTGACAACACGTTAATCAAAGAATTTCTAGGTACGTATATGTTACTGACAGGACGAGAAATGTTGTCTTACCCCAACACGAATATTGCTCTTTTTGGCGACGAGGTCCTTCCTGAGTCCTTCAGCCATGACCCTCACGGCTGATTTGTTGGCTGAGTGCATCCCGAGGCCGTCACTCAGCGTCGGGATATGGGCCGAAATGCTGGAAAGGAAAGTCACTCATACAGCGTCGCCGAAGCTCAGGTTGCTCCGCATCAAATTCAAATTCTGCGAAGTGCTGTGAAATTAATGGCAGAGCAAAGGAGGGCGGCAATATTGACTACCAGTCTGCCTCTACGCGAGCTGTAATTAATCTAGCCTTGTCTTCGCAGTGCCTATGACAACGATACGTCGGGGGTGCTAGTGTATTCCTAGACTCCTCAACATTGGCTCTTGAAATTTTGTAGCTAGTCTTTCGCGGGATAGTCTGTGTCTGTCTTCACGTGCCCAACAGTTCCGCTGTTTCATCGTCCTACCAAGAAACCGAAGTCTGCCACGTGCCTTATCTCCTACTGAGCCTATGCGATCATTCCTTTTCATATCGCGACAAATCCCTACGTCAAGATATTTGTATGATTTAAAAAAAAAAAAAAAAAAACAGACATAATGTTTGATGGGATAACCGCAGCATGCGAAGGTTGCTGTGTATGGACGGGTTACTCCTGTAACCGAAATTGCAGATCTGAAGATGGTTCTAGAGGAACCGAGACCGGACATGTGAATAAACATTTTTTGCAATCAAGACGAATTATAAATAACATTGGATATTTGTATGAGTCGACTGTTTCCAGCTGTGACTCATAGTAATTGTACTAATAGGATATTTTGTTTATGCATTTTGTAAAGTGCACAGTTCTATATTTTTGAATATTTAAAGCAAGTAACCAATCATAGCATCTCTTTGAAACCTTATCATTATCCTACTGGACATTTCTGCCGTTTCTTTTCAGGTAGTACGTCGTTTCAGATAACTGCCTCATCTGCAGAAAGTGTGACTTTACGGTAATGTCTGCCAGATCATCAATAAATAACGCGAATAGCAAGGATCCCAACACACTTCTCTGGGCAGACTGAAGTTACTTTTACATCTGTAGATGACTCTCTACCCAACATGTTGGAACCTCCTCACCAAACAATTCTTAATCCTTTCACAAGTATCGTTTGATACTCCATATTGTCGACCTTTCTGTAATAAGTGCTGGTGCGATACAACGTGAAATGCCTTCCAGAAGGTAATAAAAATAGCATGCCACTCGTTGGTCCAATCCTTCGTTTTCGCGATGTGATATGAGAAAAGCGCGAGTTGGGTTCTCATGACCGATGTTCGGAAGTCCAAGCCAATTAAAAAATGGTTCAAATGGCTCTAAGCACTATGGCACTTAACATCTGAGGTCATCAGTCCCGTAGACTTAGAACTACTTAAACCTAACTAACCTAAGGACATCACACACATCCGTGCCCGAGGCAGGATTCGAACCTGAGACCGTAGCAGCAGCGCAGTTCCGGACTGAAGCGCCTAGAACAGCTCGGCCACAGCGACCGGCTCACGCCGATTAGAATAGGGGAAGCCATTCTGTTCTAGATACCTCATAACGTTTCATTTCAGAACCGTAATGTATCCTCTCCCTCCAGTGAGGATTTTTGTGATTTTTAAATTTAAATAAGAATGTACCATGCTGACGAAGGGAAGACAAATCACAACGCCAACGAGAAAAGAAAACGTACAGTTATGAAAATTGGGAAGAAGACGTTGAACCTTACACTATTTTTGTGGTATAAAATGAATTTATAAGAGATTATTTCTTTACTCTTGCGGGTTTTGCTACAGGACCAGAAGTGGTCGTTGGTGACGTAAGACTGTGTCATTGTTTTCAGTGCAAAGAAATAGCCTGCATAGTAATAATAATAATAATTACAATTAGACATCGTTAAAAATATAGGTTCAATTTACAAATGTCGGAATGTGAAAACGACAGCGCGCTTATGACGAGTGATCATTGTGTCACAAAACTGACTACTCCTAACTAATTTAAAAGGCCAAAAGTATACGAAATATTTCATTTTACAGGAATGACAGGGTAATGCACTTCACAACCAAAATAAAGTCGTAAATGGCGTACAACAGAAATCATGGTACCAGAATGATACAACATTCTAATAGTGAGGTCCGAAGAAAGAGAAAAAGAGGAAAGACTGTCATTTCTCTTATTTTTTAAGAAAAATGATCGAAAATTTCATAGGTGGTTATGGCATCGAAATATAATTACTAATGCATTTTAAAGCTACATCTATGAAAATTGCTAACTGACTTCTCGCTTAGAAGCAAAAAAAAGGAAACATCTTTCAGTGGTTTTGGAAATTCAGCCCCCTAAAGAGGTGAAATTGGGGATGAAAATTTTAAGATATTATTTCATTATGAAAGCATTTTCAAACCTAAATCAGCGAAAATTTGTATTTGGGTCCTCTGTTAGTAATAAAAATCACATGTTTCACGGGTTTTGAAAATCCAGTCTCACAAAGTATGAAATAGTGGATAAGTATTTTTAAGAAAATATTTCGTCATTTAAAAAAAAATTTGAATATAGTTTTATGAAAACTGTTACTTCACTTCTCGATTAGGTATAAAAAAATATGTGTTAGAGGACGAAAGTTTTTATTGAAATATCACCGCAAGAACGCAAAAGTCATGACTAACCAAAAACGTTGGACTCCAGCTACCAGAATCGCTTTTTGGGAGGAAGTACAATCGGAAAAAACCATTCTTCTATGGCTTTAATTGGCGTGAAAAGTTTAGAAGGTTTTAAAACTTGTAACTTATAAACTCGATTAATGAAAAAGAAAAACCCTCTGTGCATACCACACAGTCTATGCAAGCGAAGCAGCGAACGATAAGCTAGTTATTTAACAAAATAGTTAAGAAAAATTTCCCAGTATTCTTTCTGCAGCTCTCGTAGGTGCCCGACCTTTATTGATCGTTTCCATACGAACTCAGTATTGTCGAGAAATACCGTAAAACACTGTTCACCAGGTAGATTTTTAGCAACTGTAATAAAATAGTGCAGGTCACATTTTTCTTGTAAGTTGTATGAAAGGTGCCGATGCGTTATGTTTACAGTGCGCTTTTAATTTCATCCGTAACAGTTTTATAGCGTTACTAGCCGACTGTAATATTCTATAACCGTGGATCAAAAGTTAGTGTTCGGAATCATACTCTTGTCAGTAGATATTTTGATACTTTTTATTAGTGTCAGCATCATTCAGCAAGTGTTAAAGAGAATTACGGAATAAAATTGTTGATGTCAGGCATCTTCCCTGGTTCCAAAGTAACACATGTTGTCACTAGCGTTTCTATCATAGGATGAAAAATTCCCACTCCCACTCAGACACTAATCAACAGCGATATTCAGAAAGATTTAATAATTAGTACTAACAGCTCGACTAACACTATTTTAAACCAATTAACGGACATATACGTACGTTTTCCGTTGTATCATGCATCCTTGGTGTGTGACATACAGCATTAGAACCATATATCTACTACCGATACCCT
Source organism: Schistocerca serialis cubense (assembly GCF_023864345.2). Taxonomy (NCBI): domain Eukaryota; kingdom Metazoa; phylum Arthropoda; class Insecta; order Orthoptera; family Acrididae; genus Schistocerca; species Schistocerca serialis. The sequence continues at coordinate 304,654,243 of NC_064639.1, read as the reverse complement.
CGGAAAAAGTACACAAAAGTAATTACTCTTCAGTTAAAGATATTCCTACGACAGTTTTGCAGACAAGAAGCTATCAGCCCATAAAACACGCCGGGATGACCTGTGTAGTCTCATTTGTAAAATTAATACAGATCAAGTGAGTATTCACAAGAAAATATAAGTGCCTTTGCTACAATTTTTAGGTCTGAAGCAGAAACTCAACCAATAGTGTTTAGCAATATTTTACAGATAAAGAAACGAGATAACACTTAGTTGTCAAAATATCTTTGTTTTAATAGCTGCAACTTCGAGCACTTGACAAGTACGCAATTTTCAATCTAAATCCACAATAGTTCGAGTGTGTCAGTCGGTATGAGTAAGGACTCTTAGGACTTATGTTGATCCATTAATATATTTTGTCCTGCTCTGTGTCAAGAGACGACATATTTTGCAGATTTAGATCAGGTCTTGCATCCGTGTAAGAAGCCTGAAGTTCGAACCACTTGGGACTGAAATCGAAAGTACACTCCTGGAAATGGAAAAAAGAACACATTGACACCGGTGTGTCAGACCCACCATACTTGCTCCGGACACTGCGAGAGGGCTGTACAAGCAATGATCACACGCACGGCACAGCGGACACACCAGGAACCGCGGTTTTGGCCGTCGAATGGCGCTAGCTGCGCAGCATTTGTGCACCGCCGCCGTCAGTGTCAGCCAGTTTGCCGTGGCATACGGAGCTCCATCGCAGTCTTTAACACTGGTAGCATGCCGCGACAGCGTGGACGTGAACCGTATGTGAAGTTGACGGACTTTGAGCGAGGCCGTATAGTGGGCATGCGGGAGGCCGGGTGGACGTACCGCCGAATTGCTCAACACGTGGGGCGTGAGGTCTCCACAGTACATCGATGTTGTCGCCAGTGGTCGGCGGAAGGTGCACGTGCCCGTCGACCTGGGACCGGACCGCAGCGACGCACGGATGCACGCCAAGACCGTAGGATCCTACGCAGTGCCGTAGGGGACCGCACCGCCACTTCCCAGCAAATTAGGGACACTGTTGCTCCTGGGGTATCGGCGAGGACCATTCGCAACCGTCTCCATGAAGCTGGGCTACGGTCCCGCACACCGTTAGGCCGTCTTCCGCTCACGCCCCAACATCGTGCAGCCCGCCTCCAGTGGTGTCGCGACAGGCGTGAATGGAGGGACGAATGGAGACGTGTCGTCTTCAGCGATGAGAGTCGCTTCTGCCTTGGTGCCAATGATGGTCGTATGCGTGTTTGGCGCCGTGCAGGTGAGCGCCACAATCAGGACTGCATACGACCGAGGCACACAGGGACAACACCCGGCATCATGGTGTGGGGAGCGATCTCCTACACTGGCCGTACACCACTGGTGATCGTCGAGGGGACACTGAATAGTGCACGGTACATCCAAACCGTCATCGAACCCATCGTTCTACCATTCCTAGACCGGCAAGGGAACTTGCTGTTCCAACAGGACAATGCACGTCCGCATGTATCCCGTGCCACCCAACGTGCTCTAGAAGGTGTAAGTCAACTACCCTGGCCAGCAAGATCTCCGGATCTGTCCCCCATTGAGCATGTTTGGGACTGGATGAAGCGTCGTCTCACGCGGTCTGCACGTCCAGCACGAACGCTGGTCCAACTGAGGCGCCAGGTGGAAATGGCATGGCAAGCCGTTCCACAGGACTACATCCAGCACCTCTACGATCGTCTCCATGGGAGAATAGCAGCCTGCATTGCTGCGAAAGGTGGATATACACTGTACTAGTGCCGACATTGTGCATGCTCTGTTGCCTGTGTCTATGTGCCTGTGGTTCTGTCAGTGTGATCATGTGATGTATCTGACCCCAGGGATGTGTCAATAAAGTTTCCCCTTCCTGGGACAATGAATTCACGGTGTTCTTATTTCAATTTCCAGGAGTGTATTTAAATTTGGCATCAATGAACGCAGCTAGGTCGAAAAAGAACTTCTTTCTTGTGTGAAATATCATAATGTACCATTGACACCCACACTTTATGTACAAATGTATACGGACGTCGTATGACAACAAAGAGTGTAGCAACGTTCATCATCAGTATCGAGATTGCGAACTCTTTACGTCAGTAAGCATTTGATTATTGGTTACCAAGAATTTTGGGAACGTTAGTATCACTAAAAGAAGAAAAGTAGTATATATCTAAATGTCAACAAGGATGTAAAGTACTGCTTGGGTGACAGATGAATCACTACTAGAATTAGTCCCACTACAGTCACTACTGCAGCATCTACTTACCAAATTATTCACAGAAGTTTGTACATGTGTGTGTGTGTGTGTGTGTGTGTGTGTGTGTGTGTGCATGGCCGCTTGTAGGGGCCTCATCAAAGTCCTGGCTCCTACCTGCTTACGTGAAAGTGTGTGTGTGTGTGTGTGTGGGTAGGAGGTGTGGGAGGGGGGAGTGGGGGCGGTCGCCTTTAGGAGCCTCATCATCTACCTGCTTACGTGTGTGTGTGTGTGTGTGTGTTACGAGCGTCGCCACGTAAGCGCTGGCTCCTACCTGCTGATGTGGATGATGAAGCCGTCGTCGACGCCCCTCCTCATCATGTCCTGGACCGCCTCCCTAGTACAGATGGCCAGGCCAAGCTCGTTCACCTCGAACATCTGTCTCCAGTGTTCTGTTTTACCGGCTGTAAAAGTCAACACAGTTGAACATCAGTCACTTTTCTAAATATGGTTACATAATTTAAATCGCAGTTTGGCGCAACAATTTCAGAGCAAGAAGCAGGTTATAAAAGTATGCTTAAAAAAAGAAATCTATCAAGAACAAGTTAAAAGGAGCCGTGGTACGTGTTGTGCTAATGTTGAATTTTCATTGTTCATGACTCGTTACTTTGGTTTTAAGGTTCGCCATATTAGAGGGAGTGAGAATGAAGTAGCCGACGCTCTGAGTCGCGTATTTTCAGGCCATTCTCCGGAAGATGAGGAATCAGTAGAACCTATCCTTGAGACCAATTTTCTTCTGTCCGAAACTCCTGGGCTATTCTGTGACCTAGCCGCCAAACAGGCCCAAGATCCGCGCTGGGGACCCATCAGGCAACAATTGGCTGATGGAGAGGTTGTCCCGGGTTATTGTCTTCGAAAGGGGAGTCTCTGTAGACAGGAAGATCAGGATCAATTTAAAGTATGTGTCCCTCAGGAGTTAATTGGCATGGTACTTAGGTCTTTCACGATTCGGCCGTTGGGGGACATTTAGGATTCTATAAAACTCTGAACCGCGTTCGTGAAAGTATGTTTTGGCCCAAGCTCTACCGGGACGTTAGGCAATTCGTAGGGGACTGTGTTCGATGTAGGCGTGCCAAACCGGATGCGGGTCCGAGCAAGGGGTTGTTACAGTCAGGTAGGGAAGAGTACCCCCTGGATCGGATTTTTATCAATTACATCGGCCCTCTGCCCCGTACTAAAAGAGGAAACAGGTACATACTGGTTGTTGTTGATGCCTTCACCCGTTTCACGTGGGTTCTGCCCACTCGTGGCGTTACTGCCGAAATTACGGTGCAACAGCTGTCTAGGATCATCTCCTGGTTTGGGCCTCCAACAACGCTCCCACCTTCTTATCTAAGGTGTTGAAAGGGTTTTGCCTTGCTAATGGGATCAAACACATCGCAACTACTCCCTATTATCTGAAGTCATCCTTCGCAGAGGGTGTCAATCGGAATTTGAAGGCCGCTCTCTGCATTTATCATTCACGAACACCTACGCATTGGGATGCTACCTTACCCTGGCTAAGCCAAGCCTTCAACTCTGCCAGGCATGAGTCCACGGGCACTGCACCTAGCCGTTTAATGTTTGCTTATGTCCCGAACTCGCCACTCTCCAATTTATGGGACATTAACGTCCTTCATCCACGCCAGGTTACTCCAGCGAGTTTACGGGAAAATTGGAAACGGGCTAATATCGATCTGGCCCACCGGCGCCAAGCCACTCGGTATAACAAAGGTAAGGTCGGGGATCTCGTGTTCGTCAGGGATGTTGCTGGCGGTACCGGGTTTGGTCCAAATGGCAAGCTTATGCCACGATTCAGGGGCCCGCGCCGGATACTGAAAATCATTAGTCCGGTCAACCTTGTAGTCAAGGATCTCTCGTCTGGCCGTAATTCCAGGGTGCATCTCAGTCAGGTTAAACCAGGTTAAACTCAGGAACCGGGGTACCCCACAGTCTGCCGCGGTTCCTAACAAACCCCCCACCCCCCCACCCCCGGTCATCTTTGTGGGGGGGAGATTGATCCGGTGGGTTTCTGGCGCCAGGCGATATCGTTTCTTACTTCCATCTTTGATCGTTGTCCATGTGCCTTGTTCTCTTTGCGTCTTTGAGGCAGGATTTTTATGGTGGCGCGCGTGCGCAAGTCGAGGAGGGTGGGTCCGCGCATGAACCGAGTCAGTCTGTGACGTGACGTGCTTTCGATGTTGTCGTTGTGCGGAGTGGCCGACACGATGTCACGTGGCACGGCCGTATGCCGTGAGGACCAGTTGAGTTGGAGCAACGAAAAAGCATTGGCCGCTGCCGGAAAGTATTAAAGTTGTATTGACATGGCTGGCCAGTGGCGAACAGGATTTGCTAATACCTCGAGAGCTATGTGGATGGGTGGCGTGTGAATTTCACATGAAGAAGAAAAAGTTAATCGCCAAGCTTTCGTGGTGGAGTTCTCCTTCTATATATAGTGAATATTATTGTGTACTTAAGGACTGTTGTCTGTTGCAGTTGCTCGTGCTAGTGGCCAGCAAAAAATTCACTACAGTGGTGGCAAGGCGAGTTATGTTCTGGAACGGCCATGAAATTATGTTACTAAAGTGGCTAGAAATAGCGCCTCGCATTTGTAAGTTTGGATTTGGTGCTTAGTCGCATGCTGAAGGTAGCTGGATCACTTGAACGTCATTTCTTAATTTAGTTATAGATTTATAATTTTCTGGTTTTACGAATTAGTGGTAGTTGCTGTTTCTTAATAATTTCTTGTGTGTATGGAACGCAAGTGGCCATGATAAGTATAGGTCACATTGTGTTTTATCGTCGGATAGAGGCCGTGTGTATTTTGGTCTGTGGTCATAGGGGCCGTGCTTATTGCATTAGCGAGCTATTGAAGTGACATTAGTTTTCTATTGCAATTTCATGTACCTATCTGAACGTTGATTTCACGTTAGGTACTGCACGAAACAAACACATTTTTAAGTCCTTTTTTTATTTGGCCTTTGTGCTACTTTCGATAGGTATCACTGAGGAGGCGCAATCTCCAATTCATAATTTGTAACTCACCAGACATTTTTATGTTAAATACAGATCTGAATGTCATTTTCACCACAGTTGTCACACACCACAGTAGAGGAGATCGTCCTGTGAATCATATAAATTGTGTTAAGCATTTATTGTGTTTCTGTGGAATAACAGCTCAGGAAGTCAACCTGCCATTTACCATACGAGTGTGGACGAGAGATCTTGAGGCTGCACCCAACCTGGCCAGAGTGCCGGACCAGTAGGCGTTAATTCTGTTCGCAGTGGCGACACACGTGTATCGTACTTCTTTGTCGATATTAAAATGTATAGATACGCTGCAATATTAGTAAATTTTTACTGTAGCTGATAATGCATTCAGAATGAATTTTCACTCTGCAGCGGTGTCTGCGCTGATGTGAAACTTCCTGGTGGATTAAAACTGTGTGCCGGACCGAGACTCGAACTCGGGACCTTTGGCTTTCGAGAGCAATTGCTCTGCCAATTGAGCTATCGCAAATGGATTCACGTTTCGGAGGTCGCGCTTTGGCATTTCAGTTTGTGGAGCACTTGCCCATGAAAGGCAAAGGTCCCAACTTCGAGTCTTGGTCCGGTAAACAGTTTTACCCTTCCAAGAAGTTTGATAATGCATTTTTCACATTTTTGATCATTTATACATTAATTCAAGGAAAATTCTTTAAAATCTGAAATATTTGCATACATACATATAAAATCAGTGTCGTAGTCGGTACCAGCGCTGTTGACCAGGATGTCGACTCCATTGAGGTTTTCCCTAATCCACTTGAAAGCTGAGAGGATGCTTTCTTCTTTTCCCACGTCTCCCTGAAGAGCGTACAGTTTTCCTGGCGACCCCTTCACTTCAAGGGCCTAAGGTGAAACACAAAGAACGCTTGTAAATGCTTCATAAGACAACAATGGCACAGCGATATGAAACACGGCCCTGATATGTTGCTCTACTACAGAATGTTAGACATGTTGTTTCATGCACGGTGCAAGCGCTGGTGCTCTGTTGTGTGGGCAGCCTTGCGGTCGTTGCCTGCCTCTTGGGCCGTCTGTGCGGACACTGTGGCGGGTGGCGTACCGGTTTTAACTGAGAAAGAAGTAGACGAGATAGGAGCGGCCTTGGAAAGAGGAAAGGGAAAATCGTTGCGCTGTGAAACTCGACATACTGTTGTGGCAGTGACCTCTGCTACAAATATCGCTGTTCACGAATTCAAACAGAAACTTGACAAATCAACGGTAGTGTGTCCATTCACCAAGTCACATACTGCTAGCGCGAAAAATAATTGTCGGTACGCCTCTGTATTGGCTCTTATTTCTCTAATTTTCTCGCCGTAGTCATCACGCGAGGTGTATATGCTGTCAGACTCTTCTCGGAAAGCGCTTTCTCGAAATTTCAGTTGTGAACCTATCCATGATGCGCAACGCGTCTCTTGTAACGTCTCCCAATGTAGTTTGTTGAGGATCCGGGTAACGTTCTGGCACTGACTAAACAATCCCATGACGAAATTATTAATTGAAGCCAAAAAGAGGCGTATTACTGTTAATAATATAATTGAACTATAAAGTTCGAATTAAGGAAATGTAAAGCCAATATGAAAGCTGCTAACTTTTTATATTAGCGGTTAAACTCCGTTAACATTTCTAAAATTTATATAGTTTAAATAAAACATTACATTTTCACTGTAAAAATAATATATCTATATTTATAAATACCTAAAAGTAAAAATACTTCCTTAACATCTTCAGTGTCACGCTCTAATTATAAGCTATTTAAGTACACGAAAAACAACATCACTAAAATAAATATTCAAAAAATAAAAGTTAAAAGATAAATCTTGAAATTAGAATCATATCAACCCTGAATATGTCCAATTAAATAAATAAATAATCTATATAAACCATGGCCACCAAATAACTCACCTCAACCATAATCAAATGATTTCGATGAATAATAACCTAATTTTAAAGGAATATATCTAACAAACTTAGTTGAAAGAAAAGGTATAAATCATATAGAACCAGCAAATCTAACAAAAGGAAGCATACTTAAAGAAAACAAATTATGTGAAAAATCAAACTTAGAAATAAGATAACCCAAATAAGCACCTAAAACAACAACTGTAATAGTCTAAAACTTTAAATAATAAGGTAAAGCAATCATATGAGGAAAAGGAAAAATTAATCAAGATAAAAGACTACCACCAAAAACAGCAACAAACAATAAACCAATCATACCAAACGAAATATAATAACCCTTATCATCAAACGAAAATCTAGAATAAAAATTATTATCCCCAGATATCGAATAATAAAATAAACGAAAAGAATAAGAAACAGTTAAGCCAGTAGAAAAAAATAAAGAAAAATAAATTAAACAATTAATTCATCTTAAACAAACCATTTCAAGAATCAAGTCCTTTGAGTAAAACCCTGCCAAAAAAGGTATACCACACAAAGATAAACTAGAATCATTAAAACAAACAGAAGTTAAAGGTATAAAATTAACATTGAGCCTATAAAACGAATATCCTGAGAATCCTTTAAATTATGAATTATTGAACCTGCACACATAAATAATAATGTCTTAAATAAAGCATGGGCTAATAATCTCTCTCTCTTCTATCAGTTCCTACCTGGTCAGGATCCTATATTGATGAACAACGCTCAAGTATCGGTCAAAGAAGTGCATTATGAGCCACTTCCTTCGTGGGTGAGCTACATTCGCATGAATATCAGCCTGACACGCACTTTTCCTTCCAATTGTTTTATGCTACCATTCTACTAAACGTCCCTCTGGATAGTTACTCCTAGATATCGTTTCCAGCAGTCTCTCACGAATAGTGTAGTTGTACTGTAGTGGCTTTCTTGTCCTACGTATGCGCAACTAGTTACAGTTATTTACGTTCAGGGTCAACTGCTAGAGCCTGAACCACTGATCAGACTGCTGTGAACGTCATTCTGAAAATCGCTACTGCCTTCTGGCGTTGCTATTTTGTTATAGATAATCACATCATCTGCGAACAGCCTTAAAGAGCATCCAACGCTTTCTACTGGATCATTTACATACGGCATATTTTAAACAGCACTGGTCCAAGCAAACGCTGTAGTTTTGAAAATCCTCATCAGTTACATGTAGAGGATTTATATTATGTAAAAATCTGACTGTGGTCAGTAATTAGTGTAATATAAATTACTGCAACAATTTTTTTTTCCGCCTAGTTCTGGTAGGCACGCGAACAATATATTGCAGCCTTTCCTCAGAGATCTAATAACTGAGGAAAAGAAAGTTATTTCAGGGAGGGAAATGCTAGAGCACACATCGCCAACGCGTTTTTGACAGTATTACGAGGTGTTATTATGGTGGGATTGTCCAACGACAGGATAGTTCTTTGTGCTCGCAGCCTGCATGCTGCGTCACTGATTCCCACGCATCGTCATAGCGAAATATCCTGTTTATGCCAGCTAGTTTATTTGTACTTTAGTGTAATTGAAGGGGACGGCTGAAAAAAGTGATAACTCACATGAGCATATTTTGAGGTATTCTGCACAAAACCTCCCCGTTCTTTACCTTATCAGTCCACCTAATTTTCTACACTCCTCTGTAGAGGTTCATCTCAAATCCTTAGATTCTCTATTGTTCCGTTTTTCTCACAGTCCATGTTTTTGTAGCATACAGTGCTGTGCTTCTTCCTCAAATTTAGCTCTATGTTTGACACTAGTAGACTACTCTTGGGCAGAAATGCCCTTTTTACCAGTGCCAGTCTGCTTTTTATGTCGTCCTGCTCTGTCTGTCATGACTAGGTAGAAGAATTCCTTAACTTCACTTACTTCCTGACCATCAATTCTGACGTTAAGTTTCTCGCTATTCTCATTTCTGCTACTTCTCATTACTTTCGTCTTTCTTCGATATACTCTCACAAGGGAACCTCCCCATCACACCCCCCTCAGATTAAGTTATAAGTTGGCACAGTGGATAGGCCTTGAAAAACTGAACACAGATCAATCGAGAAAACAGGAAGAAGTTGTGTGGAACTATGAAAAAAATAAGCAAAATATACAAACTGAGTAGTCCATACGCAAGATAAGCAACATCAAGGACAGTCTAAGCTCAGGAGCGCGGTGGTCCCGTGGTTAGCGTGAGCAGCTGCGGGACGAGAGATCCTTGGTTCAAGTCTTCCCTCGAGCGAAAAGTTTAATTTTTTATTTTCAGACAATTATTATCTGTCCGTCCGTCCGTCCGATGCGAGGTAACTGCGCCATAGTATGGGGACGCTACACCTAAAGAAACATCGAAACATCCACAAGAAAACCTAAATCGGGCAAGGTAGAAGAATCTTTTTACCCATTCGCCAAGTGCACAAGTTAGGTGGGTCGACAACATATTCTTGTCATGTGACGCCCATGCGGTCACCAGTGTCGTATAGAATATATCAGACGTGTGTTCCTATGGAGGAATCGGTTGACCTATGGCCTTGCGATCAAATGTTTTCGGTTCCCATTGGAGAGGCACGTCCTTTCGTCTACAAATCGCACGGTTTTGCAGTGCGGTCGCAAAACACAGACGCTAAACTTATTACAGTGAACAGAGACGTCAATGAACGAATGGACAGATCATAACTTTGCGAAAATAAAGGAAGTAAATTTTTCACTCGAGGGAAGACTTCAACCGAGGACCTCTAGTTCCGCAGCTGCTCACGCTAACCACGGGACCACGGCGCTCCTGAGTTAACAGAATCCTTGATGTTGCCTATCTTGCGCATGGACTACTCAGTTTGTATATTTTGCTTATTTTTTCATAGTTCCACACAACTTCTTCCTGTTTTCTCGATTGACCTGTGTTCAGTTTTTCAAGGCCTGTCCACTGTGCCAACTTATAACTAAATCTGACCGGGGTGCGATGGGGAGGTTCCCTTGTCAGTTCATATTCTACACTCATTAGACTGTTCATTCCATTCAGTAGATCATGTAATTCTTCTACGCTTTCGCTGAGAATAGCAACGTCACCAGCGAATCATATCACTGATATCCTTTCACTATGAATTTTAATTCCACTCCTGAGCCTATATCTTACTTCTATTATTGCTTTTTCGATGTATAGATCGAGCGGTAGGAGCGAAAGACTACATCCCTGTCTTACGCTCTTTTTAATCTAAACATTTCATTCTTGGTCTTCATAGTATCAGAGAATAAATTATTTTTTTAAATGTAGAACTTGTTTGGAATATAATAAATGGATGTGTCGTTTAGAACAAGTGTGCCGTGAGTTACGACAGACTGCATTTCCGTCCGTTGCGATGAGTCTTCCTGCCACCCAGTCAGTCAGAGGTCGCCACGCTCGAGCTGTGTGAAGCCTTGGCCGGAGAGGAAGGCAGTCCGTGCAGAGCCACTGTGGAAGGACAAGAAGGGAGCAACTGAGATGGGCGAGAGCTGTAAGGGCGGAGATGCAAGTTCGCGTGGCCAACAGTGGAACAGGGTGGTTGAGTCGGGCGAGAGCTAGCAGTCAACGAACCTTGTTGTCAATGCGCGGACATGGGTTCCTGTTTGGAGTAGAAGGACGGCGACTTGCGTCTTGGCTCCAGAGGTGGCTGTGCTAATATACTCAAGTGGACAATCGCAGTGGTGTGTCCTCTTGAGCAGCAGTGCACACGAAAAGTATCGTGCCTGTGGTACTTGACGAAAACATTGGCTGTAGAGTCACTTGCATTCTGGTTGCGACTCACCTCCAGTCTGAGCCAGCAGTTGGAGGAGTCAGTGATTTCCTATCTACTACTGTCAGTGGGGCCGCTGCAAGGCCTATGTGTGTTTAGATGGAATACGTTTTAGTTGTTAAATGTTTGTGTGAATTGGACCTAGAGGGGATGCTCTAATACACTATAAGACACACACACAAAAAAAGAAACGAAGCACCACCAAGGGATTATCCGAACGCGCCGGAAGTCGGTAGAAGTGATGTACTAGTACAGACAAGCAAATGATGACAATTCCAGAAAAGTCGGATGATTTATGCAAGAGAAAGAGCTTCACAAACTGAACAAGTCAATAACGCGTTGGTCCAACTCTGGCCCTTGTGCAAGTAGTTATTCTATTTGGTTCAAATGGGTCTGAGCACTATGGGACTTAAGTTCTGAGGACATCAGTCCCCTAGAACTTATAACTACTTAAACCTAACTAACCTAAGGACATCACACAGATCCATGCCCGAGGCAGGATTCGAACCTGCGACCGTAGCGGTAGCGCGGTTCCGAACTGTAGTGCCTAGAACCGCTCGGACATCCCGGTCGGCTATTCTATTTGCCACTGACGCATTTGCTGGATGTCCTTCTGAGGGATATCGTGACAAATTCTGTCCAACTGGCGTGTTAGGTTGTCAAAATCCCGAGCTGGCTGAAGGGCCATGCCCATAATGCTCTTAAAGTTCTCAATTGGGGAGAGATCCGGCGACCTTGCTGGCCAGGGTTGAGTTTGGCAAGCACGATGACAAGTATCGGGAATGTAAACGTAGGCTTCCGCGACCGTTGTCACGGTCATTAAAATTCTTCTGGGTTTGAAGCCGCATTGTCATCTGTAAAATTCCGACGTTTCGGCGACTGTTGCAAGGCGCCTTCCTCAGGGTATGTTGCTAACTGCTGAATGAGCAGTAGTTTGGATACTTATATACTATGGAGGAGTGCTGTCATTGGATGTGAGGGTGAGGAGAAAGCGTATTAGGAGTTCATTTTACTGGTCTTTGCATTACGTATTGTCATGGGTGGAAATGGGCATTTTCCATTGGAGTTTCCTTTACTGCTTACCATTGGTGGAAATCGGTGAATAGGAGACTGAGAGGCGACTGCAACTTCCTAGTATCGGCTAGGGCGCGTCAGCGCTCTGTGTACCCTCCACCGCTGTGGCCAACCGCGCGCTTGTTGCTCTGCGATAGCTGTCCTTCCGCAAAGCTGTCACTGCTCGCTTGCAGACGCGGAAGTGTTAAGACGTGCTACGCGGTCGCTCTTCCGTGTGACGCAGCTTTCGTTTGGTACGGTTTTCTGTTAGGCACATTAACACCTGACATTACTATCGGTGACGGCAAGCCCCGCCATGTATGGTGGGGTGTATGGAGAAGGGGGTGGTGACTTCGACGCCCCTATGGGACAACATCAACAACAACCACCTGCCCAGCGGCGACATCCAGATGCAGCACCCTTACCAGCTCCTCCAGGAACTACATTGGACAACACGGCGGCTGTGATCAGCCACTCGTTAGCAGTTGTTCGGGGAGAATCTGGAATACAGCCGGCAGAAGAGTATATGGATTTATCGGAACAGGATTCCTCCAGCTTCTCCGCTACGAGAAACAAGCGACAAAGTGAGGTCAGTCTGGATTTAAGAAATTCCAAAACCTTCACAGCAGACGCTAATCAACTCTTACCTGTAACTGACGTTTCAAATGTAGCTGACCCCCTGTAGCAACTGCTTCTGGGCTCACTCCTAACCAACATGCTGCAACTAACACCCCTCCTGTGAGACCTGCACCTACTCCGAGGTCTCTCAACTTTTACAAACGTACAGACAGGGGACCATTCGTAGTTTACATGGAATGTTTGGACAAAAACTTAGGCCGCTTGCACCCTGTGGCACTAGGGAAATTATAGCATATTTCCATGGAAGAAGTGAAGAAATCTATACTTAACATCTCTTCAGCAGGAAAAACAAAAGTTAAGGTGGAACTGAAAACCCCAGACAAGGCTAATTTCCTAGTTACCAGTGAGGTACTAAAATCAAAAAATATAGAAGCATACATTCCTTCCTTTGTTGTCCATAAGATCGGAGTAATCAGGAAAGTAGACACCAACTTTGAAGAATCGGAGATTTTGGAAGTCGTACAATCTCCCTTCCCTGTTGTAAGCGTTCGGAGGTTTACGAAGAGATATGGTAAAGACCAAATCGTTAAATTGCAGACCTGTTTGTTAACCTTCGACTCTCAAACCTTACCGGAAGCCGTGTCTATTCACGGAACAAGATGTCCCGTAGACCTTTATGTACCAACTGTCAGGCAGTGCTTTAATTGTCTTCGTTACGGGCACATCAGCAAACAATGTCGATCTCAGATGAGATGCATTAAATGTAGTGGTCCTCATAATGTTGAATCCCGTGTCTCACCTATCACTATTTGCGCTCATTGCGGGGGACAACACGCATCCACGGACCGTTCCTGCCCGGAATACCATATACGGCGACGAGCTCAAGAATTAGCTACGTTCAACAACATTGACTTCAGGGATGCGCTGTCTATTGCTCGTATGCCAACCTATGCATCCGTCACCGGGGTTCAACAACATCACTTGCCGGCTCCTATCATTCCTGCTCCAACAAATTTGAGCTCTCCGGACTTTCAAAACCCACAACTCTTCCCGCCGCCGCCCGCCGCAAGCATGCAGAGTCAACAACGCGGAAGTGGGGACGCAACTCAGTGTGCAACTGTGCCCCAGCAGACACACGTCGCTTACCGGCCTCCCCAGCGGCAGGCGCAAGTAAACAACCAAAGTAACGTTCGTGAGTGGTCTCAGTACCGCAAGCTGTTATATCCCATGCAACATTCATTCACTCTTATCAGCCAAAATCCATACCAGCCTGCTGCTCACAGATTAGCAACCCCACAAGCGCCGAATCAACGACAGCCTCAAGGTCATGCTAAACTTATAGATAAGATAATAAATGTGATTGATATTGTCATGCAAAACATGAGACGAAATAGAGCTATGAACAATTCCGATACCCGGCACCTCGTTACTGGCATATTTAAATCTCTCTCTCCCTAAATTATGGCGGCTTTAAAAGTACTGCAGTGGAATGCGAGATCGGCTAATTCTAATAGAGAAAGCTTGCAACGAGAACTGTTCGTAAGTCAGCCTGATATCGTTCTGTTATGTGAAACTTGGTTCAAATTCGAACGAACTGTTCGCTTTCAAAATTATTCTATAGTAAGGGAAGACCGCCTCGAAGGGTAGGGCGGCGTAGCTATACTGGTAAAAACTTCGCTGCCGCATCGATCACACCCGTTACACGTACCTGTCACCAACCTTCAATTAGTTGCTGTGGAGATACGAACTGCCCACAAAACCTTTACAGTTGTCTCGTTGTATAACGCTCCCCACCACAGTATCGTGGAAGATGACTGGAGACAATTAATAAGTCAGCTTCGTCCTCCCTTTATCGTAGCTGGAGACGTGAATGCCCACCATGTAGTGTGGGGAGGAGACGTGACAGACAGGAACGGCAGGACCTTGATAAGCGTTATCGAAGATAATAACCTAGTGATACTCAACGATGGCTCTCCTACTATGATAACTTCACCTCTCCGTAGACCCTCCGCAGTTGATATAACTCTTTGCACCCCCTGCTTTACTGAAATATCTAATTGGTGCGTTAAAAAGGATTCAATGGGATCCGATCATCTCCCAATAGAGTTTCACATTAACATCGACGTCTATACTACGCACATCTGTTACTCTAATAGTGCGTGGAAAATCAAGGAAGCCAATTGGGCCTCTTATCAGGAAACGGTTCGGCGGGCACTCGCAAATATGAGACGTGACTTACGGGACGAAGATGCATACCCAGTTCTACTCAATGCTATGAACGTCGCAGCTGGCATCAGCATCCCTAAGAAAAAAGAGTTTACAGTAATGAAGCACCGTTCTCCTCCTTGGTGAATTCTGAATGCTCTCGGTAAATTGCGAAGCGACGACTCGCCTTGAAAACCTATCGTCAGAATCCTTCATTGGACAACTTCTTGGCTGTGCAAAAAGTGAATGCGCGAGTTAACAAATTCCTGAAGAAAACAAAGAAGGGCAGTTGGAAACAATTTTGCCTGTCCCTAAATAATGAAACCAGTATGGCAAGCATCTGGCATAAAATAAAAGCTTTTAGAACAAGAAGACTGTCTTCCTCCCCCCCTGCTACCACGGCCTGGTTAGAGGAATTCATAGATACAATCGCTCCTCCCACGGTGCCATTTTTAAGCCATCGGTTCCCTGCTGAAGAAGACCGCTATCATGTTCTCCTTCGTCCTTTCTCTAAAGAAGAACTCAACGAAGCTATTAAAGTATCGAGCGACAGTTGCCCTGGCATTGATCATATACACTACTCTATGCTTGCACAGCTGCCTATAGAAGCGAAAGACTTTCTCTTGAACATTTTTAATCAGTACTGGATGAAGAAAGACCTCATATCAACATGGAAGACGCAAGTAATAATTCCAATTCTCAAAAGTGGTAAAGATCCAAATGTCGGTACTAATTATAGACCTATTGCCTTGTCGTCGTGTGTTGCAAAAACACTGGAACGAATGGTAAAAAGGAGACTAGAATGGTGGCTTGAAAAAAGTAATTTGTTGCCTCGGAGTCAATACGGCTTCAGAAAAGGCAAAGGGACCATGGATAACCTGTTTTTGCTTAATATGGATATCACGTCAGCCTTTCAAACGAAAGAGACAGTAGTGGCAGCTTTTCTTGACGTTAAGGGAGCATATGATCACATACAAATACCGATACTCTTGGACAAACTGGCAGGATTCGGAATTCCTTCACGGATGATCTACGGTATCAGTACCCTGATTACTCAAAGAACGATCTACGTCCGTTTCAAAGGTACCATGATCGGACCTTTTTATGTCTCCCAGGGCTTGCCGCAAGGTGCAATTTTAAGGCCTCTCCTGTATACTCTATATACGCACGACCTAGAACGCATACTTACTCCCCCCACAAAAATCCTACGGTATGCTGATGATATATGTGTTTGTTCTACTGCTGCTTCATATCTTCAGGCCAAAAGGGCATTAACCACAACCATCGCACACATCGATGAGTGGCTCTCTCTCGATGGGCTGGAGATCTCGGCTGAGAAATCAGCAGTCGTTCCCTTCTCCAAGTCGACGACAGCTCGCACTGAAGATCACATTACCGGTGGCAAGTACACCTTCCAAATAAAATCTCACGTTCGATTTCTGGGGATGATTTTTGACTCTCGGTTAAGCTGGGCGCTCCACATCCGATCCACCGTTACCAAGTGTGAAGAAGGTTTAAATATAATCAGATCACTCACTCGTGTCTGGTGGGGAGCGCACCAGAGTGTTTTACTCACCGTGTACCGAGGAATAATTCGATCTCTATTAGACTATGGCTGTCAATTCTACCACACTGCGTCAAAGATTCATCTCTCCAAATTAGATTTCAATATAGAGCCATTCGTACCTGTCTTGGAGCCATGCGATCGACGCCCACCAACGCCCTTTTAATAGAAGCAGGGGAGATGCCCTTGAACACTAGGCGCCAAATGTTATCGGACAAACTCTACATTCAAGGCATGGCCATTATGGATAGTTCCGTCTATCAAAGTAGAGACTGCATTTATCGACTGTGGATTGCATCCCACGGAAGGAATAAAGTGCCAGCCGTTTGTGCCAGCTTTGACACTTGGTCACCTGTCATACATTCTATACGGCGTTCAGCGCATCTACCTGTTTTTGAATATGATCTTCAAACGCTCTGCTCCGAGATCCCAGTCCATTATTTAAGTACGACCTGGCTGGACAGTACTAATGTCAACGTTGGCTTCAATCGTCTCGTTCAAGCACAATGGCCGGGTTTTCTCTGTGTATATACCGATGGCTCCAAAATTCTGCAAGAAGAGTGTACAGGATGCGCTTTTTTCTGTCCTCAAATCCAGATCCGCAAAACCTTCAAACTGCCTACGAGCACTTCTATTTTTACGGCGGAGACAGTGGCAGTTTTAGAAGCACTTAAGTTTGTCTCTAGCACTTCCTTCCCCAAGATATTGATAGTATCTGACTCGCAAAGCATTCTTAAAAACATTCAGTACAGTCGATGGAACAAAACAACCAACAGTTATACCTTGGATGTGATATCTGAATATACTCGCTGCACACGCACGAGCCGGACGATCCATTTGTTGTGGGTACCTTCCCACTCTGGTATCCTCTATAATGATGAAGTTGATGCATTAGCCAAACAAGCGGCAACCTTAGGCACCGTCCTAGATCTGCACCTTCCTTATACAGACTACTTATGTGAAGTCAAGGATTACGCAAGACAACAATGGCAGGAAATGTGGAATGTTTCTCAACAGACAAAAGGCGGTTATTACGCAGTGCTACAACCTCGGATTCCTTCACAGCCGTGGTTCATGAGGACACATCTGGGCCGATCCACGATTTCTACCATCATAAGACTCCGCTTCAATCATGCCTCTTTCCCACAACATCTACATCGGATCAACGTTTACAGTTCACCACCATGTGAGTGTGATCCTGAGTCGGAAGCTGATGTCAACCACATCTTATTTATGTGCCCCAAATTTGACCGTGAACGGTTGGTCTTTCTGAAGACATTGCTGAGTATGGGCTACCATCTTCCTCAATCAGCTTCTTCTCTTTTGTGTACTAAAGACGTTCGTCTATATAAAGTGATAGTTAACTTCATCAATAGTACTGGTTACAATCTGTAGGTTTTAATGGTGTACGTAAATTATAAATATGTCTTGAGATGAGGATATTTCAGAATTGGTATGAATTGTAAGCGAAGACACTTTTAATTATTTTCCAATGCAATTCAATTCAATTTTTAAAACATTATGTACAAAACTGTAACAGTTAAGCTTTTTATTCTTGTAAATATGCATTTCTGTATTTGTTTATTCAATTATGTATACAGTGTCACTATGTGTTGCCGATGGCTAAATTGAGTACACACTCAAAGGCCAAATAAATAAAAAAAAAAAAGTTGTCACTGCTGGCAGCCAAGACGCTGGAAGTCGGTGCCAGTCTTCTCTATTCTGTCGGGTCACTTGGCTATTTCTATAGCCTCTCTAACTTCCTCCTCCAACTAAACGGCTGTTTCGCCTGTACGCGGGCCTCTCGAAATTCGATCTTCATCCTGCACTGTTCCTGATGTTCTGCCACCGCTGATTTGTTGTATTGTATTTGGGGCGGATAGATCTCTCGTGTTCAGTTAACCTTGTGCTTATTGGACTGGCGCCGAAACGTCGGTGTTTTACAGATGCGGCCTCAAACAGGAATTTTATTGAATTAGCGGAAAGTCTCGCAGTGTGCGGGCGATCACTATCTTGCTGAAATGTAAGCCCAGGACGGCGAGCCAATAAGGGCAGCAAAATGGGGCGTAGATTAACGTCAATGTACCGCTGTGCTATAAGGATGCCACGGATAACAACCGAAGGGGTCCTGCTATGAAAAGAAATGGCATCTCAGACCGGTGATCGAGGATCATTCAGAAGCAGGGCTCATACTGAAGACAATTCTACTCCCATCAATGACATTCCAGCCCGAAGACGTGTCTGGAGTCGACCCGGAGAATGGTGGGATACCAACCTGACTGTCGCGCCATACGGCCCGACAACCGCCAGTTATGGTCTGCGGTGCCATTTCTTTTCTTAGCAAGACCCAGTTGTTTGTCATCCGCGGTACCCTTACAGCACAGCGGTACATTGACGATACTCTACGCCCCGTTTTGTTGCCCTTAATGCCACGCCATCCTGGGCTGACATTTCAACAAGATACTGCTCGCTTGCACTTTATGAGCTTTCTACTGCTTGTCTGCGTGCTTGCCAAACTCTGTCTTGGCCAGCGAGGTCGCCAAGTCTCTCCCCAACTGAGAACGTTTAGAGCATTATGGGCAGGGCCTCCCAACCAACTCGGCGATTTTGACCATCGAACGCGTCAATTGGGCAGAATTTGGCACGATACCGCTCAGCAGGACACGCAACAACTAAATCACCTGCATAATGGCGAGAGGTGGACCAACGCCTTATTGACTTGCTCAATGTGTGAAGCTCTTCCTTTTGAGTAAATCACTCATTTTTTTCTGAAATTGTAATCATTTGTTTGTCTGCTTAGATAGTATTTTCACGTCGTAACCAGAATCAAATCCAAAACCGAAAGCAGGGTCATCAATGAAAACACTACTGAGAAAACGAAGTTATGGTTTACATAGCGTATGTTTTCACAACGAATTTGACTGGTCTTTCCAGACACTGCCTTACCTCTAGTCAGTTCCAGTGGGAAGATGAGTTTTATGAGCAGGTTGATGGTGTGACCATGGATAACCCATTAAGTCCTACGATTGCAAATTTTTACATGGAAAAATTCGAACAATTAGCTCTGGAAAAAGCGAGTAAGAAACCATGTCGATGGTATCGATACGTGGATGATACATTTGTTTTTTGGTCACATGGCAAGAAAGCTTTAGAGGAATTTTTTTGTTATTTAAATAGTATAAATCAAAAAATCCAGTTTACCATGGAAATGGAGAAAGACAATGCAATATCCTTCTTGGATGTCTACGTCACGAGACAGACTGATGGCAGCTTGAAACATAAAGTCTTTCAGAAGGTTACACATACCGACAGATACTTGCATAAGGATTCCAATCATCATACACAGCAGAAAAGAGGTGTAATTAAAAGTCTAGTGGACAGAGCTAAAACGATTTGTGCGCCGGAACACCTCGACGCCGAGTTAAAACATCTAAAGCAAGCTTTTGAGAAGAATGAGTACTCTAGTAAGGAAATAAATAGAGTTTTGCGACCAAATAACAGGAGGCCTAAGGGCAACGATAGGACACAGCTATGGAAGAACACGGTTTCTCTACATTTCATGAAAAAAGTAACGGATCAAATTTGCAAGATTCTAAGGAAACGTAACGTTCGACCGATTTTCAGACCAACTAAGAAAATAGGCCAAGCACTTCCTTCCGTTAAGGATAAACGTCCCCCTCTGTCTGCAAGTGGTGTATACAAGATTCCGTGTACGTGTGGCAAGGTCTACATTGAAACTACAAACAGAAGTGTGAATACACGGTTGAAGGAACATGATAGTCTTTGCCGACTAGGGAAAACAGACAAATCAGCCGTGGCGGAACATGCTCTTCAATAGTAGTAAAATTTTCGGAAACTGAAGTTTTATGTACTATGACGAACTATTATCCACTGCTACATAGAGAAGCCACCGAAATATATAAACATGGGGATAATTTTAACAGTAAAGAAGAAGCCATGAAACTCAGTGATATATGGACTGTGGCGCTACAGAATCGATGAGAAGTTTTTATCTTTGACGTACTACAATCGATAGTTTAAAAAAATTATCTTTGCTATCACGTGAACTCCAGACCACGCCCACTTTCCACAGTATTTAGGCCGCTCTCCGACGTCCGACTCTGCACAACCAGGAGCACCTGCGAAGATGTCCGTCGTAGCCTTGGACGAAACTTCAGGGATTGAAGAGTTCCATCGATCATTGAAAAATCCAATAGGCCACAGTCGATTAGAGATTCACACAACTGGTTTCACAACTTTTAAGTTGCTTCTGCTGCTGCATATAATGCTATGTAACGTGGTATAGAGAGCAATAACAGAATGCCGTTGGCGTTGGCGTGTCTAGGCAAAATTCACAGCCCGTAAGGTTTTCATGTGTTTTCTGCCATGATAAATATTTCGCGTTTACTGTAGTGGGACAAATATGCATGAGTGCCCTGTACGAGTAGTGGGTAAGATAGTTGACACTGTTTAATGTAACCTGCGGTGCGCTTCGTCGCCAGTCAGTTGTGCAGGGTTAGGACATTCTTATTAGAGGCAGAGTAGCGAGCAGTTGAGTTTCAGAGGAGGAGATCTGATATTTGTAAATCTGGAAGAAACTATTTGGAACTACGGAGATGAAAATATTTTGATAAAGATATTTTCTCGGTTCTGTGGATGGAGAAGATTTTCGAAGGAATATTTCAAGGTAAATAATGCATACGCAAGAATGAAATCCTTGTTGTAAGAACTATTAATTGAAAGAAATCTTTGTCTCTTAGGTAACTAATCATACTTATGATTAGTGTTAATCTTATCTGTTTGTTTTCATTACGTCGTAAATAATGCAATTGGTTTAAATGTCTGTTATTTTTGTAATGAGTGAATTTCGTAATTGTTAGAGTCTTCTGATGTTGTACAGTCTTTTTGCACAATGATCATAGTTTAATTTTTCTAGAACGCTTTTCTTTAAAGTAAAATCCTTCTTCATCATTCTTAGTAAAATTTAAATATTTTGTCATGTGTGCAATGCATCTTACGCCACACGCAGCCCATGTTGTTTCTGACAAGCAAAGCAAAATTTGGTAGTTAGTGGATTATTTTTCTTTAGTTGCTGCATTTCCTGATTTCAATTTGCTTTCGAGAACGCCAGTACACCAGACACAAAACAGGATACTTTTTTTTCAGGGTAGAAGTCACTTCGCATTCCTGTGAGCACACAATACGTAGTCAGAATTTTCAGGCATTGTGCTACGTAAGCAGATTAATTTACTATGAACAACGTAGATAATTTTAAAGAGTTATTTTTTCCGAGTTGGGCAGTATTATATTTTGTAGATACTTCAAGTCAGATATTGAACTTAATGTTATGTAACTTTCAGAACGTACTTCACTATTGAGTTTCAGCTGAATAATTTTCGCTGAGTACACAGTTAGTTTCTTTTGGATTTAATTAGATTCATTTCTATTGTTTCAAATTTAGCATTTGACTACGATTAAAGTTTAACTGTTCACAAGCGCAATATAGGGCCAACCAATAGTCAGTATTGCTCAGCAGCTGAATACAGACGCGTCACACGAGAAGAAAGTTTTTGAAAAAGATTGTTCAGTATTTCCTATATAACTAAATTAAATAGCCTTCAGTTGGTAAAAATATCATCAATAATGAAAGTCCAGTCTGTGTTAAAACCACGAACTGTCATCACTCTACCGATTAAAATACGTTCCTGTGAGCCTATGTCCAGCAAAGGACGGTGCCCTAGCAAATGTCATCCAGGAAAATATTGGGTCCGGTAACCGCCTCCAGACCCAATGTTTTCCTGGCTAACATTTACGAAGAGCATCGTCCGTTGCTTGACGTAGGCCCACAGGAACATACTTTAATCGGTAGAGTGATGACAGTTTTTTTTTTTTAACACAGACTGAACTTTCATTATTGATGATGATTTTACCAATTGAAGAAGGCTAAGAACATTGCCTAGCCAGGCCTATTGTTACTCTACAACATTCTGTAATAGCTCCCTATGCCAGAGGGCACAGCATTATATGCACCGGAAGAGGCAGTTTAGAAGTTGCAAAACCAGTTGTGTGAGTCTCTAATCGACTTCGATAAATACAGCTACTGGAGATGAATTTATATTTCAACAACTGTATGTGAACACCTGTGGTACTGTATGAATTGGTCAATCAAATGTTTTGTTTATAGTTTTGTTAGTATAATAGACATTTACTTAGCCCATCTATTTCCATATATCCTTAGAAACAGAGAACTGAAGATCCATATTTTCTCACATCCTTATCAAGTGAGGTGGCGTACTGGTTACCTCACTAGACTCTTACTCTAGGATGACGGTTCAAATTGGTGACCGAGCGACCCAATTTAAGTTTTCCGTGATTTCCCTAAATCGCTCCAGCCTAACGCCGGGATGGCTCTTTTGAAAGGGCACAGCCGATTTTCATCCCAACTGTAGAAATAATCCGAAGGTTTTGATCCGCCTCTTATGACCTCGCTGTCGATGGGACTTAAAACCCTAATCTTCTCTCCATTTCTCACATCATTTTATTATTCTCTCAGTTAAAACGGTGAAATGTAAATGGAAACACTTCAGAGACAGTTACAGAGGAAACTTTAAAAACTTGGCAAATTGAGGTCACGTGATCCAGGGAAAAGTGCACGGAAACTCAGTTCCACTTGGCCTTGGATTCAGCACATAAACTTTTTAAAAGACTTTTTAAATCCACGAGCTACGCGCAGTTCCTTGCTAGTGGAAACAAAACCATTGACCAAAATGAAATATCTCAAGAATTTTCAATTTGTCTGTGTCACAAGATGAAGAAGATCATTCTGAGAGGTCGTCATTAGCTCTACGCAATGCATCCCCGCCACTGCCAAGCACAGCATCATTAAGAGAAAAGAAAAAACAAATGGGAAAAATATTGAAGATTTTTTGCAGCTAAGGAGGACAAATTAGCTCGGATGAAGGCTCACGAGACATCGCCCATGATGACGACACATATTACTTCCTGAGAATTCTCAGGAGTGCATTAAACTCCCTTGCTCTTCAGACAAATGTTAAAAGTCAATAGCTTGTGTATAATGAATTGGAGACGGTGAATTCAGTATGAAGGTCTCCTTCAAAACAACGATTATGCACTAATTCCTCTTACCTTATCATTATAGACAATATTCCTGCGAAAGTAGATTCTGTTTTGAAATTTGTTATTTAGTGTTCTCCAGTAGATACTGAAATATATTATTATTCATTCTGTAATACGAATAAAAGCTTTCAGTCGAGTTTTTTAGTTGTTCGTGGAACGATAAGAACTCTCTGAGAATTCTTTTCGTTTCAGTGGATACTAATGGGATGGGTCTCTAACAACCTATTTCCTTTGCGTTTCAAAATTGGACAAGTAATTACACTCTCAAAATAATACCAATAAAGCAATGAAGGCATTGTTCTGTAAGGTGGCTCTGACTGACTGGTGGTAAACAGCTTTTGGTAGCAGCTGTGTTATCGCGGCCTTGTATGTTAGTTGTTTTTCATCTCGAAAGCAATTGAGCAGGACGTCATAAACTTTTATTATAGTCCGACGTTAGCGATGTATCAACTTACATTAATTTACTTACAGAATATTCACCACTTCTGGTTTCAAATAAGAAAACATACATTCCACTTAACTGTAGGATATGGAGAAGAAAACTGCTTGCCTTTTATAATGTAAAATGTGAGCTACTGTCAGACCATAGCAGATGATTTTGTAGTTTAAACAGTCGTCGCCGAGTGAATAATTCGTGTATATGTGGAGTTTTCTCTAAATGGATGATTAAAACATACGAAATTTCAACAGTAGGCCAGCAATGATCGCTAGTAATTCGTTTTTCTTTCCTGTAATGTCTGACGTTAATCTCAAGCCATGCGGACTCAAGTCGGCTCATGATCGCGGCCTTGACATCATTAAATAACTCGCATTTATTTCTAACTGATGGCGGCTATCAGTATCACTACCATTTCAAGGTCTTTTATACTTTTAACTACATTTCACTTGCAGTAATGTATGGTCTGAAAAAGTGGCAAACGGGAACCTACAAGCCATCACACTTTTTCAGTACAAGATTTGTAAGTCAGATGCACAAGCTCATCAATCAGAGTCATTTCACGATGATACTTCGGACGTATTTTACTGAACATCAAATATAAGCTTTTACAATTGATGATAGAAAGAAAGAGTGAGAGTAAAACAAGAAAAAGTCGAAGAAGAATACATTGAATACGAAACATAAAGCAATGGATGGGATTACCATGCATAAAGCTACTTACACTACTGGCCATTAAAATTGCTACACCAAGCAGAAATGCAGATGATAAACGGGAATTCATTGGACAAATATATTATACTAGAACTGACATGTGATTACATTTTCACGCAATTTGGGTGCATAGATCCTGAGAAATCAATACCCAGAACAGCCACCTCTGGCCGCAATAATGGCCTTGATACGCCTGGCCATTGAGTCAAACAGAGCTTGGATGGCGTGTACAGGTACAACTGCCCATGCAGTTTCAACACGATACCATAGTTCATCAAGAGTAGTGACTGGCGTATTGTGACGAGCCAGTTGCTCGGCCACCATTAACCAGACGTTTTCAATTGGTGAGAGATCTGGAGAATGTGCTGGCCAGGGCAGCAGTCGAATATTTTCTGTATCTAGAAAGACCCGTACAGGACCTGCAACATGCGGTCGTGCATTATACTGCTGAAATGTAGGGTTTCGCAGGGATCGAATGAAGGGTAGAGCCACGGGTCGTAACACATTTGAAATGCAACGACCACTGTTCAAAGTGTCGTCAGTGCATATAAGAGGTGACCGAGAAGTGTAACCAATGGCACCCCATACCATCAAGATGGGTGATACGCCAGTATGGCGATGACGAATACACGCTTCCAATGTGCGTTCACCGCGATGTCGCCAAACACGGATGCGACCATCATTATGCTGTAAACAGAACCTGGATTCATCCGAAAAAATGACGTTTTGCCATTCGTGCACCCAGGTTCGTCGTTGAGTACACCATCGCGGGAGCTCCTATCTGTGATGCAGCAACAAGGGTAACCGCAGCCATGGTTTCCGAGCTGAAAGTCCATGCTGCTGCAAACGTCGTCGAACTGTTCGTGCAAATGGTTGTTGTCTTGCAAACGTCCCCATCTGTTGACTCAGGGATCGAGACGTCACTGCACGATCCGTTACAGATATGCGGATAAGATGCCTGTCATCTCGACTGCTAGTGATACGAGGCCGTTAGGGTCCAGCACGGCGTTCCGTATTACCCTCCTGAACCCACCGATTCCATATTCTGCTAACAGTCATTGGATCTCGACCAACGCGAGCAGCAATGTCGCGATACGATAAACCGCAATCGCGATAGGCTACAATCCGACCTTTATCAAAGTTGGAAAAGTGATGGTACGCATTTCTCCTTCTTACACGAGGCATCACAACAACGTTTCACCAGGCAACGCCGGTCAACTGCCTTTTGTGTATGAGAAATCGGTTGGAAACTTTCCTCATGTCAGCACGTTATAGGTGTCGCCACCGGCGCCAACCTTGTGTGAGTGCTCTGACAAGCTAATCATTTGCATATCACAGCATCTTCTTCCAGTCGGTTAAATTTTGCGTCTGTAGCACGTCATCTTCGTGGTGTAGGCATTTTAATGGCCAGTAGTGTAGTTAGAAGAAGTGGACAAAACTGATGTGTTTTAATTGCTTACTTTCTTCAAAATCGTCTTAGAAACATTACGAAACTAAAAGATCACGCGAAATGAAAAGTACACGTTTTCTTACTTCACAAGGAAAGTAAAGCCTCTCAAAAAAAATAAGTTCATAAAACGATGTTGTGTAGCGTTATATACCTGCAAGTGTTTATACAGCGAGGGAATCAGAGAAGTGGATTTTGCCCTACCCAGCGCTCAGTGTGAACGCCCTGGTAGGCGGCTTTGTGCCGACTGGGCTGGCAGCTCCAGTGCATCGCATCCTGGCTCGGCCCGGTGCGCAGTGCGGCTGCAGCCTTACTGCGGCTGTAGTGAAGGCAGAATTTCGGATTTGGTCGGAGATCTACAGCTTTGTGGTCATGATATCAAACGCCGCATGTTGCATCCCTTGCCTCTGATCGACTGAAACTCCTAAATGGCAAATCTGTGATCATTACTACCAGATTACCATAACGTTCAACAACATCATCCACTCCTGGATTAACGACTCTAAATTTTTCCATGCACTGCGCTCATGGTCTGCACACATTAATGCTGTCACTGTTTTTTAGGGTTTCGCGCCTGAATCGGTAACCAACGGAACGTAGCATTGCTTTGTTGTCGGTCTGCTTGTCTCTCCGGCCGTTGCAAGCCCTTTTTCTCTGGAACGGGCAAACGTATCAAGTTGAAACTGATGTTACATACTGAGGCATGTGACTCTTTGGCTGTGTAAAACATTGAAACTTCTAAGTCAATATAATCGAAAGATACGGCCATTTATGTCACTCGTGTTAATACTCGCAAACTCGCGTATCAAAACCTACAGGGTACTTCCCCTTGGCTTAGCATCATGAAATATGGGAAGAAGCAATGTTTCACAGTAAAATGAAAGAAAAAAAACGGAAATCGTCAGTCTGTAATCATACCTCTCGAAAAAATATTTCTTTTGTCAATTGCTATCCGATGACAAACTTGAAAGTAAAACAGTCAGCAGTGTTGTATGCAGACCGATTGTGTCCCAGTGGTCTGCGAAAGTTCATTTCACACACAACTTGAAACGCCATATCTATGTGCAGTAATCGCCCCTGGATATCTGATGATGGATAAATTCCGATACGCGCCATATTAGTAATAAAGTCATTCCTTCCTAGTCTGGTGTTTCACTTTTACCATTGCGACCCAGCCAGTCTGAATGGAGGACTACTGATTATCATAATAATGGTCACCTGCCTCCTGCAAGACTTTAGGTCACGTTTCTATTATTGAAATTAAAATATTCCTGGAAATCTTGGAATACCTCACACCGATATCTTGCCAGTATCAACGTCGATAACAGGCAAAAACTGTCGAGATTCTCCACTCCCGGAATGCATGAACTGTCTATATAATGATGCGTAATGATCTTTGTACCGAGTACTACTAGCACCTGACCAGTTTTCTTCTAATATTTGTGTATCTTCTACTTCGTTTTCTTTTCGTTTTTTTATGCCTTGTAATCCAGAAAGCAACTTCCTTGGTCCATTTTTCACCCATTCGCCTCACTAGTGCCCCACCCAATCGCGTATCATTTTCATTACGGTCAGAACTACACGTACCGCACCAACCTGTTTCTCATCCACGTGCTTGTTTTATTCTCTCTCTCTCTCTCTCTCTCTCTTTCTTTCTTTCTCTCTTTCTCTTTCTCTTTTGCTCTTAGTAAACCGCAACGCTTCTCCCCGCTACTCTGAACAACTCTCAATTACACATACAAAGCGAAGACTGCGTCGTACCAGTGCTACAGATTTTCCGTCCTTTCATTCGCATATTGAAGAAAAAATGGCATACCCTTATAACTTTTATCTTAGAGAGGAATTCTATCTTCTGCGAGACACATTTGTAGTTTTGCTTTGATTCAGATATGCTTCAGCACTTTTCTACTATCGTTCAGTGGGTTTATTTATTTTCTTTCTAAACAATTGTTGTTAACTTCTAAAAGAAACCTTTGGTTTAAAATACTTATATTTGTAAAATGAATGATTATTGTCAAATATTTTACATTAGTTTGAATACTGCACGTAGTTGAGATATCTATCGCTGAGCTGAAGTTGTTCGTTTTCGATAAGTCTAAAAGTTCTAGTTTCATAGTAAAGCCGCGCGGAGTGGCCGCGCCGTTACAGGCGTCATGTCACGGACTGCGCGGCCCCTCCCGCCGGAGGTTCGAATCCTCCCTCGAGCATTGGTGTGCGTGTTGTTCTTTTATTTTTATGCTTATTATTATGCATTTCCGACTGATAATCGCTATACAGGGCGGTCCATTGATCGTGACCAGGCCAATATCTCACGAAATAACCGTCAAACGAAAAAACTACAAAGAACGAAACTTGTCTAGATTGAAGGGGAAAACCAGATGGCGCTATGGTTGGCCCGCTAGATGGCGCTGCCATAGATCAAACGGATATCAACTGCGTTTTTTTAAAATAGGACCCCCATTTTTATCACATATTCGTGTAGTACGTACAGAAATATGAATGTTTTAGTTGGACCACTTTTTTCGCTTCGTGATACATGGCGCTGTAACAGTCACAAACATATGGCTCACAATTTTAGACGAACTGTTGGTAACAGGTAGGTTTTTTAAATTAAAATACAGAACGTAGGTACGTTTGAACATTTTATTTCGGTTGTTCCAATGTGATACATGTACCTTTGTGAACTTATCATTTCTGAGAACGCATGTAAATACCACATTACTGCAATAAATGCTCAAAATGATGTTCGTCAACCTCAATGCATTTGGCAGCATGTGTAACAACATTCCTCTCAACAGCAAGTAGTTCGCCTTCCGTAATGTTCGCACATGCATAGACAATGCGCTGACGCATGTTGTCAGGTGTTATCGGTGGATCACGATAGCAAATATCCTTCAACTTTTCCCACAGAAAGAAATCGGGGACGTCAGAAATATGCTATTTAATACCGCTTCAACCGCACGTGAGCTACGTGCCGGACATCCATCATGTTGGAAGTACATCGCCATTCTGTCATGCAGTGAAACAATATTTTAGTAACATCGGTAGAACATTACGTAGGAAATCAGCATACATGGCACCATTTAGGTTGCCGTCCATAAAATGGGGGTGAATTATCCTTCCTCCCATAATGCCGCACCATACATTAACCCGCCAAGGTCGCTGATGTTCCACTTGTCGCAGCCATCGTGGATTTTCCGTTGCCCAGTAGTGCATATTATGCCGATTTACGTTATCGCTGTTGGTGAATGACACTTCGTCGCTAAATAGAACGCGTGCAAAAAATCTGTCATCGTCCCGTAATTTCTCCTGTGCCCTGTGGCAGAACTGTACACGACGTTCAAAGTTGTCGCCATGCAATTCCTGGTGCACAGAAATATGGTACGGGTGCAATCGATGTTGATGTAGCATTCTCAACACCGACTTTTTTGAGATTCCCGATTCTCGCGCAATTTGTCTGCTACTTATGTGCGGATTAGCCGCGACAGCAGCTAAAACAGCTACTTGGGCATCATTATCTGTTGCAGGTCGTGGTTGACGTTTCACATGTGGCTGAACACTTCCTGCTTCCTTAAATAACGCAACTATCCAGCGAACGGTCCGGACACTTGGATGATGTCGTCCAGGATACCGAGCAGTATACATAGCACACGCCCGTTGGGCATTTTGATCACAATAGCCATGCATCAACACGATATCGACCTTTTCCGCAATTGGTAAACGGTCCATTTTAACGCGGGTAATGCATTACAAAGCAAATACCGTTCGCACTGGCGGAATGTTACGTGATACCACGTAGTTACACGTTTGTGACTATTACAGCGCCATCTATCACAAACCGAACAAAGTGGTCCAACTAAAACATTCATATTTCTTTACGTACTACACGAATATGTAATAAAAAATGGGGGTTCCTATTTTTAAAAAAAACGCAGTTGATATCCGTTTGACCAATGGCAGCGCCATCTAGCGGGCCAACCTTAGCGCCATCTGGTTTCCCCCTTCAAGCTAGATGAGTTTCATTCTTTGTAGTTTTTTCGTTTGGTGCTTATTTCGTGAGATAGTTGGCCCGGTCACTATCAATGGACCACCCTGCATATCGGCTTATTACCTTGTTACTTAAGAGTTTTAGATGTTTGAGTGTTTTTCCTTTGTTTGTGTCGACGTAACATGCTCATTTCTTTCGCTATGATCGTTACACATGCACTTTCTAATATTTATTCTCCACGCTTAGAGTTTCCGCCGCCATTACTTGTTATTATGACCGTTTGGTGTTCTTTTGCCTCGTGGCATGTTCGTTTGGAATCTGGCACGTGGATTTGAAGTGTTGTTGACGTCTGTGGTGTTTAGATCGTGTGTGTGCGTGTGTGTGTGTGTGTGTGTGTGTGTGTGTGTGTGTTTGTGTGTTTGTGTGTCAATGACAGAGAGATAGGGAGCGAGGGAGTTAGGGATGGGCAGGCAGCGTGAATGGTGTGGAGTATGGGTTGAGGATAATTGGATTTTATAGGGTGATAACATGCACTTATTGGATGGGGGTTGTTTATGAAGTTATTTTATTGTGGCAAAGAGGGTTTTTTGTTGCACAGTGATGTCTACGCTTAGTACTTTTCTTCATTGGACTATTGATTGTTGAGTGTGATAATTTGTTTTTATTGTTAATTTTTGGTATAGGCTAATACTAGTTTTAGGATATTTTAAATCAGTCTCCATGTTTCTTGCGTCGTGAAGCTGTGCTATTAGGCGATCTGCAAATGTTAAGTGTGAACTAGTATTTTTCACTGTTATGAGGTGTTCTGTATACATGATTCTAAAATTCCTGCATGTTTGACCCACATATACAGATTGACAGCAGTTGCATGTTAGTCGAAATATACCAGACTGGCTGTATTTCTCAGTGTTGGTGGTATTTCTTCCAAATCTGTTCTCTATTGTGTTGCTGGTTCCGTTTCTCCAGAAGCTAAAATACAACAGTTTTGCAGAAAGAAATAAACAAACAAGTTCACTGAAGGCAGCACAAAAAGTGCTGAAACATGTATGGGTGAAAACAAAACTACAAAACTGTATCTGGCATAAGGCGGAATTTCTCTCCAATTTTCCTGGCATCAGTGAAAAAAAGCAGAACCGCAACATTCACAAGATAATCACTGTCTTATTTTCGTGATCCCTTCGTGACACATACCACAATGACCTTATAATGGTCGAACTGTATTCTTCAAATATAGTTTCTCTAAATTTATCTAACAGAATTTCGCGAGAACTAGTCGTAATTTTTCAAAGGATTACCATTTAAGCTGCATCGGATTTTCTGCTAATCTTCTGCATCGGCCAGATCGACCTGTTACGATCCTGGCAGCACGTCTCCATTCTCGTCCGATGTTCGTTGTTGTGTCTGCTTAATAGGGACTGCTGATACTGTAACGACACTTTGCAGTCCTCTGACGGTAAAAGCCGCAACACCAAAAAACAATTAATGTAACGTAATGAACTTTCATGGATAAATTTGTCGAGGTAACATAATTGACTAACATTGCAAGATAACAGATTAATGTAAGAGCGAGATACGCCATTGCAAATGACAAATGCTGGTACATTAATAATCGGTCTAACCGCCAGAACGTTGAATGCACGCATACAGCCGGCCGGAGTGGCCGTGCGGTTCTAGGCGCTACAGTCTGGAGCCGAGCGACCGCTACGGTCGCAGGTTCGAATCCTACCTCGGGCATGGATGTGTGTGATGTCCTTAGGTCGGTTAGGTTTAATTAGTCCTAAGTTCTAGGCGACTGATGACCTCAGAAGTTAAGTCGCATAGTGCTCAGAGCCATTTGAACCATTTTTTTGCAAGCATACAAAATGTGAATGCATTGCGTCGTACAGGTGCCGGATGCCACTTTGTGGGATCGAGTTCCATGCCTGTTGCACTTTGTCAGTTATTACAGAGACGGTTAGTGTCGGTTGTGGATGACGCTGGAGTTGTCGTCTGATGGTGTCCCATATGGGCTCGATTGGAGACAGATCTGGTGATCCAGCAGGTCAAGGCAACAGGTCGACATTCTTAGAGCATGTACGGTTACAACAGTTAAATGTGGGCGAGCGGTATCATGTTGGAAAACACTTCTTGCAATGCTGTTCATAAATAGTGGGACAACAGGTTGATTCATCAGATTGACGTACATATTTGAAGTCAGGGTGCGTGGGATAGTCGTCAGAGTGTTCCTGCAGTCGTACGAAATCGCATCTCAAACCCATAACTCCAGGTGTAGGTCCAGTGTGTCTAGCGCGCAGGTTAGTTGCAGGCTCTCAACTGGACTCCTCCTAACCAACACATGGCCATCAGTGGCATCTAGGCAGAACCAGCTTTCATCAGAAAGCACAACAGACCTCAGACCCTGACCTGTAATGAGCTCTCGCTTGACACCACTGATGTCGCAGACGGCGGTGGTTTGGGGTCAGTCCAGTGCACGCTACAGGGAGTCTGGCTCTGAGCTGACGGTGGAGTAACTGTTTTGTAACAGTTCGTTGCCACTGTGGTGCTAACTGCTGCTCAAATTGCTGCCGGAGGCACAGGACGATGCGCCACAGCCATACGCCGAACACTATGGTCTTCCCTCTCGGTAAATCCACGTGGCAGTCCTCAATCCTGCATGTTGCGCCCCAAATTCTCGTGATGCCCCTGCCAGCAATCATGTACAGTGACTACTTCCCTTCCAAGCTTTCTATAATATCGTAGAAGGAACATGGAGCTTCTCGTAGCCCTGTTACACCACCTCGTTCAAACTCGGTGAGGTGTTGAGAATGGCGTCTTCGTCGCCTTAAAGGCATTCTCGACTAACATCAACTCACCATGTCCAGTCTCAAACATAACTAAAGCTCACGAGCGTTACAGCGTATATTTGAAGTAAACCTGATACGTATCCTCATAGTGGCGCCATTAGCGCCTTCTTATGCGTCTGGTTTGAAATTTGAAGAGACATAATCTTTCAGATGTAGGACCACGCATACCAATTTTAGTTCATGTCGCACAGCTCCTTCCTGACGTTGCGATTTTTTTTTCCGTCAGTGTATTACGAGAACGCAGTCTGAACGAACCTCATTCGTAAACGTATTGTGTTTTAAGTGACCTCTATTACACGTGCTGACTGGCTGTATGAAAGGGGAATTCTTGTTTATGATGTGAATGGCTGACGCAATGTACTCAACAGTCTTCTTCGTTTCTCTTGTTTTGTTTAAAGCAAAGCGTTTATACAGTACGCAAGTGTGGTATCTTAAAGTAAAGTGACTGACGGTAGAATGTCGAAAGTAAAGTCAAATGTTCGCTCTCCTTTGCAACTATATGTTGCTGAATCTTTACAAGCAGTGGGAGAATTCTGTTCTGTCAGAAATGTGGGAACTCAGTAAGCGCAGACCAGCGATCTCAAGTACTACAGTATTTAGCAAAAATGGTTCAAATGGCTCTGAACACTATGGGACTCAACTGCTGTGGTCAACAGTCCCCTAGAACTTAGAACTACTTAAACCTAACTAACCTAAGCACATCACACACATCCATGCCCGAGGCAGGATTCAAACCTGCGACCGAGTATTTAGCAGGTATTAAACAAAGAACAATCCTTTCACGTACAACTTCTAGCCAAGCTTTTTTTAGGTGAAGCAGCTTCCTATTCACACACTCTAGTTTCAAAAAGTTCCGAATATTGCGCAGATATATGCACCACTTTTCTTTCGTGTGATATTTCTTTACGTAAATTGAGAAATCCAGCGCTCAGAAATTTTCTTACGAAATACACAAATTTTGAAACACCAGAAGAATCAACATTAAAAAAATTGTATGTGCCTGCCTGTCACGAATAAATGCTAAGAAAGATCAGAACAGAAGGTGAAAATTTAAAAAAAAATGGGTAAGCTTTCACGAATCATCTGACTGTAGAGGTAGCAAAGTGGGAAATGTTGCGCAAGGTGTGCTAGAAAATGATGAAATAGTTTCCAAGCTTTGTTTTCTATCGATATATAAAGAAATATCAGCATCGAATCATTTAACAATGGCTCGCTTACTCAACGAATCTCTGCAGTAGTTGTGGCCGAATGGGGTGAAATTTAATAGGGTTCTACTCTTACTTACGGAGCTGCTCCATATATGGAGAAGGCAGCCGAAAGCCTCTCTGTGAGCTTCCCACATATGATATACGTAACTTCACATGATATACGTAACTTGTATAGTACTTGGTTTACACACAGTATGTGAGCAGATATGTACATTGTATCCTAAAGTGGACAAATTGGTCTCAAATGGCAAAAAGGTAACTGTCAAAGCGCTATCAAGAATTGATTTGTTCAGTGCCAAAAATCCACATCTTGCACTTTCACCTATACCCATAGTTACTGGTTAGGGGACTTGGTTGGAAGCAGCAGTGTATTATGCAAACAATTTTGAAAATTTTAAATCGGTAATTTGCGAATTAAATAATGATGACTCTTCTTCAACTAAAATTCCTCAGAACTTGCTCAATGACAGTACACCAAAAGATGAATTGTCTTACATAACTGAAAATTTCAGTTTTTTGCTTCACGCTATCAAAAACTTTGAGACATCGACCAGCCTGTTAACTGGTACAGTTAATGAAGTGCATCGCACTGGAAAAAAATTAATGCTCTGGAAGCCGCAAAAGTGAAAGCTTCTAAACAGAAATTTAAAATTGCGTTCGAAAAAATAGTGGATTTCACGTTTACAGCTGCCGAATTCTAACAGCGACTACTTTTTGTAATGAAGCTATGTATATTTTCTCTAGCATTGAAATGAGCCTTGGAAGAGTAATTAGACATAACATTTACGGAACTTAATGAAACAGTTGCAATTTAATACCGTCTTGGATATGGAAACCAGTAAATAAATGATACCACGAAGAAATTTCCCAAAAAATGAGTCCGCTGTCCAGGGACGAATTATATTCCGCGATCGGTGAACAGCGCATTGAAAATATCCTGGGAAACAAGTCCAGCAGTCCTGATCATGGAAGGTGACAAGAGACTCAATCTCCAAAATGTGATACGGGCCGGCCGAAGTGGCCGTGCGGTTAACGGCGCTGCAGTCTGGAACCGCAAGACCGCTACGGTCGCAGGTTCGAATCCTGCCTTGGGCATGGATGTTTGTGATGTCCTTAAGTTAGTTAGGTTTAACTAGTTCTAAGTTCTAGGGGACTAATGACCTCAGCAGTTGAGTCCCATAGTGCTCAGAGCCATTTGAACCATTTGTGATACGGGGAAAAGGAGAATAAAAGCTCTATAATAAAGTGAAATATACACAAATTTACGTCCATGGAGGCGAGTGTGCGAGATGTAGTTTTAGTGTGTGTGTGTGTGTGTGTGTGTGTATGTGTGTGTGTGTGTGTGTGTGTGTGTGTGTGTTCCACCATGACTATGGCACGTCACATATGATTTCCTATCTGAAAATAACACTGTGATTATGGTAATACGTTTAGGGTGGGTTTGAGAAGGAATGTGGTGACCCATAAAAAGAATCGAAATCGATTACAAGAGCCGAATATCTGCTCCTTAAGGTCGGTAGCCTGATTTTTAAGGATTTGGTGTACATTTTGGAGGCTCAAGAACAGTGAATTAGAGGCCGCCATGTCACTCCCTCGGGTAATTTTAAGTTGCTTGCTGAAGGGTGGGTGTATTCAAGCAGTTTCTGTAATCTTGCTTCTAGATGAAAACTAACCACGTTAATTACAAGAAATTTAATTAAATGTTATAGTGACTTTATAACAGCTTCAGTTCATTTTCTTTAACTACACAGCAGAGAAAAATTTTAGTTCTATTTTATTTCTTTTCTTGCGAACAACGTCAGGTAATGTTAATACAAACATTTAGGTAAATGGGCATCTGTCGAGGAACTAGAACAATAGACAGATGCAACATGACGACACAGGCGAGATTTCGTGATCATTCTCTGCCGAGGACAGTTTGTTCGTATTTGCCACACATGTCTCAGGATTCTCTTGCCGCATATCTAAAGGAATAAATACGGATGTATCGTGATAAAGCGTGTGTACATGACTGGGTTCTCAATGCTATTGACAAGGGATTTTAGATCGATTTCGTACTTTCGGATTTTCGGAAGGCTTTTGACACTATACCACACAAGCGGCTCGTAGTGAATTGCGTGCTTATGGAATATCGTCTCAGGTATGTGACTGGATTTGTGATTTCCTGTCAGCGAGGTCACAGTTCGTAGTAATTGACGGAAAGTCATAGAGTAAAACGGAAGTGATTTCTGGCGTTCCCCAAGGTAGTGTAATAGGGCCTTTGCTGTTCCTTATCTATATAAAACGATTTGGGAGATAATCTGAGCAGCCGTCTTCGGTTGTTTGCAGATGACGCTTTCGTTTATTGACTATTAAAGTCATCAGAAGATCAAAACAAGCTGCAAAACGATTTAGAAAAGATATCTGAATGGTGCGAAAAGTGGCAGTTGACCCTAAATAACGAAAAGTGTGAGGTCATCCACATGAGTGCTAAAAGGAACTCGTTAAACTTCGGTTACACGATAAATCAGTCTAACCTAAACACCGTAAATTCAACTAAATACCTGGGTATTACAATTACAAACAACTTAAATTGGAAGGAACACACAGAAAATATTGTGGGGAAGGCTAACCAAAGACTGCGTATCATTGGCAGGACACTTAGAAAATGTAACAGTTCTACTAAGGAGACTGCTTACATTACGCTTGTCCGTCCTCTTTCAGAATACTGCTGGACGGTGTGGGATCCTTACCAGATAGTAGAGACGGAATACACCGAAAAATTTCGAAGAAAGACAGCACGTTTCGTATTATCACGAAATATAGAAGAGAGTGTCACAGAAATGATGCAGGATTTGGGCTGGACATCATTAAAAGAAAGGCGTTTTTCGTTGCGACGGTATCTTCTCACGAAATTCCAATCACCAACTTTCTCCTCCGATTGCGAAAATACTTTGTTGACACCGACCTACATAGGGAGGAACGATCACCACGATAAAATAAGGGAAATCGGAGCTCGTACGGGAAGATATAGGTGTTCATTCTTTCCGCGCGCTAAACGAGATTGGAATAATGTGAAGGTGGTTCTATGAACCCTCTGCCAGGCAATTAAATGTGATTTGCAGAGTATCCATGTAGATGTAGATGTAGATGAACAATATCTTCTACAATGGAATTGTGAAAGAGTGCATTCTGAAATTCATTAGTGGAGCCTTCCTCACACTAACTTACTGTAGTGATCATATAAACATTAATTGTGCCTCTCTGGGGGAATTAGAAAATTGTCACATGCAGCATGTCAGCACTAGGATCACACAACATAAGCGGCACTGCAGGATGGGGCAGGTGGAGAAATCAGCCGTGGCAGAGCACGCACTGTGTGAGGCCGACCACATAGTAAAATTCGCCGACACGGAAGTTCTGGCTGTAGAGAAACTCTATCAAATCCACTTCTTCAGAGAAGCTACAGAAATACAAAAACATGAGAATAACTTCAAGAAGAAAGAGGAAAGCCTCAAATTGAACGGATCCTGAACTCCCGTACCGCATCAATCGACAGTTGCAGGTAGCAAGAGGAGAACCGCACTGGAAATGACCACGAAGAAACCCTTGGACGTTGGCGGGCCAAGTACATATAATCTGATGCGGCGAGCTCGACCCCAGTCCACCACCAGCAATGGAGGGTGAAGCTTTGACAATGCCAGCCATTCGTGCAGGCGAAACGTCAGAAAAAACATCAAATAAACGTCGGCTGACGAACCCAAAACAGAAGCCAACAAGCAGTTTGTCAACAGGTGGCCACGAAAGCGTTGACAATTTTGTAGATATTATAAATCTTGCGGTGGGTGATCGTCTATTACTGTCGACTATGTGTAAAAACTTTGTTATACATTTCTCGAAAATGATGAACTATGGCAAAATGGCTCTAAGCACTATGGGACTTAACATCTGAGGTCATCAGTCCCCTAGAACTTAGAACTACTTATATCGGCACTTATGCAGTTTAGCAGGTACGGAAAAAATTTATCAATTTTTTTCAAAATTTGATCGATTATAGTCAAATTTGATACGCTGATTACGAATACGATATTTATTTTCGCCCGAGTCAATTATTTACATCAAAAAAATTGTTATAAATTTTTTTGCGCGGCGCTGCCGATGACGCAACATTGCGTAATACACTAACTAATCAGTATTTTCAAATCATAGGCGGCCGCTGCCGCGGCCGCATTCCAAAAAAAAAACTCCCAACCTAACCTCAAGTGGGCTACGCTACAGATCACTTTATTTATGAAAATACAAAGTACAATCACCAACAAACTTTACATATTCACCCACAAAGCTCTCCAAGCCAGATACATTTGGAATGAAAAATTTTTTCCGTACCTGCTAAACTGCATAAATTGATGTGTAGCGTAGCCCACTTGAGGTTAGGTTGGGAGTTCTTTTTTTTGGAATGCGGCCGCGGCAGCGGCTGCCTATGATTTGAAAATACTGATTAGTTAGTGTATTACGCAATGTTGCGTCATCGGCAGCGCCGCGCTTATCGGGCAGAAGATATCGCCGACGGTCAAGGGAAAATGAAAATGGATGTTATATTCGAAATCAGCGCATCAGAATTCACTATATCGACAAAATATTGAAAAATAAAAAAATTTTAAAAAATTTAAAACAATTTTTTTGATGTAAATAATTGACTGGGGCGAAAATAAATATCGTATTCGTAATCAGCGTATCAAATTTGACTATACTCGATCAAATTTTGAAAAAAAATGAAAAATTTTTTCCGTACCTGCTAAACTGCATAAGTGCCCTTAAACCTACCTAAGGACATCACACACATCCATGCCCGAGGCAGGATTCGAACCTGCGACCGTAGCGGTCGCACGGTTCCGGACTGAGCGCCTAGAACCGCTAGACCACCGAGACCGGCTGAGCTATAGCATATCTTGTTGGAAAGCTAATGGATTAGCTACGAATTTATCGTGACAATATACGGAAATTGTTTATAAAGTGAATAGCCCCTCCTGTGTAAAGATATAAGAGAGAGCCTTCCGAAAGGAATTGTTGCAAAGTGTCTTGTATTCTTCAGGAAGGGCCTAAATCTAGTTAGGAGTGTTCCACAGACTGACCTTGATGAGTTCCACCCTCCTGGCGAGGCCGACCACGTGAATGCCGTTCTTCAGCAGTTCCTGAGCGATAGCGGCGCCCATGCCGGAACTGGCGCCAGTAACCAGGGCAACGCGGCCAGCGTACTTCTCGATGCCCATGTCTGATGCTGCTGTCTACTGCTGCTGCTGTCTAGTGCTGAGTGTCTCCCCTAGCATCGACGGATGACATTTATAGTGCTGAGGACGGAGCGCGGACGTCACGCAGTCCCGTCCTCCTCCCACCCCCACTCCACAGCAGACTACGCCGCCAACGTCACGTGACCGCGCAGCGCCGCTCGCCAGGCGCGAAGGCCATTGGTACCGCTGCCTGACAGAACGGTTGAACATTGCCATTGCTTTCCTTAATCGACAAAGTAGCTGCTCTCGATAACTAAGAAACCCGAAAACCCAAATAAGAATGTCATGATAATTTAAAGTAGAGAAGTGTTATCCTGACAGGTACGACAACTTTGACAATAATATAACACCTTAAAGTTTTGATGAACACCAAATTCAATAATTACAGAGTATGTCATGATATAAAGCTAGAAAGAAAGAAAGGTTATTTTTAATTAGCTATCAAACATCTTAGTAATAACTGCAAATCAATACGACGAAAGTTAAGTCCAAAGTAATATGTCGATCAGAGATAACATTTATTGTGAAAGAGAGTTGTAAACGCGGCGAAAAGGAAATTCAATTTGTCTACGATGCTCGATCATGGTAAAGTTAGTCTCTTGCTAGCTTGCTTGCTATCAAGTCGAGAGAGAGCACCGTTTGTTATAGCACTACAAACGGAACGCTATGAGATTGTTTCTTTTTTTAAAAAAAATAATATTGTATGATACAGATGCGCGGACTTTGTTCTCAGTTATTCTGACTTGAGAATTTGAACTGAAGTGATATTCTGATAGTGTACGACGAGTTAATGAACTTTAATTATTGGAGGTATTATTGTTGGACTCAATCTTCATCAAAGTGAACAGTTACAACGAAGAATGGGCATAGTATCGAAGACTGCAATACCTGATTAGCCTGGAGTAGGAAACATTAATACGACCACACGAAGATAATACAAATACGCCGATTGTAAAAGTTGTCGTAATTGTCACGATCACCGAACTGAAAAGAATCGTAATTGATCTGATGTGTGGTGTGATGATTATAAACTAACTGCTAAGAAGGAAAAATAAAAAAAATTGTTCGTCAGTAATGGAAATCTCACGTGTTGGCTCCATCATTAATTGAACTGTGTGATAGTTGATGATCAAAATTAATTAACTGTGAACATTTTAATTGAAAGAGTGACTTGATGAACATTGAGCATTGAAAGGAGTGTTTTGCCGAAATAATATTACGACGCACGAAAGCAAGATAGTATTATAGATTATCTCTGGATTTGCATCGTGCCGTATTGAACATTTCTGCCTAGCAACGTAACAACAACTACTGTTACTGAACCGCAAATGAATTTTTCCTCGCTTCAGTGGTGTGAAACGACGCCGGTGATGAATGATTCACTCAATACTGCAATAACTAACTAACCGGGCATAGCAAATCATCATAAAGCCATAACAGACAATTAAAATCAGCAGTTCGCATCGCTGAGAAGACTGTACGGACTCGCAAACGGACTTTCATACATTACGCGAGGAACAATTTTCTTTAGAGATTTTCAGGTGCTGTCCCACGTTATCCGACGGGGACAACCATCACTGCGCGACGCGTCTCCATTCCACCGACCGAGCTGTAGCAGTAGCGGCTCAACATCAACAGCGACAACAAAAGAGGAGAGCGGACGTCATACGACGTTTAGTTACTTGCACAGGTCGGTGTCCGGACATTTGCCACGCCGGACATTTGCCACGCCGGACATTTGCCACGATTTTACCTGCTCCGAAGGGTCGGATCCCTTGCCTCCTCCTCCTCCTCCTCCTCCTCCTTACCCTCACCTGCCCGCCCAGTTTGCTTTCGAAGTTCCTAACGTGACCATCAGTATGGAAGTTATTACAACGCCTTCTGCTCATTACAATGGTTACGCGTATCTTAAACACAGGGAATCTAAAGAAGGTGCTGTTACGTGGATGTGCTTACGCCGAAAAGCGGATCATTGCAAGGGAAAGCTGCTTTCGGAGAACGGAGAAGTGTTGAACGTATCAGAACATCTCTGTGGACCACCTGACGATGTGGCTCTGGAAATGAGAAAGCAAGTGGAAAAGGCGAAGAGAAGGCCTCAAGAAGAAACTACACAGTTATCGG
Organism: Schistocerca serialis cubense; assembly: GCF_023864345.2. Taxonomy (NCBI): domain Eukaryota; kingdom Metazoa; phylum Arthropoda; class Insecta; order Orthoptera; family Acrididae; genus Schistocerca; species Schistocerca serialis. The sequence goes on along the minus strand of NC_064639.1, from coordinate 304,612,707 downwards.
AGATATACGCGGATGAAATGGGAAATCTTCATAATAAAGGTTATGACTTTGTTACAGTGATGCCTAATTCAGAATCTATGAAGAGAACCATGCGTCGTCGACGGAGTCAAGCGCGGGGGAACCAACAAGAGCCTACGAACTCTTATGAAATTGATCTTCATGAAGCTCTATTAAAATGGGAGATGGCACTAGTTTTCTTCTAGAAGACGATAGATTAGAGGAGAGAATAATGATTTTTAGTGGAAGCAAGGGAAAAGAAAGTTTAAAAACATGTTCCCATTTTTTTTTTGGATGGAACATTTAAGAGCTGCAGCAAGCAGTTCGCACAAATCTACACCATACACGTAGACTTAGGAGGCCCGATTAAAGAAACAAACATTCTTCCTATTGTATTTGCACTGCGCCCAAATAAGAAGAAAGACACATACGTTCGTCTGTTCCGTCTGATAAAACGGGCAGAAGTGAATGTCGATTTTCAGGCAGCTGCGATATCGGCCATTCGTCAAGTTTTTCCCACAATTGAAATAAATGGATGCTATTTCCACATGAAGAAGAGTTTATGGAGGAGAATTCAAGTTCTCGGTCTAACTGAGGAGTACCGCCAGAACGAGGATTTAAGACTTAACGTCAGCATGTGTGCAGCGCTGGCAATTGTAAAACGTAGGACGTAAGCAATGGATGGATTGAGATTCATGCAGAAGCTCCTGATAACGGAAGGCTCTCGCAATGTTTTGACTACTTTATGGACAACTGGCTATACAATGAAGATATCGCAATAGAAATGTGGAACTGCTACGGAAAAAGGCACCGAACGACGAATGCTGTTGAAGGGTGGCACAACAAAATAAATGGTATTATTGGAAACCCTCACCCTAGAATCACCTATTTGGTGGAGTGCTTGAAAAAGGAAGCAGAGCTCACAAACTGCATGTACATGAAATTGGAAATGAATCTTGAAGGTAAGAAGAGGAAGAAGAAGTACTTGAAGCTGGACGACAGGATAGAGTGAATCGTAAAGAATTATGAAGAGACTGGCAACATTAGGCCTTGCTTGAAAGCCATTGCCCATATTCAGAAACTGGACTAAAATACGTTAAAAATAATGTATTAAAACTATGAATACCACTGAGACCTCACAGATTACTGAGTTAAAATTACTAAAACACTGAAGCAGCATTATCGGCGCTAATATTAACTTGTAATTGTAAATAGAGTGTACATTAGTTCAGCCTGTTTAGGCTGATTTTAAACACGCCAAAATGGTAAATGGGCGTTTATCATTTTGACAGTCCAAAGCCTGTGCAAAGTGTGATGGGAATCAGCCTTTATTGTAAAAATTAAAGAGTGTTTCAAGCCTCACAAAAGTATCCCTAAAGAGCTTAACGATTTAACTAGCTGGTCCCAGCTAGGTTTACTACCGCGTAATCAAGAAGCAGTGAATTAACGAAGCCAACATTAAACATCACTCAAATGATCCTCCTGTAACCAGGATTTACAGTTACATCTAATTTTTTTCAATAGCAATTTCCTTTTTAAGTAAGAGCTCCTATTGTTGTCACGTTAAGATAAATTTTTTCTACCTTCTAATATTATGGCCATACTATTAAATAATTGTGAGATCTAAAATTATTTTCTTAAGAATCAGAGTCGCAACTATCACCTAAAATATTTTGCTTTGTTAAACTGATAGTATAAGCTTTTGTAAAAGAAAATGGGAACTGAACCTTTGAATTGAACCTAAAATTGACATCCCAAAACTGATCTGATCCTAAGGTTGACAATTTTGGCATCTCAAATATTTTTTTATTTATGTTTAGCTGCAAACATTTATAGTAGATGTGAATCTATTTAAGTACATTTAGATACAGTCCTTTAAAAATTAAAATTCCTTACTAAATTGTTGATTATCTTTAAACAGGCCAGTAAAAGCAACTGAAACTAGGCAAGGAGCTACTACTGAAAATTAATTGTTATTGAAGAACATCAGAAACGTATTAGACCTACTTTTCGTATACATTAGGGACTTTTTGAAAAGATATTTGATGATTTCCTCTGTCACTGACAGTTCAGGCACCTCTGTAACATCAGTTATTTGATAGTGTAATTTGAACACCAGACATATCTACTTGTATATTATGTTTGCAGCTGTTCTCATTTCGAATTCTGCAATATTTACTTCGTCTTCTTCGGTGAAGGAATTTCGGAAAACTGCATTTAGTAACTCCACTTCATCAGTAACAGTACCGTCACTGTCGCGCAGTAAAGGTACTTACTGAGCCTTTCCGCTGGTTTACTTAACATAGGACCAGAATCTCTTTGGATTTTCCGTCACATTTCTAGAGAGACTTTCGTTGTGGAAACTATTAAATGCATCTCGCATTGAAATGCCCACCAAATTTCGAGCCTCGATAAAACTTCGCCAATATTGGAGATTTTGCGTTCGTCTAAATTATACGTGCCTTTTTCAAAGCTTCTGCAGCAGCTTTCTGTCGTGTTTTGTGTACCATGGGGGATCAGTTCCGCCTCTTATTAATTTACTCGGTATGAATCTCTCGAGTGCTGTTGATACTATTTCTTTGAACTTAAGCCACATATGGTCTTCACTTACATAGTTTGGAAGGATTGGAAACTGTCTCTTAGAAAGACGTCAACCGAATTTTTAGCTGCTTTTATAAATAGGTATATTTCACATTTAGTTTTGGTGAATTTCTTTGTTACGGAGTTGAGCCTCGTTACGACTGTGTTCACTAATCCCCGTATCCGTCGTGATGCTCAGGATTATCTGTGGCTAAGAGGTCAAGTGTGTTTTTCGTCACCATTTACAATTTGAATGGCCTCGTGAACTAATTGTTCAAAATAATTTCAAAAAAATTTTTTAGAACAATTACAGAAGTTGTTTTCTATCTACAATAGGGTCTGATAATGTATTTTTGTCAACATATGGAAGGTAGATTGAAGTCACTGCCAACTATAATTGTAGAATAGGGTTCCTATTTGTGATGAGACTCAAGTTTTCTTTGATCTGTTCAGCAACTGTTTCATCTGAGACTGGGGGTCAGTAAAGGGAGCCAGTTATTAGTTTATTCCGGTTGTCGAATGTAACCTCTGCCCATACTAAGTCACATGAACTATCTGCTTCAATGTCGCTTGTGAGCTGGAATACACATTACATTATTTTTCATTAAGTTGTGCTTCTTGTTTCTGTTGTAGTGCAGATCATTACAATTACGACTTTTCGCTCCAAAACCTAGGATGCTTTCTCTGTGACCCTGTAAATACCAGAGCTAAACAATGTAGAACAACAACGTACGTTACAAGCATAGCACTCTGTATTACTTCATTTGCTTATTTCTTACATTTTAAAATTGTACGTCGACTTTAGATGACATGCCAATCATAGATGTTCTATCTCTATTTAGTGAACGTACGAGTATTTTCAATCATGTTTTGAACATTGTCCCGCTACACTTTATTAACTAATGTTTCACCACAAGGGATATCGCATTTTAGAGAGTAAATTAATATAGGGTATGTCGTTCTTCTTTTCAAACATTCACATACACATTTCTTCTTTCCTTGTTGAGTTTGGGGCATGCAGTTGTAGTAATTAAAGTAGGCACAAATGCAGTGATCAAAAAGAAATGATTAGCGTACATTCGCATTCTCTTTACATCGCTCCTTTCTTGTTGCTCCCATGGCGATGGCCAGTTTCTATCGCAATCAGTAAGCGTGAAAGGAAGCTACCGTACAGACTGAGGAATCTATATTTATACTTGGCAGAACTAATTACATACTGACATAATCGTCGGTATTGCTTTCGCTTCCCAAAAGTTATAAATATTTCGATTTCGGAAAAGAAGCTCTGTATTTCGCCAAGATGTCGAAGAAGAAGGTCCCTTACGTACTGTTTGTATCGAGTAAGATGTGGAGACGGTGGTTTGAAAGCGGACAGAAGTAGTACGAGGAAGGGCGTCCCTTACCTGCGGGATCGCTATCTGGCGTAGGGGCAAGTGTGGCAAATGTCCGGCGTGGCAAATGTCCGGTGTGGCAAATGTCCGGCATTCGCACAGGTCAGCAAGGTACTTTCGTGGGATTGACAGTTACTTCGTAAATTAAATTTGTGCTACACTTAACCTTATCTTACTAGCCGACAAACTCGGCATTGCTGTTGTTCAAATGGCTCTGAGCACTATGGGACTTAACATCTGAGGTCATCAGTCCCCTATAACTTAGAACTACTTAAACCTAACTAAGCTAAGGACATCACACACATCCATGCCGAGGCAGGGTTCGAACCTGCGACCGTAATGGTCGCGTGGTTCCAGACTGAAGCGCCTAGAACCTCTCGGCCACCAGCGGCCGGCCATTCCTGTTGTTTTCATTTTGCCAATTTTCCATTAGGAACGAAAACAAAAAATGGACAGTGTTCGCAGTGTAGTATCGGAAAAATTCAATTTCCATGTAATCGTTAAAACATCTTTGAAACTGTGCAGCATTCTCGGTGTGACACGATCCCGGACAGTTTCTGGACGCTGGGCGCAGGTGCTTCGCGAGTCTTTAACGCGATCTTGTAAACGTCTCTACGGCAACACCTCTTCGTAGCTCTATAGAATGTTATTGTTTTCGCCTACAGCCATTTGCACTTCGTAGTTGAAAGTTGTCAAAAGCGTTGCTAGCTGTTTCCTTAAGTTGACTTCCTGAAGTTGATTTCCGTAAGTTGACTCGACTGCAGCCGTGTCTTAAAAGTAAACAATAAATGTATTAAAACTTTATGCATTCTGCGCCATTTTTTTCACACATCTCTGTGTTTATGATGTCATATCTCTTGAATTATGTGCCGTACAATGGTATATTTCTGTACTGTGAATGTTCAGCGGCATATGTGTATACTGTTGGTTGGTTGGTTGATGCGGGGAGGAGACCAAACAGCGAGGTCATCAGTCCCATCGGAATAGGGAAGGACGGGGAAGAAAGTCGGCCCTACTCTTTCAAAGGAACCATCCCGACATTTGCCTGGAGCGATTTAGGGAAATCACGGAAAACCTAAATCAGGACGGCCGGATGCGGGTTTGAACCGTGGTCCTCCAGAATGCGAGTCCAATGTGCTAACCTAGGTGGATACTGTCTGCCAGACATGTTGTGAACAGAGTTAGCACCAAACACGTAACAAGTTTAAACGTCATGCACAATGCGATAGTTTGTGACGCTTCTCAGTGTTTATGAGGTCATAGCTCCTGAACTGTGTGATATTATAACGTAATTTTGAAGATCGATTTAGAGGCATATGTGGATAATGTATTTGAAATTATTAAAAATAGACTTAGTAGCACAGAAGTAATAAATCCAAACCTCCTTGTCATGCATGATGTGGCACTTTTTCATGGATCTCATTGTTTATGACATCATATCTTCTGAACTGTGATAGCTCAGTGGTTTTCAACCCCACAGCGATTGCTAGCTGACAGTAAGGAATATTTGTAAAAGCTATGGTTGAAATCATTGAAATCGATCCAGTAGGAGGTGATGTGGAATATATGCGCACACATACACGCGCACACACACACACACACACACACACACACACACACACACACACGCACACACATACGCACATCCATTTTTTTAATACCTATAGATTAGTCTGCAATCAGTTAATCAGTTGTTATTTTTAATCCGACATTCAACATGTTTAGTTTCCAAGTACACTGGTGCGCAAAACTTAAGGAGGGAAGCGACTTTCGCATGATGTGTTACCGCCAACCAACATAGCTGGACGAAACTTTTGTTCAGAGACAGTAATTACTTGCAGTCACCGCGACTTATTACGATCTCCTGTACATTACAAAAGGGAAGACATGGTTCTTAAAGGGACGTGTGATCACCAATGAGGACCACACACGCTCTGCAAAATCTCCCATACTGGCCACAAGGCTGTTATGGATTTCTTGTGGTGGGTAGCTCCATTCTTCAACGAGCGCGGTCGTACATGGTCATTGGTGCGTGTGGACGTGCTGCAAAATACGTCCCCCCAACGCATCCCAGAGGTGCTCAACGGAATTTCAGTCGGGGACCCTGTTCTGCCCTGACTTTATTTTTATGGCTGACAAGGCGCAAATTGCATGGAACAGCCCTCCATCCCCCCCCCCCCCCCCCCGGCCACACCGCAGCGCACGACGATGCCCATTGGAAGTATGTGCCTACTGTATATCGGCCAATAAACTATCCAGCTGGTAGCCCTATCAACTACAAAAAAGGCTTCAGGACGCAACTCTGTAATCGTGGTACGAAATCCGTTGAGTTCCTGATGAAATGTATACATCGAGCTTCTAATGGACTCAACAGAGCAGCAAGGTGTTTCGTTAGTATACAGGGTGTGGTCCATCGATCGTGACCGAGCCAAATATCTCCCGAAATAAGCATCAAACGAAAAACCTACAAAGAACGAAACTTGTCTAGCTTGAAGGGGGAAACCAGATGGCGCTATGGTTGGCCCACTAGATGGCGCTGCCATAGGCCAAACGGATATCAACTGCGTTTTTTTAAAAATAGGAACCCCCATTTTTATTACATATTCGTGTAGTACGTAAAGAAATATGAATGTTTTAGTTGGACCACTTTCTTCACTTTGTGATTGATGGCGCTGTAACAATCACAAACATATGGCTCACAATTTTAGACGAACAGTTGGTAACAGGTAGGTTTTTTAATTTAAAATACAGAACGTAAGTACGTTTGAACATTTTACTTCGGTTGTTCCAAAGTAATACATGTACCTTTGTGAACGCGTGTAAAAAATCTGTCATCGTCCCGTAATTCCTCCTGTGCCGAGTGGCAGAAATGTACACGACGTTCAAAGTCGTCGTCATCCAATTCCTGGTGCATAGAAATATGATACGGGTGCAATTGATGTTGACGTAGCATTCTCAACACCGACGTTTTTGAGATTCTCGATTCTCGCGCAATTTGTCTGCTACTGATGTGCGGATTAGCCGCGACAGCAGCTAAAACAGCTACTTGGGCATCATTATTTGTTTCTCGTCGTGGTTGACGTTTCACTTGTGGCTGAACACTTCCTGTTTCCTTAAATAACGTAACTATCCGGTGAATGGTCCGGACACTTGGATGATGTCGTGCAGGATACCGAGCAGCATACATAGCACACGCCCGTTGGGCATTTTGACCACAATAGCCATACACCTACACGATATCGACCTTTTCCGCAATTGGTAAACGGACCATTTTAACACGGAGAATGTATCACGAAGCAAATACCGTCCGCACTGGCGGAATGTTACTGATACCACGTAGTTACACGTTTGTGACTATTACAGCGCCATCTATCACAAAGCGAAAAAACTGGTCCAACCAAAACATTCATATTTCTTTACGTACTACACGAATACATAATAATAAATGGGGGTTCCTATTTTAAAAACGCAGTTGATATCCGTTTGACCTATGGCAGCGCCATCTAGCGGGCCAACCATAGCGCCATCTGGTTTCCCCCTTCAAGCTAGACGAGTTTCGTTCTTTGTAGTTTTTTAGTTTGGTGCTTATTTCGTGAGATATTTGGCCCGGTCACTATCAATGGACCACCCTGTATATCCGTTGTGCCGCTCTTCCACTGTAGTCAGTTAATCCCTACACGAAGTGCGTATCAGATAACCTACCAGTAACCGTATTCATACATCTCTGTATTACTGTTAACATTGAGCTAACACTACCGGAAAAACAAACCCAAAACAAAATCAGTTAGTACTGAACGTGAGCTTGAGAGCGAAGAGTTAAATGGTAATTACTGTTGTCAATGGCAAATACGATGAGTGAAAGGAACAAGTTTGTTGCGAGACAAGACACAAAGCGCATGCCGTCGACATGTGGACTTGAATAACTGGGGTCAAAGTAATGGAAAGTAAACTGGATAGGAAAGATATAGGAAGGAAATGATGACTTCCAGCCGCACAGGGCACTGTGGCAATGCATCGGCGAGAGTTGAAAATTTGTGCCGAACCGGCACTCGAACCCAGATGCTCTGCTCCTCTCGAACTGTTGTCTTAACCATCTCGTCCATCCGGAAGCGTTTTTCACCAGGCCCAGTTTCCCAGTTTCCCGCTCGCCTCACCGCCACGACCCCTACCCATTAACCCCCTACTCGCAGATTTCTGACTCCCTTAGAAGTTCGGATGTTGCTTGTGCTTCCGCACTGAAACTTTTTCATCAAACAGCCGTCGCGTCCATAGAGTGATAGACATGGGTTTTGTCTGTTCTGACAGGCATGCCGGATATTTCTAAAAGACTTGTGCAGTGTTGCACAGATACTTCCAGTAGAATGCAGATAAACGACGATAAGAAATCAAACGAAATGTATTTACTCTGTAGTGAACCACCAGAGGCCACTGTTTCTGCAAGATAAATATTCCTGAACGACCTCTAACATTTTGTCAACTGAGTTCGGTTTCACCCCGTATGTGCTATACGAACGTAAGAAAGAGGGAACTAATGACATGCTGTAGAAATGAAGTAAGCGATAAACATCAACATTGTGGACCACGCTGTGAAAGAATGAAGAAATTCTCGTACCTTGGAAGAAACACGTGAAGGATGGATCGAGGAGGACACAAAAGCAGACTGGCACAGGCAAAGACTGCATTCCTGCCAAAATAAGATTGCCAGTATCAAAGATAGGCCCTAATTTGAGGAAGAAATTTCTGAGTGTGCGTTTACTATCTGAGTGCACGATTGTGTGGTACCGTGCAGGTCGCCTAGCCAATCTAAGAGTTTTTGTTGTTATTTCTAGGCATTTTCCCATTTAAGTTCTAATATGTAATGTTCGGATATAATTCGTTGTGGCCAATACGACGAACAGGAGTGCCGCTTCAGAAGAGACTGTTTGCTCCGGTGGAACGTGCTGATCAGCAAGCTACACTACTGGCCATTAAAATTGCTACACCACGAAGATGACGTGCTACAGACGCGAAATTTAACGGACAGGAAGAAGATGCTGTGATATGCAAATGATTAGCTTTTAAGAGCATTCACACAAGGTTAGCGCCGGTGGTGACACCTACAACGAGCTGACATGAGGAAAGTTTCCAACCAATTTCTCATACACAAACAGCAGTTGACCGGCGATGTGATGCCTCGTGTAAGGAGGAGGAATGCGTACCATCACGATTCCGACTTTGATTAATGTCGGGTTGTAGCCTATCGCGATTGTGGTTTATGGTATCGCCACATTGCCGCTCGCGTTGGTCGAGATCCAATGACTGTTAGCAGAATATGGAATCGGTGGGTTCAGGAGGGTAATACGGAACGCGGTGCTGGATCCCAACGGCCTCGTATCACTAGCAGTCTAGATGTCAGGCATCTTATCCGCATGGCTGTAACGGATCGTGCAGCCACGTCGCGATCCCTGAGTCAACAGATGGGGACGTTTGCAAGACAACAACCATCTGCACGAACAGTTCGACGACATTTGCAGCAGCATGGACTATCAGCTCGGAGACCGTGGCTGCGGTTATCCTTGACGCTGCATCACAGACAGGAGGGCCTACGATGGTGTACTCAACGACGAATCTTGGTGCACAAAAGGCAAAACGTCATTTTTTCGGATGAATCCAGGTTCTGTTTACAGCATCATGATGGTCGCATTCGTGTTTGGCGATATCGCGGTGAACGCACATTGGAAGCGTGTATTCGTCATCGGCATACTGGCGTATCACCCGGCGTGATGGTAAGGGATGCCATTAGTTACACGTCTCAGTCACCTCTTGTTCGCATTGACGGCACTTTGAACAGTGGACGTTACATTTCAGATGTGTTGCGACCCGTGGCTCTACCCTTCATTCGACCCCTGCAAAACACTACATTTCAGCAGGATAATGCACGACCGCATGTTGCAGGTCCTTTCTGGATACATAAAATGTCCGACTGCTGCCCTGGCCAGCACATTCTCCAGATCTCTCACCAATTCAAAACGTCTGGTCAATTGTGGCCGAGCAACTGGGTCGTCACGATACGCCAGTCACTAATCTTGATGAACTGTGGTATGGTGTTGAAGCTACATGGGCAGCTGTACCTGTACACGCCATCCAAGCTCTATTTGACTCAATGCCCAGGCGTATCAAGGCCGTTATTACGGCCAGAGGTGGTTGATCTGGGTACTGATTTCTCAGGATCTATGCACCCAAATTGCGTGAAAATGTAATCACATGTCAGTTCTAGTACAATATGTTGTCCAATGAATACCCGTTTATCATCTGTATTTCTTCTTGGTATAGCAATTTTAATGGCCAGTAGTGAACTATGTACCGCTGTCCGCAGCCAACAGGGAGCGAGGGAGAGGAAGGCCGTGTCGTCTGCCAGCCATTGCCGGAGCGCCGGAGAGTGACTGGACGCTCTCTCTGCCTCCGGCTTTCAGGTGGCTACGATGTGAACCATCTCCTCTCTCTCATGTTTGTGCTGACTTGGTTACGACAGCAAAATTACGTATCCTGTGACCACCTTGGGGCTAGCGACCTCTCACGCTGATTAGGGCACGCGCAAGTGTATCCAGAATCGCAGAATGTATTAATGTGGTTTCTTTTTATTGAGAAGAATTCCCTTCAGATGGCCACATTCTAAAATGTCCTGGCCAGGACACACTCTGATTCACTGATTCCGGGAATATCGCAAAAGAAGAGAATCGATGCGTTTCAGAAGGGTTGCTATGCAAGGATATTGAAAATTAGATGGACCGACGAGATATGGGATGAGGATGTTCTCTGCGGAATCGGCGAAGAAAGGGCCATACGGAAAATACTGACAAGAAAACGGGGCAATATGATAGAACATGTGTTACAACGTGAGGCGATACCTTTCAAGGTGGTATAGGAAGCTGTAATGGGGAAGGTAGCGATTGGGATATATCCAACGAACAGGTCAGAAACATTTTAAATTTTCGGAATGCACTTGAGAATCGATACAAAGTCGGAATCATGATTGTGTAAAATAACTTAACAATTAACAGTCAAATGGCGAAAAACTCTTTCAAAAAAATAATTCAGACGGTGGCTGTAAGTACTACTCTGAGGTAAAGAGGAATTGGTGACGGGTCACACCGAACTCGTCAGGTGCCGATATACAAGGTGTTACTTCTTCCAGGAGTTAGTACTGGTTCAAAACAAGAGCAAAAGTCCTCTAAAAGTGTGATTGGAAAGGAATACTCGTAGATGAATGGGCCATTCCTGTTGACACTACAGGTGGCGCGGACATCCAGCAGCCCACTTTATGAAAGAACCTCGAATTCGCATGAAAACACCTCTTAAGGTTTCCAATTATTTTCTGCCAGTGTACGTATTTCCCCTCTCTGTAATGGGACAAACACGCATGAGCGAGAGTAACGGGTAGTGAATAAGGTCCTTGTTTGCGTGTTTAATGTAATCTGAGGTGCGCTTGGTCAGCAGTCAGTTGTATAGCATTAGGGCATTCTTACTAGAGGTGTAATAACGATCAGTTAAGCTTCAGAGAAGATGATCTGATATTTGTGCATGAGAGAAATTATCTGGAATAATTATAGAGATGAAAACTTGTCTGTAAAGATATTTTCTTGACTGTATAGTTGGAAAAGTTTATGTAACAAATGCACACGCAAGAAAGAAACGTTCGTTTTCGGAACTATTAATTGAAGGAAATCTTTGTCCCTCATAGCTAATAATACTCATGATTAGTGTTAATTTTTATCTCTTTGTTTTCATTATGTCGTAAATAATGCAATTGATTTAAATGTTTGTTATTTTTGTAATGGATGAATTTCGTAATTTTAGAGCCTTCTTATGTTGTACAGTCTTTTTGTGCAATAATCACAGTTTCATTTTTCTAAAACCCTTTTCTTTAAAGTAAAATCCTTCTCCATCATTATTAGTAAAGTTCTAAATGTTTTGGTCGTGTGTGCATTGCACCTTACGCCACACGCTGCCCAGGTTCCTTCTGACAAGCAAACTAAAATTTAGTAGTGAGTAGATTATTTTTCTTTAGCTGCTGCATTTGCTGATTTCAATTTGATTTCGTGAACGTCAGTACACCAGACACAAAACAGCACGCCAAGCACGAGGCAAGTCACTTCTTTTTCAGCGTAGATATCACTTTGCACTCTTTTGAGCAAACAGTACGTAGTCAGAATTTTCAGGTGTTGTGCAACTAAGCAGACTAGTTCTCGGTGAACTTGTAAGTAGACTGTTTAGTTTTTTTATTGGTAACGCCACGTAGCGCTCTTTATGAAAATCACTGGCTGTGCTGTGTGCAGTCTGTGGCTAGTTTGCATTGTTGTCTGCCATTGTAGTGTTGGGCAGCTCGATGTTAACAGAGCGTAGCGTTGTGCAGTTGGAGGTGTGCCGCCAGCAGTGGTGGATGTGGGGATAGAGATGGCGGAGTTTAGAAATTTGTAAGACTTGATGTCATGAAGTGCTATGTATATTATGAGTTTTCAACACTATTAAGTGTTTGTTCTCCATTAAAATCTTTCATTTGCTAACTATGCCTATCAGTAGTTAGTGCCTTCCGTAGTTTGAATCTTTTATTTAGCTGGCAGTAGTGGCGCTCGCTGTATTGCAGTAGTTCGAGTAACGAAGATTTTTGTGAGGTAAGTGATTTGTGAAAGGTATAGGTTAATGTTAGTCAGGGCCATTCTTTTGTAGGGATTATTGAAAGTCAGATTGCGTTACGCTAAAAATATTGTGTGTCAGTTTAAGCACAGTCTTGTATAATTGTTCAAATGGGGACGTTTCATATGTCGACCCTTAGCCTAGGATACCTCACTGGAATCTTCTGATTTTTTTTCTTGTAGTTTGTGTAATTAGTGTAGATTTTGTTTATTGCTAGCGCGTAATTGTAGAGAGAATCTCCTTTGTAGTTGCAGTCTTTCATTGTTGTACAGTAAAACAGGTGTGGCTCGCATGTAAATTTGCGCCAAGTATTTCCCAGCTGCGCTTGCAATTAACTAGATATTATTTTCTGTGCTATGTTAATGTGTTCTCTTATTTTTGCTCTTCAAATTGTGTTTTTCTGTGTTGTCGTGTGAAATATTGTGAAAATAATGGCGTGTGAAGAACGTAATACTAGGCTCCAAAGTAAACTGAGAAATGACAGTGAAGACGAAAGCAGTGTGCTAGCGCCACCATGTAATGAATTAACTAATATTCAAAGTAGTAATTTGGTAACTGTGCATAGGGAAATGGAGCGAGCGTCAAATAATGGTGTAGACAGTGAAACAGGTAGTGAACAGGGAAGCATTATCGATCGATCGGTCGACAACAGCTCGCCTCAGGAATCGGGAATGACAGATCACAATATTGCAAATACTGTAGACTCAGGTTTTGGGTTCTCACCGTTTTCTCAAATAAGTCAAGACACATTTTCCGCTTGTCAAAATGTGAATGTTGCCGGTGCAAATTCACTGCCGAAAAGCACTGACGAACATGTTTCAGACACCAGTGCATTGTTATTACAATTAATGCAACAAATGGGACAAAAGCCACAAAAGTTAGACACAATGGAACAACACCAGAGACAAACACAGCAACAGTTAGACACAATGGAACAAAATCTTCAAAAGTTAGACACAATGGAACAAAATCTTCAAAAGTTAGACACCACGCTTGAACAGACACGTGAAGATTTAACTACTGAGTTACATAACATTGAATCGAAATGTCAAAAAGTCTGTAATGACGTAAAAACACAAATTTGTGAGCATTTCCAATCTATTTTTTCGCGGCATGAAAATGCATTACAGAATCACGAAGCAGCCATAAAAGAACTGCAAACTATTGTTCATGAAAATCATGAGACCTTGCAAGCTAAAATTGACTCAGTTGCATCTACCGATCTGGTTACGCAACTTGCAAAAACTCAGGAAAACTTAAAGGACACAGTAGATACTCTGAAAATTGGTTCAGAAAGACACATGGAGGAAATTAGTTCATTATCAGAGAAAGTAGTTGAACTTTCAGATCAGCTAAATAATTTATCTACGAAGGTAGATGATAATCTGAATGACACAAAACCGGTAGTCTTTAATGAAACAGAAGAGTGCGAACAAATTAGAAAATTGAAACAAAATCAAAATCAAATCAATACACAGTACAAAAGAGAAATCTGGGAAGTACAAGATCAGCTGACACAGGTAATACAAGAATTACGTATTTCAGAGGCCACTCGCACTCCAATACGGGAAGAGGGACATAGAAATACGGAACAGCCACAAAATAATAACTCAGGGCACTTCGGAAATTATGAAAGAAATTGGCAAGGCACACCGAATTTTGAGATGGAACCGCCGAAACGACGTAACAATGACCGACATGTGACTCGCCGACATGATGATTTTGACTATAAGCTGTTCATTACTACATCTACATCTACATTTATACTCCGCAAGCCACCCAACGGTGTGTGGCGGAAGGCACTTTACATGCCACTGTCATTACCTCCCTTTCCTGTTCCAGTCGCGTATGGTTCGCGGGAAGAACGACTGTCTGAAAGCCTCCGTGCGCGCTCTAATCTCTCTAATTTTACATTCGTGATCTCCTCGGGAGGTATAAGTAGGGGGAAGCAATATAGTCGATACCTCATCCAGAAACGCACCCTCTCGAAACCTGGCGAGCAATCTACACCGCAATGCAGAGCGCCTCTCTTGCAGAGTCTGCCACTTGAGTTTATTAAACATCTCCGTAACGCTATCACGGTTACCAAATAACCCTGTGACGAAACGCGCCGCTCTTCTTTGGATCTTCTCTATCTCCTCCATCAAACCGATCTGGTACGGATCCCACACTGATGAGCAATACTCAAGTATAGGTCGAACGAGTGTTTTGTAAGCCACCTCCTTTGTTGATGGACTACGTTTTCTAAGCAACGTAAATTCAAAACATTTAAGAATTCTGGCAACGACATTCATCCACAAGCATGGCTCCATCAATTCTCTCATTGTTTTCCTCCCAACTGGTCATTGGAGCACAGGTTAGAATTTATGTGTGGCTATTTAGAGAATGAACCAGCTGTAAGAATGCGATCGGCCATTCATGATTGCCACAGTGAAGGAGAATTTTATCATGCCTTCCTCTCAGCATATTTGTCTCAAGCTACACAAGACCGAGTAAAACATGGCATCATGATGATGAAGCACTTTGAACAATCTGAATTTTCCAGTCTTGTCAAATATTTTGAAGACATGTTGCATAAGAATCAATATCTTTCAAACCCATACAGCCCTTCAGAACTCATCCGCATTTGCTTAATGAAATTGCCTGAACATTTAAGAAATATTATTTTGGCAGGACGCTGCAAAGACGACATTGAAGCTTTTCAGGGACTCTTACAAGAATTAGAAATTGACACAGACAGTCGCAGGATGCGAAAACAGGAAAACAATCATTACAGGTCACATGCGTCACAATTCCGTGACGACAGAAATAATAACTGGACACGACAAGGCTATTCTTACAACGTAAATCGTGACCAAAACAGACATCACCCGTATGACAACCACTGGCAGAGTAATAGTTACAGAGAAAGATCGCATTTCCATAGTAATGAATTTGACAGAGACAATCATAGAAACAGACAATATGGCAACCAGAACAATTATTATCAAGGGAGAATAACTTCAGACGCAACAGTTCAGCTCGCAGTTACGATTCTGGGAGAAATTCTCCACTACATGACCGACAAACAAGAAACTACGTAAACTACCAACAAAACGACAGACCTGAATTCCATCAGAACTGGCGGGATTCAAACAGAGCAGGGCACTCTCGACAAGGTGAATTTGTAGAAGTTAGGTCTCCTAATCCCAATAACGACGCACGCCAACAAAGGAACAGACAATGACTCGCACCGCAGGCAGCCGCATGCGCCAGCTGGCTCAGAGAAAAATAACATACACGCTAACCTCGAGAAAAATTCCAGTATTCTTTACCGACATATACCACACGATAATTCCGTTGAAGCTCTAGCTTTGCATAGTAGGAAGAGTAAAGGTTTACACCACATTTCACATGTAAAACCGTTTATTGAAAGATAATCTGCTTTTTAACTTTGTCTTTGCCATATAACTTTTGACTTTACATTACTAGTATGCTTTGTCAGACTTAGAATCTGTTAATACGCAACAATGTTTGAAGTTAAATATCCAGCCAAGAACCAATAGACTTATTTAAACAGAAATTACGAATGCATTGTTATTGTGAACAGATGACACAGTGTTATTGTGTGTGTACATTCTTGCTTGTTAGTTGCACGATTACGTAATGACTATAAGGCTCACATACATAGAACATTTACCAGTACTGCTAATGAGATTTTAATGCAACATTTTCGTTTACTTGAAAATACATTCTGGATTTAAAGTACTTTCTGTGAGATACCAGATGACACAGTGGTTAGTTTATGTGACAGCTACACGATTTTATCACGATGCTACTAATGAGTGACAATATACACTCCTGGAAATTGAAATAAGAACACCGTGAATTCATTCTCCCAGGAAGGGGAAACTTTATTGACACATTCCTGGGGTCGGATATATCACATGATCACACTGACAGAACCACAGGCACATAGACACAGGCAACAGAGCATGCATAATGTCGGCACTAGTACAGTGTATATCCACCTTTCGCAGCAATGCAGGCTGCTATTCTCCCATGGAGATGATCGTAGAGATGCTGGATGTAGTCCTGTGGAACGGCTTGCCATGCCATTTCCACCTGGCGCCTCAGTTGGACCAGCGTTCGTGCTGGACGTGCAGACAGGGTGAGACGACGCTTCATCCAGTCCCAAACATGCTCAATGGGGGACAGATCCGGAGATCTTGCTGGCCAGGGTAGTTGACTTACACCTTCTAGAGCACGTTGGGTGGCACGGGATACATGCGGACGTGCATTGTCCTGTTGGAACAGCAAGTTCCCTTGCCGGTGTCGGAATGGTAGAACGATGGGTTCGATGACAGTTTGGATGTACCGTGCACTATTCAGTGTCCCCTCGACGATCACCAGTGGTGTACGGCCAGTGTAGGAGATCGCTCCCCACACCATGATGCCGGGTGTTGGCCCTGTGTGCCTCGGTCGTATGCAGTCCTGATTGTGGCGCTCACCTGCACGGCGCCAAACACGCATACGACCATCATTGGCACCAAGGCAGAAGCAACTCTCATCGCTGAAGACGACACGTCTCCATTCGTCCCTCCATTCACGCCTGTCGCGACACCACTGGAGGCGGGCAGCATGATGTTGGGGCGCTAACGGAAGACGGCCTAACGGTGTGCGGTACCGTAGCCCAGCTTCATGGAGACGGTTGCGAATGGTCCTCGCCGATACCCCAGGAGCAACAGTGTCCCTAATTTGCTGGGATGTGGCGGTGCGGTCCCCTACGGCACTGCGTAGGATCCTACGGTCTTGGCGTGCATCCGTGCGTCGCTGCGGTCCGGTCCCAGGTCGACGGGCACGTGCACCTTCCGCCGACCACTGGCGACAACATCGATGTACTGTGGAGACCTCACGCCCCACGTGTTGAGCAATTCGGCGGTACGTCCACCCGGCCTCCCGCATGCCCACTATACGCCCTCGCTCAAAGTCCGTCAACTGCACATACGGTTCACGTCCACGCTGTCGCGGCATGCTACCAGTGTTAAAGACTGCGATGGAGCTCCGTATGCCACGGCAAACTGGCTGACATTGACGGCGGCGGTGCACAAATGCTGCGCAGCTAGCGCCATTCGACGGCCAACACCGCGGTTCCTGGTGTGTCCGCTGTGCCGTGCGTGTGATCATTGCTTGTACAGCCCTCTCGCAGTGTCCGGAGCAAGTATGGTGGGTCTGACAAACCGGTGTCAATGTGTTCTTTTTTCCATTTCCAGGAGTGTACAATTTTGCTTTTGCAGTGTTTCTGTTTCATTTCTGCACAGTTTTTCTGTATTATTCTGGAAAGTAAAACATGTTTTAGTAGTAACTTTTGTGGTATAGCTACAATGAGACAGCCTTTTCCGTAGCACAACAATACGTTACAGTACAGTACTTTCTTCATCACAACAATAAGCATAATAACTACGATATCTATACACAAAGCATTTCACTTTTGTTTATCATGAGGTAAGTACATTGACTTCTGCAGAACTTAGCTTTCGGAGGACGATAACTACGAGACTTCCACAGAGATTATCTTACAAGATGACGCACAGTTTAGCGCTACAGTACACGTATTTGAGTGATTAATTTCGCACTTAAAACATTTATTTTTTAAGATATTTGAAGTACAATGATACAAGGGTTTTCCGTGATATATTTCATTCCATTACTGTAATCTGTAACACCTGAGGGTATAATTACATTAATCCTCAGGGGGGTACACGCCTACTTTGTGTACCATGTGTTTGGCAAGCACATGGAGCCCTAGCTAATATGGTATTTGTTTATACAACTTAACATATCGGTACCATATTTCTCCAACACAGAATTACACAGATATCTGATTATTTAACAGAGAAACAAAATTTTTATTTACTTCGTCAGTGACACATGTTTATGCAATTACACAGTTGGATAACTTCACACTTATGAAATTGTATTTTTTCTGTACTTTGTGAACTGTTCATATATTTTTTCAGAACCATTGTGATACTATGAGAGCTTTGAATGATGTGTTTGGTATGGGCCATGATATTTAAAGTCCGTTTGAGGTGGATGACACTATTTAAATGAGCAGAGAATTTTTTTTTTAGGTTTTGAAACTATTGGAGGAAGCTACGACGATTTTGAGATTTGTCTGAGGTTTTATGATGTTATTATTACGATGATGATGTGTATTATGCTGTTGAGGTATGTCTATGATCAATAAGCTGGTGCTATATGAGTTATTTGAGTGTGCTATGTATCTGTTATGATGAAATATTGAAGAAGTGTCGACTAATAAGGTAAGGAATAATGAATAGTGTTTATGGACTATGATTTGTGGAAAAGGATGTTGGAAACCAAGAATCGTACTTTAAGAGTTATGAAATGTGTGCAAATGCGTGAATGTATCACAATGCCAACGAAACACTGTTATATTTACAGGATTTTGTTTCTACATATCTGTAATGCAAATTCTCAACCTGTGGAATTTTTTTATATGAGACTGTCACTGTAGCGCAAACTGCTGTCGTAAATATTTCGGTAAGGAAGCTAAGTGACCCAGGTGGCGCCCAGGTGTGCCAGTCGCCTGGAGAAAAAGCCATTAGTGTGTGCCTTTCTGTGGCACAGGTGGAGAAAAAAAAAAAAAAAAGGGAGGCCATTATCCTCGCTATTGGCATTCCTTTGTAGAAAGTATCACAAATACGACACGCTCAAACTTGAAAACATAATTATTCTGTGGAGCTCTTAATTTATGATATGTACTAAAATGCCTAATGAAATGATGAGAAACATTTTCCATCTATTGCCTTTGTAGTTGAGAGATTGCTCATTTTGTTTAATATCTAGTTTCTAGCTGCACTGCAGCATTGGTTAAAATAAAATTTTATAGATGTACTAATATAGATATTTTATGCCAACAGATCCAGTAAATAGTAACTTTATGATGTACTTTAAAAAAAAAAGGAGGAGCACAAAAAAAAGCATTTCCCTTCACAGGAATTGCATACAGAATTTTCTTTTCAAGTACTTGGTAATTTCTTTTGTAGAATAAGTTGTGGTGCACCACTTTAATTACATAGACATTACGATGTGAATATACATTTCCCTTGTCTGCATTGTTGTCTTTAGTGTAATATTTTTTCTGCTTGAGCTATGTCATGTTTACATATAAGTTATTTCATTTGCTGCTGCTGTTTGCCAGGCATAGTGTTTCTGAATTTGACTTTGTGTTACTCTGTTAAGCTAGTTTTACTACTGATTTATTTTTCTTGTTACTGTACATTGGCTCATTAGTTGTAATGTTGCATTTTATCTGTTGATTTAGATTTACTGCTGCTTGCTTTGCAAATTGGCATTTTTTTGTCATTGCTGTTTGTGTTAATTGTTTTGTGCTGCTGCATTGCCTCGTTCCTTAGTTTAGCATCTGAGCTCAGTAGATTGAAGTTAGCTTAAGAGGGGGTAGACTATATAAGAAACTAACTATGATGAATTGGAAGAAATGCATTGAGAAGCTATAAGAAAATAGTTTGGCCAAAAAAAGAATATTGAAAGAGGATATGAACCAAAAAAGTAGGGTTTAGGGACAACAGGTTTAGGTAGGATTGTCTTGGAAATCAATGATGAGGTAAGATAATGGTAAATAAATAATGAGGTAAGAAATGTGTGAACATATAAATACAGAAAGCATGCTTGGATAGAATTTTTTTGGTGGAAACAAATGTTGAAATAAGAGGAAAGATACATGGAATGAAGTTTTGGGGTGGACTGCAGTACCAAATGCCACACTGAAAACAAACCCTGTCCTGTATTTTTGTGTTATTACACTATGTGAATTTGTGTTTTTCCTGTCTTAATGTGTTTAGCTAATAAGAGTTATGTTGTAGAATTTTTCTGATAATATGTTATTTTCTTTGTAAAGATGTTTAGACATTATTTATTCTGTTCTGTTTTAATGCTCACGTGTGAAGTTGATGTTTCAAAAGTTATTCTGATCTTTTATGTATTTACTTATGTCATAATTCCTGTAACACTGATGTATATGTTTATTTCTATTGTTTTGTAAAGCCCCTATTACTACAAATGTTATCTGTATTGTTATGTTCATTAATGATGTTTTTTGTACCTTTGTTACTGTATTCTTATGTTATAAAATTGTAATTGACACCAGTTCATCAAATTAAGTAACTTGTAAGTTACATTTCACTGCACACGTTTCTGTTGGTCACAGTATATGGACAATATGTGAGAAGTAGGGACTGTTAGTGTTTGCACGTGTGTTAATAATTCAGCAAGGGACTGGATAACAGCATTGCTGGTTCCAAGGACAATTTCAAAAAACTTTGTGAGTACACAAGTGGTGGTTTATGGACTTGCTATATTGTCCACAAGACTCTTCGATGGTGATTGTGCACCTGCACAGTTGCAACAGATGGCTGCCGGCCGTCTCTACAAGGACTGCAATGGGTCTGCATCTTTGATGGCCCACCATTACCATTATTTCTACAAGGACTGCAGTGGGTCTGCGCCTCTGGTGGCCCACCTGTTGTGGCGTAGCAAGACAGCCACGCCACGGAAGTAGCTGAAAGGCATGCGTTTAGTTCACGCAGGCAAGAGATAGGTCTGTTACAGGATACATAATGAATGCTATAAAGAAAAGTACGTAGCTTCTGGAATACTTAACTTTAATCCATCCTTGTTGTATACATCGCTCTTGACGATACAAGTGAGACTCTTTAGATACAAGCTATGTAAGGCTAATGGCGCCTTGCTAGGTTGTAGCCATTGACTTAGCTGAAGGCTATTCTAACTATTGGCTCGGCTAATGAGCAATGCTTCGTCCATGTAGTCACTAGCAAAGTCGTCCGTACAACTGGGGCGAGTGCTAGTCAGTCTCTTGAGACCTGCCTTGTGGTGGCGCTTGGTCTGCGATCACACAGTGGCGACACGCGGATCCGACATGTACTAATGGACCGCGGCCGATTTAAAACTACACCTAGCAAGTGTGGTGTCTGGCGGTGACACCACACCACCAATACCGTAATCTCTACCAGGACTACAGTGGGTCTACTCTGTGATGACCTACGTACCAATATTCTTCAAAACTTCGACTGACTCTGTTGTGGGTTTGCTCTGTTGTGGCCCATTACCTGTCTGCATGTCAAGAGTCAGCACTGTCTTTTCGTTGGAAGGACAGCACTACTTTTCAAGACTGCACGGAAATCCACTACTTCCGCGTGCATTTTCTTCTACTGCTCAGACTTTGAGAAAAACACTGCTATTTTACTGTGATGAACGATCAGGACTGTCTTTATGGACTGTGAGAAAGTTTTAGCTTTTGACCAACATTGTATCAATAAGTGTGTGCATTTGATTTCTTTGTTATTGTAATTATGAAAAATTTTTTCAAATCTGTATTGGCCACTGCCCAAAACAATTTGTAAAAATTTTTGTGGGGAGCATTGGGGCTATGTAAGTAGACTGTTTAGTTTTTTTATTGGTAATGCCATGTAGCGCTCTTTATGAAAATCACTGGCTGTGCTGTGTGCAGTCTGTGGCTAGTTTGCATTGTTGTCTGCCATTTTAGTGTTGGGCAGCTCGATGTTAACAGAGCGTAGCGTTGCGCAGTTGGAGGTGTGCCGCCAGCAGTGGTGGATGTGGGGAGAGAGATGGCGGAATTTAGAAATTTGTAAGACTGGATGTCATGAACTGCTATGTATATTATGAGTTTTCAACACTATTAAGGTAAATACATTGTTTGTTCTCTATTAAAATCTTTCATTTGCTAACTATGCCTATCAGTAGTTAGTGCCTTCTGTAGTTTGAATCTTTTATTTAGCTGGCAGTAGTGGCGCTCGCTGTATTGCAGTAGTTCGAGTAACGAAGATTTTTGTGAGGTAAGTGATTTGTGAAAGGTATAGGTTAATGTTAGTCAGGGCCATTCTTTTGTAGGGATTATTGAAAGTCAGATTGCGTTGCGCTAAAAATATTGTGTGTCAGTTTAATCACAGTCTTGTATAATTGTTCAAAAGGGGACGTTTCAAACTGTGTAAGTAATCTTATAGAGTTATTTTTTTAGAGTTGAGCACTATTTTGTTTTGTAGATATTTCAAGTCACACACTGCACTTCATGTACGTAACTTTAATAACGTACTTCAGTATTGAGTTTCAGTTAAATAGTTTTCAGTGAGTGCACAATTAGTTTCTTTTGAGAGTTAATTAGAGTCATTTTCGTTATTTCAAATTCAGCATTTCAGTAACATTAAAGTTTTGTTTCACGAAGCTGTTCATGAGCGCAATACAGAGCCCATAAACAGAGTTGTTCAACAATTGAATATGATATCATAAGGACGCCTTGCACGAGGAGAAAGTTATTGAAAAAGAATTTTCGATATTTCTGATACATATAAATTACATAGAAAGCTTACAACCTGGCTGCTCTCAGATTGTGTCCAACACACATGGCTGGACGCTGTGGCCGAGCGGATCTAGGCGCTTCAGTCCGGAACCGCGCTGCTGCTGCGGTCGTCGGGCATGGATGTGTGTGATGTCCTTAGGTTAGTTAGGTTTAAGTAGTTCTAAGTCTAGGGGACTGATGACCTCAAATGTTAAGTCCCATAGTGCTTGGAGCCAACACACATGGGTCACCATTCTCTGTAATGTGTACACGTTGTCGTTAGAAGTGGAATACTTAAGCGTTCTTAAAGCCTTAGCTCTAAATCTGATTAAGGTCGAATGTGTTGGGACGTCATGCTACTGGATATTCCCAGCCTATCTATAACGAAACGTTTGTTATGGGTACTGCCTACGAGGCGTAGAAATTGAGGTGCTACCCGGTGGTGCATAAAACACATCTCTTTCTGTAAAGGCAACATGTGTAATTTATCGAGTAGAACGTGTCAATTTATGCGGTAAAGTTTACGGCCCTTTAAGTCTATTACCCACAATCACTGCACACACATTGATACTAAAGCAAAGCTGATGACTTGCTTCCATCATCGCAAGGAGATTATCATATGCCTACACGTGGCTTTTGTGGTACAATGTTGTCCTACTCTGTGGGTTCAAATGGCTCTGAGCACTATGGGACTCAACTGCTGTGGTCATAAGTCCCCTAGAACTTAGAACTACTTAAACCTAACTAACCTAAGGACAGCACACAACACCCAGCCATCACGAGGCAGAGAAAATCCCTGACCCCGCCGGGAATCGAACCCGGGAACCCGGGCGTGGGAAGCGAGAACGCTACCGCACGACCACGAGATGCGGGCAGTCCTACTCTGTGTGAAATCATCTTCAGTCTGTTGCAACAGTCACTTTGCAACCTAGCGAACAATGCGAGGTCTACCACGAGACCTGTTCGCATGATCCCATATTAGCAAGTCGCTGGTTCAACCTCTGCGTAACTTTACGTACTAACTGCGGCGCTGAGGACGTCATCGGATGAGAGAGCCGTAGAGCAGAATACAACACTACGTGATCAAAAGAATACAGACATCACCATCAACGAAAAAGCTGACCACTAGATGCCAGGAGAGACTGACTCACCAGTATAAAAGGAGGAGGGGAGTGTTCTGTTGTCAGCAGTGACAGCAGAATGGATCAGTCAGGAGAACTCACTAACTTCAAATGTGAACTAGTCACTGGATTTCATATGAGTAATAAATCCGTCAGAGACAGTTAAACCCTTCTAACGCTGCCCAGGTCGGCTGTTGGTGATGAGATCGTCGAATGGTACCGCGAAGTGACAGCTACAGCTAAGCCACGACCAGGCAAAACCTAACGCTCAGACGGACAGGGACTGTCGAGGATTAGGGACGGTGGTTGTAAAAAAATCGCACGTCATCAGCGGACGGAATCTTTCGTGAGTTCTGAAACACTACCATCAGTCCAGCTAGCACAACGATTGTGCGTTGTTGTTGTTGTGGTCTTCAATCCGAAGACTGGTTTCGTGCAACTCTCCAAGCTGCTCTATCCTGAGCAAGCTTCTTCCACTCGAGAAACTACTGCACCCTACATCTTCTGAATCCGCTTACTGTATTCATCTCTAGGTCTCCCTCCAGGATTTTTAACTCCCACCCTTCCCTCCAGTACTAAACTGATGACCCCTTGATGTCTCAGAATGTGTCCTACCAACCGATCCCTTCTTCTAGTCAGTTTGTGCCACAAATTTCTTTTCTCCCCAGTTCTATTCAATACCTCCTCATTAGTTACGTGATCTACCCGTAGTATCCTGCCCACTCGTCTAATGTAGGGTGCCTAGGAAGCAGTTTTCTTGGATCTCTAGACAACAATTCAAGCAAATCATATTGTTGTTGTTGTTGTTGTCTTCAGTCCTGACACTGGTTTGATGCAGCTCTCCATGCTACTCTATCCTGTGCAAGCTTCTTTATCTCCCAGTACTTACTGCAACCTACATCCTTCTGAATCTGCTTAGTGTATTCATCTCTTGGTCTCCCTCTACGACTTTTACCCTCCACGCTGCCCTCCAATGCTAAATTTGTGATCCCTTGATGCCTCAGAACAGGTCCTACCAACCGGTCCCTTCTTCTTGTCAACTCCTCTTCTCCCCAATTCTATTCAATACCTCCTCATTAGTTACGTGATCTACCCATCTAATCTTCAGCATTATTCTGTAGCACCACATTTTGAAAGCTTCTGTTCTCTTCTTGTCCAAACTATTTATCGTCCATGTTTCACTTCCATACATGACTACACTCCATACCAATACGACTTCCTGACACTTAAATATATACTCGATGTTAACAAATTTCTCTTCTTCAGAAACGCTATCCTTGCCATTGCCAGTCTACATTTTATACCCTCTCTACTTCGACCATCATCAGTTATTTTGCTCCCCAAATAGCAAAACTCCTTTACTACTTTAAGTGTCTCATTTCCTAATCTAATTCCCTCAGCATCACCCGACTTAATTCGACTACATTCCATTATCCTCGTTTTGCTTTTGTTGATGTTCATCTTATATCCTCCTTCCAAGACACTGTCCATTCCGTTCAACTGCTCTTCCAAGTCCTTTGCTGTCTCTGACAGAATTACAATGTCATCGGCGAACTTCAACGTTTTTATTTCTTCTCCATGGATTTTAATACCTACTCCGAACTTTTCTTTTGTTTCCTTTACTGCTTGCTCAATATACAGATTGAATAACATCGGGGATAGGCTACAACCCTGTCTCACTCCCTTCCCAACCGCTGCTTCCCTTTCATGCCCCTCGACTCTTATAACTGCCATCTGGTTTCTGTACAAATTGTAAATAGCCTTTCGCTCCCTGCATTTTACCCCTGCCACCTTCAGAATTTGAAAGAGAGTATTGCAGTCAACATTGTCAAAAGCTTTCTCTAAGTTTAGAAATGCTAGAAACGTAGGTTTGCCTTTCCTTAATCTAGCTTCTAAGATAAGTCGTAGGGTCAGTATTGCCTCACGTGTTCCAACATTTCTGCGGAATCCAAACTGATCTTCCCCGAGGTCGGCTTATATCAGTTTTCCACTCGTCTGTAAAGAATTCGCGTTGGTATTTTGCAGCTGTGACTTATGAAACTGATGGTTCGGTAATTTTCACATCTGTCATCACCTGCTTTCTTTGGGATTGGAATTCTTCTTGAAGTCTGAGGGTATTTCGCCTGTCTCATAGATCTTGCTCACGAGATGGTAGAGAAATCATATTAATGGAGATTATTACAGTAAATTAAATTGACAGTACTTAACTTCGCGTATTCACAAAGATATGTTGCAAGCAAATGGCGACATGCAAGTAATCATTGTCCTTTGGTGTGTACAATTTCAATGCAATCAAAACAATATAGCTCGTAAGTCACTGCTGCAGCGTTTGTATAACGGCTGGGCTTCCACTCTCCGCGGCTAGGTGTACGTTCTCTTGGCCTCGATGCCGCTCCTCTCTTGGTGTCGTCCTAGTCAGCATCCCATTGGCTGACGTCGTCTCACAGCCCTCTCTGCTCCTCCGTTCTTCATCGTCGTGCCAGCGCCTGTCGCTACGCTGGAACGCTGCCCTTCTAATTTTCAGCATTCTTCTGTAGCACCACATTTCAAAAGCTTCTGCTCTTCTTTTCTATACTGTTTCTCGTCCATGATCACAGCCGTGCATGGCTACAGTCCATACAAATACTTTCAGGAAGACTTCCTGACACTCAAACCTATACTCGATATTAACAGATTTCTCTTCTTCAGAAATGCTTTTCTTGCCATTGTCAATCTACATTTTAAATCCTCTCTACTTCAACCATCATTAGTTATTTTACTGCCCAATACCAGAACTCATCTACTACTTTAAGTGTCTCATTTCAAAATCTAATATACTTAGCATCACCTGACTTAATAAGACTACATTCGGTTATCCTCGTTGGCGTTCATCCTATATCCTCCTTTCAAGACTCTGTCCATTCTGTTCACATTTGCTGTCTCTGACAGAATTACAATGTCATGAGCTAACCTCGAATTTTTATTTGTTCTCCCTGGACTTTAATTCCTACTTTAATTTTTCTGTTGTTTCCTTTACTGCTTGCTCAATATACAGATTGAATATGGTTCAAATGGCTCTGAGCACTATGGGACTTAACTTCTGAGGTCATCAGTCCCCTAGAACTTAGAACTACTAAAACCTAACTAACCTAAGGACATCACACACATCCACGCCACAGGCAGGATTCGAGCCTGCGACCGTAGCGGTCGCGCGGTTCCAGACTGTAGCGCCTAGAACCGCTCGGCCAAAGATTGAAGAACATCGGGGACAAGCTACAACCCTGCCTCACTCCCTTCTCAACCACTGCGTCCCTTTCAAACCCCTCTTAGAAATGTCATCTGGTCTCTGTACAAGTTGTAAATAGCCTTTCGCTCCCTGTATTTTACCCCTACCACCTTTAGAATTTGAAAGAGAGTATTCCGGTCAATATTGTCAAATGATTTCTTTATGTTTACAAATCCTATAAACGTAGGTTTGCCTTTCCTTAACCTATCTTCTACGAGAAGTTGCAGGGTCAATACTGCTTCGTGTGTTCCTACATTTCTCCGGAATTCAAGCTAAACTTCCCCTAGGTCGGTTTTACCAGTTTTCCTTCCTCTGTTAGGAATTCGCGTTATATTTTGCAGCCGTGACTTATTAAACTGATATTTCGGTAATTTTCACAGCCGTCAGTACGTACTTTCTTAGGTACTGGAATTATTACATTCTTCTTTCAGTCTGAGGGTATTTCTCCTGTCTCATTGATCTTGCTCAGAGGATGGAAGAGTTTTGTCACGGCTGGCTCTCCCACGGCTATCAGTAGCTCTAATCGAATGTTGTCTACTGTGAAATAAATTAACAATTAACAGTCAAATGGTGGAAATCTCTTTCTACTTAGGTCTTTCAACGCTCTTTCAAATTCTTCACACAGTATATCTCCCATCTCGTCTTCAGCTTGTCATCCTCCGTTTCCATAACATTGTCCTCAGGTATATATCCCTTGCATAGTCCCTCTATGTACTTCTTCCGCCTTTCTGCTTTCCCTTCTTTGCTGGTTTTCCATCTGAGCTCTTGATATTCATACAAGTGGTTCTCTTTTCTCCAAAGGTCTCTTTAATTTTCCTGTAGGCAGTATCTACCTTACCCCTAGTGATATATGCCTCTACGTTCTTACATTTTTCCTCGAGCCATCCCTGCTTAGACTTTTTGCACTTCCTGTGGATCTCATTTTTAAGACTTCGTATTCCTTTTTGTCTGCTTCATTTACTGCATTTTTATATTTTCTCCTTTCGTCAGTTAAATTCAGTATCTCTCTTGTTACCCAAGGATTTTTCTAGCCCTCGCCTTTTTACATTCTTGATCCTTTGCTGCCTTCACTATTTCATCTCACAACGCTACCCATTCTTCTTCTACTGTATTCCTATCCCACGTTATTGTCAATCGTTCGCTAATGCTCCCTCTGAAACTCTGTGCGTAGGAAAGTAAAAAGAATGGGGTGCAATGGTACAGCAGCTCCTCGTAACCCACACATTTCTATACCAGTGTTTTTGACGCTAGAAGTATTCTAAAGAGTAATGGCACTGGACAGTGGACGACTGGAAATGAGTGTTTTGGAGTGATGAATCACGCTCTACTCTGTGGTAATCCGATGGAAGGGTTCGGGTTCGGCGAATGCCCAGAAACGTTAACTGCTGTAATGCCACCAGTGTTGACAGCGATGTACGTAGGTGAGATTATGTTACACGGACATGAACATATTTCACAGCATTGTTTATTGGATACTGCAGAGAACAATTCGGAAGCAAGCGTCCTACTTTACTACTATCTCTCATTTCGGAATGTGAGCAAGAATTGGCTGCCATTCGACCGGCATTCAGACACCTTATTGAAATTGTTGCTAACGGATTTCAAGGCTTCATGACGGTGAAGGGTTGGCACACCCCATCTTAATGTCCACTGTTTACATTGTTCATACTATATGGAATCACTAATATGGGTCTGATGCCGATATACGCTGAAAACAATGCGCAAGGAATGGCTGACTTAGGAAGCCAAATAGAGATCGATTGGTGCTACTGAACCATACAGATTTTTCATTCTTCTTAATAACGTGCTTCGCACGTCTATCAAAATTTAATTTATTTTTGTGCAATCTGAGCAATGCCCTTGTTGGAAACGATTCTTCCCGGTCACGAAACTTCTAGGCTCGGCTTTTCAAAGCGACTTCGTTCGCCGTCTCATGAGAGGGTGCGGAGTCGCTCACCATCTCACTTGACGACACGAGTACTCCTTCCTGCTCCACGTCGATCGTGCGTTCTGTTTACAAACTGTGGTAGGCTCTGAGCACTATGGGACTTAACATCTGAGGTCATCAGTCCCCTAGAACTTTTAATTACTTAAACCTAACTAACCTAAGGAGATCACACACATCCATGCCCGAGGCAGGATTCGAACCTGCGACGTAGCGGTCGCGCGGGTCCAGATTGTAGCGCCTAGAACCGCTCGGCCACACAGGCCGGCACAAACTGTGGTATCTCACTGAGGACGGAGATCAAATTCGTCATGTGGAAAGTATGTGCACGCGACAGATGAAGAATTACTGCTTCCATCAGCTTTCGTAGCCGTTCGTTTGCGTCTTCGAAGACGGCACGCTTCCCATTTTGACTGCCTTGCCTGTGCATGTTGCAGTGCCAGTATTTACATGCAGCTAAGGAGGGGCATAGAAAGGAAACGGTGTGAAGAGTCATTGTTTTCCTCTGCCTTTATAGTCGCGCGTTTGTCTCTCCGGAGTCTGTACGTTTTGTTATTATTATTATTATTGCTGCCTTTGCTGTGGGTGCCGCGCAGGCAAAAAAGGGCGTACCGAGAAAACTGTGAGCACCTCTATTATGTGTAGCTAAAGGACGTAAAACGCTGTTTCCATTTGCAAAATGCCATGTTCGTTGAGCGAAATTCACTTTGGGTTCTCGCGTAGCACGCTATTACCTTTCACCATTGAAGGTTAAATTTGCTGTAGATTTTAATATGGATCACCATTCCATGTTAATAGATCATGCAAGAGTTATTTTGGGCCTTTTTGAAAAAATTATGAGCCTGTTTGTAAAGGGCAAACAGGATTTTAAATTATAATACTTACCGTTCTGTAGAAGTGTCATTTCTGTAATCATCCATTTACAGGAACTTAATTTTTTGAATTACGTGCTTTCGTTTTACACCCCAAGAGTTTAAAATGCCAACCGTTCTGCATCATTCGTTTTCCTTTAAATGTTACACTTATTCCTTTTACGATTATATAGTTGCTGTTAAAACGCTCCTTGTGATTTCTTTTTTGTCATTCTTAAAATGCTATTGAGGCATAATGCATGTATATGATTAATTTTTTTTTAATTTTGACTCATCATCTTACTATTCCCTGATCCGAGCTCCCTACGATTTCACGATTAGTAGCTAACTAATAATCAATAGATGTTATTTTTACGAAAAACTGCGATATAGTATTAATTAATTAACATTTCTATTTGTTAACAATATATGGAACTAAAACAAACTTCCTTCCAACGACATTCATGCCACAGGCTTTACGTTTAATAGACTCGCGGACTCATTCAGTTATTGACAACTACTTCAATAAACATGAAACTTGTAAATAGCAGTCGGATATCTTCTAAATTTCAAACGCAGTTTTTACGGGTTTTTTGAGAATTGCTTCGTACTCCTTTGTGTAGTACACAGCCGGACACTGACCAAATCGCATAAGAAAACAAACGGGCGCTTAATGAGTACGGGCCGCTCTGGACAGAAGTAGAGTTTCTTATATCTCAGCAAGTGTTGTTTCTGGACATGCTCTCCGATGATACTTTTTTCTAATTTTGATCCGTACTACTTCCTTAAGAATATGGAGCGCTCTTATTTAAACACACAGTATAAGGTTAATGCCACACTCCCATCGATAATAATCGCGGCTGAAATAGTCGCTTAGGGTGCCATACTTCCCAAACGATAATAATCGCGGCGGAAGAAGTCCCGCCTACAAAACTGGATGCCGCACTAGCGACAAAAACCGGTGGCTTCTGCAGTTGCGCTGCAGCCAACCACGAGAGACACCATGCATGATGAGCTGTCATTCACAACTGAAACATTTAGCTGCAGTAGTATTGTATGTATTTCGCCGGCGTAGAAAGCGTAACTGTCAACTAAAATGGCGGATTCATCCAGTTATTATGAATCGTCCAGCCGAAGGAAAGTCTGTGTTGTTACACTAGAAAAATAGGAGTCATCTGGATAAATTCAAATGTTCAAATGTGTGTGAATTCCTAAGGGACCAAACTGCTGACGTCATCGATCCCTGAAAAAATTCTTCTATTATCACCTCATGTCCGTAGCATCTTTTGACTTTTACTGGCGTCGAATATTAAAATTAACTTACAAAGAAAGGATACTAAGTTACGTGATTGCGTTGGGGCGCAAGAAAAACTTGCAGTAACATTGAGGAACGTTTTTTTTAATTAAATAGAGAAAGTAATTTATTAACACGAACATACACGTAATATTATAAGGAAAAGAAAACTGGCGTTCTACGGATCGGAGCGTGGAATGTCAGATCCCTTAATCGGGCAGGTAGGTTAGAAAATTTAAAAAGGGATATGTATAGGTTAAATTGGAGCGTGGAATGTCAGATCCCTTAATCGGGTAGGTAGGTTAGAAAATTTAAAAAGGAATATGTATAGGTTAAATCGGAGCGTGGAATGTCAGATCCCTTAATCTGGCAGGTAGATTAGGAAATTTAAAAAGGGAAATGTATAGGTTAAAGTTAGACATAGTGGTAATTAGTGAAGTTTGGTGGCAGGAGGAACAATACTTCCGGTCAAGTGAATACAGGGTTATAAATACAAAATCAAATAGGGGTAATAATGAATAAAAAAATAGGAGTGCGGTTCAGCTATTACGAAAAGCATAGAGAACGCATTGGTGTAGCCAAGACAGACACGAAGCCCATGCCTACTACAGTAGTACAAGTTTATATGCCAGCTAGCTCCGCAGATGATGAAGACATTGAAGAAATGTATGATGAGATAAAATTATTCAGATAGTGAAAGGAGACGAAAATTTAGTAATCATGGGAGACTAGAATTCAGTAGTAGGAAAAGGAAGAGAAGGGAAAGTAGTAGGTGAATATGGAATGGGGGTAAGGAATGAAAGAGCCACCTGGTAGAGTTTGCACAGAGTATAACTTAATCATAGCAAACACTTGGTTTAAGAATCATGAAAGAAGATTATATACATGGAAGATGCCTAGAGACGGTGGAAGGTTTCAGATAGATTATATAATGGTAAGACGGAGATTTAGGAACCAGGTTTTAAATTGTAAGACATTTCCAGGGGCAGATGTGGACTCTGACCACAATATATTGGTTATGAACTGTAGATTAAAACTGAAGAAACTGCAAAAAGGTGAAAGTTGAAGGAAGTGGGGCCTGGATAAACTGAAAGAACCAGAGGGTGTAGAGAGTTTCAGAGAGAGCATTAGGGAACTATTGACAAAACAGAGCAAAGAAATACAGTAGAAGAAGAATAGGTTGCTTTGAGAGAAGTAATAGTGAAGGCAGGAGAGGATCAAGTAGGTAAAAAGACGAGGGCTAGTAGAAATCCTTGAGTAACAGAAAAGATATTGAATTTAATTGATAAAAGGAGAAAATATAAAAATGCAGTAAATGAAGCAGGCAAAAGGAATACAAAGTATTAAAAATGAGATCCAAAGGAAGTGCAAAAAGTCTAAGCAGAGATGGTTCGAGGACAAATGTAAGAACGTAGAGGCATATATCATTAGGGGTAAGATAGATACTGACTACAGGAAAATTAAAGAGACCTTTGGAGAAAAGAGAACGACTTGCATGAATATCAAGGGCTCAGATGGAAACGCAGTTCTAAGCAAATAAGGAAAAGCAGAAAGGTGGAAGGAGTATATACAGGGTCTATACAAGGGCGATGTACTTGAGGGCAATGTTATGGAAATGGAAGAGGACGCAGGTGAAGATGAAATGGGAGATATGATACTGCTTGAAGAATCTGACAGAGCACTGAAAGACCTAAGTCGAAACAAGGCCCCGGGAGTAGAAACATATCCCTGAGAGAGCCAACCCTGACATAACTCTACCACCTGGTGAGCAATATGTATGACACAGGCGAAATAGTCCCAGACTTCAAGAAGAATATAATAATTCCAATCCGAAAGAAAGCAGGTGTTGACAGATGTGAAAATTACCGAAATATCAGTTTAATAAGTCACAGTTGCAAAATACTAACGCGAATTCTTTACAGACGAATGGAAAAACTGGTAGAAACCGACCTTGGGGGAAAAACAGTTCGGATACCATAGAAATGTTGGAACACGTGAGGCAATATTGACCCTGCGACTTATCTTAAAAGATAGATTAAGGAAAGGCAAACCTACGTTTCTAGAATTTGTAGACTTAGAGAAAGCTTTTGGCAATGTTGACTGGAATACTCTCTTTCAAATTCTGAAGGTGGCAGGGGTCAAATACACGGACGAACGGGTAATTACAATTTGTACAGAAACCAGATGGCAGTTATAAGAGTCTAGGTGCCATGAAAGGGAAGCAGTCGTTGGGAAGGAAGTGAGACAAGGTTGTAGCCTATCCCTGATGTTATTCAATCTGTATATTGAGCAAGCAGTAAAAGAAAAAAAACAGAAAAATTTGAAGTGGGAATTAAAAACCATGGAGAAGAAATAAAAACTTCGAGGTTTGCCAATGACACTGTAATTCTGTCAGAGACAGCAAAGGACCTAGAAGAGCAGTTTAACGGCATGGACAGTGTTTTGAAAGGAGGATATAAGGTGAACGTCAACAAAGGCAAAACGAGGATACTGGAATATAGTCGAATTAAATCAGGTGATGGTGAGGGAATTAGATTAGGAAATGAGGCATTTAAAGTAGCAGATGAGTTTTGCTATTTGTGGAGCAAAATAACGGATGATGGTCGAAATAGAGAGGACATAAAATATGGACTGGCAATAGCAAGGAAAGCGTTTCTGAAGAAGAGAACTTTGTTCACATTGAGTAAAGATTTAAGTGTCAGGAAGTCTTTTCTAAAGGTATTTCTAAGGAGTGTAGCCGTATATAGATGTGAAACATGGACGATAAATAGTTTAGACAAGAAGAGAACAGAAGCTTTGGAAATGTGGTGCTACAGAAGAATGCTGAAGATAGAGGGGTAGATGACACAACTAATGAGGAGGTATTGAGTAGGATTCGGGAGAAGGGGAGTTTGTGGCACAACTTGACTGGAAGAAGGGATCGGTTGTAGGACATGTTCTGAGGCATCAAGGGATCACCAATTCAGTATTGGAGGGCAGAGTGGAGGGTAAAAATCGTAGAGGGAGACGAAGAGATGAATACACTAAGCAGATTCAGAAGGATGTAGCGTGCAGTAGTTACTTGGAGATGAAGAAGCTTGCGAAGGATAGAGTAGCATGGAGAGCTGCATCCTACCAGTCTCTGGACTGAAGACCACAACAACAACACGTAACGTAACATTAACGTAAACTAGGTTGGATTAAAAGAGTTTACTTTACAAGTTCATGTCAACTGCCTAATCACTTGTAACGATCTTCAAACGACAAAATCGAGTCTTCATTCGCCACTCCAGTAACTGGTGAAAAATAACTGACTGGATTATCAGGTGTAGGGCTTTGTGTGCTTATCAATGCCGAAGTACCTGACGGCACAGCATTTATGAAGGAGTCAGTAGTAGCGCCGCTGACTACAGTCTTTCGGCTGTAAGATTTTATTAATTGTAATGTTTTTATTTTAAAAGCTAGTTTGCCACAGGTAGTCATTTCTTTTAAGTCAGGCAAAAGATATGTCAAAAATAGCCAATCAGGATCCCTTTCTGGAACAGCACAAGTTGAACTATGTGTCAGAACTCTTATAAAGTCTTTTTTAAACGGGTCCTGAAGTTCCCTTTTTTTGCTTTAGAAGCGGAAGGCTTAGCAACCATGTTAGGTGGCGGTGCACTGTCTTCATCATCCTTTCCCGCTTCATCATCTTCAAGAATAGAGGCATCATTCATATTTCCTGAGGTCCTGAAATTGAAGGATATATTTTTGGAAAAACCCATGTAACACTTTATACTGTGCAAATGTGTGTGATGTGATAAATATGTAGTAAGTTTGTATTAAGTAGGTAATTAACTATGATATTCATTGGAAACACATTTAAATGTTACAAAATTGCAGAAGACATTTCTTACTTACTGCCTCAATTCCATGGCTTCTTGCAGGAAAGCCATCTGCCTATGGTGGACCGCTTTTGTACTTCTTTTCCTGTAGGAACGTTAAACAAAATTACTCTTATACCTGCTCATAGAAATTAATTAAGTTCCATCAGCCTTTTATTGTGTGTTATACTCTATTTATTTATAACAGGTATCTTGGAACGGGATGCTCCATGAAGTCTCTACACTCCGAGTTTTTCCTAGGTCGCTCAATTACTGCTCCTATACGCGAAGATACATGCAGAGACATTTTGAAGTGCTTACAGCTGAAGTACAGGGTGTTTATAAATGAATATCGGGGTTTTAACGCTTTATAATATTTATTAGATTAAACTTACTGTTATAAATGATATGTCAAATGAAAGAGCAACTCAATAGTTGTGTTTGGCACCAGTGCGCATAAGGAGCGCGCAATGTTTCCGCCGCAATCCGCTAGATTGATTGAACTACACTGTGCCCAAGCGGTGGATAGGCCACACGGGGCCCAATGACAGGGTTTGCTTTGCATGGCCTCCACGTTCACCCGACCTAACGCCATGCGATTTTTTTCTTGTGGGGCTTCATCAAGGATCGTGTGTACGTGCCTCCGCTACCAGCAGACCTGCCTGAATTAAGAAACGGGATTGAAGCAGCTGTTGCTACAATCACTGAAGACACACTTATCAACGTTTGGGAAGAACTCGGCTATAGACTTGATGTGTGCCGTGTGGCAAATGGCGCTCACATTGAACATTTATAAGGTTCTTGGTAAAACTGTTACAGTTGCTTTTTCATTCGACGTATCGTTTATAACTGTAAGCTTAATACAATAAATATTATAAAGCGTTAAAACCCCGATATTCATTTATAAACACCCTGTACATGCCAATGCCGACAAAAAAAGGACTTACATGAACTAGCTCTGAATTTTGAGAAAGCTACAAATTTTCCTCACGGCACAGGTGCCACTGATGGTAAACGTGCGGTTGGTGAAGCCCTGGAATAGTGGGCGTGAATTTTTTTTGTCATAAACTATTTCACTCCGTAGTGCTTATGGCAGTTGCGGATAGCACTATTGCTTCCGATTCATTGAAGGAGGAGAACATTCATTGAAATATTTTAAAAGAAACTAACTTCGGAAGAGCATTTTATAATGGAAGGTAACCTTTCCAGAGGCCAAACCTTTCACTAATGAAACAAACAACGAAAACGTGGCTTTCGTACTTACAGGTGACGAAGGTTTTGCGCCGGCCGCTGTGGACGAGCGGTTCTAGGCGCTTCAGTCCGGAACCGCGCTACTGCTACGGTCGTAGGTTCGAATCCTGCCTCGGGCATGGATGTGTGTGATGCCGTTAACTTTAAGTAGTTCTAAGTCTAGGGGACTGATGACCTCAGATGTTAAGTCCCATATTGCTTAGAGCCATTTCAGCCAGTTTTTTGAAAGTTTTGCTCTTGATAAACACTTGAAGCAGACTTTTGCAAGAAAATCACACATACTCTCAAGGAGAGTGTTTAATTACACGCTAAGTAGAACAATGCGTGTAGTAGAATGTTCTTTTGGCATCCTTGCTAACAAATGGTGATTTTTTCCATAGGGCCATAGCCGTTTATATTAACTTGGCTGAAAGTATTATAAAAACGTGTTGCTTGCTGCAGTGCAGAGGCATGATGGCTACTGGTCTGAAGATGCTTTAACCTGTTCTGTGGAATGTATGGAAAAGTAGAAATAAGAGGCAGTATCCGTCGATGTGACATTAGAGACACGTTTTGCAACTACTTCTGCTCTGTGGAAGGATCAGTTCCTTGGCAAAATGCATACACTGTCGGCAAAGATAACTAGGCATCTGCAGTTGAGGGTGTCACCGTTGTCATAAGCTATACTTAGTTTTATTAATAGCTGATACATTTCATGTTCACATTTTCATGTTACCCTATTTGGTTTGTGACTTAAATACATAATGCTACGAATACTTTCACAGGGACACAGTTCTTTCAAACAATCCTTTATAATTTCGCTTTCACCTTTTACTCCTCAAGAACATAACTTGTACCATAAACCCATTAGTTTTCAGTTTCCTTTTTCCAACTACTATTTCCTTTTTACCTTGGGTAATATTGATTAACATATCAGTACGAAAAATTTGTACCAATTCAGAGTAATTACTTTTCAGAGTTTTTTATACCATAGAAAACAGTCTGCAAATACGTCCAAATGTCATCATAAACAGTCTTAGAAAGCTTTAACACAATTAATTAAATTGTTTGGCGCAACAGGTTTGCAAGCCTGTCGAACTGTCAAAGAAAGAAGGAAAAATAAAAATTAAATTAGTCTTTTTAGTAACTGACTAAGCGAAATTCACGCCTATTGACATGCAACTTTGCATGCACCTGTATGCAAGTAAGTACATCATCTTACCTACTGCATTTTGTGTATTCAGTGATAACGAGTTCCACTTCTTAGCCCCAACAACATCGGCACACTCAATCTTTGATGCTTCTGTCTTCAACAGACGATCTTCATAATCTTGTGATTTTATGTTGTAGGGACAGGGACATTTCTCCACCTCAGTTATTAACAGTTCACTGTCCAAATGATCCAATGGAACGACATTTACAGAGTTTCGGACACTGCCACACACAGACGAAACAGAACAGCGTACAGAATCCATGTGGCTGCTGCACGACTGGCTATAAGAAGATCCAAGTGTGGTAGAGATGTGACGATTATTTCCGCGCCAAAAATAGGCCCAGGCTCATTCAACAGCGACAGCCGCCGCGAAAACTGGAGTGACAATTGCAGCCCAATTTGTCACCCTCCGTTTGTAATAATGGGTTCCATTTCCGATGCAACAAAAATCGTTGAACTTCAGCGGAGAAAATTGCCTAGTGTGGCATTAGTCTAAGGCAGATAGGTGATGTGCGATGCAGCAGTTATGCTAAAATGAAGTAGACTGCTAACTGAGCACCAATAGCAATGGAGAACTGCATTCTACCAATCTTATGCTTGTTGATCGAAAAAACAACATCAAATCCACTTTCCCAAGAAACAAATTTTATAGTATTTTGTTATTCGATTCCTCCATACCGCTACATTTTCCCCACCTTTAACAACATTATCTTTAAACCTCCGACAGTGTGCAGTCATGGCTCCGACGAGAACATGCTGTTACAAAGTATCTTATACCAACTTCCTTTGTATCTATTTCTGCTTTTCACTCCTTTTTATCTTTAATTAACGATGTGATAATTCACTTTTACGAACAGAAATATTTAATATCTTCTGTTTCAATTCACTAACTTCCATGGAATTTTTATTTAGCTTATTGTCGACTTGCCCCAGTCCCGGAAATACGATCAGGTTCAAGATTAGCTTACTAGATTTTACAAGGACGGCGATCATTCTGATTTTAATATGTGAACATTCGTGTAGCATACGGTACGATGCAAGTAAGTTCTTGATGTAAGCGGCTTTATCTAGAACACGCACTTGACAGTACCCTCTTTATCTTTTACATGTTATCTTATCTGTGTTTCTACTCACCCTTTCGTTAGCTTTGTAGAGTACCACGATAAGCAGAGCTTTAATATCAGTTATGATGCTGTCTTAGCCAGCTGCCGCAATAACGTTCATAAGAAGTACTCGTCATTACACTTTTTTTTGCTTTCATACTACTTCAATTATTGGGAGTATAAATCTGCATTCTTCATTACAATTTCCGTCTACGTTTCACCTGCAATTAATTTGCTTTCAAGCATACAATATGTTTCGCAAGCATCATCATCAGGTACCGAGTGAATGTGCCAGGAGTAAACGCGACTTTGTAACCAAAAAAACAAAAAGTGAGTTAGAGCCGCTCTCTTGTACGGATTTTTATTGCCTATCTAGTGCTGTATCCACTAGGCTCTAAAAATGACTCTAAGACTTTTAAAGTGAGGTGTGTAGGGGCTGTCACACAAGATGTATACTCTATTCATCATAAGAATAAACCTGATGTAAACATTAAGCCATGTACTCTTCCGGTTTGCTTGAATCTCGTTGGATTTCGTTTCACGTGGGGCGAAACCCAAGTTGTGACCAGTACAGTCAAGTACAATCATAAGGATACGTTTTGTGCTGTCTTACACGGACATAGACAGCGGTAATGTGCGGGACCACAGCTTTACTGGACAGCACTGGCCAACCATAGGTCCAACTAAACTGTAATGACGTGAGCAGCTGCAAGCCGCGCGGGATTAGCCGACCAGTCCAAGGTGCTGCAGTCATGGACTGTGCGGCTGATCCCGGCGGAGGTTCGAGTCCTCCCTCGGGCATGGGTGTGTGTGTTTGTCCTTAGGATAATTTAGGTTAAGTAGTGTGTAAGCTTAGGGACAGATGACCTTAGCAGTTAAGTCCCATAAGATTTCACACGCATTTGAGCAGTTGCAGTTCAGACGTAAAAAGAGACGAGCAAAGAAACAATATAGCTTCGAATGTCATTTAATTTTTAAAGAGAATAAAATAATATTCGGCAAAACTCCAGCACTACCGCGCGCTTCTTAGCTGACCAGGCGGTAAGCATAAAATGCTCTCGTTCTCACTTGACATAGTATTATAATCACAATCAAGAGTGATGAAAATTCCTAACTTAAACACAGCGTAATTTTTGTGAGCGAGCCACGTGTGATACAAAAGTATACTGCAGGGATTTGACCGTACTGTTGAATACTGCAGCCAGTGAAGGTAGTAATTACAGCCAGTCGTCTGGTAATCTCTTAGCTCTTTCCTTATCCGAATCCGCGAAATACATTTCAATACTGGGACTGTTATCTGCCACGTTGATAACGAGTCGATCAACAACAGAATCCATGAAGCCACCAAGGTACCGCATTTTCTCCTTTTATGACGTGTCATTCTACATCCCACCAAGGTTCGGCAGTGAAATGAGAAAGCTACGTGCGTTAGGTCCAGTACGTCTGGCAGCTTAACATTCTTGTTATTTCTCGGGCCAGATCCCTTAACGGCCGAGCGGTTCTAGGCGCTTCAATCTGGAACCGCGCGACCGCTACGGTCGCAGGTTCGAATCCTCCCTCGGGCATGGATGTGTGTGATGTCCTTAGGTTAGTTAGGTTTAAGTAGTTCTAAGTTCTATGGGACTGATGACCTCAGATGTTAAGTCCCATAGTGCTCAGAACCATTTGAACCATTTGAACCTTAACTTGGCTCCAGGTCAGTTCAAAATGGCTCTGAGCACTATGGGACTTAACATCTGAGGTCATCAGTCCACTAGAACTTAGAACTACTTAAACCTAACTAACCTTAGGACATCACACACATCCATGCCCGAGGCAGGATTCGAACCTGCGATCATAGCAGTCGCGCGGTTCCAGACTGAAGTGCCTAGAACCGCTCGGCCATAACGGCCGGCTCCAGGTTAGTTCTATTGGGTTCATATTGTAATGGTGCAGTGGCAAATGCAAAAATGCAGCATTTGTATGGTGTGCTCGATGCTGTGAAAATGATTGTTTTTCATGTTCCTAAGCCACATCTGTGGTATAAAACAATGCGCATACTCCAAATAAAGAGTGAAACTTCGTGGCAGATTAAAAACTGTGTGCCGGACCGAGAGTCGAACTCGGGACCTTTGCCTTTCGCGGGCAAGTGCCCTACACAGTTTTAATCTGCCAGGAAGTTTCATATCAGCGCACACTCTGTTGCAGAGTGAAAATCTCATTCACAAATAAAGAGTATTTAGTCTTTCATTTTTGCCATAAAAAATTAAACTGTTATGTTTGCTTAATTTAAGCAACCTTTGTTAACAGTCTTTCATAAAATATCGACAATTGAGAATTTTAATTTGAAATGAAAACAGGAATTTCGCGTGCAATGTTTAATTAAAAACAAGAAGACGTGCATTATTCATAAAAATGATGAAGAATTTTACAATTACGAGATGTAGGTAATTCAAATTGTACAAGAAAAAAATTGACTCAGGCTAGACTTAAACCAGCGAACCACGTGCTGCAGTAAGTACTCTAGCTATTATATTACCAATTCCCTGTTCAGTAATTGCATTTTCTTTGCTACTGTACCTAATACAGTCCCTCGGAAAACTTTAGATCCGATTATCTTTGTAAATTTATGACAAACCATAAGAACAACCTGTTTCTCGGCACTTTTTAATCGTGTTCCACACGCGTGTTTCCGTTTCACTACGAAGCAGGAAGCAGCCTCAGTCATTTTCATACTGCGTATTAACGGCGTGACAATCAGAGCACAACAGAGCAGAGGTTGACTATACACGATTTTTTAAAATAAAAACTACATAACCAAAGCGTAATTAAGGAAAACGTTGATGGCTGTTAATGCATTTGAATATCTTAAAGCTTCATTTAACGTAACTTAGTAATAATGTATCTAGTACATAAGTAGAATCTACTTCCAAGAGCGTAGCAACACCAGAGTACGTGTGCCACGGCCTCTGACCAATCACCGAGTTTGTGTTTGTTTAGATCAGGTTTATTCTTATGATGAACGGAGTATAGCGGCTGTCGCTCAAGGCTTGAGCGATGGGG
The DNA here is from genome assembly GCF_023864345.2 of Schistocerca serialis cubense. Taxonomy (NCBI): domain Eukaryota; kingdom Metazoa; phylum Arthropoda; class Insecta; order Orthoptera; family Acrididae; genus Schistocerca; species Schistocerca serialis. The sequence continues at coordinate 304,570,761 of NC_064639.1, read as the reverse complement.
GAGGGGAGCGGTAATATTCGTGCACAGTACATAGATTTAGCTTCGTTCTGCGCATTATGTCAATGTTGAGGAGCTCTGCTCAGTTCGCATTCAAATAACTAACGTCTTTATAGACACGCAAATTAAATATCTTGTCAAATGCAAGAAGAGAACACATTGAAGTCGCGAAGATATAAATAAAACATTCCTTTCATGCCCTTTATCCAGGAAAACTTATAATTATGAAAGTAACATGATGGGTGTATCATTACTAGGATTTCCGACTTCAAAAAGTGAGGTGTCTATAAGGGGGCAATCAAATGATAACGTGACAGATTATATAACGAGCATGCCATGGACGTTGGCAATGCAGGTAGGTGTGTTTATAGAAGTGCCCTCTATTATTAGTAATCAAGGAGGAGTACCACAAATGTTCGCCACTCTGCCAATTTGTCTGTTAGACATGTTCGACATGAGGTCATAGAGCCGTGCGTTTGTACGACTTCATCACGGAGGCTGGGGAAGAGGAACAGAGAGGTGTAGTGGGCTTTTGACTGCAAAAGGAGAGTCAGGACGTGAAATTCATGCCTGAATGTCTACAGTGTATGATGAATATAGCACGTCACGTGCACCTGAGTTGGCATGGGAATAAGGGATTTCGAGAAGGCCGGGTGTCAGTGAAAGGTAGCAGTTGGCCAGTAATAGCTCCTCGTGCCATAACCCTTTCTGTTACTGCTGCGGTGAGTGCTACCGACATAAATGACACTGGCGGATGGTGAAAGACATTCAGCTCTTGTGGGGACTCAATAACGCTCACGCCATCATAACAGAGCATCTGAAGTTCCAGAAAATCTGTGCGCAGGCGGGTTCCTCACAGCCTCACGGAGAATCAGAAGTTGAACAGAATGTTGACATCACTGCAGCACGTGGAACGGTATCACAATGAAGAATATCGTTTCCTGTCCCGTACTGTCGCGGGAGATGAAACGTGATGCAGTGATTTTGAGCCAGAGAGGAAGTGTCAGAGCCAACAATGGAAGCACACTGATTTACTTCCACCGAAAAAATGCAAAGGCTTGCAGGCGATCTCCGGGAAAGTCATGATGATCTTTTCCTTTGAGTGCAAGTGCCCGCTACGCATTGACTCTCTGGAACAGAGCTACAATTAACGCACACTTTGCAAAAACTGAAGTGCACCATCAAGTCCAAATGCCCAGGCATGTTGATGGACAGCATCATTCTGTTACATGATAATTGGCCACCAACATGTTGCTAAGGTTGTTTCGATTACGCAGCAAAAGTGTCGCTAGGAAGCACTTCCACATTCTCCACATACTCCCAATCCCTTCGTATGCGATTCGCATATTTTGGCAGCCTTGAACAAAGGCATCCGTGGCCATAGATTTGCATCAGATGAAGTTCTGTAGGCAACCACAGACATTTTTCCATGAATGCATTGAGCGTCTTGTCTTACAGTGGGATATATGTATTAATAGTTATGGAGATTACTTTTGAAATAATAAGCAGTTTATATTCTTCCTTCCGTCTCGTTTTCTTTTGATTACCCCTTATAAGTCTTTACGGTATCATGTTGGCATTTCGATTAGTGCGTATTAGTTAATCTCAAGCTTCTGCATAATTGGATTTGTGGCGTTTTCTCGTTACATCATATTTGCATGAAAAAAACTATTAAATACTTTTACCAACTGTAACACGTAAAACGTTTTTACGTGTAGGTGTGTATGCAGTACTACTGAAAATGAAGGAGGGCACATTATAAGTTACCTAGTAAAGAATATTGGGTAATGGCATGTACATATGTCAAGAGCAGTCGTAATTTATAGTTTCGCTCTTTTCATTACAAGGAAAGCAACATAGAGCTTTGTGGCCATAGGAAGTACCAACATTCACTCGCTGTGTTTGTTTGTTTCAATCATGCATTACACTGCTCTTCAGTTTTCGTAAATGAATGTTAATTTAAGGGGAATGATGTCACATCAGTATGTAAGAATAAGTCACATCCTGATACCGCTTCTTGACAGTGACGTCACTGCCGAACACATTGGACCAAACTTTTATGTAGTAGTCTCAGCTGTTGCAGGGCCAAGTACAGAAGAACTTAAATTGTACCAGTGACTTTTTGGGTTCTGATACAGACAATATTCGATTAAATATGGGTAAGGACTGTACCTGTTGTATGCAGCTGCAGGTGGAATTGTCCACTGGAAGCTGCGTTGGCCACGGTCCAGATGCTTCGGGATGCTCCATTGGGCTGTGGCGGCCTTGGAGCACCTAAGATGAAAGCTCTGGTTCCTCTGAAGCCTATTGCGCCACCCGGGATCCCTGATGCAGCTGCGCCTTCCAATCCACAGGTCCCCACCAATCAACACTCGACTAATCGTGGTGGGTGAACAGTGGCAGGAGTCGCAAATATCTGGATAGAAGGCAGAATTTGGTACCAGCTACCTCACTGTACCCATACACCACAAATCAGGTTTGACGTATTGCCCAGTGCTCGATTAATGTACATCTGAGCCAGTACGGGATGCCTCACCTGTTGGGACTGTGGACGATCTTCCTGAAAGGTCTGGACGAGCATAGAGGGTGGAAGTGCTTGTCATTGGGAACTCCAGTACCAATCAGATGATATAACCCTCACAGAAATAAAAGGCAAATCAAGAAAGAAGGCCAGTTTCGCCTGTGATTTGGAGGAGGCCCTGCCAGCAGCAGTTAAGCACACTCATTGCACCCAGCTGCAGATCATGGCTCATGTCAGGATGAATGACGCCTGCAATCTGGGTTCAGAGGTCATTCTCGGTTCCTACAGATGGCTCGCTGATGTGGTGAAGACAGATAGTCTTGCTCGCAGGGTGGAAGGAGGGCTATCATTTTGTAGCATTGGCCCAGAACTTATCGCATTCCTCTGCGTTTGAGCCGAGTGGAAGGTTTAAACCAGAGGTTCAGACGGTCTTGGATGCGAATTTCTTTACCTGTGCTGTTGGGTGAAGAACTGTACGGTTCCCCTTAATAGGTCAGGCATGCACTACAGGCAGTAAGCAGTTATTACGATAGTGGAGTACATATTCCATGCACATGTGGATTTTTTCGGATAGAGATCGGAGAAAGGAAATGTTAATAGAGTATTACAGTAAAAACCCTCTCCTCCGCCTTCAGCTGGTCCAATACTCCGGTTGATCCGACCGTGCTCGTGCCAAACTTGCCCCGACTCGTAGCGGTGACTCACTACTCGGCGCGCCATTATTGTTTATTGTATTATTGTTTACATATAACTAACTGTTGTTATCACTTCATCGTTTTAGTACTCAGTCATCTCTCATATCGTTTCTGTCTGTGTTTATTGTACAAAACTGCACCCTGAAGTTCTGAGTCCATACAGTTCTGTGGTTTTAGGACATTGCCCTTCTGTGTTCGTTACAGTACTGTATGTATTTGTTTCTCATTGTATGTACTGTACAGTTGTGTGTATTTTTCTAACATGTCAGGAGTGTACCGTAAACACGTTTCTCTTTCATTAAATGAAAAATTAGCAGTGCTACAAAGACTGAACAAAGGGGAATCACGCCAAAAAAATTGCGAACGATCTCAATGTAAGCGTACAATTCCAGTATACTTTTGATTCTTGACATGAATCCTGTGTCTTTACAGTGGGCTCTATCATAATTACTATTACTCTTCTACATACAAATTCCATAAAAGAATAGGTTGGAATCATGTTTACACTAGTCTGACATATTTTTGATTTGTAGTGCAGTATCTCCACAAACATATCAGATACACTCCTGGAAATGGAAAAAAGAACACATTGACACCGGTGTGTCAGACCCACCATACTTGCTCCGGACACTGCGAGAGGGCTGTACAAGCAATGATCACACGCACGGCACAGCGGACACACCAGGAACCGCGGTGTTGGCCGTCGAATGGCGCTAGCTGCGCAGCATTTGTGCACCGCCGCCGTCAGTGTCAGCCAGTTTGCCGTGGCATACGGAGCTCCATCGCAGTCTTTAACACTGGTAGCATGCCGCGACAGCGTGGACGTGAACCGTATGTGCAGTTGACGGACTTTGAGCTAGGGCGTATAGTGGGCATGCGGGAGGCCGGGTGGACGTACCGCCGAATTGCTCAACACGTGGGGCGTGAGGTCTCCACAGTACATCGATGTTGTCGCCAGTGGTCGGCGGAAGGTGCACGTGCCCGTCGACCTGGGACCGGACCGCAGCGACGCACGGATGCACGCCAAGACCGTAGGATCCTACGCAGTGCCGTAGGGGACCGCACCGCCACTTCCCAGCAAATTAGGGACACTGTTGCTCCTGGGGTATCGGCGAGGACCATTCGCAACCGTCTCCATGAAGCTGGGCTACGGTCCCGCACACCGTTAGGCCGTCTTCCGCTCACGCCCCAACATCGTGCAGCCCGCCTCCAGTGGTGTCGCGACAGGCGTGAATGGAGGGACGAATGGAGACGTGTCGTCTTCAGCGATGAGAGTCGCTTCTGCCTTGGTGCCAATTATGGTCGTATGCGTGTTTGGCGCCGTGCAGGTGAGCGCCACAATCAGGACTGCATACGACCGAGGCACACAGGGCATCATGGTATGGGGAGCGATCTCCTACACTGGCCGTACACCACTGGTGATCGTCGAGGGGACACTGAATAGTGCACGGTACATCCAAACCGTCATCGAACCCATCGTTCTACCATTCCTAGACCGGCAAGGGAACTTGCTGTTCCAACAGGACAATGCACGTCCGCATGTATCCCGTGCCACCCAACGTGCTCTAGAAGGTGTAAGTCAACTACGCTGGCCAGCAAGATCTCCGGATCTGTCCCCCATTGAGCATGTTTGGGACTGGATGAAGCGTCGTCTCACGCGGTCTGCACGTCCAGCACGAACGCTGGTCCAACTGAGGCGCCAGGTGGAAATGGCATGGCAAGCCGTTCCACAGGACTACATCCAGCATCCAGCATGGGAGAATAGCAGCCTGCATTGCTGCGAAAGGTGGATATACACTGTACTAGTGCCGACATTGTGCATGCTCTGTTGCCTGTTCTTATGTGCCTGTGGTTCTGTCAGTGTGATCATGTGATGTATCTGACCCCAGGAATGTGTCAATAAAGTTTCCCCTTCCTGGGACAATGAATTCACGGTGTTCTTATTTCAATTTCCAGGAGTGTATGTTTTAATTTCATCTTAACACTTTGCTGTCCACACGTCTCATACAAATTTATCCACTTGGTGCCAACAGCACTAATTCGGATTACTTGTCTGGTCAAAGGCTGTTCTTGACGTTATCAGGAGATAATAAATTGTTACATTTTACTAACCTCGCCGTTAGTTCTCATAAGTTCTCCCTGTTCCACTACTTTCAAGAAATTTTGAAGATATACATACATAAACAAATAGAGAATTTGTTTGTTTCATATATTTGTTTATTTGCATTGTCTTTGGTATTAGTATTTCTCTTTCATATGATATGCAGCAAAACAGTCCCCAAGATGTAACACAACTCCACAAGACCTGCACTTTAAATTTGTTGTTTTTTTGTTTTGGAACATACGTGTCCAGGGTTGGATTCCCGGTGGGGTCAGGGATTTTCTCTGCCTCGTGGTGACTGGGTGTTGTGTGATGTCCTTAGGTTAGTTAGGTTTAAGTAGTTCTAAGTTCTAGGGGACTGATGACCATAGATGTTAAGTCCCATAGTGCTCAGAGCCATTTGAACATACATGGCAGTTTCTTTATTTTTATTTATTTGTTTCAGAAATACACAGGCCTATTAGTTGGTGTTGCTTTATGTGACTGCAAAGTCTGTCAACCAGATCATGATGAGATGTATGTGATGTAGTGGCAACCTGCAAGATTTGTTCTGTGCATTCATCGTAAATAATCGTATCGTCTCTCTTGTCTGCCATGGTGAAAGGGCACAAGCACTTATAAAGACAAAAAACTTGTTGACGTGTGTAACTTATTTTTACCTAAACGAAACACCAACAGAATGCAAAAGATACTAAAGTGCCGGCCACTGCGCATACTAAAGTGCGCGTCATTGATGTTGGCGGCCGAGTTTAGGTTCGTTCTGCGCATCTAATGGCCCAAAACACAGTCACCCAATGAACAGAGAACGACGTTGCCAGATCTCGATTGCAGTGCAGATCATGGACGAGTGTCTTCAGTTTTAGAAACGTTCAGTCATAAATACAGTAATAGCACAAAAGCAATGTCTTGATAGCAGACTTTCTTTTATAGAAAGTTTGGAAAAAGCATTCTTTATACCAATTGCTTCATATTCTACATATTCTATTAATTAATTAAACCAAACAAGCAATAAGACTCCTAATTCAAGTGATAGCAAGGAAAGGTGTTTAACAATCTCACGAACCGCTTTTTCGCAATAAAAAACAGCGGTAATTGTTTATTTCCTATTGTACTTCGACGAAGCGTGAGTAATTCGTAGTCATACCAACAGTGTTTGTCAGTATTTGCGTGACATGTTAGAGTCCTCATGGCGTTCTACAGGTAGACGAACTCCGTTAGTGTAACGGATAAGTTGGGCTTCTACACGAAAGCTTATGAGTTCAAACCTTGGGCGGTGCTTAATATTTTCATTATTTAAAAACAATATCGAAGTGCCTTACTTCACGAATTATATTCGTTTGAATGCAGTTTTTTGAAATTTCTAGTGCTTTGTCTCTTCATTAACCCTTTCGCTGCTGCAGACACGTGCTCCCCGCATTCCGCGCTGTGCGCGATTTTGTCATCACTGCACTGCTCTCGCCTGTGCAGACACATGGTGTTCCCACTGCTTTGACACACTTATCTTTCGATTTCACAAAAACTATTTGGCCCGAAAATTTGATTTTTAACGTCTTCGTGACTGATACCTTCCCCCCATAAATGACTTAATTTTGTTTCGATGTTCAACGCAGTTATTATGCAGCATTTTAATGTAGTAAACCATTGCACGAAATTTTGAAGAGTTTGCAGAGGTAGAAGTCCATAGCGTATACTTTCCGTATGGTCGATTTTAGCTGCCACAATGTTGAGAATGAATTTACTGTATAACTATATCTCATTTAAGTACCACGTAGGTGTCGCATGTAATATTGAGAAATATTCCGTCTTTCGCGACTGTAATTAAAGTTTTATTTACACCGGACGCGTTTGGCTTTATTTTAAAGCGCTTCAATCAATGAAAGGTATGGCACATACACAATGGTACTTATGTTCTCTTTCTTGTTTTTGTTCCACAGTCGCAGTTTTATCAATGGTACTGAAATATATTCCTCTTCTGCAACTGTAACAAGCGACTTATTTAGACCAGACGCGTTTCTCTCTTTTGAAGTATGTTCAGTGGACGGTATTTTGTCTCCTCCATTGCCAAGTCACCTTCCGTAGTTTTGTGCTGCGGTAACACAATATTCAACGTTTGTATTGGCTGATCAGTGTTTTAGCAAATAAAATGTTTGTGTGTGCCACATACAAAAATTATATTTGACATAGCTCAGAGCACTTCACTGATAGACGGTATATTCAAGTCATAATGTTTTTGTAAGTCCACAGTTTTGTTTAATGTATTTTGTCTACTTCCTTTTGATTGATTGAAGTGCTTTAAAATAAAGCCAAACGTGCTCAGTGTTGATAAAACTTTTGTTACAGACGCGAAAGACGGAATATTTCTCAATATTACATACGACACCTATGTGGTACTTAAATGAGATATTGTTATACAGTAAATTTTATATGAGATATAGGTATCTTGTCCACATTTCATTCTCAACATTGTGGCAACTAAAATCGACCATACGGAAAGTATACTCTATGGACTTTTACCTCTGCAAACTCTTCAAAATTTCTTGCAATGGTTTACTATATTTAATGCTGCATAATAACTGCGTTGAACATCGAAACAAAATTAAGTCATTTATGGGGGGAAGGTAACAGTCAAGAAGATGTGTAAAAATCTAATTTTTGGGCCAAATAGTTTTTGTGGAATCGAATGATAAGAGTGTCAAAGCAGTCGGAACACGATGTGTCTGTACAGGCGAGCAGTGCAGTGACAAAATCGCGCACAGCGCGGAATGCAGGGAGCACGTCTTTGTAGCAGCGAAAGGGTTAATGCGGCCGTGGTGGCTTTACGTCATGAACTACGCGCTCCCCCCTAAACGTAAGCTTGCGAACTATGCTAAACTATGGCGCTGCTTCTATTGGCGCGTGCGTCGTGTGCAACTGGCAACGCAGCAATCTCCCGCGTCTGGGCGGGCATGCGCGAGCCGCCAAGATAAAAGAATTGAACTATAAGCTCATGACACCACTGTGGTGTCGCCGGGCACTGAGCAGTACCATACACACAACACCACTGTGGTGTCACCAGCCGTTGACCACTATTTCTCGCACACCACTGTAATGTCGCTGGACGGCAGAGTGTTAAGTCAACTAGTTTTCATTAATACAATAGCCTGTTAATGTTGCAGTTTAGACGTATGCAATTACGTAACTTTGCATAGTATCATAGTCACCAATACATATCAAATCACATCATACATAAATTACTAACATATATTCTTTTCTTTTATAAATGCCTTGTTAGTGTCCTTCCTCCACATCCTATTTGAAGCACCACCATTCAGCATCCCACTTCTCCTCAACTTCGTTCAGATGCTTTGTTATTCTCTGAAGTAACACACAGTCCCCACAATAATAGCTCAGTCACAGTACAACTACATAAAAATGTAATGCATGTTTAAGCTTTACTTTTTCTAATATTGCACAGTTAAAAGCTAAAATGTCCCAAGTAATTCTATTATTAAATTGTAAAAGTATATAGTTAAATCATACATGTTTCAAATAGTAAAACTTCTTCATGTACACAGGTTCTTAGTACTTGGGATGCATACAGCGTACATGGAGCTACTATACTAAGCAGCTAATCAGATATTTATGATACAAACCATCTTATGTGTACAGTCGAGCATGTGTGCTTGTAAATTACTGTATAAATCAATTCTGTGTCATCGAATATGTGCTTACACAAGGATTCTTTTCACAACCTTGTAAATATTGTCACGTAGAAGAAGGAGTGATTAGATGAATGACGAACACTAACTTCACTTAACGAAGGTTTATTCAGCACTTCGACATACAAGAGCATGGAGCGAACTGCATCCGGCCAGAACACATACGTATATATACAGCTACGGAACATTCCAGTACAATGATTTGTGACATTTGTGGATACTTCTAGAATGTACTCGAACCGAATACAGAAAATAAAATTGTACCGTCCACTCACGACCCTCCATACAACAGTTTAGTATCATAACCACTACACCACGGTACTACTCAACTGCTTCTGCGACATTGCTCCCTCCTTAAGGGAACAGCGTCTCGGTGTTACGTCATCCTGGTCCAGGAATGAGTCATCAGTTCTGCCTACTCCGACTTCTGATGACTGATGCTCACCCCGGCAGTGATCTTATTAGAACTTCTTTTGCTGCTACGCTCTTCGTTACCTTTCCACTTGTTGCCTGTTGCCAGAGCTTCGAATTTACCCTGGGTGGCAGGATCCCTGTAGGGCTTCATTTGACGGACGTGGACCGTATCTTTGATCTTTCGTCGTCTTGCGTCAGGGTCGAAATCTTCAATTTCATAAGTAACATTAGACAACTATTTTACTACCTTATAAGGTCCAAAGTAGCGCCCTGAGGAGCTTCTCAGAGAGACCAACCTTCCGAACAGGAGTGAAGAGTCAGACCAGGTCACCAGGCTGGTAGACAACAGGGCGGTGGCTGGCGTCATACCTTCGGCGATCGTTCGCTTGAGCCTGCAGCGTGCGGAGTCGAGCTAACTGCCGAGCTTATTCAGCTCTAGTTAATACCTGGCCGATGTAATCGTCGTCCACGTTATCAGGATGTAATGGAATCACAGTGTCTATCGTCGTAGTCAGCTCACGCCCATGCGCAAGGAAAAATGGCGTAAATCCCAGTTGCTCTGCTCATCACTGACGAACGTTGATAGCATGTCTTATTAAGTCGTTCAGTAAGCCCGTTAGTTTGCGGATGGTAGGCAGTCATCACGTAATGAGTAATGTTGCTCCGACGGTTTATCTCTGTCACAAGATTCGACTGAAAAACTTTCCCTCGATCCGTAATTAACGACCATGGGGCACCGTGTTTTAATACAATGTCTCCCACAACGAATTTGGCTACCTCGGATGCTTTGGCTGTTTTCACGGCTTTTGTAATGGCATAGCGTTTCAGATAATCAGTACAAACAATAATCTATCTATTGCCACTAGCAGATGTTGGAAATCGTCCAAGGAGGTCAATCCCAACATGCTGGATAGGCTTTTCAACTGGTGGAATTGGAAAGAGTCGGCCAGCTGGTTTCTGAGGAACTGCCTTCCTCTGGCACTCTTGACAGTGCGACACATAGTGACAGACACTCCTAAATAAACCTGGCCAGAAAAATCTCTTGCAGATTCTATCGTATGTCTTAATAAATCTGAAATGTCCAGCCTCAGGTGTGTCATGGAATCTCTGTAGAACATCTAAGCGCTTGTGTTTAGGAATCACTGGTGGCCACATCGTTCAAAACGGATCAAAGTTTTTCTTGCAAAGTAATCCATTAACTACCTTAACTTGTCCTTTCACATCTTGTGACCGATTTAAGGCAAGCATAATTTGAGATATCTTGGTGTCCTCCTCCTGCTCAGCAGAGAGATCCTGGAGTGCAGAGAGACGGTCACTATCTTCATCAAAGTCTTGATGGTCTTGCAGAGGGTTTCTTGAGAGACAGTCGACATCTTGGTGTTTTCTTCCACTTTTGTACACTGTGGTAATGTCATACTCTTGAAGACGTAGTGCCCACCTGGCGAGTCGTCCTGTTGGATCCTTAAGAACTGTCAACCAACAAAGTGAATGATGGTCTGTAACAACTGTGAATGGCCTTCCATAGAGATACTGTCGAAATTTGCACATGGCCCAGATCACAGCAAGACATTCTCTTTCTGTAGTTAAGTAGTTTCTCTTGGCTTTTGTAAGTGTCCTGTTTTCCATCCGAAATCTGCACCAGAACAGCACCGATCCCATACCCCCTGGCATCTGTGTGTAGTTCTGTAGGTGCTCTCTCAACATAGAGACCAAATACAGAATCAGTCGTCAGAACTTTTCACAGCACATCGAAAGAATCTCGTTGAGCACCACCCCAGATAAATTTAGCATCAGCTTTTAACAACTCTTGGAGTGGCCTGGCTTTGATACAAAAGTCTTTGCTAAAATGACGATAATAAGAACATAATCCAAGGAAGCTTCTCACATCTCTAATACTTTTAGGAATAGGAAATTCCGTTATAGATCTCATCTTTTCTGATTCTGGCCACACACCTTCGCTTGACACAAGGTGTCCAAGTATTTTTATGTCTTTTGCTCCAAAGACACACTTTCTTGGATTAAGTTTCAGGCTGCCTTGTTGGAGACACTTTTATATGTTCATCAAATGACTCTGAGAACATTATAATGTCATCTAAATAACAAAGACACATCGTCCACTACAGGTGCCTTAGAAGATTACCCATCATCGATTCAAAAATTGCTGGTGCATTACACAAACCAAACGGCGTTACCTTAAACTCATGCAGGCGATCAGGGGTGATGAATACAGTTTTCTCACGATCAGCCTCGCCTACTTCAATTTGCCAGTATCCCGAGTACATGTCCATGGTTGAGAAAAACTTAGCCCCCTTCAGACAATCCAGTGTATCGTCAATTTGTGGAAGAGGGAAACGTCCTTTTCAGTTATCTTATTAAGCTTCCTGTAATCAACACAAAAGCATCAACTGCCATCCTTCTTCCTGACGAGGAGCACTGATGACGACCATGGGCTCTGTGAAGGCTGAATGATGTCATTCATCATTTTCTCTAGCTCATCTTGAATTATTTGACGTTCTGTTGCTGACACATGGTATGCTCTCTGGCATATTGGTTGATGGTCTCCAGTGCTAATATGGTGCTTCACCATCGATTTATCTAATTTGCTCTTCACCTGTGAACTGAAGCATTCAGAGAAATCTTGAAGAATGGCAAGTAGCTTCTTCTGTTGTTCCTTAGTGAGATCTGGTGATAGTCGAGCTAGAAGATCTTGTCTCATAGTGGTAGCCCACAGACTCGGCATGGGAGGTTTCTATGACGCTCAGCTGTTCTTCAGTTAACAGCTCAGCATTTGCTACACATATGTGTCTTGGAAGGATCTGCAGTTCTTGGCGACAGTTAACTATCCACAATTCACCGAATCTGTTCTTAAACGAGACAACAGAGGCTGGGATGACCAAGTTATTCTTCAGTGGTATGCTTTTCTTACATTCCACTACAAGATCCAAGGGTTGACATGACATGTGACAGTTACCTTTCTAGTGCTGACTGCAGGAATGATCACTTCATCCAGCACACACAATCTCCACACACTCGGATGCACATCTTCCTGTTCACAGTATCTCATCTCGTTTAGCATAATCTTCAAGTGACCACAACCTATAAATGTCTGAGAAACTTTCAAAAAGTCCCAACAGAGAATGACGTCATGACTACACTCTTGTAAGACGATGAACTCTAAGGGCTGTGTATGGCCACTTGTACCCACACGAATGGTACATCATCCTGTAGGTTTTCCATATTTCCCATTAGCCGCCTTGAGCGGAAATGTTTTGTTGTTGATGAATATGGTTTTCTGCAACTGGCGAAGGCAATTCTCCAAAATGACTGAATTTGATGCTCCAGAGTCCACAAGAGCTAGGGCTGGTCGGCCATCCATGAGGATATCGACGTAGTTTCCTACAATTTTTGTAGTGATCGATGGCGGAGGATTTTTCTCTTCGGCCGCCTCACCTCCAAGGAAGGTTTCATTGGCTAGGTGACTGGTTGCAGCTTCTAAATGGAGACTCGATAGGCGTGTTGGGGAGAGTTCTCTCCAGCGGCTAGCTTGCGGCGATGGTGACCTACGTCGTCCTGCATCCACATCTTCTTGTTCACCTTCGTCGTCCCGGAGTTGGCATCAGCTAAGATCAGTCTGCTGTCTTCTGGCATGGGTGTCATCAAATATCCGCCACCTTTGTTGACAATAGCGCACCACATGTCCCAGTCGTCCACAGTGGAAACATACTGGGTGGTTATCCTGGGTCCTATAGACATCAGTCTTCCTTGGTGCCCAAACAGGTTCCTGAAGCGGCATTGTAGGAATGTAACTCCGCCTGAGTCTCGCCTTTTTCACCGTTTTAAAGGGAAATGAAGGACGAGAGATTAGGTTCAATGTCTGTTCCACTTCCTCCCTTATGACCTCTTGAATCATCTCGGTGTTTTGCTTGCCGTGCAATCCAAGTGCCTTCTGAACTTCGTCTCTCACTATCTGACGAAGAACACTTGTGAAATCAGTTGCTTCCTCCATCACAGACATCGATACGATGTTTGGAAGCCGTTCAGACTTCTTGCGTGTAATTCTTTTTTGATGCATTGTCTTGATATACTGGCACCATTTTATGAAGTCGTCTGTTGTCGAAACCTCATTCAGGAGTAGGGCTTGATACAAGTCCTCAGCAACACCCTTCGTGAAATGTGCAGCCTTGTCTTCCTCCTTCATTCTAGGATCCATTGCTTTACACAGCTCCAAGACATCTTGAATGTAGGATGCTGTAGTTTCTCCTGGGTGCTGTGCCCTGCACTTTAATTTATCTTCAGCCTTGCACTTCTGTCATTGTGTGTCACCAAAATACTTCCGCAGTTCTGCCTGGAATATTTACCAGCTTTTGAACTTCTCCTCGTTGTTCTCATACCATTGCTTCGCAGTGCCCTCCAAGTAGAAAAATACGTTAGCCCAACGCACAGTGTCATCCCATTTGTTAAATTTGGCTATACACTCATATACCTCCAGCCACTTGTTTGGATCTTGGCCATCATCACCAGAGAACCCAGAAGGATGTCTCATGTGGTGGCACACAGTTGCTGTCCTCGTAACGTCATAACATGTTCTTCTGTCTCCGATAGATTGCCATCTGTTGAATATGGCTCGAACTCGGCTTTCTCGCCACATAAACGTCAGGAGCCACTGTGTCGACGATAATGTGCACTATCACAAGTTCCAATAACCAACGCCTACACCAGAATAATGTCATGTAGAAGAAGGTGTAATTAGATGAATGGCGAACAATAACTTCAAAAAAATGGTTCAAATGGCTCTGAGCACTATGGGATTTAACATCTGAGGTCAGCAGTCCCCTAGAACTTAGAACTACTTAAACCTAACTAACCTAAGGACATCACACACATCCATGCCCAGGGCAGGATTCGAACCTGTGACCGTAGCAGTCGCGCGGTTCCGGACTGCAGCACCTAGAACCGCGTGGCCACTGTGGTCGGCGAACAATAACTTCACTTGTTGTTGTTGTTGTTGTTGTTGTTGTTGTGGTCTTCAGTCCTGTGACTGGTTTGATGCAGCTCTCCATACTACTCTGTCCTGTGCAAGTTTCTTCATCTCCCAGTACCTACCGCAACCTACATCCTTCTGAATCTGCTTAGTGTATTCATCTCTTGGTCTCCCTCTACGATTTTTACCCTCCACGCTGCCCTCCAATACTAAATTGGTGATCCCTTGATGCCTCAGAACAACTCATCCCTTCACTGATCAAGTTGTGCCACAAACTCCTGTTCTTAACAATTCAATACCTCCTCATTAGTTATGTGATATACCAATCTAATCTTCTGTAGCACAACATTTTGAAAGCTTCTATTCTCTTAATGAAGATTGATTCAGCACTTGCACAGACAAGAGCGCAGAGCAAACAGCTATGGAACATTCCAGTACAATGATTCATGACATTTGTGGATACTTCTAGAATGTATTCGAACTGAATATAGAAATTAAAATTGTACAGTCCAGGTGAATTTCGAACTCACAACCCTCCATGCAACAGTTTAGTTTCATAACCACTACACCACACTGCTGCTCAGCTTCTTCTACGACAATATAAAAGACATATGTTGAAGGTACTTCAAGTTTTTTTCCTTTAAGGAGATCAAAATTAGCTAGGATTGGTAAAGTTTAATGAGGATAAACTTTTAAAGGTTCTTTGTTGCAAGTTTGTATATTAATTATTCATTTCAAGATGGTCCTTTTTCATTTCAAAATGGAATTTTTTTTCATGTAATAAGTTTGTCAATAAGGATTGATATGTATTACTGTGGTTCTATACTCATATATTCAATGTTTTGTTCTAACAGTATGTGATTATTTTATTGAAGGTAGGAACAGTCAGGAAGGCTAGAAATACGAATAGGCACCTCCCTTCCAAATAAAATCATCCATGGTTGCCATCCCATCATGTATACAGAATAGAGGATATCAAATTAAACAGCTTTCAGGCACCTAATTTCTACACTGTTATTTTATTTGGCTACCAGTTTTGGCAATTTACTACACCATCTTCAGGCCCCCTGATGAGTGTAGGAAGATTCCAACCTCAGTTCCAGTCAAAATACGGGCCAGAATTCAATACCAGTATCTGTACCTTTCTGCTTGATACAGCGATCACTTTAACCATAATCTGCCGACTCAGATGATCCTGTACCGAACAGTCAAGTCCCACAACAATCTCTGTAAAGATGGACATACAGAGACTATACAAAGTAGGTTCATGCAGAGTCTTGTTCCTGTCCTGTAATAGGTATGACTAAACAATACTTCTCCATTCAACATAAAGTAATTCTTACAGAAATTGCAGACAGATAAAACAGTTGTGTATTTTCTCGGTGTATCAGTGGTGTACCAGTTTCAGGATATTCTTAGCACGGCAATCATAACATAAGTAATTATGGTAGTGATAATCATAATATTAATATAGTACATTGCAAGATTGCATATTCACCCCACATAAAATTTTTGTAGGTGTACAATACTGAGTGTCAAAGTGGTAATAGTGAATGTTTTTACTTGATGTGTTTACAGATAATGAATGTGTTGGTTGACCAAATGTCTGTTGGTTGACTAACTGTCCAGTTAATTCCTTTGTGTACACTGTTTTGATAAAATGTTTGTGAAATATTTCATTACAGGTGACTATAATTCATATGACATTCAATAAACTCTTCAGAACATGTAAATTCAACATTCTGACCAACTGTGAATCATCTAGCATTAATTCACAGATGATGAATGTGTTGGTTGACTAATTGTCCAGTTGATTGTGTACACCGTTTTGGTAAAATGTGTGTGAAATATTTCATTACAGGTGACTAATTTTTATAACAATCAATAAACTTTTCAGAACATTTAAATTCAACATTTCTGACCAGCTATGAATCATCTAGGATTAACTAGAATGAATCTATGAATTTAGTTTCAACTGTGAAGATGTAACTCCTTCAGCGACATGAATGTTTGATCTTGAGATCTGCTCCCACACATCTAAGTTTTTCTTTAAATGAATAAACATACATCATTATTGTTCTGGCATAACCATAAGTAGTGGAATGAAGGTGAAAAATGGAAAACCAGAGAAGCCACTGAGGAAATGTCAGCCAATAGCCACTGACAAGGACCAAGTCATGCCAGGAGCGTCCCCTGCAAGAAGTAAATATAAGCGCCGCTCCTGCCAGCCTTGGTCACTCAGATCGGCTACGTATACAGACAATAGCAGTATTAGTGACACGTCAACTTCCAGGAACATTACACATAGCCAAGACTCTAAATTATATTGCATGTCGCCCCTCACTTGCAACTACTACTTGTAAATCTCGAAGTTATGTATTGTCAATCTGATTTATAGAAGTAAAACTACTAATGTTATTTAGTTGAATTGTTGTATAGCATTCTGAAAAAGCAGCAACCACCTTTTCAACAGTTTTGTGGACAAGATGAGGAATGGCTGGAGTTCCAGTCTGAAGTGCATGTCATCGTACACAATGTTACAGGTACTATGAAACTTTGCTATCTATTATCCACAGTAAGAAGTGCAGTGTTCAGATTAATTCAAAAACTCTTTCCTAACACCACTCCAAGTGAAGTTGTGTACAACAGTGTTATAGACTCACTAACAAGCTATTATGACCAACAAGCGAATGTGGTAGCAGCTACGTATCAATTCTTGAATTGCAAAAAATGGTCAGAACAAACTTATCACAAGTGGGTAACAGATTTGCAGGGAATGACAAGGAAAGGCAAAATTCAGATGTGCTTGTGGGCTATATATTCAGATATTATGTTGCATGATGTGATCGTGTACAATGTACCTGGTGTCAAAATCAGAGAGCAAATTTTGAAACAGTCTGATCCATCATTTCAGCAGGTAGTGCAAATACTAGACCAGTACAATTCCAATGCCTTGTCGGCTCATATATCTGAGCAGCCAGCTATTTGCTGGGTTGAATCCCTTGCTTGTGATCACCCCATTCTGCACCGGCGACTTGTGCTAGCCAAGCCGAGTAAACAACATCTGCCCACACCATGTAAGCAGTTTGCTAAACAGGCAGTTACACAGGCAAACAGAATTAAGTCTTGCCCTAGGTGCTATTCATGGCACAAATGCCAAGACTTCCCCTCCGACAATCTCAGTGTTACGCTTGTAGTAGGAAAGGACATGTGCAATCTGTATGTTTGCAATAGAACAAATATAACAGTTCGGACCACTCACAAAAACCTAGTCATCAGGCCCATATCATTAATGCAGTATATTCCAAGTCTGCAACTAGCAAGTGTGCAGTTTTGTCACTGATATGCTGGTCAAACAAACTTTTTGTTCATTTTCAGTTGGACATAGGTGCCTCTGTCACATTACTAAATCATCACATTCATGAACTGTTACGTTCCCCACACCTGTCTAGAACTAGCATGCAACTAATGGCTTATAATGGACAAGACATTCCCATTCTTGGAATATGTACTTCGCTTGCCTTGTATCGCTCGCATACGTGAACAGTGACTTTTACAGTGCTACAACCACGCCAGTGTGAGAACAAATTTGGTCTTGATTCTTTTGACTTGTTTGGCTTGAACATTCAGGAGAATTTGTTGTCAGTCTCTGCATTCAATGTAAAAGACAGTGTAGCTAGTTTGCTAAAAGAATTCCTGGAAGTCTTTTTCTGAAGGTTTAGGCAAAGCTAACAATTTTGTTGCACATATTACACTGAATGACAATGCTCCATTGAAATTTTGTTGGGCCATAATTGTTCCCATTGCATTATGGGACAAAGTCACTGCTGAACTTTAAGAATTGCAAGATAATGGAGTTATTGCGCCCATATTATCTAGTCAGTGGGCAAGCCCATTCTTTCTGCTCCCCAAACCTTCAGGTCGCATTCACCTCTGGGTTGACTTTAAGTCTACAGTCAACTCACAAACTGTCATTGATACTTATCCATTGCCACACCCAGAGGATCTTATGGACAAATTAGGTGCTGAACACTACTTTTCAAAAATTGGTTTGTGTGATGCATATCTTCAAATACCGCTCAATGAAGAATCTCAAAAAGTGTGTGTAGTTAATATTCACTCGGGCTTATTTAATATATTTGCATTTGCCTTTGGCAGTGCTTCTGCACCTGCCATTTTCCAACAGTGTTTGGAACAGCTGACTGCACAAGTGTCAAACTGTTCAAACTATTTTGACGATATTGTTGTAGCAGGTCATACACCTGAGGAACATATTGCAAATTTACGTGCTTTGTTTCATGTGTTACCTAATGCAGGACTAAAGTGTAGACTGGACAAGTGTGATTTTTTTAAACCATAGTTGCAGTATCTTGGCCATGTCATAAACAGTCAGGGTGTACATCCTCTTCAGTCACATTTGTTAGCAGTACGTGGCTTATCAGTTCCTCACAATATCACAGAATTGCAGTCAGTTTTAGGGAAAATGAACTATTATATTTGGTTCAAACCGAATGCTGCACAAATCGCAGCTCCATTGACTTGCTTGTGTCACAAGAACGTCCCCTTTGTTTGGACAGATGAGTGCCAAGTAACTTTTCAAAAATTTAAAGATGCATTGCTTAGTGATCAATGCTTAGTTCAGTTTGACCCTGAAAAAGCAGTTTTTTTGCAGGTTGACGCTTCCTCTTACAGAATCAGTGCACTGCTTTTATACAGAATTGTTGATAGAAACAGACCTATTGCTTTCACATCAAAAGTGTTATCCAAAGCTTGGTGTAACTATTCACAAATTGTAAAAGAGGCACTGGCTATTGTGTATGGTGTCAGCAAATTTCACCACTATCTGTATGGCAGAAAATTCTACTTAGTAATGGATCACAAGCCTTTTCAGTGCTTGTTTCATCTGACTAAACTGGTTCCTGTACAAAGTGCCCAAAAACTACAAAGATTGGCTTTGTTGTTGTCTCAGTATGAGATTGTGTATCGTCCAACAGTTCAACTGGATAATGTGGATGCTGATACTTTCCATGTCAGCATAGCCTCACAGTACAAAAGGTGTGATTCTTGTTCAAAAAGGACAGTGGCCAGTCACGTGTGTTGATCCCTAAAGCTTTGCAAAAAGGAGTGTTGCAGTTACTTCACCAAGCACACTGGGGGATTGGTCATACGAAACAGTTAGCGTGTCGACACTGTAGTTGGCAGAGTATGGATGCTCAAATAGAACAGATGACGTTACAGTGTCATGCATGTTCAGAAAAGTCAATCCACTCTCCCACAAAAGTTCTCTACTTGGCTTAAGTTGCAATCATCATGTCAGTGTGTGCACATAGACTTTGCGGGACCTTTCTCGAACACTTGCTGGTTGATTGTGGTCGACTCATATAGCAAGTTTCCTTTTGCTGTGCCGAACTCGACAACATCACGGAGCACAATTCAGGTGTTGTCATTGATTTTTGCGTAGAAGGCTTACCTCAAGTAATATTGTCAGACAATAGCCCTCAGTTCATGTCAAATGAGTTTGAAACATTCTGCGAACGCAATGGCATACAGTGTCTAACTAGTGCACCATCCCATCCACAGTCAAATGGTGAAGCAGAACATTTTGTCACAACATTGAAGCAGAAGATGGCCAAACTTTGCTCTGCACACACCAGGGATGAAGCACTGCAACTGTTTCTAGCCTCATATCATTCACACCCATGAGATGGACCATTGCCAGCGGAATTGCTTCATGGCCGCCACCATCACAGGCTGGTCCATCTGCTCCACTCTCCTCAGCATCTGGTGCTGAAGGAAGGCTGCAAGTATCGCTTCGTACTGCATGATATTGTCTTTTACAGGGTTTTTAGAGGCAGCAGATGGTGGGATGAGGCAAGATCATCCGTCAACTCGGTGCTTTCATGTATCTTCTTTCAGGTCAAGATGGCTTGCAGCACCGCCATCAAAATCAACTTCACCTATGTCATGTACACAATGATCTTTCAGTCTCTCTTCTCCCAGATTCATAGGTCCAGAGGATGGCACAGCCACCGCAGCCGGCAGAGGGTGTCATCGTGACACCGCGGGATGACCCCATGGAGACGGAGCCTTTGCCATCCTATCGATGGAGCTGGACCCACCCACACCACAGCAGCCGCCGCCTTCTTCATCTGGTTCATGGCAGCAGGAGGTGGAAGCGTACCCTTCTGGTCATTTTTGGGGGACATTTCCGCCAGAGCAGAGGCCGGCACCGCATATGGACAGTAGAGGACAGGATTTGCCGAGCAGTATCAGTGGCTTGTGTCAACTTCCAGGAACATTACACATTGCCATGGACTCTAAATTATATCGCTTGTCGCCCTTTGTTTGTGACTAATACTTGTAAATCTCAAAGTTAAGTATTGTCAATCTGCTTTAGAGAAATAAAACTACTAATGTTACTTGGTTGAACTGTTTTATAGCATTCCAAGAATGCAGCAACCTTTAGGCACCCTATAAGCAACAAGTGAGCAAGATCCAACAATTATAATATCATTTCATATAAATTTGCACCTTCAAGGTAACTCCATCAAATTGTATGAGAAAAGGTATTTTTAGTAATGATTATGTGGTGTTGTTGTTGTTGTTGGTGTGTGTGTGTGTGTGTGTGTGTGTGTGTGTGTGTGTGTGTGTGTGTGTGTGTGTGCGCGCGCGCGCGCGCAGTCTTTCTGTCTCTTGAAATGTACAACCCTGTTACAATCTCTGAACTAGTTAAATATTCAGTAGCATGAAAATATATTTTATTTATCAGTCTTCATAGCATAATCTCAGTAATTGTGTGTGTGGTTTAACATCTTCA
Organism: Schistocerca serialis cubense; assembly: GCF_023864345.2. Taxonomy (NCBI): domain Eukaryota; kingdom Metazoa; phylum Arthropoda; class Insecta; order Orthoptera; family Acrididae; genus Schistocerca; species Schistocerca serialis. The sequence continues at coordinate 304,549,537 of NC_064639.1, read as the reverse complement.
CATATTTGCGCATACGAGTAAGCATTATGCCACACTTAACTGGTAACATTCGTGTTTACAGGAGGTCAGATTAAATGGTTACTACAAAGCATACTTGTTTACATACATTTCTGCTCAAATGGTGCACGGCCAGATGGAAGATTCTTGGTCGATTACATGTAGCATTATCACACAGTGGATACAATGCAGTATCTTATTCACAGAACATAATATCAGGTTTAAGTATAGTCTGTATTCATGAGCATAAGTTATACAGTGACAGTAAAGGTGATGCATCACAAATCAGTGAGCTAACAATGCAGGGTCCCTGAACAGATGGGCATTGAAAGGTTCAAATGGCTCTGAGCACTACGGGAGCACATCTGAGGTCATCAGTCCCCTAGAACTTAGAATTACTTAAACCTAACTAACCAAAGGACATCACACACAGCCATGCCCAAGGCAGGATTCGAACCTGCGACCATAGCAGTCACACAGTTCTGGACTGAAGCGCCTAGAACCGCTCGGCAATCCAGCCGGCGATGGGCATTGAATCTGTACCAAATAACATAGTAGTCTTGCCTCGTTCAGCATATCATTATAGAGAAGGTTAGTTAATATGATAGTGGTGCAACATAACAAAGTATAAAAATTGTGTTTAGTTGTAGTCTTGAACCAAGGTATATAGCTTTGAATAAAAACAGTGTGCAAAGAAAAAAAACTGCAAATAATACATCTCAGTTTTGTTGTGTTGTTCATTTTTCTCATAGATAATCAAGTGCTTGTTCTAAATATTTCTTCTTTGAAAGAGCTTTAGATAGATAGATAGATACTTATATGAAGGAAGAGTGTTTGTTTGTGTGTGTAAAATAAGAACAGATATGCTGATGGGCCTTCCACAGATTTCAAATGAAATTGCCCTTGCGGTGTGGGATCAGTCAAAAACAAACTTAAGCATATTTACATTTAAAATGATATAAAACTGGTCACCAAATATGAAATGTTCAATACACTTAGGTGCTTATGATAATTCTAAATATGTTGTAGCCATGCATCTTCGTTAAAAAATAAATAAATAAATAAACAGGTTACACCACTTATTTACAATTATCATGTTACTGCACAAAATTTGTATAGAAGTCATATTGTACACAATATTCACATTATGTGATATGATTAACAACATTCACATATCAATTAGTTTTGCAAAGAAATTTATTAATCACATAGAAGGAGTTGCCCACCATTAAATCCTTTAAAGTCTTCTCAAACTGAACTTTATTATTGGTTAAACTTTTTATATCTGCTGGCATGTTATTGAAAATGCTTATTGCTGAATAGTGGACACCTTCTTGAAACAGTGTCAGTGACTTTAAATCTTTGTGAAAGTTATTCTTACTTCTAATACTAATCTCATGAACTGAGCTGTTGGTTTGAAAAAAAGATGTATTTTAAAAGACAAATTTCATTAAGGAATAAACATATCGGGAATCAGCAGTTAGTAGCCCCAGTTCCTTAAAAAGACCTCTTCAGAATCTTCTTGAGTTCATACCACAAATAATTCATATTGCACGTTTTTCAGCTTGGAAAACTTTAGCTAGGCTTGATAAGTTCCTCATAAAAAAATGCCATATGACATTACAAAACGAAGGTAAACATAGTGAGCTAGCTTTAAAATTTTTATATCACCTGTGTTTGACAACATTCCCATAGTAAAATGAGATTTGTTTAGGCATTTCAGCAGTTCCATGGTATGCTCTTCGCTCCATACTACAAAATGTGACATAGATCATAAAAAAAATCTCATATTATTCCTTATATCATTCATGGTATTAACATAACAAAGTATATTCAGTATGATACAGTGTATCATCACAGTATGAAGAAAGTAAGAGGTGTGTATTGTATAGGACACAATAAAAGATAGAACACAGAATAATGTGACTCTGGAAATCAATCTCGCCATCCCCCCTCCCATAAATTCACATGGCTAGGGGCCTACTGTTTACCACACACTTGATGCAGAAAGATGACAGACCACCTGAAAGTTTACTTTGTCTTTACAAAAACAAACAAATATTCCTTATATCCATTAACATCAAATAATTACAGAATTTATTTTCCAGTTTTTGTTCCAAGCTTATATGGTTTCAGTTACCTGAACGAGGATAATGGAATGTAGTGGAATTAAGTCGGGTGATGCTGAGGGAATTAGATTAGGAAATGAGACACCTTAAAGTAATAAAGGAGTTTTGCTACTTGGGGAGCAAAATAACTGATGATGGTCGAAGTAGAGAGGATATAAAATGTAGACTGGCAATGGCAAGGAAAGCGTTCCTGAAGAAGAGAAATTTGTTAACATTGAGTATAGATTTAAGTGTCAGGAAGTCGTTTCTGAAAGTATTTGTATGGAGTGTAGCCATGTATGGAAGTGAAACATGGACGATAAATAGTTTGGACAGGAAGAGAATAGAAGCTTACGAAATGTGGTGCTACAGAAGAATGCTAAAGATTAGATGGGTAGATCACATAACTAATGAGGAGGTATTGAATAGAATTGGGGAGAAGAGGAGTTTGTGGCACAACTTGACAAGAAGAAGGGACCGGTTGGTAGGACATGTTCTGAGGCATCAAGGGATCACAAATTTAGCATTGGAGGGCAGCGTGGAGGGTAAAAATCGTAGAGGGAGACCAAGAGATGAATACACTAAGCAGATTCAGAAGGATGTAGGTTGCAGTAGGTACTGGGAGAAGAAGAAGCTTGCACAGGATAGAGTAGCATGGAGAGCTGCATCAAACCAGTCTCAGGAGTGAAGACAACAACAACAACAACAACAACAACATTTCTTAGCCGAAATTTTTATTTTGGATGAGGACTCTCCACTATTTCAAATGATGCAATATAAATTTCAAAGAATTTCTTAATTTTCCAACTAACTGGCCTTGATTTTTCATTATTTTTCACAAGAACAAGGCCACCAATCTTAAACTGTGTTGCTTTCACTCTCCATCATGTCTCTGCTGCCTAAAGTCACACGCGTGCAGGAAATTCTTTTGTGAATTGTGTTTTATTCGTCTCATGATGTACATTTGCAATCTATTTGGTTTGCATACAGGAGACATGTCAAAAATTTATAAAACAATTACAATGATTTTTACATTAATAAATAATAGCATTATAATAAATAACAACACTATAAGGATAACACATTGTAACCAGCTCAAATTTCCAATTTGTCCTGCATGAATTCATCCACTGAGTAATAACACTTCAGTGTCAATACCTCATATAGTTTTCTTTTAAGCGAACCTAAATCCATCTGCATCAACTTGTTCCCTATTAATTTATTACAAATTTTCATTCCCATGTATTGAGGCCCCTGGGCATACAGTGTGAGGAGAGCATAAAATTTTCTTTGTTTCTGGTATCATGTGAATGGACAAAATGGTTTCTCTCAAATAATTCATGTCTAGTGTACAAAAATATAATAATCTCATATATGTATAAGGATAGCAGAGTTAATATTTTAAGTTTTCTAAATAATGGTCGACATGGGCCTTTGTGATTTGCAGTGCACGTATTTCGTATGATTTTTTTCTGTATTTTTTGTATCCACACTATGTTTGTCAATTAGATTAAATTAGATTTACTTTCATTCCGTAGTGAGGAAGTCCTCCAGGATTTAGAACAGGTCCCAAGTGGAATGATAGTCATTTTTTAATGAACACTATATGAAAGAGTCATTTTACAAATACTGATGCACTGAATTTAAAATAAAAATGTTTCTTTTAATTATTTATAAGGTAATAAACATGTAATACAATTACTGTAAATTACTATGAGATATATATATATATATATATTCGTTTTACTGAGAAATTCATCAATGGAGTAGAAGGAGTTGGCCACCAATAAATCCTTTAGGCTTCTCTTAAACTGAATTTCATTGGTTGTTAAGCTTTCTATGGCTGTTGGCAAGTTATAGAAAATGTGTGTTCCTGAATAATGCACACCCTTTTTTGTACAAGAGTAAGTGACTTTAAATCCTTGTGAAGATTATTCTTATTTCTAGTATTGATTCCATGAATTGAGCTGTTGGTTTGAAAAAGTGATATATTTTTAATGACAAATTTCATTAAGGAATAAATATATTGGGAAGTAGTAGTTAGTATCCCTAGCTCCCTAAACAGGTTTCTGCAGGATGTTCTTGAGTTCACACCACATATAACTCTTACTGCAAGTTTTTGTGCCCGGAAAACTTTAGCTTGGCTTGATGAATTACCCCAAAAAATAACCCCATATGACATTATGGAATGAAAGTAAGCACAGTATGCCAGCTTTTTCATTTTTATATCCCCTATGTCTGACACAATTCACATTGCAAATAGAGATTTGTTATGACGCTTCAGCAGTTCTGTGGTGTGCTCCTCCCAGTTGAATTTATTATCAAGCTATAATCCCAGGAATTTAACACTGTCCACTTCTTCTATCTGCTTGTCATTGTATGTTAGGCATATACTCGTGGGACACCCCTTACAAGTTCTGAACTGCATGTAGTGTGTTTTTTCAAAGCTTAGTGACAAAGAATTGGCTAGGAACCAGTGATTAATGTCCACAAATATTTTATTAGCTGATCTTTCTAAGACTACACTTGATTTGCTATTTATTGCAATGTTTGTATCATCGGCAAACAAAACGAACTTGGCATTTGGTAATGTTACTGATGAAAGGTCATTGATATACACAAGAAAAAGTAAGGCCCCAAAATGGAACCTTGTGGGACCCCACATGTAATTAGTTCTCAGTTGGATGATGCCTGATAGCTTGATACATGTCTCTTTCCCCAAAAAGCAATACCATACCTAATAATGGATTCAAATAGTTTGTATATGCTACTTTTTGTGTATCCATGTCAGTTTCAGTTGACAATATTTGCATTGCAAATGCAAAGCTGCTCAGTTTGTTTGCCAGGTATTCAATGTGTGCCTGCCAGCTCAAATTTTTAACTACATTTAAACCTAAGAATTGGACTGAGTCAACTTCTTCTATACCTTGGTTGTTGTGTACAATCTTAATCTGCTCACATTTTGACTGTTTGGTTCTGAACTGCATCATATGAGTCTTAGGTATGTTTAGATTCAACCCATTTAGCTGAAACCAAGTTTCTAAGGTACTGAGGGTACCGGTCACAGATTTGGGAATTTTTTTCCGAGTCCTGATCTTCAACTAAGACAGAAGTATCATATGCAAACAGAACTGATGGGGAGCTGATATTTAACGGTAAGTCATTAACATAAAAGAGAAATAGGACTGGACCTAATATGGAGCCTTGTGGAACACCCTGAGATATTTTTTTTTTTTTTCCCCAGTCAGAAAAATAGTATGTGCCATTTGAAGAAATGCTAACTCTTTGCTTTCTGTTGGATAAGTAGGATTTAAGCCATCGTAGGGCACTGCTGCTAATACCATGCTTGTCAAGTTTGTAAACAAGCAATGCATGGTTTACAGAATCAAACGCCTTTGTGAGATCGCAGAAAATTCCTGCCACCTTATTTCTCTTGTCTAATGATGCACTTATTTTCTCAATGAATCTGTTTATTGCATCGATGGTATTGTTACTCTGCTGAAAATCAAATTGATTGTTTAGAATAACAGAATATTTTGCAACGAAGTTTTGGATTTGTGCAACAGCGAGATTTTCAAATATTTTGGATAGGACTGGGAGAATCAAGATAGGACAATAATTTCCCAAGATCTCTCTTGATCCCTTCTTGAAAAGTGGTTTGACTTCAACATATTTCAGTACCTCTGGGAAACAGCCCTCTTCAAAACATTGATTTATTATCTGAGCTAGTGGGTTTTCAATTCTATTTTTTCATTTATGAAATCGGCAGGTTTCTTGATACATGTGATGTCAAAGTAAAAACCCAGTCAACTTCATCTCAGATCAACTAATTATCATTAACACAGTAGTTTGGAAATGTAACAGTTCGAATTCCTACAGGCATATAACTTTGCATAAATATCGCATGATAGTATGGTAATCTCTGATATGTGTGGAATCGTACTCTTCATTTAACACTTTTCCATTTCACTATGTTACAACATTGTCATTAGACGTTACTGCACATAAATCATAAGATACCTCAAAGGCAATTAAAAGAAACAAAAATGAATAAAATGCATACGGTTTTGTGCTGCTCCCTAAGACATAACTACTTAGCGAAACAGAGCACAAGAACATCAGGAGGAGGGCCAGAATATGTCTGTCACACATGCCTCCAAAATTCTAATAATTACTTACTATTATTTAGAATTTCTTATAGCTACCATTAACATACATGAGATTACTTACAAAACTGCATTTAGGCCCATACCTGCTGACTCATTCATTCCCTCTCATCCATTCCTGCCATCCATATAAGCTGCCTGCTGCATTGTTTACAAACACTGAATGACGTGGCAGTTGTCATTGTCTTGTTGGTCTCCCACAGCATTGAGTGGCCTGTAGGACCCGTTTACATACATAGCTCTTCCGTAGCTGGAAATTCCATGTGTAGACATTCCACTCTTGCTCTTCAGCAATTGGGATTTACTCAGCACTCCTTCTGATAATCACTCATACATACTATTGGTTGACTATCATAGCTTTATCATAGGCTTTCAGTTTCAATGCACTAAAGTCATATGTTTACATAACATTCCTCTTGTGACTTCATATGCAACACATAGAAAAGGGTTTAACAAAACACACTATAAATAACAAATGTATCTCATCCTCTTACATAAAATTTCTATATTAATTGTGATCTTGTACTAAATGGATGTTCTTGATTGAGCTTTCTTGCTTGTTCATTAACCTCATTTATCTGCAGTTTTTCACACATTGTTGTGCTATATGTTACAGCACCTGTTGCGTCTAGTGAGCATTCTCTTCTGCTTTTCTTTCTCCTGTTTCATTTCATTCAGTCAACAAAAGAATTCTTGCACTTTCTGCTAATGCTCTATCTTTGCCTCTTTCTGCATACATATTCACTGCTAGATCCTCTTACAGGCTTTGAGCTTCTTGCTAAAGTATCTCTAGCGGTACCCTATCTCCCATCATATTGTTTGTCTAAAAGGCTCCATTCCTCCTAAAGTTTATTTTTACTAGTTAAATTTTCTGCTGCATCTGACTTCTTTACTATAATGTTTTATTCATCACATTGGCTCCCACTTTATAATACATTTACTAGGTCTTGTTTCTTCTGGTAGGTAGGCTCAACCACTAAACTTTCTATTAATACTGATCTCTCCATTGCAACCTCCTTTGCTTAAGCTTTCTTTTCCTCTTTACCCTCTTCTTAACATTCATCCATGTATTCCTCTTCTTTCTCTCTGATGAAATCTTGCATCATCTTCTACTACCCTTGCAGCTTCTGGTGCCTTCTTTTAACTCCTCCTACTGACATTCACCTTTCGATGACAACAGGTAAGAACATCAATATCACTTAACTTCTTCATTTCCATCTTTTGTAATATTCCTATCCCCTGCCTCTTTGACTACTCCCTCCTCTCTTCTTCTCTCTCATCTCAGCTGAGTTCTTTTTCTCTGTCACTCTGCCAACATATTTTGCAGTTGCAGATGATGTTGTACACATGGTTCCAGTTTCATTTCTCGTTAATTCTGTTCTGCAGTCATTGATTCCACTAGTTCATTGTAGTTCAGTGTCTGTACTAGACAGCCTGCTATCACTTGTCCTCAGTTCCTTGACCAGGTACCAGCCATCTGCTATGGATTTATAACAGACTGACAATCTAGATTCTTTCTTCAGTTCTTGAATTGTAATCTTCTCAACTGAAAATTCTGCCAGTCACCACTTTGTTTCATTGAAAGTCAGTCTCTTTGTTTATGGAGTCTCCTTCACACTCAGTGTTGCCGCTCACTGTATTCTACACTCTTCTCTGTATTATTGCTCATGTAATAAACAATTTCCCCTCCTCACCCTTCAGTGTTTGTTTCTATGTCTGCTTCCTGAATTATAATAACAGTTACATGGCCTTTGTGCCTACACCAAATAACTGGTCCTGGCCACCAGGTCATGTGCATGTGCACTTCCATTGCTCCCTTCCTGGACGGATCCTCATCGATCATTTCTTCCTTCCCTGCCTTGTGGTGTGTTATTGTTGCTCTGAGTCAACGCATTCATGTAATTCATGCTCTGGTCAAGTGTTGTATGATCGTTGAAGCGTGATTCTGCCCACTTTACTTTCTATATTGTATTCTCTTCATCATTCCATGTACTTGCTCCTATTATCTCCAGTACTGACTTTGGCAATTGCTTTCATTTGAGGTTGTCATCCCCAGTTAGATTTGTACATCAGAGTTTTCTAAGAATTTCCTCACAGTACATGTACACACTTTCACTATCATACCTATCATCAAATTACATGACACATCTATTTTCTTTTCCTCATTCCATTCAACGTATTGGTAATTTCCGACTTAACTCATTCACAGATTCCTTAGGATATGCTGATTGCAACTTCTGAATTCTAAATTACTGAATTTAGCTTCCACAATACCACTCAAAGTTCTTGATTAGGCCCCCCACACATGACAATATTTCTCATCCCTTCTTGAACTGCTGATCCCTCTTATTTATTTTCTGTAAAACCATACAGCCTCAACATCAGTTTCAGTTGCATCTTGCTTTTCATCTACTTCCTTAACATGTTCAGCTACCTTGCCTTCTACTTGCTCAGTGACGTGCAGCATCCCCTTCTCAATTGTCTTCTTTATCTGTTCTTTTACATTAATGTAACAAAAGTTCAGATCAGTTGTAAAAATTAAATGTCAATCATTGCGTGTATTAGTGGCAACCAATGATCTGAATCCTAACTGGAGTTTGATTAATTGTAATAGTGATCAATACTTGAATGCAGTGAGAGTTAATTGTACCTCTGTATGTGGTCTCAACTCAACATAGCTGTCAACCAAACAAAATCTTCTGTTCAACTTTGCACCAAGACCTAGTAATGTCAGGGTGTGACAACAAAAAGATGAAAGAAGATATTAGTTAATGTATAAGCTGTGTGAGGAAACAAACCAATATCATGTGACTGTTAAGTTCTAACGGCAAGGGAAAATCATATCGTGCTGATACAACTGACATTCAGATTAATAACTTTACTTATTTCTTAAATAAATGTGATCACTATCTCTGTCTCTCCAATTTGGCTCTTTTTTTATCTGTTGTTAGGATAATGAATCTGTTGTTACATGATATAAACAAATATGAGAGTTGGCTTTGATGTCACTGCTGTATTCCAGGATGCCTTGTCAAACTTGGATAAAAAAAAAAAAAAAAAAAAAACAATGACTTACAGATATTATAAGGAAGATACTGTCACCAGGGGCTCCTGAGAAATTAATGTGGCAGGCTGGTGGTGGCTGAGCATCTCACAATAACTTTTCTTTCCTCTTGGCTGTAGTTTAACTGCAGTTTTTAAAAGCCAATAATTTATAAGGACTAATATTCAAATAATTAATACACTTTGAAATAGTGAGTATTTTAAAATTTGCGATTTATAAAGCTCAATAAAATTAGATTTCAATGTTAAGTTAAAAACATAGAATTCCCTGAGGTTTTACAAAATTCCTGAAATTCCCTGCAGTTCCCAATATTCCACATAATATGTACTTCTCCAAGAATTCCAGGTTTCCCAAAAGAATCACCACCCTGTTTTTGCTTGTCTAACCTGTGTCTCCATTGCCATGAAGAATGTATTCTAGATCCAGTGCTCTGCTGACCTGCTGCAAAATGGTGGCAGCAATCTTGATCATTACTAAAATAATGACCAAACATGAAATAAAAATTTAGTCGCCTAGTCACATCGATCACTGGCACAACCCCCCAAAATAGTAAACTTTAACTGTTTTTCAGACTGGATATGGGACTGGATCTAATCGGCTAGCTGTCACATAATTATTCCCCTCAAAACCAAAGGTGGAAGCTTGGCCCTCACACTTCTAAACATAGTTTTGTACAAAGTAAGTGATAGTTCAGTGTAAGAATGAGCTCACTAAAATTTCCATTCATCAGTTACATGAAACAACAAAGATCACGCTTTATTCTTGCCTTTTATGTCATGACAACGAGGCTCTGTTGCTTGCTCAGTGTAAATTACAATGAAATAGTATTCTCCAAACAGCTCCTTATTTCCACACTATTAAAACAACTAGTCTTTTCGTAAACTAACAGACTGTTCTCAAAATTACAACACACTCACAACTTCCCATCTTACACAATGAAGTCCTGCCCTGAACCAACTCCTCCATCAACTGTCTCCTCCTCATTCATCAAACTTTTTCGTAGATATAATTGTCTTCTACTGGGCCTAAGCTTCCAGAAATATGTGCACAGTGTACACAGGTACATTGTGAATAACATTGCAATTCAAAATAATCACATCAATTTACATAACACTTTCTCATTACAGGTTAGCACACATAAATACGATAACTGAAAGCAATTAAAAGAAAGAAAAATTGATCAAATATGTAAAGTTTTGTATTGCTCCCTATGAGACATCGACATAGTGAAACACTGTCACAAGAATACCAAAAGGCGGGCCAAAACATGTCCATTAAGCATTCTGTGGTGCTACAGATCCCGCCTCGGCAATGCAGTGATATATACAGTATGAAAGATTGGATGACTTAGCTGTCTTTGGTCTGGAAACACTGTCTGATACAGAAATGCAGCATTGTGCCCACTAACAGTCATGCAGCTGTCCAAAAAGATCACACCTACCTGCTCCTCAAATGAATATCCTGCCATGTTTGAATGGAACACTTTCAACCAATCACTAGCTGTGGTAATTTACACAACAGACACGTTGAAGAAAGACAAATGATGCATGTAAACAAATCTCCCTGCAACACAATACCATCTAGGATACAATGATTTAAATGGGTGCATAGATACGTGAAGTTGTTGGATTGTAACCGGAAAGTCTTTAAACATCAGCTTTCATTAATAACTCAAAAATGAAGGATTTTCAGACACAACAATGTAGGGAAAGACAGATTGCTACTTACTGTACAGAACACATGTTAAGCTGCAGACAGTCATAATTAAATGACACTTACATGAAGTTTTCGGCCACAGCCTTCATCAGAAAACACACCTCATGCACATATGACCGTCAACTCCAGCATCTCAGGCTGGAATGCAACCATCACGTGGGATGCAATCAGCAATCTGGAGGGGGAAGGGGAAGGGGAGGGGAAAGTAGTGTATGAGTGAGGAGAGAGACAATCACTGTCTGGTGAAGTGTGCAATGATTAGAATACCAACAGGTGAAGTGTCAGGAGGTTGTTGAGCAGAGGGGTGAGGGGAAAGAGCCAAAAAGGAGAGAAGCAGGTAAAGATGGGTAGATGCATTAGCAGAGGGCAATAAACAAATGGGGTGGGAGATGAAAATGGGGAGAAGATGATAGGACATCTCCCCTGAATCCATTTACCTTCTTACCTCTATGATACCCCACATACCCACCTTCTATACATGCTCCCCAAAAATCACAAACCCAACAATCCTGGACACCCAATTGTGGCTAGTTATTGTGCCCCTCCCCCCTCCCTCCTCCCTCCCCCCCCCCCCAAAATTGAAAGAATTTTGGCCCTCACTGACCAACACCTCCAATGAAATGCCCATAATCTAGCCTCCCACATCAAAAAGACACCAACCACTTCCTTCACTGACACTCTGCCATCCCCACCTCTTTACCTCCTGGATCCCTACTCTCGTCATCGTTGACACGACCTCCCTATACACCACATGCCCATGGTCTTACCGCTATTGAACACTACCTTTCCCAATGTCTTTCAGACTCCAAACCCCCTACCTCATTCATCATACACCTAACCTAATCCTACCCCACAACTACGTCTCCTTTGAGGGGAAGGTATAAAAACAAATCTGCAGCACAGCCATGGGCACTCTCCTATGCCAACCTCTTTATGGCCCATTTAGAGGAGACCTTCCTAGCCTCACAAAACACCAGACCCATAGTCTGGGCTTTGATTACTTTCATCATGCCCTGAAATGAGGGACAACCTACCCGAGATACTTCCCACCCTTTCTAAAGTGGTGTTCCATTGCCGCCCCAACCTCCACAGCATCCTAGTCCATCCCTATGCCTCTCCCAGTCCCAACCCCTTGCTGCAAGAATCATATCCCTGCGGAAAAAACAGGTGCAAAACCTGCCCAATCCACCCACCCAGAACTTCCCACTCCAGACCTGTCAGAGGTTTATCCTACACATCCAGTGGCTGGACCACCTGTGAAAGCAGCCATGTCATTTAACAGCTCTGCTGCAATCATTGCACAGCTTTTAATATTGGTATGACTAACAACCAGCTGCCCACCAGGATGAATGGCCACCACCAAACTGTGGCCAAGAGCGAATTAGATCACAACATCCAGCTGAACGTAAGACACTTGATTTCAATGGCTGTCACTATCTGAGCACTCTGGATACTCCCCTCCACCACCAGATTTTCTGAACTGCACAGATAGAAGTTATCCTTAAAACACATTTTCTGCTCCCATAATATCCCGGACTCAACCTATGGTAACATACTGTCCCCACACGCTCCACCCAGTAGTTTCCGCCCCGTTCTGTCATCTACCCCCTAGTCTCATCTCTCACCCTGTTTATTTGCCACCCTCTCCCAATGTATCCACCGTCTTTCCCCGCTCCTCTCCTTTTTTGTTCCTTTTTTCCCCCACCGCCCTGCTCCACAACCTCCTGACGCTGTGTCCACCTGTACAATGTTATCCCTTCCCCTTCCCCACCACCTCCAGATTGCTGCTTGCATCTGACGTGATAGTTTCATTAGCCCAAGATGCTGGAACTGGCGGTCATGTGTGCATGAAGTGTGCTTGCTTGTGTGTGTGAATGGTGTATTTACCTATATATTGATAAAGGCTGTGGGCAAAAGCTTTATGTAAGTGCCTTAATTGTGCCTGTCTGCAACTCAACATGTCTTCTTTACAGTAAGTAGCAATCAATCTTTTTCTACATTGTTGATATTCCTACATGGAGTTCCATTGATAGATTTTCAGACATATATTTATGTGAACTTTTTCTTGCTTTGATGAAAGAAACCTGTTCCCAAAGTTTTGAAAAGTATTTTTGAAACACACTATATACATGTCACACCTAAACTAAAATTCAACAAATCCATCAACTTAAACATAGATTCTTTTGTGGGCTTGAACAATTGACAACTATGAAGCAGAGTGGTGCTGGTATGCACTCTAGTATTCTTGGAAGCGGAGCGGTGTCATGTACTGCCTATCTTATCACCACATTTATAAGCAGCACAATTTGCAGGAGATGGAAACCTAATTTCAGTCCAGTGCTCACTCTCATGTTTACATGTTAGGCCTGAATCTATTTTGCTAACCCGATAACATATTCCTTTCTGAATAACACTTGTCCAACGTGATTGAATTACATAAATCTGCTGTTCTGTTTTAGTCAGCTCTGTCAAGTGAAATTATCAGTACCTCAGCTCCTTCATAGGTGTTTCTTTCTTTCTGGAAGAGATGTTTAAAAATCTTGTCCATTCGAGACTCATTACTCACCAGATTGTACGTATTATGTAAATTAATTGCAAAGTGATCACTGGGTGAAGAGTATTCTAATCAAACATTTTGGTCATTTACAATGGCTAGAAATATTCTAAGTAATAAGTAGTCGAAAAAAGTATCTCATGTATTCCTCTGCATTTGGAGTGTTTAAATTTATATGCTTGTCCAGAGCAGAGGTGTAGCACAAGGCTTTGAATATATTTATGACAACCAAAAGGTTGTCATATGAATCCCCACAGATGCTTTGAAACTCTTAATTTTAAAACTTTATCTAACTTTGTTCACTATTTTTATTTAGTTAGTTGTATTTATTGAAGTTCTGATCCTCTGCCATGTCATTTCAATCATAATTTTACTGTTTCTGATTTGCCCACCACCTTATAGATGGTTTCAAAAAGTTGATCCTAGCCCAGCCCCACCCTCCCCTCCCTCACCTTGAGGGTTACCAAATATTTTGTCACCAGCAAATGATTATGGACGACAGCATGTGCCAGTAAGAGAAAGTGGGTGTAATACTTTAAAAACTAGCCTGTTACAAACGACAATAAGGTTGTTACTGATTCATTTTGTTTTGTTAATTCAGGATATATTTCAGCATATGGGTAAATTGTTTCATCAAAGAAAGATGAAATGTGGTTCTCTTCAAATAAATAAGACTTCATGGTCATCACAACACTTTTGCTCCCTCACTCCACACAAAACCACTTCATCCAACCAATCAACAGTTACTGTTGGCTATACGTTTGCGAACAGTGCACAGGCACCTGTGCCCAAGTGAATTTATGTCATCAGGAGATGGTAGCTGCTCACCTTGGCATTATTTTTTTCACTCCAAGAGCATGACACTTGACATATTCCAACAACACATTTTATTTTTTTGTGTTATTGCCAGTCAGTTCTATGGGATTTAGGTCTGGAGGGTATGGTAAGAGGAGAAGGAGAACAAAACCATTTTGTATAGGCAGTAAACAGGAGAAGGCTGGTGCTCCTTAACTAACGTCAAAAGTTAGGCTTTCCATAGATCTGGCTCGTAATATACATTGTTTTAGGCCAGCCAGGATTGTATTCCACCTTTTAAAGAACTAGCAGCTGCTGGTTTATTCTCCCGCTTACTGTGATCCAGGGCTTTGTCAAGAACAACAATATTCTTGGAGGTAAGCCTGGCATAAGCTGGGACTCTGCATAGTTTTGAAAATTATTACAGTCTATTTCTGAGTGATAAATATTTTGAGTTTTTGAGACATATGAGTATATGAAAAGTGAACTTGTTATTGAACCCTTGTCACCATTTGCATCCATAACAGTAAAACACTGACCAGCACTTACGTTCAACAAAACTCCCCGCACACATTCACTTTGCTGATATTTATTTGCTCTGTAATGCGTATGAATCCATGTTTCATTTACATAAACCACCGGCTGCTATATTTCTGACATTTCATTCTTTCGTAAAAATCTAATGAAGTATGCCATTTTTGCAACTATGTCTCTCATTTGCACATAATACCATGTTTGTTCCAGCACCTTTTACAACTAAATCCCACAGGCAACCCAAGTTTTGTAAGTGTCTCCTTGCTAGTTCAATTCTGTGCTGTGTGACAAAAGCTGTGTAGTTTTCACAAAGTTTTTATTTCTTTATGTTGTGACCACCTCGCTCCCCCTTCTTTGGTGTAGCAACTTCAATTCCACTCTGGTCAGCTTTGTGTCCCTCCTTCTGTAAACTGTAAGCAATCCTGTTAATTAACTGTAACATTCCGGCTGCACATTCCATTGCATTCTCCAGCAGAACAATAAACACTTTTTCTTTCTCCTTGTCAACAAATTTAATCTTGTTAATTGCAAGCCGTTGCATCTCCCCATGAAGACATTTTCCCCACTTGCCTCCATGCTTCCACTGCGAAGTTACAAAGTGCACTACTTTCATCGCAGCACGTCTGTACCTCATCACTTGATCAGCCACATGACCACTTCACCTGGCAGGGTAACAGTTATTGATGTTATAAGCAGTAATAATTTCAAATATTAATAACTTTTTCAGTGTGCAAAATAAGGGAAAGGCAGCCACTCACCCATTGTGGACTGATGTGCTTAGAATAGAAACACGTAACAGAAAATAATACTCACAATAAGTTTCAAGCTCTTGCTCTTTTTCTAGTAAAAGTAACGTATTAACAAATACAATCAACCAGACATGTACACTCCTGCAGCCATGTTTCTCTGCCCCATACATCAGGTTGCTATAGTTGAGTAGTTACCTTTCCCTTACTTCATATTTTGATCTATTTCAGGAATTTCCATTATTGCTATAATTTCCTCAATAATAAATCTACATGTGTGGTTTACATTTCAGGGAGCTCACTCCACTGCCATAAATCAAGAGCTGTCTTTCAATTTTCCATAGCGTGTCTGTTAGCCATTTCTGTATTTAAAGTGAATTATATTACGCTTTATTTCATACACTCACTCAATGCAACCCCCCCCCCCCCCCTCCCCCCACACACACACCTTCCTCTCGAGATTTCCATGCTGTCTGCTTCCTGTAACTTAACAGCCAGTCCCTTTTTGGTCACAGCCTGCTGCCAACTGTTCAGCTGCACTCCTTAGGGCTCTGCCTGACTTGCCTGGCCCAATCGCACCATGGCAACTTGCCAGCCTCTAACCACTCAAGCAATACTAAGCACTTAAACAGGTCTTAGATCGCTAGCTGCTTGTAATATTACAACTTGAAAATTATCAGAAGAGTTTTGAAACAGAAGATAATGTGCATTGAATCCAGAAACTAACTTGCATAAAACCCAGCAGTTCATAGAAGATATAATTATAATCACTGCCAGTGACATATGTTTGGCAGCAGTGTGGAATGCTCTCTGAGTGGTGGCTCAAGCCTATTACGGGCAGTGGATTGCAATCTTGAGAGAGAATGTGTGGAGAAGTTTTTGATGGCTGATGAAGGGCTTCAGTTCATTTTTCCAATTCATCCAAGACGTGTTTGTACAATGGGCTCAGAATGGCATTACTGTTGAATGACCTTGTTGCAGGTCACAATGATGATGCAGGATGGTTGACAGGGCAGCAGGTATATAGTGGCAAGTGAACGACTGTCATAAAGTCATAGAAGCATTGAGAAAACAATAGTCTTTTTATATTTCACAAGCAGTTGGAGTGGTGTCGTGCTGTGGTCAGTGGGTGGCAGCACACCTGGCTCTGGACAATGGTGTGCACTTAACTCAGCACACATCCTCAGAAGATGGCCAGCTCACACTGAGTTGCCAGGTCAGATGGGCAGTAATAATGATGAGGCTGTGTCACCACCTTTGGCAAGTACAGTGTTGTGTCAGACTCAGGCAAGGGCAAGAACAAAGAAACATCATACGCTGGTCATGCTGTTTTATGCAAATGCACATCTCAATGAACCGGTAGAAAGAACACAAGCTCAAAGGCGATCAAAGACCCTAGTATGGAGACAAGTCTGTGGTAGTAGAGTGCCAGCATGCACAGCAGGTGGTGGCACAATAACAAGGCAGGCAAAGGTGTGAACCCTGGACACCTGGTTAGGTGTCCTGAAGTTGGCAGAAGTCAACTGGCAGATGATCCCCAGCCAGAAGGCACCAGTTTGACTCCTGGCAGCATCAGGCCTAGATGCAGCTCATAGTTCCACAGCTAGCAGAGGTAGCGTCTAGCAGCAGCAGGCTGGACAAGACACATCAGGTCAATGAATGTCACGGAATACCTCTCGGAGCTGGCAGCAGATGATAAACACTACATAGCCAAGGTGTGTGGCATTTATGAATGCTCAACCCCATCCTGTCCATTATAATTATCCGGGCTGTTATGCCGTGGTCGGTTGATGAATTCTGTGTCGATTCCCAACGTTTCGTCTCCGACTGTGGGAGACATCTTCAAGGGGGTCCGTAGCTCGATGGATGGTCCAACACACCCACTGGCTCGCTACTGACTGCCGCTAAATTCCGTGTCCGCGCGCTCCCACGCCGCAGCGTGACATCACGTGTTTTGAAAACGTCAGTGCAATTGGCCGCTGTCCGTCGCCGTCAATCGCTGTTGCCATCACCCAGTAGTGGACGGGTGGTACACATCTTCCTTAGCACCGGCATCCATATACCGTTTAATTTCACACCCTCCTCCTTTCGGTTGAAATTATTTGGGTGTTTAGCGATTTTGATTGCCTCCCTGTAGAGCCTTTCGTAATATCCGCTTGTGGCCGCTAGTATTTGCGTCTCCTCGAAACAAATATTGTGGTTCCCTGGCTGGAAAGCATGCTCCGCAACAGCTGATCGTTCCATTTCTCCTCTTCTACAATTTCCCTTGTGCTCTTCCAAACGTTTAGAAACAGTTCTTTTAGTGGTACCCACATGAACATCACCACAGCTGCATGGGATCCTATACATTCCAGCTTTATCCAACGGTTTGCGAGCGTCATTGGCAGGCTTAAGGTATTCCTGTATCTTCCTGGGGGGTTTGTAAATTACGGTAATATTCCGCTTCGTCAAGATTGGAGAAATTGACGGAGATCCGAAATGTGAAATGATTTGGGTGAAGGTCACGGTTAAAGCAGGCTCAGACATGGTAATTGGATGTCTCTATAGGCCCCCTGGCTCAGCAGCTGTTGTGGCTGAGCACCTGAAGGATAATTTGGAAAATATTTCGAGTAGATTTCCCCACCATGTTATAGTTCTGGGTGGAGATTTTAATTTGCCGGATATAGACTGGGAGACTCAGACGTTCATAACGGGTGGCAGGGACAAAGAATCCAGTGAAATTTTTTTAAGTGCTTTATCTGAAAACTACCTTGAGCAGTTAAACAGAGAACCGACTCGTGGCAATAACATATTAGACCTTCTGGTGACAAACAGACCTGAACTATTTGAAAAAGTTAACGCAGAACAGGGAATCAGCGATCACAAAGCGGTTACGGCATCGATGATTTCAGCCGTAAATAGGAATATTAAAAAGGGTAGGAAGATTTTTCTGTTTAGAAAAAGTGACAAAAAGCAGATTTGAGAGTACCTCTTGGCTCAACACAAAAGTTTTATCTCAAATACAGATAGAGTTGAGGATCAGTGGACAAAGTTCAAAACCGTCGTACATAATGCGTTAGATGAGTATGTGCCAAGCAAGATCGTAAGAGATGGAAAAGAGCCACCGTGGTACGACAACCGAGTTAGAAAACTGCTGCGGAAGCAAAGGGAACTTCACAGCAAACATAAACATAGCCAAAGCCTTGCAGACAAACAAAAATTACGCGAAGCGAAATGTAGTGTGAGGAGGGCTATGCGAGAGGTGTTCAATGAATTCGAAAGTAAAGTTCTATGTACTGACTTGGCAGAAAATCCTAAGAAATTTTGGTCTTATGTCAAAGCGGTAGGTGGGTCAAAACAAAATGTCCAGACACTCTGTGACCAAAATGGTACTGAAACAGAGGATGACAGACTAAAGGCCGAAATACTAAATGTCTTTTTCCAAAGTTGTTTCACAGAGGAAGATTGCACTGTAGTTCCTTCTCTAGATTGTCGCACAGATGACAAAATGGTAGATATCGTAACTGACCACAGAGGGGTAGAGAAACAATTAAAATCACTCAAAGGAGGAAAGGCCTCTGGACCTGATGGGATACCAGTTCAATTTTACACAGAGTACGCGAAGGAACTTGCCCCCCTTCTTGCAGCGGTGTGCCGTAGGTCTCTAGAAGAGCGTAGCGTTCCAAAGGATTGGAAAAGGGCACAGGTCATCCCCGTTTTCAAGAAGGGACGTCGAGCAGATGTGCAGAACTATAGACCTATATCTCTAACGTCGATCAGTTGTAGAATTTTGGAACACGTATTGTGTTCGAGTATAATGACTTTTCTGGAGACAAGAAATCTACTCTGTAGGAATCAGCATGGGTTTCGAAAAAGACGGTCATGTGAAACCCAGCTCGCGCTATTCGTCCACGAGACTCAGAGGGCCATAGACACGGGTTCACAGGTAGATGCCGTGTTTCTTGACTTCCGCAAGGCATTCGATACAGTTCCCCACAGTCGTTTCATGAACAAAGTAAGAGCATATGGACTATCAGACCAATTGTGTGATTGGATTGAGGAGTTCCTAGATAACAGGACGCAGCATGTCATTCTCAATGGAGAGAAGTCTTCCGAAGTAAGAGTGATTTCAGGTGTGCCGCAGGGGAGTTTCATAGGACCGTTGCTATTCACAATATACATAAATGACCTTGTGGATGACATCGGAAGTTCACTGAGGCTTTTTGCGGATGATGCTGTAGTGTATCGAGAGGTTGTAACAATGGAAAATTGTACTGAAATGCAGGAGGATCTGCAGCGAATTGACGCATGGTGCAGGGAATGGCAATTGAATCTCAATGTAGACAAGTGTAATGTGCTGCGAATACACAGAAAGATAGATCCTTTATCATTTAGCTACAAAATAGCAGGTCAGCAACTGGAAGCAGTTAATACCATAAATTATCTGGGAGTATGCATTAGGAGTGATTTAAAATGGAATGATCATATAATGTTGATCGTCGGTAAAGCAGATGCCAGACTGAGATTCATTGGAAGAATCCTAAGGAAATGCAATCCGAAAACAAAGGAAGTAGGTTACAGTACACTTGTTCGCCCACTGCTTGAATACTGCTCAGCAGTGTGGGATCCGTACCAGATAGGGTTGATAGAAGATATAGAGAAGATCCAACGGAGAGCAGCGCGCTTCGTTACAGGATCATTTAGTAATCGCGAAAGCGTTACGGAGATGATAGATAAACTCCAGTGGAAGACTCTGCAGGAGGGACACTCA
Organism: Schistocerca serialis cubense; assembly: GCF_023864345.2. Classification (NCBI taxonomy): domain Eukaryota; kingdom Metazoa; phylum Arthropoda; class Insecta; order Orthoptera; family Acrididae; genus Schistocerca; species Schistocerca serialis. The sequence continues at coordinate 304,529,107 of NC_064639.1, read as the reverse complement.
GTAGCTCGGTACGGGCTTTTGTCAAAGTTTCGAGAACATACCTTCACCGAAGAGTCAAGCAGTATATTGCTCCCTCCTACGTATATCTCGCGAAGAGACCATGAGGATAAAATCAGAGAGATTAGAGCCCACACAGAGGCATACCGACAATCCTTCTTTCCACGAACAATACGAGACTGGAATAGAAGGGAGAACCGATAGAGGTACTCAAGGTACCCTCCGCCACACACCGTCAGGTGGCTTGCGGAGTATGGATGTAGATGTAGATGTAGATCCTCCCTATTCTTTCCGTTACATTTTTAACAAACGGCAGGAAAACCTTAGATTTTGCAGTAGCCTGTACGTCAGTATGAGTTCTGTGTGGCTGCCTCAACGCACGTTTTATTTCGGCGGACGAATATCCGTTCTTCATTAGTGCATTGTGGAGATGTTCCATCTCAGCGTCGAGCGACTCAGGTTCACTAATATTTCTAGCTCTGTCCGCTAACGTCTTGATAACACCCCGCTTCTATTGTCGGTGGTGGATCGAATCCCGGTGCAAATAACGGTCCGTGTGCGTGGGTTTGCGGTATACTAAGTGGCCCAAACTACCATTTTCGTTTCTAAAAACAAGCACATCAAGGAAATGTAATTTGCCGTCTACCTCCTCCTCCATTGTAAACTGAATTCTCGTGTTTATGCTGTTCAGATGTTCGTGGAACCGGCTTAGTTCCTCCCTACCATGTCTCCACAGCACAAACGTGTCATCCACGTAAGGCCTGTTCTTCGAATTTCTCCATAAAGAAGCCTGCAATTACGGGACTTAGGGGGCTTCCCATAGCCACGCCATCCGTTTGCTCATAAAACTGTTCATTCCACTTGAAATATGTGGTCGTCAAACAACACTTAAACAGTTCTGAAATGTCGGCAGGAAAAATTCGATCGAGCTGTTCCAATACATCATTAAGTGGAACCTTGGTAAACAGCGATACCACATCGAAGCTGACCAATATGTCCTCCGGCCGGACCACTATGCCATTCAATCTGCTGATGAAATGTATCGAATTCTTTATGTAAGAGTCCGAACGGCCCACATGTGGTTTTAACAGCGTAGTCAAATACTTGGCTAACAAGTAGGTGGGCGAACCAATGGTACTTAATATCGGTCTTAACGGCACATTTTCTTTATGAATTTTGGGCAATCCATAAAGCCTTGGTGGTAGTGCAACCGAATTGCAGAGACCTTTCTGTACACTCTCTTCAATGGAGGACTTTTTTATTAACCGCGACACAGTTCTGAGAACGTTGTTAGTGGGGTCCTTATTCAGCTTCCTATATGCTTGCGGATCCAGTAGATCAGTAATTTTACTCTGATAGTCGGCCACATCCATAACCACCATTGCGCTTCCTTTGTCAGCTGGGAGAACCAAAATACTATCGTCGTCATTCAGGAGTTTTAAATCTCTTCTCTCACCCATAGTATATTACGATCAGTAATAAACTGTGCAGCGGTGACTGGGATAAAATTGATAGACTACTGCATGATACCATGGGGAAGCGTATGTTGACAACATATAGTAGACAGAAGAAGAAGTTTGATAATTTGCTATCTAATCAGACTGTTCGGCATTTAGACATTTCCCGGACCGTTATCAATTTGTCCAAACGTTCGTTATCTGACGATGAGACATCTGTGCTTGCCAAGGGAGGAAATTTTGCTGTTAGTCCGCGTTTTGTGCCCACGGAAGAAATTATAGCCAGTGTAGAAGCAGGAATTCGCAGTGTGGATTCTGTAACAGCTGAAGAAATCCATATAGAAACAGTGAGAATATTAGCCAATGCAAAACCACCGAAAAGTAATATAACTGTAGGTGAGAGAAGAGCCTTAAAACTCCTGAATGATGACGATAGTATTTTGGTTTTCCCAGCTGACAAAAGAAGCGCAACAGTGGTTATGGATGTGGCCGACTATCAGAGTAAAATTACTGATCTACTGGATCCGCAAGCATATAGGAAGCTGAATAAGGACCCCACTAACAACGTTCTCAGAACTGTGTCGCGGTTAATAAAAAAGTCCTCCACTGAAGAGAGTGTACAGAAAGGTCTCTGCAATTTAGTTGCGCTACCACCGAGGCTTTATGGATTGCCCAAAATTCATAAAGAAAATGTGTCGTTAAGACCGATATTAAGTGCCATTGGTTCGCCCACCTACTCGTTAGCCAAGTTTTTGACTACGCTGTTAAAACCACATGTGAGCCATTCGGACTCTTACATAAAGAATTCGACACATTTCATTAGCAGATTGAATGGCATAGTGGTCCAGCCGGAGGACATATTGGTCAGCTTCGATGTGGTATCGCTGTTTACCATGGTTCCACTTAATGATGTATTGGAACAGCTCGATCGAATTTTTCCTGCCGACATTTCAGAACTGTTTAAGTGTTGTTTGACGACCACATATTTCAAGTGGAATGAACAGTTTTATGAGCAAATGGATGGCGTGGCTATGGGAAGCCCCCTAAGTACCGTAATTGCAAACTTCTTTATGGAGAAATTCGAAGAACATGCCGTAGGTACTGCCAGCAAAAAAAAAAAAAAGTATGGTTCCGATACGTGGATGACACGTTTGTGCTGCTGTGGAGACATGGTAGGGAGGAACTAAGCCGGTCCCATGAACATCTGAACAGCATAAACACGAGAATTCAGTTTACAATGGAGGAGGAGGTAGACGGCAAATTACATTTCCTCGATGTGCTTGTTTTTAGAAACGAAAATGGTAGTTTGGGCCACTCAGTATACCGCAAACCCACGCACACGGACCGTTATTTGCACTGGGATTCGAACCACCACCCACAACAGAAGCGGGGTGTTATCAAGACGTTAGCGGACAGAGCTAGAAATATTAGTGAACCTGAGTTGCTCGACACTGAGATGGAACATCTCCACAATGTACAAATGAAGAACGGATATTCGTCCGCCAAAATAAAACGTGCGTTGAGGCAGCCACGCAGAAATCATACTGACGTACAGGCTACTGCAAAATCTAAGGTTTTCCTGCCATTTGTTAAAAATGTAACGGAAAGAATAGGGAGGATCTTGACGAAGCGGAATATTACCGTAATTTACAAGCCCACCAGGAAGATACAGGAATACCTTCAGCCTGCCAAGGACGCTCGCAAACCATTGGAAAAAGCTGGAGTGTAAAGGATCCCATGCAGCTGTGGTGATGTTTATGTGGGTACCACTAAAAGAACTGTTTCTATACGTTTGGAGTCCGCAGCTCGAGGTTGTGTGGTAGCATTCTCGCTTCCCACGCTCGAGTTCCCGGGTTCGATTCCCGGCGGGGTCAGGGATTTTCTCTGCCTCGTAATGACTGGGTGTTGTGTGAAGTCCTTAGGTTAGTTAGGTTTAAGTAGTTCTAAGTTCTAGGGGACTGATGACCATAGATGTTAAGTCCCATAGTGCTCAGAGCCATTTGAACCATTCTAAATGTTTGGAAGAGCAAAAGGGAAATTGTAGAAGAGGAGAAACGGGATGATCAGCTGTTGCGGAGCATGCTTTCCAGCCAGGGAACCACAATATTCGTTTCGAGAAGACGCAAGTACTAGCGGCCACAAGCGGGTATTACGAAAGGCTCTACAGGGAGGCAATCGAAATCACTAAACACCCAAATAATTTCAACTGAAAGGAGGAGGGCGTGAAATTAAACAGTGTATGGATGCCGGTGCTAAAGAAGATGTGTACCACCCGTCCACTACTGGGTGATGGCAACAGCGATCGACGGCAACGGACAGCGGCCAATTGCACTGACGTTTTCGAAACACGTGACGTCACGCCGCGGCGTGGGAGCGCGCCGACACGGAATTTAGCGGCAGTCAGTAGCGAGCCAATGGGTGTGTTGGACCTTCCATCGAGCTACGAACCCCCTTCAAGATGTCTCCCGCAGTCGGAGACGAAACGTTGGGAATCGACACAGAATTCATCAACCAACCACGGCATAACAGCCCGGATAATTATAATGGACATGATATTTCCGGCTGTGAAAGTCTACATTTTAGTATCAACCCCATCCTGTTTTGACAGGATATCATTTCTGATCACGTAGCTCATAGAACCAGTGGAGCACCAGGCTCTGACATGGTGCAATCTAGATTACCACTATAACTGTCAGATCCCCACCGTAAGCTGTGCTGACAATATTCTGGACACCAGAAGCAGCAATTAGTATAAACAGTGTGACAACCGGACTTGTTTAAGTGCCAAGGAAGGGTCTTCCACCATGCCAGCATGGCCTCTCTGCAGCTGCTTGCATCAGAATGCAGTAACAGCTTTCTACATGCTTGGACACAGATTACAGCCACCAAGTCAAAAAGCAGCTGTGCAACGTACCTCACCTTTTTGGAAGATCTGGTCCACCAGATCGCAGTGCAACAGTAGTTCTGAAAATTACTTAACAACACATCTTACATTTTTTTCATTTATGCACACTGCATTCCAGTTTCTCTTCTGCTAATCGAACCTGAATTATAGAAGCCAATGGTTGGTATGTTAATTCATTACTTATTTGCTAAGGATGACCCTCTCAATCAGTACTTGGTGTTCAGGGAGTTCAGGAGGGTAGGCAGTTTCCTACCATTAATAGATATAGGCCGCACAGATGAGAGTCGAAACGAAGACTGCACCCAAAGTCGACACACTTATTGTCATGATTTTGATGTGGTGGTTTCGACAGTACCGTTGCGTATGCTGAAGCATTTGCTCAACACTAATATGTCCTTTATGTGCTGCTATTACCTCAATGAACTTTCCTTGCTTTTCACACATAGCCATTACGTGCACTGAATCATCATGTAACAAAGATAACAAACTAGTAAAATAATATTGTGAAACTCATTCATCCCATTTATCTGGTGGCTTCTTCATTTGCTGTTTTGGTATATCCCTCTATACTTTGTCTTTGCAACAAAGGTCTGCCCTATGTTCTCCCAGGAAGTCTAACCCTAAAATTATGCTGACCCATAACCCACATACGGAACTAACAATAATTGCTAATGCAGTTTCACATACTCCCCCTGCTTCAATATTAATCACAGGTTGAATTCTTAATGATCTTGTGATCATGTACACAGTTTTACTTGATTTATCTGTCACCATGGTAAGCAACTGTCTGTTGTTGTTGTTGTTGTTGTTGTTGTTGTTGTTGTTTTTTTTTTTTTTTTTTTTTAACTCTCACTCAGTATCCTTACCTGCTTAGCAAAATAAAATTCATGAATCTCCCAATCACTTGAAGTAAAATCACATTCCCTCTTATCTTGCAAAGGTTCTCTGCTTACATCATTACCTACAATCACCTGTTGTTCACCATTTATGACTGAATGTATGTGTACCCCCTCTTTATCCACAACATTCTGAACATAATTGATACCATCGACAGCCTTCAGTGAATCCTTCAAAGTATATTAAGCAAAATTATCATCTGCAGCTACACTCTGCACAATAAAAATTTTTTTTGGTATATACACCATGTGTACATGTCCATCCATGAAAACACTTGTCACTGGCTCCACTACCTGCACACAACACACATCAGTTTCAAACAGGGGAGATACCCCTGTACTTAAATCAACACCATCCTTATTGCTATTCACACACTCATCCGTCTCACTACAGCACATATTCAGTTCCTCTGGAATCATAGCTGATCCAGACTCTGAATTCTTAGAAGATATTAAACCTGTATCATCATATTATTTTCATCACCTTCTACACACTTATCATTTTCTTCATGAACTAAATTTACCTATCTCTTACAGCTCTCTAATGCTTTACTGATATAAAGTGGTGAGTTTCTCTTTCAATAACAATAAATACATAACAAATGTTACTTACACTATTATCCAAAGATATCCTGGTTGGACTGATCACATGAGCCCTCTTCTTTGTTTGGGTGTGATTATTGCCCTACAAACCACCCAAAACACTGAGAGGATTAGTAAGTGATGTAGGATCCATAAACATTCATTGAGCCAAAAAGAGCCCCACTTGTTTCCTTAAGAGTTATACAACAGTACTGCGCCAGATATCCTAGAGGTCATCAGTTAGTAACTGATTCATTTCAACAGCCATCCACCCATAGGTATATAGAACAACTTTAGGTTCACCGTTTCTTTTTACAGGCATTTATATTATCTTTGCAATCTGGGCAGTAAAGCCAAGATCCCCTTCCTGTGACACAGAAGATTCTGCCACCACACCGCACTGTGGGCAATGAAGCACATAAGGGATTACAGTACAGAGCACTAGCGGTGCTCACTGCCCCTAACTCAGGAACCATGTCATCACCAAATCCACACCCAGCAAAAAGTTGAGTTCCCGGAGGTAGGTTACTCACCATTGTGCATGATCATACAGAATGCAATGGGCATGACAAGCATTAACCCCTTACTGAAGTAGCACTGAATTAACTTGTGGCTAGAAGGATGTCAGAGATTTTACTTTCCATTTATATCACGACAAAAAACTGTTTTACTACTTTAATTTGGTGTACACTTCACAAATTATCACAGTGTCTTGTCTTCACTATTTCCACATTATACAAAATAAATTTTTCAATCTTTTGTTGAAGTAATATTTCTATATTAACATTAAAATTATATTAACACTAAAATTATGTAAAATTCCTTTCTGTAGTATCCATTTTTTAAGAAAAGGATCCCGCCTTCTTGAGCAAACAATTTTCAACAGTTTCACCCATACATATTTTAGTGAATTTTCAGCTTTTGGTACATCTGATATTTTATTACAGTTCTGTCATCTGCAATTTTATGTTGTGTAATACAGTGCATGTTTGTGAGTATACTTTCACAGTCATAACAACATGGAAACCACAAAAATTGCAGATGAGAAACTGCCAAAATATTAGCTGTACTGCAGCTGTCAGACACATACATGATCAACAGTATACAGACAATAAATAACAGCAGTGATAGACCACATCTTTGGAACTACTTATGAATTAGGTTTTCAACAGATTTTCCATCATCTAATTTAATTCTGATATATGTAGATAGGTACAAGTTTATAATTTTACTGATTAAATAATTTGGACCTTTATAATTTTCTAATATTTTAACAAAAATCTTCCAACTCAATTATTTGCCTTTCAAGATCTAAAAACAACATATACTGGAGACAAACAATTAATACAGAATTTTTTTTCTTTTACCTATCCATGAACATCCCTTCCTAAATCCACATCATTCCTCTCCAAACACCTACATCACTTTTTTATAGCTTTTTACTTAAAACCAGCATCTATTTTATTTGTAGTTGTTACTAGTGAGATTCATGATGATGTATTTCTGCAGGCCATTAGGTACTTACGTTAGTCAAATTATGTCTAGGGGGCAACACAGATTCATGGAATTTCCACATGATGCCAGAGATTATGTCAATGTCTGTGACTAAAGAACACTGGTAGTGATGCTGATTTCATTAGATGATGGATAACTCATTTATTTCTCTGTTGCCTTTCAGCATTAAGCACTCATTTCCATGTACCACTGAGGAAGGAGCTGCTGCCCCAGTTCAAGTTGTTACACATTCTGATATCAAGTGCTTCTTTTATGGCAGAATCCCTGTAGGTAGATGCATAGGATAATGCTTCTGTTTCATCAAACATAATCATGTGTTAAGTGATGAGCTTCCAGATGTTCAGCTGATTTGTTGTTTCCATTTTCTACATAATATTTTGATTTTCTATATATTTTTCTTCAGGTACTGGAGTTTTCCTACGATGTGTATTTGCTGCCTGGACTCCAACAGAGAGATCACATATCATATGCTTGTCCATGAGGCTGTACACAAAGAATAAATAATGACTCATGCTAATCTACTTGGCTTTCATAATTATGGAAATTACTACCAGATAACTTTAAATTTCACAGTTTACATTTCTTTAGTTTCTCTTGATAGTTTTCGGCTATTGCACTTCTCGCTCACATTCCATATAAGAAAACGAACCCCAAGAAAAATGCTAGATATACCAAAATTGATGATTTCATATTCTGCTTACTTTTTATCCATAACTTTGAATATTTTAGCAGACAGTGAATTTTTTAAACATTCATCATTTTTATGTGCATTTGTTTCTTATTGCTTTACAGAGATGTCTTACATTCTACGAACATAAAATGAGCAGTAGCATAGAACAGAGAGTGTTTGTCCTTTTGCTTTTTAATAAAATCCAATTTCTTCCTCACTGCAGTAATTTTATTGCATATTTTGTCTGGCAACTAGTGTCTCCATAAAAATTTGTGTTCCAAAAGGTGAACTATTTAAGACGTATATATTAACTACTAAATTTCTGAGTCATAATGTTCGCATTTTTTTCTCGCTTCTCTGGTCACAGATGTGGACCCCAGTGGTTTTCCACCTGCATACTTCTCTATTCTTTGTGGCGCTCTTCTACTGTTTGTTCTAGCATCCTCGAACGTCTGGGTAAATGGTATGAGGAATATCCATGATAGCTAACAACAAACAAGATGTAATTTTACGTATTTCAGCTCGTGTCAAACATCTGCTACGATTACTGTACTAACACAGCTGCTGCTAACATGAAGTCAGCAGAGTAAACACCAGCTCATAATTAAACTCATTATCCAGTGGGTACATACAATTTTTTTCCATTCGGTTCTGTATAACGCTCCAAATTAAGTCAGACAATGTATTACTGGATATATGAATCAAGGTTCTTTACTGGCGTCAGTCAGTAACTGCATTCCATGGTTTGTTTTTTTTTTTTTTTTTTTTTTTCATTCAAATATTTAATCAAGTGATTATGTTACTAAGAAAGGACAGTGGGCTTTAGTCCCCACTGTCAGCTTAACTACACTCCTGGAAATGGAAAAAAGAACACATTGACACCGGTGTGTCAGACCCACCATACTTGCTCCAGACACTGCGAAAGGGCTGTACAAGCAATGATCACACGCACGGCACAGCGGACACACCAGGAACCGCGGTGTTGGCCGTCGAATGGCGCTAGCTGCGCAGCATTTGTGCACCGCCACCGTCAGTGTCAGCCAGTTTGCCGTGGCATACGGAGCTCCATCGCAGTCTTTAACACTGGTAGCATGCCGCGACAGCGTGGACGTGAACCGTATGTGCAGTTGATGGACTTTGAGCGAGGGCGTATAGTGGGCATGCGGGAGGCCGGGTGGACGTACTGCCGAATTGCTCAACACGTGGGGCGTGAGGTCTCCACAGTACATCGATGTTGTCGCCAGTGGTCGGCGGAAGGTGCACGTGCCCGTCGACCTGGGACCGGACCGCAGTGACGCACGGATGCACGCCAAGACCGTAGGATCCTACGCAGTGCCGTAGGGGACCGCACCGCCACTTCCCAGCAAATTAGGGACACTGTTGCTCCTGGGGTATCGGCGAGGGCCATTCGCAACCATCTCCATGAAGCTGGGCTACGGTCCCGCACACCGTTAGGCCGTCTTCCGCTCACGCCCCAACATCGTGCAGCCCGCCTCCAGTGGTGTCGCGACAGGCGTGAATGGAGGGACGAATGGAGACGTGTCGTCTTCAGCGATGAGAGTCGCTTCTGCCTTGGTGCCAATGATGGTCGTATGCGTGTTTGGCGCCGTGCAGGTGAGCGCCACAATCAGGACTGCATACGACCAAGGCACACAGGGCCAACACCGACATCATGGTGTGGGGAGCGATCTCCTACACTGGCCGTACACCACTGGTGATCGTCGAGGGGACACTGAATAGTGCACGGTACATCCAAACCGTCATCGAACCCATCGTTCTACCATTCCTAGACCGGCAAGGGAACTTGCTGTTCCAACAGGACAATGCACGTCCGCATGTATCCCGTGCCACCCAAGGTGCTCTAGAAGGTGTAAGTCAACTACCCTGGCCAGCAAGATCTCCGGATCTGTCCCCCATTGAGCATGTTTGGGACTGCATGAAGCGTCGTCTCACGCGGTCTGCACGTCCAGCACGAACGCTGGTCCAACTGAGGCGCCAGGTGGAAATGGCATGGCAAGCCGTTCCACAGGACTACATCCAGCATCTCTACGATCGTCTCCATGGGAGAATAGCAGCCTGCATTGCTGCGAAAGGTGGATATACACTGTACTAGTGCCGACATTGTGCATGCTCTGTTGCCTGTGTCTATGTGCCTGTGGTTCTGTCAGTGTGATCATGTGATGTATCTGACCCCAGGAATGTGTCAATAAAGTTTCCCCTTCCTGGGACGATGAATTCACGGTGTTCTTATTTCAATTTCCAGGAGTGTATAAAAGTCCAAATATTTATTCATTCTCTCTACACAATCTATTTGAAATTATGATTTTTCCCCCCTCTGGAAGATATGCGAGAGAATTCATCTTCAGATGTGTATGAAGCTTGGTAGTTTCTATGTCAACAATTGCAACATTTATAACTGGCAAAAGTGTACCTTTAACAAGACAGCATTGTTGTATGGAAAATTTTACATCATCAATTTAGAGACCAATTTTCTTAAGAGAACACTGATTATAATATAAAAACCATAGAGTAAACACAAACAACTCTACTGTGAAATTTTGAGAGAACTGTCGGATATCGGTAACTTGTTGCTACGATATTTCATCACAGTCTTCTGGCCATCTTCACATATATACTGGGTAAGGTACACTGTCCTCCACTAGAAATTAGCACCTGTGTAAGTCATTCCACAGACATTACCTGAGTATATGTGGTTCTGCTCCAAGTCTTTGTACTGCTCCAACCGCTCCCAGTGATGTCAACTAAGCAGTATCAGATCGATCAGTTCAGTTAACTCACATAAAGAAGTCAATTAGCCAAAGAACAAGGTTTCCAGATGACAGGGTACTTTGTGGTAGGCCTATCTAAATGGAAACCAGTGCCGTGACTGATAGTCATCAGACAGCTGTATTTCCACTGATTCTTTGAACAAATCCTGGAAGTTTGATGTACGGGCCACAATTTTCATTTCATTATAATTAACCAAATAGCCAGTAGAAACACAGTGTTCGGCAACAACAGCTTTGTTAGTTTGGAAGAGATGCATATATTGCTGGTGCTCCACAAAGTGCTTCTGAACTGTACACATAATTTTCCTTATGTAAGATTTGACAGACTTGCTCTGAATCCTACAAAAGCCTATCTTGTGAAGCAGGAAGTTCTCTTTGAAAGATACTAGAAATACAAAAACTTCTGCTGCTGGGGGAAAAACTATATAAACCAATGTTTCTCCAGTGCTACACCTATTTCTGTCGAAGCATCCCCAACATACAGTGGGTAGCCTCAAAGGCCTCATTCTTTTCCTTGGTCTGTGCTTAACACATTTGTAGCACAATCTGTATTTGAAAAGACCAATACACAATCTGACGATGTTCCAAATCTGCTTGGATCTTGTCTAATACAGCATGGCCTTGACGAATTAATGTACTGAGACTGCCCACTGTCTTTCCAGAATGTTGGAAACAAGTAGCCTGTAAATATACATCACCTTTTGTCATGTCTACGGTAAATTTTACATTTTGACATTTAAGAAACACTTGGACACTGTCCAAACCATGAAGCCAAACTATCCATGTATAGTCAGTACATTGTCATAATACTGTCAGTTTTAAAACAGCTGAATGTAGTGCACACTCTCAAATTCAGTCAGAAAATAGATGGGCATCACAAGATACGAGGGACTGCTACTGTGATGCCATTAGATTCTTCACAAAAGTAGTCATTAAATGAAAAGTACACTGGGAAAAGAGTGGGCTGATATTGGTCCATTGCAAACCTGTCATCTACAAGCTGTACAGAGTCCTCCAAAAGAACTTTTGTAAAAATTGAAGAAAGAAAAAAAAATGAAAACTGTTTTTCAGCCTCAGTGACTACAGTCTCCTGATTCAATCTGCTGATAACATCAGGAGAATTATTTGTGTGTTCCAAACATTCTTAAAATGCACATGAGTAAAGAGACCAAGTAGGAACAGAAATACGTTGTCTCAGTCTCTTAATGACCTCCTTTGGAAGAGAGCTCACAGTTGAAGGAGCCCAAGTTTTACTCACTGTGTGATTAGTCAGGACCTTATTGATCCTGTGGTCCACTGAATCACAACTGAACTCATTAATATAGTCATTCCATGGCATGAGCCACCAACAACACCACTTTTAAATTTTTCCAGTTTTCTCAATCAACAATATATTTGTTGGAAATGCCCCCATTGCTTGATAATTTGAGATATTCTACATGATTCCGATACCATTGCACATGAAAACAATAGTTAAACAAAAGTTGTTCCCATAACTCTATTGGAGGCTGGTTTCTAGATTCATTATTGGTAAGTTTGATAAAGATGTGAATATTACAGAAATACTCCATGAACTCAAATGGAAATTCCTGGAGAGAAGATGATGTTCTATTCACAGAATATCAGTGAGAAAATTTAGAGAACTGGCATTGGACATTTCAGGAGAATTATCAACAAAAAACATACTGTAACAGACATACATTTACATTTTTTTTTATTTTTGTACATAAACTGAGAAATGGCAGAAAAAAACTGTAGTTAACACAATGCAGCTACCACAGCACAGTCACATGCAATCTCATACACACAAATGTGAGCTGCATTATCAAGTTTCTAGCAAAGTGCAGAAATAGTGTTGCAACTAATGAAAAAGATATCACAAGTAACTTTTCAATGTATTCTCATTATCTATGTTCCATACAAATGTCTCAATGTTTCTTTACTCCATGCAGCAATGTATTAATTTTATATGCATCAAAAATTTTGACCTTTAATTATTGAAAAATGAGAAAGGCAATTACAGAAATGTTTCTCTGTAAATAGAATCTAAAAACCAATTCACGAAAATAGTAATGGCACAATGCTGTTTCCCACACACTAATATATTATCACATAGAAATATCTGGAGAGTGCTTGAAGCAAGTTCTATGGTACAAAAAATTTGTCGAACTATAAAAGAGAAATTAAAAGATTTATGATGCCTTTTCAACGAATCTAGAAAATCATAAAGCACAAAATAACGAGATCATAACATTCACTGTATTACTAAAAGGTATAAATTAAGTTTTTGTTTATGAGCAATATTACATATTTTAATCACACGAACAGGCACACTTCGTACCAGAATTTTTTTCCAATACTGTTACACACTTCTGTAACTTTTTTATACTTCAAAACATCATTCTGTAACTCAAATTAAGCCTATATCTCTACAGAGAGTCCAAGCTCATCAAAATTGCATCTCTATCTTTAAGAGCTTTCCATACTGCATCTTGTTCCTTTTTTGACAGTGGTTTCTTCTTCTGCTTTGCTGAAGTGACCTTGCGATACATCTCTAGAACTTCATTATCTGCTTGTTGCAATTTTCTTTTTAGATCCTGCCTTACCATTTCCTCATTTGCAAGTCTTAAAAGTCTCTTTAACTGTTGAACATTATGTGCATTTACTAACTTTAATTCTTCTTGACATCTTTTTAACTCTTGTAAAATTTCATCATCCTCTGGATCTGGACTTTCATCAAATTCAAATATGCCTTGTTCTTCAAGCTCTTTTCTAACAATTCTTTCAAAATTGGCTGCACCACTAACAGCAAAATTTCTAAAAAGACCTGAGCGAGGTGCTGCATTTTCCCCACTCCTGCATTTTTTTGGGTCAAAAGGTTCAGAAAGTGGCACCATAATATTCTCTTCCATCAATGCAGAAATGAGGCGCTGTGTTAGCGGCCCTGACGCAGGTGTTGAACCTGTTGTCCCATCACCAGGTTTTTCTGCCTTCTTTAGCAAGTTATTAACCTCTGCATTATTACCATTTGATTTACTTTTACTATCATTACTGGATGCCTCCTGCTCCTCCATTAAATCTTCTTGACTCCAGCGTAGGCTATAATGGCGTCCAAGTGGTGGAATTTTATAGTATTCACTATCATTTTCATGTTCTTGTATTAGTTCTTCAAGCAATTTAACATCTTCTGGAGTTATATCAGCACAATAGGGTTCAACAGATGCCCAAAATTTATTTGGTGTGTCATTTTTTGGAAGCACAATTTTAGGTGCCTCCATTTTGCTCAAGTCTTGTTGATCATGTTCAGGAAGAGGTAAGGGTGACTGGCTCAAAGTTGCACTAGGCACATGTTTTACCTTCGTGAATTTAATAGGAAGAGGAGCTTGTGCTACCTCACTCCTGATTTTACCAGGCATTTCTTTAAGCTTTTTCACTGGTCTATCTTGCAATTTGATCTTTTTCCCTGGTGAAAGAGGTGGTTTGTTAATCGAGAGCTTCCCTTTTTTATCCCTCTTTTCTTCGGCATTACTAAGGACTTGTATCTCTTCTCTCAACACCCTGCTTCGTACAACAACAGCTGAAAGTAATGCCTCCAGTTCAAGTTGTAGAGCATCTAGATCATCCATACCAACTCCCTCTTCTTCTGTACGACTGAGTATAGCAGAATAACGTGGTAGAGTTCTGCTATTATCCATTGTTTTAAGGAGTGGGAATGATAATACTGGCTCTTTTGATGGTGACTCAGGTACTTCAACAGGTTTCATCTTCGTGCTGCTTTTACTGGAATCCTTAAGCTTACCACTACCCTTTTTGGGACTTTGTTTGCCCTTTGTAGATATCATTTTCTTCACTATATGTTGTTAGTCTGTTCAAGGCGTAGATACACTTGCTTGCAGAAGCCACACACATTCAGCTGTTTCACTAAGTATCTGTCAAAATCACCACACTACCACAGCACACCTGTAACAAGAAATACAAAGATTTCTTGAAAACCAAGTTACCACACATATTTAAAACAGTCTGTTAACATGAAATAAAAATAGAAAAGCAATATTAAAACAGCTTCTTACCACTAAATAACTGGTCAAATAATCGATACCAATTTGATACCAATGATATTTAACATCACAACAAGAAAAAGTCTGCCACAGGCACATAGCCAGATCTTAGAAGACTTTACATGAAACATGTACCTCGCTGTCAGAACTAATCAGTAATTTCTGAGAAAAAATAACACTTTCGTTTAAATAAAGACATACATTCACTTGTACACCACAGGATGTAGATAGGCTGACCTCCTTTCTAATTGATGAGCATCCTGTTTTTATTGAATAACAGTTCCCATGTTCAAATTACGCTTACATACACATTCATTTTAACGCTTTTCTAAATAAGTGAAAAATGTTACAAACCAATAAAGTTTCAGCAGCACTATGTACCGCACCATGGAAAATAAATGTGAATTAACACATTAGTTGTTTGGTATAGAGCGGTATCTCCACACTTCAATTCCTTACATAATCAGAAATGAACTCCCTTATATAAAACAGCTCACAATGTCTGTTTACAAATTATGTTTAAAGTTTGCTGGAAGTTGCTAAATCTTCATTGAGTGATATATGTGGATACTCTCTGCAAAATTTGTTGCAAACGTAGTTCGTAATAAAGTAAATTAAAATATGATGCCTGATGCTGAAGTTTTACCACACAGACAGCTAAAATGAAGCAAGCTGTGAACTTTTTTCCTTTCATTATTTTTTGGGGTGTGCCAGTGAGAAAAAGTTTCTAAAATGGTGTGTAAAATTTGTTAGAAGTTGATAAGTGCTTTCGTTTTCAAATGCTTGATGAATGCAGTCTGTGTAATTTGTGTGCATTGAATTAACTGTCTAAAGATATATACAGAGTTTCTAACTTAAATACTTCTCTTACTGTGTGCACCGAAAGATTGTAGATCTTAATGAGTAGATTATGACACCATTTTAAATTTTTAAATTCAGTCAATAATTTTATAAAATACTAAAAACCAAATTTTTGTTGTTAGACAGGAAACCTGTAACTGGGACCAGATTACTATTTCAGCCATTCAGTAATATGGATTGTTACTATTTTACAGAGAAAAACTAAACTGTGGGCCGTTACACAGTTTAATCTTGAATTTATGTGAATATGGATTTAAATAATCATATACAGTTGAATATGGCATTAAGCAGCATCTCAGGGCCTATGCAATGAGACCTCGTTTATTTAAATCTGCCAACTGCCTTGAGGATTGTAATTTTTCCATCGAGTAGTGATTTGCACACTAACAATTGCACATCTGGGATGGGAACAATGACAGCTGCAGTCAATGACGAAAGAGGTAGCTGGGGAGGATCAAACTAGCTAGAGAAAGGAGAACGAATATTGTCGATACCAAAGAACACAGCCACTTTCTTGGCAGATAAGGAAGAGTAAGGTTGTGGTTAAATTTTTACTTTTGAGTGCCATACAGCCAATTGTCTGCAAGATCGTGGGACTTCATAATATTTCACATGTGATGTTAAGTTGCGACTCTGAAAGTTTGTACTTTCATTTGCTGATAGAATTTGAGGACTAAACCAATGAATGTTTACCTGAAGCATATTTGATTTGTAGTAAATCTCTCATTCACTGGCTACAGTTATAGTTACAAAATTTAACTGATAGTTAGCAGCATCTTTCGCAACCAACGGCTGCTTCGTCAGGAAAGAGGGAAGGAGAGGGAAAGACGAAAGGATGTGGGTTTTAAGGGAGAGAGTAAGGAGTCATTCCAATCCCGGGAGCGGAAAGACTTACCTTAGGGGGGAAAAAGGACGGGTATACACTCGCACGCACACACATATCCATCCACACATATACAGACACAAGCAGACATATTCAAAGGCAAAAAGTTTGGGCAGAGATGTCAGTCGAGGCGGAAGTGCAGAGGCAAAGATATTGTTGAATGACAGGTGAGGTATGAGTGGCGGCAACTTGAAATTAGTGGAGATTGAGGCCTGGTGGATAACGGGAAGAGAGGATATATTGAAGGGCAAGTTCCCATCTCCGGAGTTCGGATAGGTTGGTGTTAGTGGGAAGTATCCAGATAACCCGGACAGCGTAACACTGTGCCAAGATGTGCTGGCCGTGCACCAAGGCATGTTTAGCCACAGGGTGATCCTCATTACCAACAAACACTGTCTGCCTGTGTCCATTCATGCGAATGGACAGTTTGTTGCTGGTCATTCCCACATAGAATGCGTCACAGTGTAGGCAGGTCAGTTGGTAAATCACGTGGGTGCTTTCACACGTGGCTCTGCCTTTGATCGTGTACACCTTCCAGGTTACAGGACTGGAGTAGGTGATGGTGGGAGGGTGCATGGGACAGGTTTTACACCTGGGGCAAACTTTGTATGTGGTAATCCCATTCCTGATGTCCAGGCAGAGCTTCAAGGCATCCTCAAAACCTTAGGCCCCCTACAAAACCTTTCACCTGAATCCATCAACCTCCTGACCCCACCGACACCCCGCACCCATACCTTCTACCTTCTTCCTAAAATTCACAAACCCAATCATCCCGGCCGCCCCATTGTAGCTGGTTACCAAGCCCCCACAGAACGTATCTCTGCCTACGTAGATCAACACCTTCAACCCATTACAAGCAGTCTCCCATCCTTCATCAAAGACACCAACCACTTTCTCGAACGCCTGGAATCCTTACCCGCTCTGTTACCCCCGGAAACCATCCTTGTAACCATTGATGCCACTTCCTTATACACAAATATTCCGCACGTCCAGGGCCTCGCTGCGATGGAGCACTTCCTTTCACACCGATCACCTGCCACCCTACCTAAAACCTCTTTCCTCATTACCTTAGCCAGCTTCATCCTGACCCACAACTTCTTCACTTTTGAAGGCCAGACATACCAACAAATAAAGGGAACAGCCATGGGTACCAGGATGGCCCCCTTGTACACCAACCTATTCATGGCTCGCTTAGAGGAAGCCTTCTTGGTTACCCAGGCCTGCCAACCCAAAGTTTGGTACAGATTTATTGATGACATCTTCATGATCTGGACTCACAGTGAAGAAGAACTCCAGAATTTCCTCTCCAACCTCAACTCCTTTGGTTCCATCAGATTCACCTGGTCCTACTCCAAATCCCATGCCACTTTCCTTGACATTGACCTCCATCTGTCCAATGGCCAGCTTCACACGTCCGTCCATATCAAACCCACCAACAAGCAACAGTACCTCCATTATGACAGCTGCCACCCATTCCACATCAAACGGTCCCTTCCCTACAGCCTAGGTCTTCGTGGCAAACGAATCTGCTTAAGTCTGGAATCCCTGAACCATTACACCAACAACCTGATAACAGCTTTCGCATCCCGCAACTACCCTCCCGACCTGGTACAGAAGCAAATAACCAGAGCCACTTCCTCACCCCATCAAACCCAGAACCTCCCACAGAAGAACCACAAAAGTGCCCCACTTGTGACAGGATACTTCCCAGGACTGGATCAGACTCTGAATGTGACTCTCCAGCAGGGATACGACTTCCTCAAATCCTGCCCTGAAATGAGATCCATCCTTCATGAAATTCTCCCCACTCCACCAAGAGTGTCTTTCCGCCGTCCACCTAACCTTCGTAACCTCTTAGTTCATCCCTATGAAATCCCCAAACCTCCTTCCCTACCCTCTGGCTCTTACCCTTGTAACCGCCCCCGGTGTAAAACCTGTCCCATGCACCCTCCCACCACCACCTACTCCAGTCCCGTAACCCGGAAGGTGTACACGATCAAAGGCAGAGACACGTGTGAAAGCACCCACGTGATTTACCAACTGACCTGCCTACACTGTGACGCATTCTATGTGGGAATGACCAGCAACAAACTGTCCATTCGCATGAATGGACACAGGCAGACAGTGTTTGTTGGTAATGAGGATCACCCTGTGGCTAAACATGCCTTTTGTGTGTCTATCGATCTGCCAGCGCTTTCTTTTGGTAAGTCACATCATCTTTGTTTTTAGATATATTTTTCCCACGTGGAATGTTTCCCCCTCTCTCTCTCTCTCTCTCTCTCTCTCTCTATATATATATATATATATATATATATATATATATATATATATATATATATATATATGGAAATATTCCATGTGGGAAAAATAATATATCTAAAAACAAAGATGATGTAACTTACCAAACGAAAGTGCTAGCTTGTTGATAGACACACAAACAAACACAAACATACACTCAAAATTCAAGCTTTCGCAACCAACGGTTGCTTCATCAGGAAAGAGGGAAGGAGAGGGAAAGACGAAAGGATGTGGGTTTTAAGGGAGAGGGTAAGGAGTCATTCCAGTCCCGGGAGCGGAAAGACTTACCTTAGGGGGAAAAAAGGACAGGTATACACTCGCGCACACACACATATCCATCCGCACATACACAGACATAAGCAGACATTTGTAAAGCAAATAGTGCTCCCTACATCATCAATGGATTGTTAACAATTTCCCAGATAAAACAATGCACCCATAACAAATAACACACCAGCAACCTTGGGAGCCTGGCAGGTTTGGCCACTTGGCAATGGGGATATCAGATACTGCTTTTATTTTAATCGTAGTTAACAACAGCTTCACATAATTCTGTTTTATGATGCTTCAAAATACTGGCTTGGATGGATAATTGTAGACCATCATGGAAAAAGAACAACTGAGGAAATTTTATATTTTTTGGAAGAAATAATGGCGATTATTGCAGGTATGTACCTTTTGAGACACAGTGGTCAAAAAGTCCTTTATTTATGCAGCACAGTTCCCCCCCCCCCCCCCCCCCTCACCACTCAGTTTCATCCCCCTGTATCTCAACTACAAATCCAGATGTGACAAAAACTTGCAGGTTTTTTTTAACAATTTATGGGAGAAGGTTACTAAAGGGATGCTTCATAAACTAACATACAAAAATTGATAAAAATCTAAAATTGCTGAGTGGGGACCATCTCTATAACTAGACCCTCCTATTTTAAGTCCTTTTCAATTTTTCCCTGCAGCTTTCTCCTTTAGTAGAGTAGCTGCTACAGAGTAGCTGTTACTGATTCAGATAGAGGAACACTGTTTGTTACAAATTGCTTTTTCTGTGGTGCTACTGTGGTGCTACTGTGGTTTGTTGATAGCTTTTGCATTAATCATCAATTTTTTTGGATGTAGCAGGTATAATAACAGTATTTACATATGATCCCCTGTATAGGTTTCTGGCTGGTTGGTTGATTTGTGGAAGGGGACCAAACAGCAAGGTCATCAGTCCCATCCGATTAGGAAAGGATACGGAAGGAAGTGAGCTGTGCCCTTTGAAAGAAACCATAACGGCATTTGCCTGAAGCGATTTAGGGAAATCACAGAAAACCTAGGTTTTTCTGTATTCCTCAATACACCCATTAACTTGGGTTGGCATCTCCAAACCTGATGCACAAGACAGCGTTTATACTGGATATCTTTGTGGAACATATTTTTCTTCGGTCATCATAAGGCAACCATTTCATTACCTTTGACTCTCAAACCTTTTATCATTTAGAAACACTGGCAACTCCTGTTTAACATGTAGTGTCTTATAATAACTAACACACACTTTTGCACGAGCTTGAAGCATTTGAAACCACAAGCACCAATGCCACCTCATCTATATGGTGTACCAAAGACACACAAGGAGTGTGCATCATTAAGACACCCAGTTCTGCTACTGACTCACTGACATACGCACTGTCCAAACATCTGGGCACCATTTTAGGAGCCCCCATAAACCACTTCAATCACCACATCAAAAACTGTCAATATATTGAATAATGAAACTGGATCCAGGCAATACCTTGTTGTGTTTTGATTTTTCACTGTTCATCAGAGTTCCTTCCAACAAACACTGTCTTCCCTGAGGTACTGTTTTAAACATAATATGTTAAGCTTGTTCTGTCCCTGCCTGACAACGATGTACTTCCTTCAAATTGGGAACTTCAATGAGCAAGTTGATGGGATTCCAACTGGTTCATATCTGTCACCTGTTGTGGAGAACTTCTACATGGAAGAATTTGAAGAAATCACGCTAAAGATAGCACGATGACCATCACAGCATTTCTACAGATGCTTTGATGATACATTTGTGGTATGGCAAGAGCAACTCTGGTCACACGGTCCTCAACCTGCCTGCAACAAGCTGCTATTATCCACAACAATATGATGATCAGCAGGATCTTACCATGAGATAGAGGTGTTCTTAGGCATACTAAACACTGTCGTACATTTGAATTTGAGTGAATGTTTAGCTGTGAAAAAGATCTGTTCCCAATGAATTAAGCAAAATCTGACCAAAGCTCAAAAGCAGGCATATAACAGCTGGTGCATGGAAATGCTAAAAAGTTCCACTGATAAAATGCCAAGTCCTTATACAACCTTATACAAAATAAACAACAGGACACAAAAGTTGTATATATTTGTATGAACTGAAATCAAAGCAGCAGTTAACTGTTCAGGTGTGCCAGGACTAACTGAAATAAAGAAAACTGGTTTTTTCACAAATCACTTCTTTGAAAATGATAGATGGCTCATACCTTTGGTTACACTAAGCAGGCTGTGACCACTGGTTTAGGTAATTAGAGAATAATTAATACTGAATGGTGTACCACAAATCGTTCACTACAAGGCATAGAAGAAACCAGAGGAAAAAAAATCCAGAAACATCACACCATTCCTCATCGTGATGATGTTTGCTGCCACTCAGGACATCAAACAACTGATTATCTGACAGAAAAAAAACCCTCAAATTAATATCTCACTGCCTACATTCATCTTATTTACTGCATAAAAACTTATTCTGTTCCTTTATGACTGCAAAAAATGTGTGAACAGTGATCTTCATCACATCAAGAAGGTGTTGAATCCTTCTAAAACTGCAATGTTAAAGTACCAACTTGAAAGTGGAAAAAATGTTTCCTGAACTAGTTTGAATACTTGCAAAAGTATGTAAGATTTTAAGGCAAATATTTTGAGTAGCAATAAAAGGATTAGTACCAAAAAGAATTTTTCTTTCACTGTTTTTGTAAAAATTTTATGGCGCCCCTCACATATCTGTAGTCTATTGCATTGCTTGCCATTATTGTAAGTGTCAGATTTGGAAGACACAGCATTCTGTGTTCATCCATTATTGCAAACGTATCAGTTGGTTGGGTGGGGAGGTTAAGGGGCTAAACAACAATGTCAAGTGTCTCATGTTACAGTCCATCTGGAATTAGTGACATCAGCCACTAATTTAACAGAACTGAAATAGGATGGTAAAATTGCATCACTGAAAGCAGTACTGATGCCACAGATGAGAAATAATTTAAACAGACTTTAAAGCGTATAGGTCATGCCAGTCTGTATGTCAGAGAGCAGACAAAGGGATCATCTGCAGCTGTGAGAGACACCTCTACCATATCTGACCCCACCACTGCTATGAAGGGGTATGACAGCAACTGAAATTTTCTTTCCACCCAAGTGGAGAAGAGATCTGTAACAGAAGTGGTAAGGGTAAAAACATAATGAACATTAGTAGGACTGACAAAAGTAAGAGAAATAGAAAGTCAAGTGACTCCAGAGAGATGGAAATAGAAACCATTCTCTCAGAAGAAGCATGCACAACCTGTTCAACTGTCTTTTTTTTTCATCAGCTAGTATCAAGGATACAGAATCCTTAAGGCATTGTCTTCATCAGAGTGTTATATGAAAGGGACAATCCTAGAGTAGTGAAATAGGGTGTCTCAAAAATTAATTAAATTTACAGTAAAAGAGGGATGAACAGAGCAGCTGGCAGAAGAGACAGGGTTTAAAGAGCCCGGGTCGAACATGCATGCAGCGGCCGACACCCCAAACACGATCACCCCACCACCATGCCAAAAGCATTTTAAAGCGTTAGATCTGAGAATAAAAGCCACTTTCTTGGGGGCAACAAAGAACATCTTCAATGGACAGTACATTGTCCACCAATATTAAAAGCAAAGAGTCTTGAAGGCACATCTGGAAAGAAGAGCCAAATCAATGGGGTATACCACAAGAATATGAGCTGCCATCAGTAGTAGGTGGCTCATTATGAAAGATGCAACTATGGGGAAGTGTGGGCAAGGAAGCAGAGAAAGTTAAGCTTTTGCCTGCCTTTAGTTGATGAATATGGCGCAGCTGTATCCATTTTTTATCACAGAGTGCCCTGAAAATCAGCACTGCAAAACAATGTCCAAGTGATGTCAATCAGGACAAAAGTAACACTCGACATGGAGCCCTGAAGGATGCCATACTCTCTTAATGCTGGGAAGCTGAGTGATCTGTGAGCTCTACACTGAAATGAACAATGGGACAAAAACTGATGAGTAAAAATCTGTAGTGAGCCTCAACAGACCTAGTCATGGCGGGTAAGTAAAATGTGATGGTGTCAGATGATGGTGTACGCCTTATGTAGGTCAAAGGAACAGCAATGAGGTATTGGCATTTCGAAAAGATCTTTCGGATTGCTGATTCCAACTCCTGCAAATGGTTGACTGTGGATCATCGTCCCAGAAACCATTCTTGATAAGGGAACAAAAACATCACAATTTGAGAATCCAGAATAATCATCAAACTACATCCTTTTAGACAAGTGGCAAAGCACATTGGTGAGGCTAATCGGTCAGTAGCTGTCGGTGGGTGTGGGGATTTTGCCTGGTTCAAGGACTGATATGATGATACTATCTCCACCATGAAGGAAAAACACCTTCTAGCCCAAAATAATTGAAAACTCTGAGTAGATGGAGTCTGAGTCACATTAAGATTTTGGATCATCTTATTATGAACCAAATCAGGGCTTGGTGCTGTATTGTGTGATGTGTTGACACCCTGAAGCAGTTCAGAGACAGTGAAATGTTCATAATATAACAGTTTAGGAGAGTGGGATAGATAAAGGTTCACAAGAAGCAGGTGTACCATTCCCAACATCCCTTCTTGCTGCATTAAACTAGGTAGCAAGCCTTTGAACGGAGCAGTTTAAAAGCAATGAAAGAGGTCTCTGAAGGATGTCACTTCAGATACTGCAAAGCCCATCAACAGTCACGAATAGTTATTGCACTATCTTTAGTCCACCATGGTACTGGATGCAGGTGGACAGCGCCCATAGAAAGAGGGATTGCAGTTCCAGTGGCATAGGTGACTGCATATGCGGCTTTTCGCGGATGATGCTGTAGTATAAAGAGAAGTCCACGAACCTACTACGGTGTCGTAACAGGCGGAGAGGTGATACTCCGACGTGGCGCATCCCAGGTGGCGGATAGGGGGGTCCTCACCGGTTTACCGGCGGACTTGAGCGAAATAAAATAGCTCTCGCGGACCAAACACTAAACAACCTCTACGGCTAACAACCGTAGTTGTAACTCGAAGCTTGCTCCATACAAGGTTGACTACCTTTGAAAGTCAAACATGGAAGGAAATCTTTCAAGGAATAATCCACCGCTTGGCAATAACCAAGGAAGACTGCACTCGGATACGGTGGGCAGTCACCTGAAAGATAACTTGGATGAGTTGGAGCATCTGAAAATACCCAAAACGGACAGACGACCAAAACTCAAGACAGGACAAATAAACTACATTGCGACACACAATATAAATTCCCTCATACAACCAGGCAAACTCAAAATTCTGACGGATGAAATGGATCGCAAGGGGATTCTCATAACCGGACTTCAAGAAATGAGAAATACTGATCAGGAGCCGATAGAATCACAAGGATATAGGATTTATAAGGGAATACCAGGGAAAAGAGTCATGAAACAGTGTCCACAATTTGG
Organism: Schistocerca serialis cubense; assembly: GCF_023864345.2. Lineage (NCBI taxonomy): Eukaryota > Metazoa > Arthropoda > Insecta > Orthoptera > Acrididae > Schistocerca > Schistocerca serialis. The sequence continues at coordinate 304,504,455 of NC_064639.1, read as the reverse complement.
AACAGGATTCGTGGTGAGTCTGAAAATAATAGAGTCCATAATAGAATTTAAAGCACAATCTCCCAGGCTCTCAACATTAACTCTAAAAGCTGCAAATAAAATGTACACAATAATAAATGCCCATGCCCCGACAAATGATAAAAATAATAAAAAAGAACACAGAGAAGAGGTAGAAAAATTTTGGGAGCTCTTAGATCAAACGACGAATAACATTAATAAAAATCACATCAAAATTTTAATTGGAGACTTCAATGCCCAGTTAGGAAGGGAAAAGAGATATAGAGACATAATAGGGAAATGGACAGCACAAAGAAGAACAAACAAAAATGGCATAAGACTAGTGGAATTTTGCAGAAACCATGACATGATCTCAAAGTCGACGTATTTTAAGAGAAGACCAAGTAAACTAAAAACTTGGAAACATCCAGACTGGAAAAAAGGAGAATGGCAACTGGACCATGTCTGCATGGATAAGAATTACCACAAGGAAATTTACAATGTGAAAGTACTGAGAGGGACAGATACCGGATCAGATCATTACACGATAAAAATTAAAATTAAATTAACCCCATTAGCAAAGAAAAAATCCCACCAGAAGAAGAAGAGAACCTATGACCCTCATAAACTGATACAAAATGAGGATTATGAAGCACAAACCAGGGATATAAAAATAACAGATGATCTGGAAGAAATAATTCCCAAATTGAAACAAATAGCTGAACAAGTTGCCCCTATAAATCCAAGGAAAAAACACCAGTGGTGGAACGATGAATGTGATGAAGCAGTGTTGGATCGACACCAAGCCTGGTTAAGGCATCAAAATGAAAAAACAGAAAAATCATATTTGGAACTCACAAAACAAAGGAAGACAACACAAAAAATAATAAGGAGAGTTAAACGTCAGTACCAAAAAGATATACTTCTAATGATAGAAACAAATAGTGAAAAAACAAACTCAAGAGACTATTACAAAATATTTGGCAGACAATTACAAAGATATGATCCTCCAACATTAATGTTAAAAGATAAAGATAATAACCTAGCCCATAGCAATAGTAAAAATACAGAAATTCTAGCAGAAACATTTAACAAGTTACTAAATTGTGAAGATCCCCCAGAACTTCTTCAGATAAACACAGAAACCCCAATTAAAACACCAGCAGAAAATATAAATCCACCTACAATAAATGAGGTCTACAGAGCTCTGAAAGAACTCAAAAACTACAAAGCAAGTGGAGAAGATCAAACGTTTGCTGAACTTTGGAAATATGCAGCAGAACCAGTAAAGATAGCATTACACCAATGCATAGTAAAAATCTGGAATGAAGAGAAATTACCAGAAAATTGGACTACTGCTATAATACATCCATTACATAAGAAAGGAGAAAAATCAAATCCAGACAACTATAGAGGAATTTCCCTTTTGGACTGCACGTATAAGATCATGTCAAGAATACTATACAACCGCTGTAAAGATCAATTAGAACTGGAACTGGGAGAATATCAAGGAGGATTTAGATCCTGGAGAAGCTGCCCAGAACAGATAATCACCTTGAAGTTAGTTATGGATGTCTACAAAAGAAGGCAAAAACAACTAGTCATAACCTTTGTAGATTTCAAAAAGGCGTATGATTGCATCCATAGATCTTCAATGATGAAAATATTAAGGAATTTTGGACTTCATCCTAAATTAATAAAAATGATACAGTTAACCTTAACGAACACCAAATCCAAAGTAAAATTTAGAGGAGAAATATCTGAACCATTTACGATTAAAACAGGGTTGAGACAGGGAGATTGTTTATCACCATTGCTATTCAATGGTGCTCTTGAATATGTAATGAGAGAATGGTACAAGGAAAATCCTATGAATATTAAAATTGGAACTAAGAAAGATAAAATAAACCTAAATTGCTTGGGATTTGCTGATGACCTAGCATTACTAGCTAATAATATTCAGGAAGCCACGAAACAAATAACAAGCTTACAAAATATAGCACAAAAATTAGGACTCCAGATATCATTTGAAAAGACTGAAATAATGGTAACGGATCCACTTGTAATAGATCACATCACAGTGAACAATAGGGAAATTAAAATAGTGAAACAATTTAAATACCTGGGTGAAATTATAACACATAAATTGGACGAGAAACCTGCATGGCGAGCAAGAACTAATAAAATGATAAAAGCTCAAAAACTAACTTGGTCTACGTACAATAAAAAATGTCTATCAATTAAAACCAAATTAAAACATTACAAGACGGTGGTTCAACCAGAGGTTACATACGGAAGTGAAACTCTTTTTAAAGTCACCCAGAAAAACAGAATTGACAAAATTTTAAAAGTAGAGAGAAGAATTGCTAGAACATGCATAAATAAGAAATATCAAAAAGCTGGGCAATGGAGGATAGTTCCAAATGAAGTGGTATACAGAGAACTGGAGCCCATCACTGATACTATACGAAAGAAAAGGATCTCTTTCTGTGGTCACATTCTGAGGACACCAGAAACCAGATTATCAAGGAAAATTATTGAGAAACTCTGGAATTTGAAACAACAAGGAGGATGGCTTAAGGAAATAAGAGAGGATATGGAAGAACTGGAAATAACTCTGGATGATTTGCAGAACAAAACGCCAAATTTAAAGAAGCTGAGGGACACAGAAATAAGATTTAAACCAAAAATTGACAAATGACATACAATGAAAAGGGTATTTACAGATGAGGAACGACGAAAAGCATCGGAACGAATGAAGAGATACTGGGCCACTCGGAAGGGGAAAATACCAAAGAAGAGGACCAGAAATGATTGACTGAAGTGGTCCAATGAGGCCGTAAAAGCAGAAGAAGAAGAAGAAGAAGAAGAAGAAGAAGAAGAATAAAGAGAAGTTGCAGCATTAGAAAATTGTAGCGAAATGCAGGAAGATCTGCAGCGGATAGGCACTTGGTGCAGGGAGTGGCAACTGACCCTTAACATAGACAAATGTAATGTATTGCGAATACATAGAAAGAAGGATCCTTTATTGTATGATTATATGATAGCGGAACAAACACTGGTAGCAGTTACTTCTGTAAAATATCTGGGAGTATGCGTGCGGAACGATTTGAAGTGGAATGATCATATAAAATTAATTGTTGGTAAGGCGGGTACCAGGTTGAGATTCATTGGGAGAGTGCTTAGAAAATGTAGTCCATCAACAAAGGAGGTGGCTTACAAAACACTCGTTCGACCTATACTTGAGTATTGCTCATCAGTGTGGGATCCGTACCAGATCGGTTTGACGGAGGAGATAGAAAAGATCCAAAGAAGAGCGGCGCGTTTCGTCACAGGGTTATTTGGTAACCGTGATAGCGTTACGGAGATGTTTAATAAACTCAAGTGGCAGACTCTGCAAGAGAGGCGCACTGCATCGCGGTGTAGCTTGCTCGCCAGGTTTCGAGAGGGAGCGTTTCTGGATGAGGTATCGAATATATTGCTTCCCCCTACTTATACCTCCCGAGGAGATCACGAATGTAAAATTAGAGAGATTAGAGCATGCACGGAGGCTTTCAGACAGTCGTTCTTCCCGCGAACCATACGCGACTGGAACAGGAAAGGGAGGTAATGACAGTGGCATGTAAAGTGCCCTCCACCACACACCGTTGGGTGGCTTGCGGAGTATCAATGTAGATGTAGATGTAGATGTAGATATGAGACCACCCACAACCTTGTCAATGCAAACTGAAAGAGCAGGCCCAAAAGGTGACAGACGTGGTATACAACTACAAGCCGGCACTTCGGAGCGCCCAACATGGCAACTGGCCCCATTAGGTGGTGCCAAGGAAGTGACAGGATCATCAGAATGTGGATACTGTCACAAAGTGTATTGTGCAGTAACCACTGTATCGAAGCTATGAGACTGGAGGAAAAAGACTGTATTGCCAACATGGGAAAATATGCCACTGGCAACAGTTGAAGAGGGTTAGTCAATCACAAGTGCCCTAGTAGGTGACTTTGTACTCCCCACATGGCTGTTATGCATCGAAATCCCCAAGTAGGGGAAAAGCAGGCAGAGCTGTCAAATTAGGGTGGCTATCACAAGATAAGATGTGCCTTGCTAAATGTAAATAAATGGTAAAAATAGTGATTGCATGGTTCATTCACATTTGCACTTCTATTGCTTCCATTGTGGTAAAGAGTGAAATCCCCTCACTGATGACGTATGTGCGAACCAATCAGAGCCCTTAAGGTGCTCTCTCAGGGCCAGCACTGTTTCAATAAAATGCACAATAAAGTGACAATAAATCCACTACAGTTCCACTGATCTGCCATGTTAAGGATGTCCTGTTTAGGTGTGAAGGGGCCAATGGTACTGGTCATGTCCCATGATCAGTTTTGCTGCTGGAGGACTGAGATGCTTGCTAGGACTTATCAGTAATGGGGGGTAGGAACTCAAGAGAAGATGGCAGCCCTTGGGCCCATAGTCACTGACTCCTTCAGCCACTGGTTGTTCGTTGGTCTGTAGATTTCTCAAGAGAGGGTTCTCTAAAGGGAGACCCATCACCGTAGACACTGGCGGAGGATTGATTGGTTGGTTGGTTGGTTGGCTGGCTGGTTTGGGGTATAAAGGGACCAAACTATAGGGTCATCAGTCCCTTTTTCATGATGCAAACAACGCTCAAGGTAAAACAACACCCAAAGTACGTTTGGGAAAGTAAAAGGGGAAAAGGAATGGGGAACCAGACCCAAAAAAAAAAAAAAGAATGGAACGAACAAAAATGGGGAAAACATACACTACAAGAAAAAGTAGCAGAAGATATTAAAACCAAAGAGCAGATGGTCTGGGCTGACTAATCACAAGAATAAAAGAGGATGAGCCAGCCACTCTGCAGCACACTAAAATGTCCACCCCAAAAAGACAAGCCAAGATGAACACACGTACGGAAAAGATGAACACCAAGACAAACAAGTGCAAAAAAAGGGTGACAGAGAGTTTGGAGGCCTCGAACAGAAGGCCAAATGCCCACCCTTAGATGGTACGATAAAAAACCCCCTTACAAATACAACATAAAACTAAATCTGCTGTTGAGGCATTGTCGTCCAACACCAAAGATAGGGTGCTGTGAAGGCTGAAAGTCCGCCGCAGAGCGGCTAAAATTAGGCAGTCCAGCAAGATGTGGATGACAGTCATATGGTAGCCACAGTGGCACTGAGGTGGGTCCTCGCGATGGAGGAGGTAACCATGTGTTAGCCATGTATGGCCAATGCGGAGCCAGCAAAGGACAACAGATTCCCTGCGAGTGGCTTGCATGGATGACCGCCACACATTAGTCCTTGATAGTGCGAAGTTTAGTTGGTGTACTCAGGGTGCAACCATTCAGTATTCCAGTTCCCGAAAACTTTGCGGCGAAAGGTCGCCATTGCAATGGGAATTCACCATCGCTCCAGATGCAGTTGAAGATAGCAAGGAGGCGGTGGTGGGAATCCGGTGACAGATATTTCAGCATGTGTGAATGGATGCGGTCTGGGCCAGGGGATGTGTCAGGACAGTCGGCAAGGTCACTGAGAAATTCCCCCTGACTGAAGGAAGCATTATAAGGTTCAGGGTGGAGTGGAGCAAAAGATAGGTGTTGTCGTTCTACCCTCTGTTTGAAGAGACGAAAGGTGAGGTGGTAATTCTGAGACCCAGAAATGCAACCATAAGTGGAAATTCCAGGTACACCTGCAGGGTTCTGATAGCTGTAAGGTCGGCAGAGTGTGGTCCAAACATGGAGGTGAGGTGGTAATTCTGAGACCCAGAAATGCAACCATAATGCTCAGCAAGAAGCTCTATGATTACATCTGGATTGGCCAACACAGCTCCATTTGTGGAAATTCCAGGTACACCTGCAGGGTTCTGATAGCTGTAAGGTCGGCAGAGTGTGGTCCAAACATGGAAGGGGGAAGTTCATCTTCCAATGGTGGACACATAGCATTCCCAACACTCCTGCTTCCTTCGTTTGATGAGGAGGCGAACCTCGGGCACAGAGCCGTTTGAATACAATAAGGTTCTCCAGGGACAGGTGGCGCTTATGATATTGGAGGCCCGCCTACGGTCTCTAATGGCCACAGCTGTTTCCGGCAACAAGCAAGGGACTGACTTCCGCCGGGGGCAACTGGAGGAACAATGAATTGCTCATTCAACTGCGGCAACAATGGTATTAGTGACGACATGGATCACTTCATAGATGGTGGCATGCAACGGATACTCAATGATGTGGAAGTGTCCCATTCAGCCTTGGGAAGAACCCACCTGGGCAAGTGTCAAGAGAAGGGACACTGGGGTAGGACAGGAAGAGTGGAAAGTGGTCACTACCACACAAGTTGTCATGTGCTCTCCAGTGGACAGATGGGAGAGGGCCAGGATGCAAACTGAGAGATCGATGGCCAAATATGTGCCATTTGCCACACTGAAATGTGTGGGGGCACCTGTATTTAGGAGACAAAGGTCCAGTTGGGTTAGTAGGTTCTCAATATCTTTGCCACAGCCAGTAAGCCTTGGCTCCACCCCACAAAGGGTTATGGGCGTTAAAATCACCCAGAAGGAGAAAAGCGCACAAATTCACTACAGACAGAGGTAAGGATGAAGATGCATACTCAACCTGACAGTCTGTCATAGGCAGGATGGTTTTTGCAATACCCCCGATAGCCATGAAGGGCAGAGGCCCGCATTATGGGAAACCAGATCTCCTGAAGGGTAATGCAAAAAGCAGATGTACTGCTTAGAAGTTGAAATAACTCAGCCAGGTGGGAGAAAAAACTGCTGCAGCTCCACTGGAGAATGGCGCTTTCTGTCATCTGTGATGGCACGGAGTGACCAAGGAGGCAAATTGGGCCTCATCATCACCTGTCGCCATTGGTTGAGTGTTGGCATCCAGTATCACTGCATCAGAGGGGTCAGGGAGATCTATGTCCTCAGGGGACAGCATAATCTCCACCTCGTCCTCTGACGCAGATCCGTGGAGGAGTGCTGGTGCCACTGGAGGCTCCCATTTCTTAGCAGACTTCTTTCAGCCACTGGCTGGTGTCCACTGGACAACTGGGGGGGTGGGGGCTGGGGGTGGGGTGGGGGGACCATGGAAGGTAGAGTCTCAAGGGGCCCTTCTGGTTGAGAGGAGCCGGAGAAGGCCATTACTTCTCCAGCTGGGGGGAAGGGGACCAATGTCCCCAGCATTTGGGTCGGGGGGTGGGGAGGGGGGGGGGGGGGCGTGCAATGCTCCCAAAGTAGAAGCCCAGTGGAGTAACCTTAGATGATGGGTGTAACAGCATCATCGATTGCAATGTCATCATGGGGGCAGCATAAGAAGATAGCAAGGGAACAGGGTCTAGTCTTTCATATTTAGTTTAGCCTCATGGTAAGATAGCCTGTCCATGGTCTTGTACTCCATAATTTTCTGCTCCTTTTGGAGTACCAGATAGTCTGGCGAGCAGCGAGAACAATGCTCTCCACAGTTCACACATGTGGGAAGAGGTGCACATGGCAAATTCAGATGCAGTGAATGTCCACAGATGTGGCGCTGGAATTGCACCGGGAGAACATGTGCATGAATTTCCAGCACTTAAAGCACTGCATAGGGGGAGGGACATAGGGTTTGACGTCACATCAGTACACCATCATCTTGACCTTTTCAGGTAATAAATCACCCTCAAAGGCCAAGATGGTTGGTTGGTTGGTTGGTTCAAAAGAAGTGGGGAAGGACCAAATTATGAGGTCTTCGGTCCCTTGTTCCTAATAAAACAATGCCACAGGTGTTACAATAAAACAGATGAGACATATAACACAAAACGAAAAGAAAGGAAAAACCACAAGAACGAAGGAAATGCAAGGAACACTAAAAGGAACAAAAGAGGACAAGAAAACAGAGAGACACTAGAAACAGAAGAGAGTAAAACAAGAAAGCAGATTACAGATACCCAGACTTGTCAACAGCGGTCGACAAGAGGTTCATGAACTTACACCATTTATTGCCTGAACCGCCCATTTATGAGCTAAAAATATCCTTTTACAATGGGAAGAGTTACCCCAAAATATAATACCATGTGACATAAGCGAATGAAATTACACAAAGTACACTAATTTTCATGTCAAACAATCACTCACTTCAGATACCGTTCGAATAGTAAAATGGCAGCATTAAGTCTTTGAACAAGATCCTGAACGTGGGCTTTCCATGACAGTTTACGATCTATCTCAACACCTAGAAATTTGAACTCTTCAGTTTCACTAATCATATGCCCATTCTGTGATATTAAAACACCAGATTTTGTTGAATTGTGTGTTAGAAACTGTAAAAACTGAGTCTTACTGTGATTTGGCTTTATTTTATTTTCTACAAACCGTGCACGTGGCCATGAACTGCACTATTTGAAACCGAGCCAATGTTGCACACAACATCCTTTACTACCAAGCTAGTCTCATCAGCAACACAAATATTTTAGAGTTACTCGTAACACTAGAGGGCATAACATTTATATAAATAAGGAACAGGAGTGGCCCCAACACTGATCCCTGTGGCAACCCCCACTTGACCATACCCCACTCAGACCCCACATCAAAGCCATTGTGAATAATCACCTTTTGTTGTCCATTGCTAACGTAAGAGGTGAACTAATTGTGAGTTACTCCTCATACTCCATGATGGTCCAGCTTCTGGAGCAATATTTTGTGATCAACACAATCAAATGCCTTAGTTAAATCAAAAAATACGCCTAGCGTTTGAAACCTTTTGTTTAACCCATTCAGTACCTCACAGAGAAAAGAGAATATAGCATTTTCAGTTGTTAAACGACTTCTAAAGCTGAACTCTACATTTGATAGTAAATTGTGTGATATAAAATGATCAATTATCCTTACATACATAGCCTTTTCAACAACTTTAGCAAACACTGACGGCATAGAAATAGGTCTAAAATTATCTACATTATCCCTTTCTCCCTTTTTATAAAGCAGCTTTACTACTGTGTACTTTAATGGTTCAGTAAACTAACCATTCCTAAAGGAAAAATTATAAATATGGCTAAATACAGGGCTAACATGTGCAGCACAATACTTTAATATTCTGCTAGGCACTCCATCATAACTATGAGAGTCCTTAGTCTTCAGTGATTTAATTACTGACTCAATCTCCTCCTCGTCTGTATCACAGAGGAGTAATTCAGACATCAATCTCGGAAAGGCATTTTCCAAGAAAGTTATATTATTCCCTGCAGAAACTAAATTTTTATTTAATTTACCAGAAATGTTCAGAAATGATTGTTAAATGCTGTACATATATCTGATTTATCAGTAACACAAATATTTTTATTATGAACTGACTTTATATCGTTGACCTTGTGCTGCTGACCAGACACTTCCTTCACAACTGACCATATGGTTTTAATTTTATCCTGTGAATTAGCTATTCTATTTGCATACCACATAGTCTCTGCCTCCCTAATAACATTTTAAGCACCTTACAATACTGTTTGTAATGGGCTACTGTAGCTTGATTGTGACTACTTCTAACATTTTGATATAATTCCTGCTTTGTTTTACATGCTATCCTTATCCCACTAGTTAGCCATCTGGGCTGCTTATTACTGCTAGCATCCCATTTAGAAAGTTCTAATGAAAGCAACTCTCAAATAGTTTGAGAAATGTGTTAAGGAAAGCATTATATTTATCATCTATGTCATTGGCATTATAAACATCCTGCCACTCTTGTTCTTTGACAAGGTTTAAAAAACTCTCTATTACTGTTGGATTATCTTTCCTACATAGTTTGTAATTACAAGTGACATTTATTTGGGTACAAAAGCCTTTTAGTGTTAAAATTTGTGCATCATGGTCTGGAAGGCCATTCACCCTTTTACTAACAGAATGGACATCTAGTAATGAAGAATAAATAAAAATATTGTCCATGTCTGTGCTACTGTTCCCCTGTATCCTAGTTGGAAAAAACACAATCTGCATCAGATCATATGAATTTAGGAGATCAACAACATCTTTTTTCTTGCACCGTGATATACAAAATTTATACTGAAGTCACCACATATAAATAATTTCTGGTACTTCCTACAAAGTGAATCAAGAACCATCTCTAGCTTGAGCAGAAATGCTCTGAAGTCAGAGAAAGGAGACCAATAAACAACAACAATTCGAAGTTTAGTTTCACTAAATTCAACTGTCCCTGCACAAAATTCAAATATCTGTTCAGTGCAGTGCTGTGATATATCTACGGACTCAAATGAAATACTGTTTTTTTACGTACATAGCCACTCCTCCACTCTGCAAGGAATTGCTTGAAAAACAGCCAGTTAATCTGTATACTGGTAAAGGAAGCCTTTGAATTGTCAAATTATTTAAGTGGTGCTCTGACATACCAATAATTTCAGAGTCAATATCTATAAGCAGTTCACCTTTATCTCTAATATCTCTTATATTTTGATGAAATATGCTAATTCCTTCTCTACCTGGAAACATGACTTCATCTGAAGGTGTAATGCATATCGAAAAGACAGATTAAATGCCATAGGAGGGGAGTGTTCAATGCAATGGACAAATATAATGTTTGTGATGTACTTTTGAACACAGTTTTCCAAATACAGTCTTGAGCAGCTAGTTCGACAACCCAACAACAACAATAACGACAACAACAATGTGCATTCAAAATTATGGGCTTATGAACTTCATTAAGATTCAACTGGCAGGCCAAGTGTGTCTTTTAGTCAAATACAACAAAACTAACTGACAAATTTGGCATTGCCTGGGTAGTCATTTTGTCAATTTTCTATTAGAAACAAAAGCAAAAAATGAACTGCTTTTGTAATGAAGTATCAAAAACATCTCACTTCTATATACTCGTGAAAATACCTTTGAAACTGTGAAACAATCAAACAAAGAAATATGCACAATGTTTAGATGTATAAGTGCAGTATACAAATTAAGCAACATTATCCCAGAAATGTCCATATCCTGGGCGCAGCTGCATCACGTGTCTATAACGCGAATTTGTAAATGTCTCTATGGCAACACTCTTCATAGCTCTAAGTCGTTCGTGCCTTGCACTTCAAAAATGTCAAAAGCACTGCCAGCTGTCAGGAATTTCCTTAATTTACTCAACTGTACAAGTTTCTTAGTAGTTAGTACAGAATAAATGTATTGAAACTTCATGCACAATGTGGCAATTTTTCAAGCATCTCAGTTCACACACACACACACACACACACACACACACACACACAATATTCCACACATGGGTTTTCTAGTCAAACATTCTGTGTATTCTATTCAACCTTCAGTGCCATTTTGAACAATAGACACTACCCGATCTAATTTGCACCATGGAGGTGGGTTGAGGGAAGTTTTAAACTTTCATGCTCACACAGTTTTGAAACCTCTATCAGGCTTGCAATTCTTTAAAGCAAATCAACTCCGCTAATGCCCACAGGACTTAAGCTAGAATTAGACAGACTGAAAAGCAACAACTTCTTCCATCTATTTCTTTCAGCCAATGGGCCTGTCCTTTGGTGGTAACACAAAAGCCGGGTGGCTCCTTCTGGTTGCGTGGCAATTTTAAACTTATAGTCGATGTACAACCAGAAGCAGCTTCATATATGTTCCCATGCCGTGACAGACCCTTTTTTAAATTTTCAGGGGATCGCAACCTGCTTCCAAACTGATCTCAGAGAAACTTGTTTTCTGCTTCTGTTAGACCAGAGCAAAAAATGTTGGTGTTGAACACCCCTTTGGCCTCTGTCAGTACAATAGATTACAATTCTGAGTTGCTAGTACACCAGCCATATTTCAAAGAGTTTTGGAACAGGTCATTACATGTATCCCCTGCTGTGGAAACTACCTGGATAGCATTTGGATAATGAGGTGTGCTAACAAAGAAAATGTCGTAATCTGAGTCTCATTTTCACAGTGGCCACAGAGGCCTCAAAAGTATAATATTTCAAAATATTCTTTTTTCCAGCCTCTTGTTGCATACCTTGACTATGTTCTCAGTAAAAAGAACCTTTGACACATGCAAGAGTACACTTCCACTGCATGTAAATCGACGATCCCCAAGCCAATAACAGGTCGACAAGTGTTTTTTGAGAAGTTTAATTACTGTTTCCATTTTATCCCATGGACAGTTTAGATTGACTATCCATTGACTGTTACACAGAGGTCCCCTTTCACTGATCAGGTGCTTACACTTGTCAGAAGACTTCTCAAACCTTGAAATTCTTCAATCCTGTGCCCTGTTTCATGATGCAGCAGCCTTACTTTATCACTAACTCTGGCTACTGATGGCTCAGCACATGGAATAGGAGCTGTCCTGTCTCATAAACAAATGGTATGGAAAAACTTAAAATGTTTGTGACCAGAACATTAAACCAGCCCAGGATCATTAATTGCAAAAGACAAGTTGGCTGTCATTTTTCACATGGCCAGAAGTTCCATTTAATTACAGATCATAAGCTATTATCATCACTGTTCAGGCTCCAAGACCAGGCTCCCAGAATGCACTAGCAATTGCCTATACCAGTGGGTCTTGTATTTATGAAATTATCAGCACTCTATGACTCCACCACTTCTGTTTCCAAGCCAGGATGAGAAAGTAGGGAGGGATAGAGGAGTAACACCTCTTTACAAAACCTTGGGTCACCTGGTGCAGGTGATAGTACTTGTATGGAGGCCTAGGCAGGGTAACAGTGAAGAACCCAATAGCAGTAAAGGCAGAGATTAAAGTTATTGGTGTAGCAGAGCTGGCAAAAGGGGCACCTGCTTACTGAGGCTAACAGTAGGAACCAGCTACCTTGTAGGAAGAGGAGGGATCCTCAAAGGCTAAGAAACCACCTCTGACAGAAAAGGCAGCCACTCAACAGGATGTGAAGGGGCAGCCCCAGTGGTGGTAGTGGGCAGAGATGACTTCTTGGGTGTGTAATATGCATGTAGACATGAAAATGTCAAGCACATGTGAAAACCAGATAACCTCTAATAATGGCTATTTGGTATGTGCTGAGTCTTTTCAAAGCAGGAGCATTCAGGAACAAGACCAACTGATAAAGTACTAAACAGGAATAGCAGCACTGCAGGAGATAGGTGGGGAGAAACCTGTTGGTTGGATTCAGTCTTTGAACCAGCTTTCTAGTACAATGGGAATACAAGTTAGCAATACAGACCTTTGGAACAATAAATAGTGGGGTATGCACACTGAGAATAAAATCTGAAATTCTTCACCATTACACTGATTTGCACTCGTACTCCAATAGAGCAAACGAATGATAAGGCTAAAGACTCCTTTTATAAACAACTTGACAGCATGTATGATGCTACAGCTAAAAATGATGTGAAAGTGATTCTAGGAGATATGAAAGCCAAAGTGAGAAGGGAAACTGTGTTTACACTAAATATGAGAAGGTACAATCTACATGAAGAGTGTAATGACAACAGATTGAGTCTGGTTGATTTTGTCATGAGCAAAAACCTCAACATAAGCAGCACCATATTACCACAAAAGAACACCCATACACAGATGTGGAAATCCCTTGGTGGGGACACAGTCTTCCAAATACATCAAGTGACTATCCAAAGAAAACACAGATATGACATTAAGGACATCAATAACAATCTATAACCACGTAGAAAGGAATGAAGGGAATAATAAGTATAATAAGAATTTTATCACTAAATTAAACAGCATAGTGATTCAACCAGAGGACATATTTAGTTTTGATTTTGTGTGTGTGTGTGTGTGTGTGTGTGTGTGTGTGTGTGTGTGGATCTGATGGGCACCCAACGTCGAGATGGGAACCCAACGTCGAGCTCATCAGCACCCTTACACTTATGACAACAAACGAATGTGAAGATGAACTTAAAGTTTTGAACATGCATGCACTCGAAATGACCACACAGCCACTCTGCATCACTTGCACTAAAACCAATTAGGAGGGAAGAGAGCTAATCAAGGAATTAAATCACAGAGAAAACAAAACACAAAAGAACTAAAAGAAAAGCACAGGGAAGTGTGACTGGCTGACCACTTACAAAAAATTAGAGTGAGCCAGCCACCCTTTGACACATTAAGAACATCTCCCTAAAATCTTGTTAAAAAGTTGGACAATTCACATAACTATAGAAACCTAACCACATTCGTTTGATCATTACATAAAATAGACAGCAGATCTGCCAGCAAATATGCCACAGTTCACTGGTCGGCAAATAAAATGCAGTCCAATAAAATGTGGTGCATTGTGATCTGCACACCTCAAGCACCTCTCACCAGGACATAGGGCTGTAGCCTATGCAAAGATGAGTAAGAAGGACCTCGTCCCGCCGACATGACTGGAAGGTAGTACTCCACGGCCGAGTTGTGGGCTTGATGGTACACAGCTTGTTATCCGTCACTGCCAGCCACTCATCTTCCCGTCGACTCACGACTTTGTACCTCAATAACGAGGTGATAGCATGCAGGGGGATAGCACACCGAAATACCAGAGGATCACGACACACCTCCTTGGCTGCTAAATCTGCCCTCTCATTCCCGCAATTTCAATGTACCCCAGGTACCCAGCAGAATTACACCTCTTTACCCAGTAATTGTAGTTGTAGAAGGGCATCCTGATTACTCTGGGTTACTGTACCTGCTGGGTACAAACGTTGCAGAGAGTAAAGGGCACTCAGACAATCTGAGCACACAAGAAATCTAACACCAGGAGAATGTCTCATATGATCCAGTGCTCAGAAGATCACATATAATTCTGCATCAAACACAGTAAATTCTCGAGGCAGTCTGATCTTGAGGACGCGATCTAGGAAAATGACAGAGCAACCAACAGAGACCTCTGCTTAGACCCATCTGTAAAAACAACTTCACAAGGTCGTGGTACTCAGATAAAATATCAGAGAATATCGCATTAAAAACAGAAACAGGAGCACTATCTCTCCTGTACTGCACCAAATCTAAAATCACTCTGCAACAGAGCGGCAGACTGTTAAAGCCCTGGATTTGGGGTCATACTGGCTCCACACTGAGTGACTCCAGCACATGCTGCATGCAAATCCAAAATAGCATTGTGGCTCATGGACAGTTGGAAAAAAAGGTGATACAGAGGAGGACGAGCAACAGTATGGTATGCAGGTGAAGTTGGAGCTGCAAGGAACTTAAACGCCTGAAGCATCTTGAGGAGCTGGCGCCAGATGGTAAGTGGCGGTTCCCCCACCTCAGCACAGATGCTAGGTATGGGACTGGTCCGATAAGCACCCGTGGCCACCCGAATCCCCTCACGATGGACAGCATCAATGATCCAAAGTAAAAGGGCCTTGCTGACCCATACACCGTGCAACCATAATTCAGCCGCAAATGCACAAACGCCTGATAAAACTAAAGGAGGCACGCCCTGTCCGCTCCCCAACACCTGTGGCTAAAACACTTGTTGATGTTCAGTGCCTTCAGGGTTCTGGCTTTCATGTCTCACAGGCTTGGTAACCATGACAATTGGGAATAAAACATGAGGCCCAGAAACCACACTGTGTCTCTAAAATAATGTAGGATGGTGTCTCCCCTATTCAAGACAGGCAAATTAAAAAGATGATGAGAACAATTAAAATGAACACACACACACACACACACACACTTATCTGCAGAAAACTGGAAACCCATCGTTGCAGCCCACTCCCTTAACATCTGCACTGTAAGTTGCAACTGACAGCACATCGTTGTAACACTGGAGGAGCAACAAAAAACAGCAAAATTGTTTACAAATAAGGAGCACTGTACAGGACTCCTTACCATAGATGTGATATTGTTGATGGCTATGGCAAAGAGGGTAACACTTAAAACATTGCCCTGAGGAACACCATATCCTCCTGCTCAAATCGATCAAGCAGTGTGTCACCAACTTGGTTCCTAAAAAACTGCCGAGACAGCAAAGACTGTATGAAGATGGGTAGGTGGCCTCGAAAGCCCACTGAAACAGTTGTGCAAGAATACAGTGTCTCCAAGTAGTATCGTATGCCCTACTTATATCGAAGAATATGCCGATACAGTGATGCTTACGGAGGAAATCCTGCTGAACAGCCACCTCTAGGAGGGTCAGATTGTTGACAGTGGACCGAAATCTTCGGAATCCACACTGAGAGCGGCTAAGGAGTTGCCTGGTCTCTAACAAATGGACCAGACAATGGTTAACCATTCGCTCCGGAGTCTTTCCTACACAGCTCGTTAAGGCGATACTCTGATAACTACTGCGGCATGTGTAGTCCTTTCCTCCACAAGTTTGGAAATTTGCCTGTCTGCTGTATTAGATTAAAACTTACGAGGAGGATTTCCTTTGATTCCGCTGGTAAATGTCGAAGCAAGCAGTACCGGATTTGGTCATGACCAGGTGCAGTGTCACAGATCTCAGTCAGTGCCGATTCAAGCTCCCACGTGGAGAGAAGGAGAGTTGTAGGCCTCAGAACTGTTGGACCTGAAGTCCAACTTTTCCCTCTCAACAGTTGCATGATAGCGATGAAACCGCAGATCCTGGTTTTCATTGGCAGTAGTTTGTGCAAAATGTTCAGCCAGTGTCTGAGACATCTTTGGGTGTTGTTTCAATGCACCCCTGTTTCAGCACTGCTGTTTATGGTAAACGGCTGCGTTTTCTGGAAATCCTCCCGATGGCTTCCCATATTTTTATACAAGAGGTGGAACGATTTATGGAATACAGGAACACTTGCCATGACCTTTTCTTACTCTCCCTAATGATACATCGAGCCTTGGCCTCGCAACTTGAAGTTCCTAAGGTTGTCTGCTGTCTGTTGGCATTTAAAATGTCGAAGAGAAGCACGCCTTTCCCGGATCGCGGAATGGCACTCATCTGTCCACCAAAGTACTGGTCTCCTCCTAAGGTGACCTGAGGATGGAGGTCAGTGGCACAATGAATCACTTGTGTGATGTAATCCACCCATCCTTGGATGCTGTCACAGTGTTCAAACACAGCCAGCTGGCTGAAATGTGTCCAGTTAGCCCTGCTGACCATCCATTTAGGGGGCCTAACTTCAGATGGTGAGCCATTTAGTAGGTGAAGGCAGATAGGGAAGTGATCACTGGAATGAAGGTCATTAATGACCTCCCACTGAACAGTATCAGTGAGGGTGGGAGAACAGAAAGAGAGGTCAATGGCTGAGAATGACACAGTAGCAGTAGAGAAATGTGTGAGATTACTGCTGTTGAGGATGCACAGCTCATGAGATGTCATGAGGCCCTCCAAGATCCAACCCCAAGGGCAAGTACTGGTCAAGCCCCACAGGACATGATGGGCACTGAAGTCTCCCAGCAGGAGGAATGGTCGCGGGAGTTGTGTGACAAGATCTGTGAGAGCCTCAGAGTCTAGTGCATCTTGCGGAGGTAAATACAGCAGAACTGTTGTTGATCTTTCCAGGTACAGCTGCCTGGATTGCTTTGTCCTTACTCGTTTTCCCTTGACTTGTACACACGCAAGTACAGGAGCTAGTGGGGGATACAGGCATGCTAAGCGTCGTCTGTGTCTAAGCGTCCGCCTTGGTTGGTTGACTGATCCTTCGACACACAATAATTTGAACTGCAACTACTTGAAGGTCAGTAGCCAAGGGGAGAGCAGAGGAATGGTGCACATTATTGACAAACACTGTGACACCTCCCTTGGCCCTTCCCCCAATAGGTCACCATTGCGGTATAGCTTATATCCCTGTAGCACAGGGACATCTGTATCTTTAAAATGCATTTCTTGTAAACAAAAGCACACAGGACGTGCCTGTGCTACAAGTTTCAGTTCCTCCACATGAGTTCTGAACCCCTTCATGTTCCACTGTAGTGTGGAAGCCGTGTCATCAGTGCCATTTTAATTTACCCCTGGGGAGGTAAAGCACTTGAAGAGCGAGAGGGAGTGGAGAGGTTGCCTGAATCCAAGGCATCTAACTCCATGATATTCTCCTCAACAGTCAGATGGGAAAGAATGATGTCTGATGGAGCTCGGGACAGCTTTTGACCCGAGCGTCATGAGCCTTTCCCTGTACCCTGGCCCTTAGAGGATAAGGAGGAAAGAGGGTGTTGAGAGGCACTCTGCTTTTCTTGTACCTTCTGGATGCTCACTGCGGAACTGTTGTTGTTCTTTCCAGGTGCAGCTGCCTGGACTGCTTTGTCCTCATTCATTTTCCTTTGACATGTGCACGTGCAAGTACAGGAGCTTGTTGGGTCTACAGGCTTGCTAGGCATCATCTGTGTCTAAGTGTCCGCCTTGATTAGTTGGTTTGTTTGTTTAAAAGACAGTGGGAAGGGACCAAACTGCTAGGTCATCGGTCCCTTGTTCCGAATAAAACAATGCCACAAGGGTGAGAATAAAACACATGACACTGACAACACAAAACAGAGAGAGAGAAAAAGCCACAAGAACAACGGAAGGGCAACAAACACTTAAATGGACAAAAGGGGAGACAAAAACCACAGAAACGCAAGAAATAGGAAAATAGATTAAAACAACAAAACTGATTACCATGGCTGGCAGACCATGAGAATAAAAAGGAGAATCCATCCACCCTGCAACACATTAAAACCTCCACTCTAAAAGCACTAGGGTGGAGGACATAGAGAGACAAAGGACATGCACAAAAACTTAGATCAAATGATAAAATCTACTCTCACAAATAAAATGTAAATCTAAATCAGCCAATGAAGTGTCGTCAGATAAAATTAGCGGAAATGAGTCCAGTAACCAAAGATTTTGTCACAGGGCAGTCAAAGTGGGACAGTGCACCAGGATATGGGCACTGTCAACCGCATGCCGCATTGACACGGAGGTGGGTCTTCACAGTGCAGGAGGTAGCCGTGGGTCACCCAAGCATGGCCAATGTGGAGCCGGCAGAGAACCACAGAGTCCCTGCGAGAGGCCCGCATGGAGGACTGCCACACATTCATAGTCCCCTTAATGGCAAGCAGTTTGTTGTCATTCCATCTCCCAAAACCGAAAAACCTGGCAGTGTAAAAACGAATGCAGATCAGTTATTGGAATGCCAATCTCCATAAGCGGTTTCCACATAGCCTGTTTGGCCAGCCTGTCAGCAAGTTCGTTGCCTGGGATTCCAACGTGTCCTGGGGTCCACACAAACACCACTGAATGACCAGACCATTCCAGGGCATAGATGGACTCTTGAATGGTCACTACCAAAGGATGATGAGGGTAGCACTGGTCGATAGCTTGTAGGCTGCTCAAGGAGTCAGTACACAGAAGAAACAACTCCCCAGGGCATGAACAGATGTGCTTAAGAGCACGAGATATGGCCACCAGCTCTACAACATAGCCATCGGGCAAGAAATGTTGTTCAATATGTCCTCCATGGACATACGCGAAGCCAACGTGGCCTCGGTACATGTCAAGAACAAAGAGGAAGTGACAGTGGAGAGCCGCAGAGTGAACTGAGTCCTTTGGGCCATGTGAAAAGTCCAGACGAAGTCGCGGCCTAGGTGTACACATGGAGGTGTACACGAATGGACCTGGTATATAGGTGGCAAAGGGAAGGATCCCATTTCAGACAGAAGAGATTGGACGTGAACTGCAATTGTACGCCCTGACCTGGGCCGCCGACGAGGGAGATGAACCGCTGTGGGTGGGAAAAGGAGACGGTAATTCGGATACGCAGGAGAACTACAAATGTGTGCAACGTAACTGGCAAGCAGTTACACATGCCCGACATGCAATGGAGGTACTCCAGCCACCACCAGGACGCTAGTCACCAGACTCGTCCTAAAAGCACCTGTCGCTAGTCGAACGCCACAGTGGTGCACTGGGTCGAGTAAACGCAATGCTGAGGGCGCCACTTAACCATAAACCAGACTCCCATGGTCAAGGTGGGATTCAACAAGGGCTCTGTAGAGCTGCAGCAGTGTAGAGGGATCTGCACCCCAGTTGGTGGTGCTCAGGCAGCGGAGGGCATTGAGGTGCTGCCAGCACTCCCACTTAAGCTGACGAAGGTGAGGAAGCCAAGTCAACCGGGCGTTGAAAACCAGTCCTAAAAATTGATATGTCTCTACTACAGTGAGGGGATGGCCAGTAAGGCAAAGTTCTGGTTGATGAATGGTACGATGCCGACAGAAGTGCATGACACATGACTTTGCAGCCGAAAACTGGAAGTCGTGGGCTAGAGCTCATGACTGCACCTTGTGGATGGCTCCCTGTAAGTGCCGCTCAGCAACACCAGTACTGGTGGAGCAGTACAAAATGCAGAAGTCGTTTGCATACACAGAGCGTGAGACGGACGTCCCTATGGCTGCTGCTAGACCATTAATGGCCACTAAAAATAGAGATACACTCAATACAGAGCTCTGCAAGACCCCATTCTCCTGGACATGGGAGGAACTATGGAAGGCACCAACTTCAACGCGGAAAGTACGAAGCGACAGGAAATTCTGGATAAAAATTGGGAGTGGGCCTCGGAGACTCCACTCATATAATGTGGCAAGGATATGATGTCACCAGGTGGTGTCGTATGCTTTTCGCAAATCAAAAAAGACAGCAACAAGGTGTTGACATGTGGAAAAGGTTGTTCGGATGGCAGACTCGAGGGACACAAGATTATCAGTGGTTGAGCGACCCAGGCGGAAACCATCCTGGCACAGAGCCAGTAGGCCATATGACTCCAGGACCCAACCCAACCGCTGACACACGGTACATTCCAGCAGCTTACAAAGAACGTTGGTGAGGCTGATGGGCCGATAGCTATCTACATCAAGCGGGTTTTTGCCGGGTTTGAGCACTGGCATGATGGTGCTCTCCCGCCAGTGCGATGAAAAGATGCCATTGCACCAGATCCGGTTGAAGATCACAAGGAGATGTCGCTTGTAGTCAGACGAGAGATGTTTAATCATCTGACTGTGGTTCCGATCTGGCCCAAGAGCTGTGTCAGGGCAATGTGCAAGGACACTGAGGAGGACCCACTCCGTGAAAGGGGCGTTATAGGGTTCACTGTTGAGTATAGTGAACGAGAGGACTTTCCCTTCCATCCACTGTTTGAGAGTGGGAAAGGCTGGGAGGTAATCCTCCGATGCAGAGGTGCGATCGTAGAGCTCAGCAAAGTGCTCGGCAATTGCATTTGCGTCAGTAGATAACTTGCCATTCATGTTACCTCCGGGAACACCTGCTGGGGTCTGGTACCCAAAAACTCATTTGATCTTCACCCAGACTTGGCACCCAATGATTGAGACGTATCTCTCCCAACACTCCTGTTTCCATCGTTTGATAAGCTGGCGAACACAGACACAGAGCCATTTCAAGGCTATGAGGTGTTACAGGCAATGATGCTGCTATAGAGCTCGCTGACGCTACTTCACTGCCCCAGTGGCTTCCGGCGACCCTCAAGGGACTGTCTTTCGCCGGGGACACCCTGAAGAGTTAAGGGATCATGTTTTCCGCAACAGAAACGATCGTTGTAGTTACCTGCTCAACCACCACATTGATGTTACCATGTGGGGGAGATCCAATGGTGACAGCAGAGGCGAAGGCTTCCTAGTCTGCCTTGTTTAAAGCCCATCTGGGCAGGCGTCAGTGGGCCTGACACTGCGGCAGTGACAGGAAGATGGGAATGTGGTCACTACCACACAGTCATCATGTGCTCTCCAGTGGATAGATGGGAGAAGGCCAGGACTGCAAACTGAGAAATCAATGACTAAATATGTGCCATGTGCCACACTGAAATGTGTGGGGGCACTTGTATTTAAGAGCCAGAGGTCAAGTTGTGACAGTAAATTTTCGACATCTCTGTCTCGGCCAGTTAGCACAGTGCCCCCCCCCCCCCCCCAAGTAAGAAAGGTTTAGGGAGTTAATGAATCAGTGCAGCCAATCCATTCAGGGGTACTGCACCATCTGGAGGAAGATATACGTTGCAGACAGTTATTTCCTGTGTCGTCCTTATCCTGACAGTCACAGCTTTAAAGAGGGGTTTGAAGCGGCATAGGTTCACTGCATACTGAGTTCAGGACATAGACACTCTATTATAGTCACTACGGTTCTTGTAACATCCTCTATAGCCGAGGAGGACAGGGGTCCGCATTGCTGGGAACCACATTTCCCAAACGGCAATGCAGCAAGCAGGTGTAAAGCTTAAGAGTTGCCGTAGCTCAGCCAGGTGGTAGAAAAAACCGCCACAATTCAACTGGAGGATGACGTTATCTTCACGCTGGAAAGGCATGAAGCGCACAAGCATGCACATTATGCCTCACGGTTACCTGCTGCCACAAATTGAGTATTTGTAGCCATTTCTATGGTGGATGAGGAATCAGTGAGATCCAGGCCCAGAGGGGACACTAAAATCTCCACCACATCCTCAGATGCAGAATTGATAGGGAGTGGTGGTGGTCCTGTTTCTTAGCAGACTTCTTAGTTTGCTTGCTCTCTCACTTCTCTTTAGGGGTTTGCTGGAAAGATATCTCCAAAGCAGCTTCAGGCACAGAGGTAGGCCATGAAGCTCTTCGTCCAGCAGCTTTTGGCTCCATGAGCCACTGACAAATGTCCGCCGTGGCATTAGTGAAGACCTTGGGAAAGAGGGCCCCATGGGACCCCTTCTGCACAAGAGAAGCAGGAGGAGGCTGTTGCTTCTCTGGCAGGAGGGGGGGGTTGATGTCCCCTGCATTTGAGGGGTCCTTGCTCTCGAAGTAGGTGCTTTGGGAGCAACGGAGGAAGATGCCCGCCATGGGGGAAGATGTATTCTAGTGGCCCGGAGGGCCCACTGTTTATGGCACAGAGTAAGGAACCACTGGCACTTGGGATGGTGATGGTGACGTAGCTGCAGCATAGGTCGACGTCAACCGAATGGGGTATAATCTTTCAAATTTACATTTAGCCTCTTGGTAAGTCAACCAGTCCAGGCTCTTGTACTCCATGATTTTCCACTCCTTTTGGAATACTGGGCAGTCTGGCGAGCAGGGGGAGTGGTGCTTTCCACAGTTGAAGCAAGTGGGAGGAGGCCCACATGGAGTATCTGGGTGCAGTGGACATCCGCAGTCTCGACATGTGACACTGGAAGTGCAGCAGGAAGACATGTGACCGAACTCCCAACACTTAAAGCACCGCATAGGGGGAGGGACATATGGTTTAACATCACAGCAGTAAACCATCACCTTGACCTTTTCAGGCAATGAATCACCCTCAAAGACCAAGATGAAGGCACCGGTTGCAACCCTGTTGTCTTTTGAGTCCCCTGTAAATGCACCGGATGAAATGAACACCACACCATTCTAAATGGGCGTGGAGATTGTTGTCAGACTGCAAGAGGAAATCGCGATGTTCCTACCAGTTCTGCTGCAGACTAAAATCATAGGCGAATGTGGCTCTCACCATTCTGTAGCCCTACGTTCCTCCTATAGTGTAGCGAGGGAGGGAAACGATTTAGGGCCATACCTGTCAGCATTGTATTCGATCTTGCCCTTCTTAGAGACTGCTGGTGTTGTACGGTCACCAGCAAGAGATGACTTAGTCCACTTCATTGCAGGTCATCCATCCTGAGGCCACCCACTCCGATCAGGCGCTCTCCTCACAGGTGCCACCCAGCTACAGCAAAGGTCAACTGGCATGATGGCCATTGCTGGGAGTCCTGATGCCCCAGGAAGACAGGCATCTACTCCCTGGCATACGAGGTGAGTTTACAGCTCAGGCATCAGCAGTGCAATCCCTGTGTTGTTATGGGGCTACCACCAAATGGGTACGTGATGGCCCCACCACAATGGACTGACTGCCATGCTGGATATAGGGCGCAGAGAAATCCAATATTGTCATGGGGGTGACAGAGGACAATGGAAGAAGATGACATACCCTGGAAAGTGTCCTCGCCCAAAATGTTGAATCGCAGGTGGAGATGCAAAGTCATGTCAAGAGATTCAGGAGATCGAATCTAAGGGCACTATGGATAACTCGTGCACCACATAAGGCATCCTTCCCCTTATGGCCCGTACTTCTGTAGAATTTTGAAAGTGGCAGGTCAAACCATACAATGGGAACTAAACTCGTAGGGCCGAAAAGTGTGAGACTCCTTTTAATCACCTCTTATGACAGGCAGAAATACCTCGGTCCTATTCTAATCCCCAGACCCACTGGGGGCATCAGCCTTGGGAATAGGTTTCTGCACCATGGAAGAATAGAGGTGGCAAAGACAAGGCGTTTTGTCACCTTATATTCTTTCTTGGCTTCAGCATAGTGGATCTGCTTGATCACTTTTATCCACTGTATTTTGCGTTCTTCAGCAAAAACAGGGCAGTCTCAGCTCCAGACTAGCTGGTCATCAGAGTAATTGATGCAGTTCGCCGGAGTTGAGCAGTCAGCCCCAGTGTCATGAGTGGCTTTTCAGCAGTTCCCACAGATTGCTTCACCTCCACAACTTATGATTGTAGGGTCAAAATGCTGGCATTTATAGCACCACGTAGGGTTTGGAATGTAAGACCGATCACTGGGTCCAAGGAACCCCACCATAAGATGTTCAGGCAGTGACGCAGAATTGAATGTGACAAAAAAGTGGCAGTCTTTACAGTTGCTCCATTATTCTTGTGCGTTAGTTGCTCCACATCGACTATTCCCTGGGATGCCCATTCTTGCTTGAGTTCTATGTCCATGTCCATGTTATCCGGCATGTGATAATGCCCTTACTGGAGCTCAGAGAGGTGTGTGTATCAACAATGATATCATAGTCACCCAGTTTCTTAAGAACGTCTACCTGCTTTGACCCGTTAGTTTCAACCAACAATAAGCCACTACGCAATCGTTTTATAGATTTTAATGTTCCAGCAAGGCCTTTTAAACCCTTATGGACATAAAAGGAGGACACTTTCAAATGTCCCCTCCATCCTCTTTTATCACCAGAAATACATTTTTATTCATGACTCGATGAGCCATGTTACTGCAGTCCAAAATATTCTTATTATCAGGACGACCAGCCTCTCTCATTCTTTTGGATGGATGGGTGTGAATACTCCCAGATGGTACACCCTTCTTGCTGGGAGGAGAAGATGATGATTTCGAGGCTTCCACCTCAGTCCCACGAGCAGCTTGGGAAATAAGGGTCACTGAGACAGAGCCCCACATGCCTCAGTAAGCCTTATACAACTGACGTGTGGCAGGTTTCCCAGAGGTTGCCCACTAACAGCTGTTCCACCTCAACAGGCAGGCATCCCAAAAGCGCGCAGCACACCTTGAGACTGAGGTTTTTTTTTTATAGAGGTTTATCCCGTCCTCACAATCCAGGCAGTCAAGCCAAGATCCCCATTCCCTGAGACACAAAACATTCCACCGCCACACTGCGCAGTGGTCATTGAAGCATGCCCAGAGCTTACGGTGATGGGGGCTGGGTGGCACTTACCAGTCTCCAGCTCAGGAACTCTGCGGTCACCAAGCCCATACCCAGCACATCAATGCTCAGCCCCTGAGGGCTTTGATGTGGTATTGCTATTTACTATCATTCCACTCAATGAAGGGTTGCAAGATTTTTCCTCCCAATATTGCAGAACTGTTTGAATATTGCCTCAAACCACACATTTCAATGGGCTATGGGGAGCCTCGTAAGCAAAGTAATAGCAAATTTCTTTACGGAAAAATTCAAAAAGCAAGCACTGAAACTGGAAACAAGAAACCGAATATTTGGTTCCGGTACATGGATGCTACATTTATTGTGTGGAGGTATGGCAGAGAGGAACTAGCTCATTTGCACAAGCATCTCAATGGGATTAATCTGAAGATTCAGTTTAGCACAGAGGAGGAGGTAGGCAGAAGACTGAATTTTCTTGATGTGCTAGTTTTCAAGAAACCAGATGGTAGCTTACACTACACAGTTTATCGAAAACCCACGTACACAGACAGGTACTTACACCAGGATCTGATGACCACACACAACAAAAGCGAAGGCATCATAAAAACATTGGTGGTAGAGCAAAGAAAATTTGTGAACCAGAGTTGTTTGACGCAGAATTAAAACATCTCACCAATGCACTGTTCATGAATGATTATTCATCCATTTTTTTTTTTTTTTTTTGGGGGGGGTAGGGGGGGGGGGGGCAGCAAAAACAATTGAGGTCATAAGCGCCCATGTCATAAACTTAGAAAACCAATATGTGAAAGAAATTAAAAGCAACTATACACTAAGCCCAACCAATGGAAGGAAAGACAGCTAAAACCAAAGGTAAAGATCAACAAAATATGCTGTAGAGAAGCAGAGGTCTCTAACCAAAGATTAAATGTTTTACGCCATATTCCTACAATGGAGAAAAAGTAAACCCCCATTGATAGCCCATGTACCATTAGCTAAAACAGCCAAAAACTAAGATGGAAAACATAAACTGACATATAAGCAGTTAAAATAAAAGCATTGGGTCAGGAAATGGTGAAACGTCAAAGGTTGATGACAATGAGCACAAGTGGTGAGGGATCACCACTTAACCAATAGCTGTGACTAAAAAGAGAGTGCCCAATACACAACCTACATAAAATTATCTCATCGCAGCAAGAGGGCCAAGCAGAGGTTAGCCAAGCAGCTGGGAGTGTTTTAATTTCCCAGAGCTTGTTCCCATGATGGAAATACCTGTGTGATGCCAAAGTGACACCACCTGGTGACAGATGGCAACACGGATATCATTGAAAGGAATGGAGAAGTACTAGCGTGCCAAGGCAGGAGGACTGCATCCTTGACAGTTTGACAGCTGACAGCAGTGACAGCAGGTTCGTTTCCCATCAGACCAACATGACGAGGAACCCACACGAACATCATGATGACTCTCTCAACAGCGAGCAAGTGGAAGGTTCCTTGGACCTGATGCACTAAGGGATGGACCGTATACAGCATACTGATGCTCTGAAGGACACTGAGAAAATTGGAGCATATGCCACAGTTAAAAAGTCACGTTACTGCATGTACTGGGTGGTTTCATAGAGGATAAAGAGCTCTGCTGTAAAAATCTAGCAGTGTTCTGGAAGTACATACTGAAAATGGTCAGTGCCAATGAAGAAGGCACGGTCAACAGTTGGTATTAGAGTTATCAGCAGACACGAAGGAGCTACCACTAAGTTGCGTGCTAAGGTCGAGAAACACAGCAATAGATCGAATCTGGAGTAGTGTCCTTGGAAAGCCTATGAAATCCAAGATGAACATGGGCTGCTGCACAAAGTCAATGCGGTGCAAGTTTCACACCCATCAGGAACATGGCAGACAGCACAAAATTAAGCTGCCGGAGCAGTAGCCGAAAGCAAACTCCGAGAGGTAACAGAGAAGAAGTGCGGGCCCCATGCCGGCAGTCAAGAGTGTCATTGAAAAAGGGGCAAGGCTTGATGGCCAGGCATGGAAGAGAAATGGCATTCATATCCACTGAGGAGGACATCACACTGGTAGGACAGTGGTAGAGTTCAGCAGTTTCTGCACAGATACTCTCAACTGGGCTAGTGTAAAAGGCGTCACTGGGCAAACGTATTCCACAATGGGGGATTACGTTAAGATGGTGTAAGGTGGTTGGACGTTCAGATAAACAAACAAAACACCCATAGTCTAGCTTCAAACAAACAAGGATCAGTATAAACAAAGGAGGGCGGTCCAATCCATTACCTAGGAAGTACTGCTTAGGGCACAGAGGACATTGAGGGATCAAGTACAGTGTGCAGCCAGGCAAGGCACGTGGGAGAACCAAGAAAGTTTCCTATCAAGATTGAGCCCCAGGAATTCTGTAATTTCAGTAAACGGAAGAGCAAAAGCCCCAAGATGCATAGATGGTGGAATAACTCACCACGTCAACAGAAAATTATACACACGGTTTTGTCAATGGAAAAGCGAAAGCCATTGTCAATGCTCCACTATTGACTGATTGAGTGAGGATGGTTGTAGTACTAAATGGCAGGATCATCATCCCATGATTCAAAAATTACGTGCCAAAGATAGAGGCGTCCCCTTAAAGTGGGTGCATCCAGTCAGAGGGACCCATGACCACACCCCCATACAAAGTTCGCTCTTTTATCCCTCTGTTTTTCCAGGTTTTAGATTTTACCTGCCTTTTATGCCTTTAGTGTGTGTGGTTTTAGATAGATTCCTTCCTTTATAGTTTGAACCCTCTGACTGAGGGTCGGGCTTAGTGCATAGTTGCTTTTCATTTCTTTCAAGTATTGGTTTTCTAAGTTTATGACATGGGCGCTTATGGGTCCAAGATCCAGAAAACTTGAAGAGCGGCCACACCACAACTACCCTGCCCCTGCTTCAGGAGGAAAGTAAAAGATTATAAATGAAAATAAAAACCACTTTCATGAAGGAAACTGAGGACCAGTTCAACCATCCATGAAGTATCTGCTAATATTAAAGACAGGGAATCTCAAAGGCTATCCTTAGTACAAAGGGACAAAAGAAGGGGACATTCCACCAATAATGCTCCACGATTAAAGACAATTGAGACATCGCTGAAGACACCACTCAAGGAGACAAGCCCATGAAGAACTGCAACAGATTGCAAAGTCGTTGACGAAAAGTGAGCCACAGATGCCTTATGGGAGCCAGAGAGGCCTAGCAGGAGACAGGCCATAACAGGGTTACACGCTACGGCAAAGAGAACGACACTTACAATGGAGCATTATGTTGTTGTTGTGGACTTCAGTCCTGAGACTGGTTTGATGCAGCTCTCCATGCTACTCTATCCTGTGCAAGCTTCTTCTTCTCCCAGTACCTACTGCAGCCTACATCCTTCTGAATCTGCTCCATCTCTACGATTTTTACCCTCCACGCTGCCCTCCAATACTATATTGGTGATCCCTCGATGTCTCAGAACATGTCATGCCAACCGATCCCTTCTTCTAGTCAAGTTGTGTCACAAACTCCTCTTCTCCTCAATTCTATTCAATACCTCCTCATTAGTTATATGACCTACCCATCTAATCTTCAGCATTCTTCTGTAGCACCACATTTCGAAAGCTTCTATTCTCTTCTTGTCTAAACTATTTATCGTCCACGTTTCACTTCCATACATGGCTACACTCCATACAAATACTTTCAGAAACGACTTCCTGACATTTAAATCTATACTCGATGTTAACAAATTTTTCTTCTTCAGAAACGCTTTCCTTGACATTGCCAGTCAACATTTTATATCCTCTCTACTTTGACCATAATCAGTTATTTTGCTCCCCAAATAGCAAAACTCCTTTACTACTTTAAGCGTCTCATTTCCTAATCTAATTCCCTCAGCGTCACCCCGACTTAATTCGACTACATTC
The DNA here is from genome assembly GCF_023864345.2 of Schistocerca serialis cubense. Taxonomy (NCBI): domain Eukaryota; kingdom Metazoa; phylum Arthropoda; class Insecta; order Orthoptera; family Acrididae; genus Schistocerca; species Schistocerca serialis. Next base: position 304,475,229 of record NC_064639.1, on the reverse strand, counting down.
CACTATCCTCGTTTTGCTTTTGTTGATGTTCATCTTATACCCCCCTTTCAAGACACTGTCCATTCTGTTCAACTGCTCTTCCAAGTCCTTTGCTGTCTCTGACAGAATTACAATGTCACAGGCAAACCTCAAAGTTTTTATTTCTTCTCCATGGATTTTAATACCTACTCCGAACTTTTCTTTTGTTTCCTTTACTGCTTGCTCAATATACAGATTGAATAACATCGGGGATAGGCTACAACCCTGTCTCACTCCCTTACCAACCACTGCTTCCCTTTCATAACCCTCGACTCTTATAACTGCCATCTGCTTTCTGTATAAATTGTAGATAGCCTTTCACTCCCTGTATTTTACCCCTGCCACCTTCAGAGTTTGAGAGAGAGTATTCCAGTCAATATTGTCAAAAGCTTTCTCTAAGTCTACAAATGCTAGAAACGTAGGTTTGCCTTTCCTTAATCTTTCTTCTAAGATAAGTCGTAGGGTCAGTATTGCCTCACGTGTTCCAACATTTCTACGGAATCCAAACTTATCTTCCCCGAGGTCGGCTTTTACCAGTTTTTCCATTCGTCTGTAAAGAATTTGCGTTAGTATTTTGCAGCTGTGACTTATTAAACTGATAGTTCGGTAATTTTCACCTCTGTCAACACCTGCTTTCTTTGGGATTGGAATTACTATATTCTTCTTGATGTCTGAGGGTATTTCGCCTGTCTCACATGTCTTGCTCACCAGGTGATAGAGTTTTGTTAGGCCTGGCTCTCCCAAGGCTGTCAGTAGTTCTAATGGAATGTTGTCTACTCCCGGGGCCTTGTTTCGACTTAGGTCTTTCAGTGCTCTGTCAAACTCTTCACGCAGTATCATATCTCCCATTTCATCTTCATCTACCTCCTCTTCCATTTGCATAATATTGTCCTCAAGTACATCGCCCTTGTATACACCCTCTATATACTCCTTCCACCTTTCTGCTTTCCCTTCTCTGCATGGAGCATCAAGGTACCCTAATATCCCAGATAAAAGTGTCCAACAAAGACGAATCCAAATTTACCTTGAAAACTCTGTCTTTTAAAAATCCCTGAAGGAAAAGTGGCGGGCGGACTAAGGAGCCCCAGGTGTATAGAGTACACAGGATACCAGTCCTCTCCAGCAGGTGTTGTAGGTTTCCTCCAAATCAAAAAACAAAACCACAGTCTCATATTTCTGCAGAAAAAAGGTTCATGACATGCATTGACAAAGTGATGAGACGACCAACTGTAGAACACTGTGCATGAAATCCTCATTCTGCAGGCGTAAGTAGATTACGGGACTCGAGCACCATACCTGCTGGCCATAAGTCATATATTCCATCACCCTGTGAACTCAGCTGGTGAGTGAAATGGGCCGTAGCTGGAAGGAAGGTGTTTGTCCTTGCCAGGCTTAGGTACGGGTGTGACAAAGTCTTCACATCAGTGGCTGGGAAACGTGTCACCTGCCCAAATGCGATTGTACGTATGAAGGAGAAAGTGCTTGCTCATAAGAGAAAGGTGCTACAACATCTGAGAATGTGAACATCATCCAGCCCTGGGACAGAAGATCCGGATGAAGTGGGAGCATGATCTAGCTCCGCATAGTAAAGGTGGCATTTTAGCATGCCCGATTCTGAGAGGAAATGATATCATGACAGGGTGATAGTGAGTGGAGATCAAAATCTCTGCAAAATAGTGGCCCAAAACATTGGAGATAGCAATGGTGCCCACAATGACATCATCTGCTATGGTCAGGGTGGAAACTGGGCAATGGACCTTGGTCAAGACAGTTATCGGAGGTTGGCCCAAATGAAGGAAAAGGGAGTGGAACCGTTAAAAGAACTAATAAATGAAATCCAGGTAGCTTTTTTGCTACCCTGAAGAATGTGACAACACTGCACACAAACTATTTATAAGGAATGCAGTTCTCCAATGTAGGATGATGGTGAAAAATGTGGAAAGCTCATCTCTGTGCGCAAACTGCGTCACACCACACCTCTGACCACCATGGGACCAGGACTTGGCATGGGGTAAAGGTGAAATGCGAAGATGGAATGTTCTGCAGGATAATATCTGTAAGATATTCTACCTGGTCATCACAACTGGGGAAATGTTGTTCATCAAAGGATGCCAGGGAGCAGTAAAGCCTCCAGTTGGCCTTTGAAAGCTGCCAATTTGGTTTACATGTAAGTGAAGTAGGAATCAGCAAATGGGCAGCACATGGGAAATGATCTCTCAAGTACATGTCTGAGAGAACGGACCACTCGAGACAAAGGGCAAGCTGGGCAGTGTAGAACAAGTGCTCTAAATGGGAATAGGTGTGTGTAGAGTCTAGAAGGAACATGGGTGTTCCAGTGTTAAGGCAGATGAGGTTGAGCTGACTGAGAATGTCAGCCAAGAGGGCACCTCTTGGGCAAGTTAGCTAAGAGCCAAAATGGGATAGTGTGCATTAAAGTCACGGAGAGGGGGAGTTGTCCAATAAGCTGGACGAAGTCTGCCCTGGTGACACCGAATGATGGAGGGATGTAGACGGTACAAAGAGAAAAGATGAAGTGGGGAAGGAAAATGCAGATTGCAACAGCTTCCAGCCAGGTGTTCAGTGAGATTGTTTGACCACAAATGTCATCCTGGGTGAGCAGCACGACTCTTCCATGGGTTGGAACGCCGTCCTCAGTGGGAAAGGTCAGCGTTCACCAAAAAAGAACTGCAAGATATCAAAGCAGTCACAAGGATGCAATTTTGTTTCCTGAAGGCAGAAAACAAGTGGGTACTGTGATTCCCAGAACAGCCTTAATTCGTCCTTATTGGATTTAACATCATGAGAATTCCATTGGAGGAGAGTCATGATGGGGGAAAGGGGAGGAGAGAAATAAATGAAGGGTTGTCACCTCAGCGGCTACTGAGTGCCAGCCTCCAAAGATTCACTACTACAGAGTGCAGAGGCTGGAGGATCTGCTCCATAAGATCTACAGAGGTGTTGGCATTCTCCTCAGGTCAGCCAGCACATTCCAGGGCAGAGAAATGGTTGGCAGGGCGCACCAGCGAGATGGAGTTCGGCCAGGTAAGAGTATCATGCAATGACACCGTGGGAGAGGGTCTTCGAGTCAGCAAAGAAAAGACTGTTGCCTTTGTTAGGTTTCTTTGAGCCTTTGCATTTGGTAGATGAAGACAAAGGTGTTTGTTGGCTGGCGGGACATAGTCTTCACAGGGGTATTCCTTCTGTCCTTATGGACTAAGTGGTGGCACACCTTAGTGTTGAACATTGGTGTTTCAAAATTGTTTATTAGTGATTTTAGAGATTCATTGGAGTGGTTGAGACCTATCTGCTGAAACTCGTTTAGGAATTGTATGCATGGTGATTTGTTAGTAATTTTAATGTCAGCTACAGACTTGCTTCTGGCTTTAGAATTATTATTTCTATTTTATGCTCATGGTTGAAGATTTAAACATGTTTTTCGATTCTTATTAATTATTTGATATGACTATGAAGTTTACCAGCAGTTTCTTGTATGTCATAATGGGTGATGATATGGTGACAACTATTTACCTTTTGCAAATGTATGGCTTGATTCTGCACATGTGGAATGCCATGTCTGTGCTAAAGTTACAAAAATAATGGAAGTTACTGTATCACTGGAGAGTGGCAAGTTATTTGGTGTAATCAGCACGACCATGTTTGGAGATCCATTTGGAGAGGTTCCCAGTTTGAGAGAAATGACTGACATAATATCCCCCCCCCCCCCCCCCCCCCCGTGTTTGTGTCATACTTGTTCGTTACTAGTATATCAAAGTTGATGGTAATGTAATTTTTTATGAATTTTTGAGTGGAGTTATCAGTCGCCAGTAACAATGATTGAGATTGATGGGTATCATGGGAACTGTGCAAGCTATTTTGGTTAGGCTATGTTTTCAATAAACCTACATATAGAGCTTTGGCCTATTGGTATTGTAGATTTCATTTCAGCTATGTAGGCCACATGAAATTTCCAATACCAACTTTTTGCAGACTCATTTGTGTTTTAGTATCACAGATTTCACTTTCTATATTTGTGTTTGTTAAGGTTTTTGAATTTTTGAGAATAGACTTTTAAATAAGTATTTGTTTGAAATGTCTTTGATATAAGAAATGTCATACTTTGTCAGCCACCACCCAAAATCCAATTATTGCAGTTGTCCCATTGGTTTTACATTTGTTTTACAATTACATGTATCTTGGACTAGTTTTGTCTGTTTGCACCTTTAATGTGATATCATGGTCATCGTTTTGTGCAAGGGCAACATGGTGATGTCCACCATCATGATGACATCATGGGTCAAAACTGACTAGTAGTATCAAATATTTTGGTAGTTCCCAAATACCTTCCACTCTACCCTAAATCTGTGACTTTGCTAGAGATCAGTCAGTCACCACAATTACCATTTAAATATGTGCAAAGCCGAATGACAATATCACAATCATCAACATAGCCGCCATCTCCAATTAACATACACAGGTTAAGTACACAACGCACTCCAAGCCACCACCCACAGTAAATAAACAACATAATGTTAAAGAACACAACTGAAATATATAAACAAAACAATGGTAAACACTTCAGACATCACACTTGAAAGAGTATAACACTGCCTCATACACCTATTGTAGACTAGACCCAAAATCTTGTACTACTATCATTGCTCTTGTTGGCCATGACAAATGGCAAGGATGCTATTCAATCCCATAGACTACATAAATGTAGCCTATTAATTTAAAACTACATACACGTTGTGACAAACATATAAACAGAAACAGAGTTGCCAGTTTTAATATTCAAGCTATTTCCAAAGCAGAAAGTGATTCACTAGCGTTTGTGTAAAATGGCCAGGTCAGGTACTTGGTTCTACGATATGGAGAAATCCCAATGCACACAGAATTATGGCTGGCAACACTGGAACACAATCCTCCTTACAAATGTAGGCTAGGTTATGGAACTGCACCATGGCTTGTCGCTTATTACACAAGTCGTATGACTGCAGATCAAATGATTTACAAGTATTGCAGCACAAAGGAACACATCACAATGGTATATTGGTTTTGATAGGTGAAAAGGCATTTTCACAAACACAAACATGATTGGCCACACAGGCAGTGGGCTCTGTTACTTTATCATGAATGGTTCTACACTATGGGGCTACACATTTCAAGGATGAAGCAAACGAAAGAAGCAGGAACTAGTGAAGCAGATGATTATTGGTTGCGGGAAACAGAATATGTCAGGAAGGAAGGACAGCAAAGAAAGAACAAAATTCAAGAAGATTGCAAGACCTTGTGGCTCATCGAGTGACACTACCAGAACCTCAAATCCTGGTTGGAGAGAAGTTTTGTAAAATTTACATCACTCATGAACTCACAGGTTAAAGTAGCGGATCAAAGCATGTGTCCAATTTCCCAAGAGACAGCTCAGTCGGAAGGTAGGCTATAGATACCAAATAAATCAGTCAGGTCTCAACAAACAGAGCACCTCAGTTTTACGGTCAGCCCAACTAGTGAGATGCACCTAAATTTTACTAAAACTTAAGGAGAAATAGTTTTTTATCTGGCCAATTACGATTATAAACGCAGTTTCTAACAGTTACTTCATTTTGTTGATATAGGACCCACCTCTTGACTTGTTCCCCATCTTGAAGGTTCTGAGTTATATTGGCATACACACAGCACAATAACCGAGCTAAGCAATAAACGAACTAAAAGTAATTTGTGCCCGAAATGAGTGGATCCAATGTACTACCCCAAATGACTTACACTAATGAAACCAATAGCATCCATTTCAAGATTATCTCAAGTCCAGATATCTCTATATGTAAAGAGTTCATTAGTGCTTGCAATCTATCCTGTTCGGTAGTATGCTCACTCAATGTTTCTCTATTACCCGTCAGTGCGGTAAACAGTTTTTAGTTGTTTACAAAACAAAACGTCAAACGCTTAGATCAGAAAAGGACCAGCAAACATATATTACGGAAATGAGTTCCCAAATATTCGCAGGAAGATGTCGCAATGATATTTTACGCAATACAAATGAAACAAACATTGAGTATATACACTGATTGACGTAGGAGACTAGAGTCGAAAGTTACAAGATGTTAACAACATGCTACGCGCGCAATATGCTCTGTAATGCGCATATCGGAATCATCTGGTACAGATTTTCCATGCAAGAATGATGATACACCTTAAGCAACTTAAATTCTGGTTAGTTTAATGATCAGAGGGTGTCACTTGTTTGTGCTTCAAATTGTCAAATTCTGATTTGGACACCCTTACGAATAAGACAAGACCTGAATTAAACAAGCAATTTACCATTCTAAACGACACACGTCGCATACCACAATACTTACAAGACTGTATCACACAATATGTCACTGAACCGCGAACATAAACATTACATTTTTCCCTCCTCAACCATAGGGCTCTCACTTTGTGTTTATGAATTAGTCACAGATGTTAAGTACTGTGGAACTACCTCCTTAGATACCAACGATTCGCATTTTCCTGTCGTTGCAGTATTGCTGATATTTTGAATTGCAACTTCACCTGTGTAATGACTGATTTAAATGCTGTTTGGTTCCAACAAAATGTTTAAATCATTAGGGAGCCTTACGCAGAAGAGATCTGATGGTAAATGCTGTTTTCGGTTTTTATTGCTCTGCATAGTGCTGCGTTTCTATCTTGGCTAACCTGCAAGATCTCGTATTCAATTGAATGTGAGACGCGGGCTATTCGAAGAGTTGGGGCCTTAGTGCAGTACAATGTAAATTATGAAATGGGAGGTTTTGCCGGTTTAAGATGCCAGATTTTACATATTGATAAAATAAAATTCTAAAATATGAACAAGAAAGATGTGCGCTTTTAAACTAGGTTTTAAGTGACCGCAGAAATTGAGCTTAAAAGTAAGTAAATAATTTTAGAGTACAAACTTGTAACTGAGCAACGGTGTGTGCAATGGAGTGAAGCGTCCTAGCGAATTAAAAATGTGTGCAGGATCGGGAATCAAACCGGTAATCTTTCTTTCCATGGCAACCGAACGAACTATCCAGGCCCAAGAATTTTGTAATATTTAGTAGGGGTGCTGTAATTGGTTTAATCAGTCGTCATTGTCCATATAGGAGCGATACATACAGGGCTGCAGTATATGCCTAGACTCCACAATTAATACAGGTTGTCGAAACATAGAAAGTAGGATTCCACAAGACAGTTGATGCATATCACCAAGCATCTCCTAGTTCAACATTTTCAGCATTTCAGTGATGCTCTTCTGAAGCCAAACAAATCTGTAACTATTCATAGTGCCCTTCTTTGTGTACGTTCAATATGTTCTGTTCTCTTTGACATGGGCTCCACACATTCGAACAGTATTCTAGAATGGTTCACATGACTGTTTTGTAAGTGATCTGCATTTATAGACTGACTGTATTTTTCCAGTAACCTACAAATGAACCAAATTTGCCTGCATCTTTACCTACAACTGAGTGTATGTTTAGAATGTTTATTATCAGCCAGCCGCTCAGTACATTTTGATACAATTGGCCTTGTCAGCGTGTAAGGTACAGCTTTATGAGTAAATAAAAATACAATAATTAGAGTACAATGGCAGACACTAGTTCACTTATTAGCATGTATCTGTAGCTACTGGAATACTTTTTTTATACACACGCAGTTCATGAACTATAAATTGGCATCTTGCCATTGGGGGTTGTAGGGAGAGAGGATACGGTTTGCTGTGGGGAGAGGTGGGGTGCATGACAGGGTAACAAGCACCACCTACATGTACTGTAAGTAAGCAGTGCAGGAAACATAAACCTGTGTTTTGAGCTTCCACAAGTTCCTGATAACTTGCTTCCTTTTCCAAACTGGAGTAGAAGGTAACACTCACAATGTGCCAGCACCGCCGACAGCACTCATTTAAAAAAAAAAAAAATCGCAACGAAAATAATGCCACAAAACACAGACAGTGACAGCACATCTCAGCAATAAATCAGACGACAATGCAGTCAATATCAGCTAATAGTACACTGCACAGTTGGCAATGAAGATTTGCAAATAAGTGCAGCATTAAGTCTCCCGACTGCTGCCATCTGCTAGAGATCACAACCGGGATTCCATGTGCCGGCTTATAGTTTCCACACAGTATAAACATTTAATTAATACTGTATATCAATTACATACATTTACATTTTAATTACCTGCAGTTACAGTTTACAGTTACTTATCGCTACTTGAGATGCATAATTCTAATTGTGTGATTGTTACGTACAATTTTACTGAAAAGTACAGTTACTAAAAGCACAATTCTTGAACACCACTCTCCATGACTTCATCAACTGTGTAGAATTCTCATTCACTTAGCAAAGTTTCGTAAACATCTTTAAACTTCTGTAAGGGAGTCAAGTGAGCTGTTTTTGAAACTTGTTGAGGAACTTCAGTCTCATGTGTGTATGGCTACTTTGTGTGTGGGAAAGCTTTGAGTATAATAAATCTATGATGTGGCTATTTTTGTTTACATTTTCTTTGGCATAAATTAGAGAATCGTAGATGTAAAGGATGGGGACTGCCACAATATTAAGTTATTTGAACTGAATTCTGCAAGTCTCTCTGGGAGGCAAACCCTGATTGCATCTAACGGCTTTCTTCTGTCACTGAAAAATGTGGGTCGACTCTGGTGTACCAGGTGTAGAAGTATGAAACTGAAATTTCCCTATAGATGGTGCAGGTGTACAAGTGTGAAGCCGGAATTTCCCTATAGATGGTGTTAGTCATCAGTGTAGGTCCCGTGAGACCACATCTGCGGTGCCATCTGCTTCCTGTAATGTCCGATAATTAATGTCAACACATAATCACCCAAGCTCCATACATCAGTGCCTCGAACCCATTTGAGGGGGAGGACTCGTGATGGGCGGATGTTGTGCTGCCGGCCGTAGCGAAGCAAAAGTCATCATGTGCGTTGTGTGTACACAACGCAGTTAAACTGTTGTGTGCAAAAACACACGCTTTGTGTGTGCGTGACAAATTCGTTGTGTGAAGACCTGGGCAGGGTCTCTTTGTGCCGCAGCTGCTGCTGGTCTACTGGCAGCACGGTGGTCGTGGAAGTCGGGCTGTTTTTGTTTCGAGCCGTCTGATCTGCCACCAATGTGTCCCAGTCAGTAACTGTCACAGGGTACCCCCCCTGCTCCTCCAAGAGTAGGTAAATTCCTACATCAGCGCCTGTGGTGCTACCTGGGGACCCCTGCATTTTCTATGCTAGGGCTGGCACTCTTCAGGGAAACCTAACGGTGCCAACGAATGAATAACCAGAGCCCCTTGCAATGTCGGTCTGACTTCGGAAACCACTATCGCAAACACATTGGGTAAATCCAAAGCCCCAGTCCGCTGTGGCATCCAATCTCTGGGCTCCCACAGCCATCCCTTCACAAATATCACTAAAGCTAAAACATGCAAACAAATGGACACAGATGTGATGCCAGCCACAAAGCATCTGGCTCCTAGTCGCTTGGCTTCAGATTGTTCCACTACTGTAGATGACATGGAGTTGGGTGAGGAGACTGTAGTCGCCAATATCACCACTTCCAAAGCCTTGCCCCGATTTCATCCCCAGAAGAGGATGAAATTATGGCAAAGAGGGATCAACCCTCAACATCAGGGTCCCAGCCAAAACAGAAGAGGGAAAAGATACCCCCCATTATTGCCCCAATCCAAAATGGCACCACGAAAATAATGAGATAAATTGTGCTGAGTTAAAAGGTGTCCTCAACACCTCATGTAGGGGCACATCGGTAAAATTTCAGGCCTCCACACCTCCTGATTATAGTATGATAAAAGATTATTTCCAGATGAACAACATTCCCCATTACACTTCTCCAACAACAAAGTGAGATACATTCAATGAGGTGTTTAAAGGGCTCCCTCACAACACTGACCCAGCAGAAGTCAAGGCAGACCTCATCTTCTGCAAATTTAAAGTCATAGAGGTCAAATAAGAAACACGCGCCTCTGACCCTGCAAAACCAGGTGAAGGTCGCAAAAAGTGCGCATCCTCCCTGCCCAGCAAAACCTTGAACTATATGCGGTCAAACACCTGTTGCACTGTGGCATAACCATTGAAAAATATTGGCAACCTGTAGGTCCTGTATAGTGCCACCAGTGCCAGCAGCTCTTTCACACTGCCAAAAACTGCAATCACCCTCCAAAGTGCGCCGGACCCCACCTCAGTAAGGCATGTACCAAGAAACGGGACACACTGTCAAAATGCGCTCTCTGCGGCGACAGCCATCCAGTGAACTACAGCTGCTGCCCTACTAGACTGAAGCTGATGGCGAGCCGTTCCCCACGGTCATCCCTGCAAACTACTGCCGCAGCTGTGACCCGCAGTCATCCCTGCAAACTACTGCTGCAGCTGCGACAACGGTCGCGAGCTCTACACCTGCAGACACAGCCACAGGTATGAGCTCTCCTGACGTCAAAAGCCACAGACCAAATGTGCCCAGGCCTGAATCCCATCCTGCGCTTCCCCCACCACATGCCCTGATGCCGCTACCGCCTGGCCACCTCCCGCTCCACCACCTCAGCCCTCCCCTCCCCAGGACACTGAGCATGCTACCACACAGCACTCAACTGGCAATGTTTCTCAATGAGTTGAGAAAGCTGTGGCAACTGTTTTCAGGATTCGGTCTCATTACCCTGTTTAACACAAGTAAGGACACCTTGGCAAATCTCTGTGGTGTGCCTGATGCCCTATTAAAATTTATGATTATTGCCAAAGGAGCAGTGACATTGATGACATGCCTTGATGGATCCCTTTAGGTCCAGAATAATAAAAATAGCAACATGGAACGCCAACGGTGTTAAAACCAGGAAAACCATTTTAGAAGACTTTCTAGACCGCAGGCCATTGATATTATGTGTCTGACAAAAACACACCTGAAGCCTGACGACTGATTTGCTGTCAGAAATTACACCATCCACCAGTACGACCGTTGGACCACCCAGGCGGCAGGACAGCGGTATTGGTTAAGGGCAGAAGGTGCTTCCGCTGCTTGGAACTCACGCAGACTCAAAGTATCGAGGCTGCTGGTGTATAAATCAAAATTGGCTAAAACCTTTGGCAAATTATTTTGACCTACCATCGCCCCCTCCCCCCCCCCCCTTCCTTCCAACACTTCACGTATCTCTGTACAAGACCTTCAGGTTCTACGTGGGGCTGGCAATCATGTATTGGTAGAAGGGGACCTAAATTTGAAACATAGAGCCTGGGGCTGTCATGCTGAGAATGCAAGTGGCAGGACTTTGCGGGGGATCGTCGAGGGGCATGCCACCCTTAGTGTCATCGCCCCAGATGAGCCCACACACATTCCTGGCAACACAGACAGAAATTCTGATATCTTAGCTATTTTTGTCACAAAAAACTTTGATTTCGATGTGGTGGCCACAGTGCACTACAAGCTGAACTCCGACCACAGTCCTGTCATGCTGGATCTAGTCAGTGTTGAAGACAATGCCGGAAGAATGGCAAACACACACATGATCACAAACTGGACAGATATACCCACTTGGTGGAAGAGCACATGGAAGAAATTCCCCCACTTCAGATGGAAGGAGACGTGGACAAAGCTACTGAGAAACTAGTGTCAGGATAACCACTGATTCTGCTGCCAGGGACTTGCCCCATGACATCTGGGACCTCTTAGTCACCAAAAGCAGGAGGCAACGCTATCACGACCCATCTGTCCGCCGCCTGCTGCAAAGTCTAGAGGACAAGGTGAGATAAAGAGTACAAGAGCACAGGGAGCCACTGCTGGGAGAAGAAACTAAGATCTATTGAAGCAGACACATCCAGACGAAAAATCTGGAAAATGATCTGGCAGTGGAAAGCTCCCACCACTCTACGGTGAGAACATAATTGCATATGACAAGCAAGAAAAGGCAGAAATAATAGCAAAATCGCTGGAGGCACAATTCCAAACTCACGTCATCCACAATTGGCAAGAGTGAATAGTTATCAGATGAGTGACTCAAATAAGAAATACGCACTCAATTAAATAATTCATGCCCGTTAGCGAGTCGACAATGTGTGCTCTCATCAAGCAGCAGGGTAACCACAAATCTCCTGACCCCGACTGCATCCGCACCCCATTCCTAAAACACCTTCCCCCTCCCACCATATCCAACCTAGCAAGTGTTTATAATGCTTTCTTGAAACTCACATACTTCCCCTCAACATGTAAAACTGCAAAGGTCATCACCCTACCCGAATCCAATAAAAACTGCTCCTTCCCGAAAGCTACAGGCCCATTGCTCTCCTAACTGGCCTGAGTAAAATCCTAGAATTAATAATCCTTTCACCCCTCTGTCAGTCTATGACTGAAAGCAATATCCTTGTGCCTGAACAGTTTGGATTCCATGCTGAGCATTCCACTATCCAACAATCCCTTCACTTGGTCGAACACATTTGTCTGGCCAATGCAAGGAGAGAAGCAACAGAAGCAGTGTTCCTGGACACAGAAAAAGCATTTCAACACATTTGGCATGATGGTCTAACCTACAAACTAGATCAGATAGGGTGCCCAGTTCACATAATCTGGATCATCGACTCCTTCCTTACAGGACGTCAGTTCTTCGTAAGGAACAGAGACAAGTCCAGCCAGACACAATGGATTGCAGCAGGAGTCCCGCAAGGTTCGGTGTAGGTCCTGTCCTTTGTACCATATTTACGAATGACATCCCTAGGCAGACTGGTGGAGAGATTGCTCTCTATGCAGATGACACCGCCATACACAGAAGCAGTCACAGCCTCCTCCTTATACACCACCACCTCCAACAACATCTCAATAAGATAATGCAGTGGTGCAACTGGTGGAAAATAAAGATCAATCCTGCCAAATGTCAGGCGATCTACTTCACCCCTAAAATCAGGCCCCCTGATAATCAACTCACCATTGGTGGCAAAGAGTTAACTTAGAGAAATTCAGTTATTTACCTGAGCCTCAAAATAGATTGACGCCTAACATAGAACAGGCATCTCACCACCACAGCAAAAAAAGGCTGCACCCTCTTCTGCAGTTTATATCCTCTGCTGAAAGGCGATGGAATAACCATTCAGTGCAAACTCCTCCTCTGGCGCCAGCTCATACTTCCAGTCATCCTTTATGGCTCGGAGATATGGTCTATGGCATCAGACACAGCACTATCCCGACTACAAAGTCTCCAGAACAGAGTTTTCCATGTTATCTCAGGTGCTGGCAGATACATCCCCAACACACATATAAGAGACTTCATAGGCCAAACCACCATTTACACACTTACTGAAGACAAGTCCACAAAATTGTACAAAACAACACAAACTTCGCCCCATTTTCTCATTCAAAGTTTAGGAAATAAACCACCAGAAACTTCTCACAAACACCATTAATTAACCCTTACATGTCTCTTTAGGGACGAATAACACGTACATAAAAACCAAACACAAGCCTGCACACAGAAAACGTGCACAACACCAACGCCTCAACTTCGTGCAAACCTCTAGCACATTCTGAAGTCAGACGGGCACGCTCAGCGGTACTTCATACACAACCAAAACGACCATAGCCTCATCACCTCGAACTACGACTTGCAGACAGCATTGGTTTTTTGTTATCATTTGAAGAAAACTGCTGCAGAATCAAATTGAATGTTTGAAAAAGTGGTGATTTTGACGTGAGAAATAACGAAAGTGGGAAGCCACAGAAAAAGTTTGAAGACAATGAATTGCAGTCCTTTGTGGATGAAGATGATACTCAAACTCAATAGGAACTCATGGAACAATTGCATGTGATGCAGAGAGCCGTTTCTCTTCGGTGGGAAGATGGGTTCCGCATGAACTGAATGAAAGGCATCTTGTGAAATGCTGCTCATCAGATACAAAAGAAAGTTGTTTCTCCATCGAATAGTGCCATGTGATGAAAAATGGATATATTTTCAGAATCCTAAGCATTGTAATTTGTGGGTGAATCCAGGCAAACAATTGACATCCACTGAAAGACCAAAACTCTTTAGAAAGAAGACAATGATCTGTGTTTGGTGGGATCAGATGGGTGTCATCTATTAGGGGAGGTTGAGGCTAGTGTGGACATTTTTTATGTTTCATGTTTTATCCGAAAACCATTTGAGGCAACCTTTTTAAATTCAGTATCTTTGTGAGTGAGTGAATGTGTGAATTGTGAATGTGAATGTCTAAGGGATCAAAATGCTGAGGTCATCAGTCCCTAGCCTTACACACTACTTAAACTAATGTAAATTATATTATGCTAAGAACACACACATCCATGCCCAAGGGAGGACTCGAACCTCCGGCGGGAGGGGCAGCACAATCCATGACATGGCACCTTGAACCGCACGGCCACTCCGTGCAGCTCAGTATCTTTGGATTCACCAGTTTTCACCCTACTAGAATCATTAAAGCAATTCTTTGTACCTTCAAAATTTTGACTACTAGCTAAAAAAAAAGGAAGATGTCTGAAATCTGCCCACCTTTGCCTCGTGGTGAGGCAAATGTAGTCATTGATTGAAATAGCATGGGTAAAAGTGGACAGCATGTTTTTGATATAAATAAAGCCAAGTTTCCCAAAAAAAAAGTTTTATTTATTCTTGATAAATGTGAAACATCAATATTAACCTAAAGAATTTTTTTGATATTTTTAACAAATATTGTACTTTCCAAAATTAACATTAAACTGCAGCATCCTCCCATGCCTTTGTGTCCCAGTTGTGTTTGTAGAAAATAAGAGACAAATAATATCAGATCTCTCCACTATTGACTCATCTGGGACAAAAGGGAATACAAATCCAGATCCTTTTTTCCACAGATAGGAAACATACACTTTCTCTTTCCCAACAGTATTCACAGCTTTCCCAATATAATATTTAAAGTCTTCTTGGTGGTAAAATGAACCAAAACAAAATCACCAGACCTCACTTCATCATCTGTCAACATTTGTAAGGTTTGGGCTTCATTATCGCCTCTTTCACAACATCCCTCGTCCTCAGATTCCATCACAGTGGATGAAAGGATTTCCAGTTCACTGTCTGTATCATCACTGATTTTATTTTTGTGAAATCTTCACGTCCTTCTTGCTCTGGAACAAATTCTTCTTTAAAGCTGATCTCATTTTACCCACCACTGCTGCGTCCAATTAATCTTTGATTGGAGTACTAGTGTAAACTTTAGATTTCTATTGCCTTGATTTTCCTTCTCACCTTGTGGCTTTTGAGAAAGGTTGACAGTCTTCAAGAGTTGGAATTTCAGTTAGGACTGCACCTGAAGTGGAAGGTGAAGCATCACACAAACTTGCAGGTTCCACAGGAGAAGGTGCGGCAGAACTTGATGTAGAGGCTCCTGGGTACTCAGTTGTTTCCAATGGCCTAAAATCATCTTCAGTGAATTCCAACTGATTAAGTAACCACAATCCAAGCACCTTCAAGCCAAAAGCGATATTTTTTTGGATAAATGAAAGTGGAAATGCTATCCACAAAACATAGAGATCTCTGAAATAGTGACTGGACGACCAGTATGCATTCTCATCTAGTCAGCCATTGCTGTTCTTAGATATCCCTTAAATGGCCCAAACACACTAATATCTAGTGGCTGCATCCTGTGGGAACAATGTGATAGGAATGTCAGCAGAGTGATTCCACCATCTCAGCTCATATTGATAACATCAGTGCTAATGTGGCTTGCATGAGTGTCCAGAAGTTTGAGTAGGCAGTTGTCTTTCAGACAGCTCATCTGCTTAGCTACACACTTCAAAACTTTGAGGAACAATTCGGTTGTCATGTATCCAGATTTGTTGGTGAATCCAATACTACCATCTGGCACAACATCGAGAAATTTGTCTTTTATATAGACTCATGGAAAAATGAACACTGGCAGTATGGCCATCCCTGAGGCTTAACAGAAAGCACACATGGTGACATTTTCCCCTCTCTCTTGTCATGCTACCATTCCCACTTGCTTCTTGCCATGCTCTCCAATAGCTTTAGGAGGCTGCAACCAAGTTCATTATCCTGTATGGTGTGAACTTAAATTTGTCCAATACACTCAAAAAATTGTCAAAGAAAAGGTTAACATTTACTTTGTTAAATGTTGCATCCCTTGTGAAGCCCCTATTTTCAGGTCTATGAAGAGATAGCTTCTGTTGCCTATGTAAAAATTCATACAACCAGTCCTTTCCTGCTATATGCTTTACGTCCCAACTCCTAGGGTAATTTCCTTTTTGGAGTTTTTTTAACATACATATATGCCAGTTCACGTGCTTGGTTGTATGTCAGTCCATAATGTAAATTTGATGCCTTCATGAAGTATTGAGCTAATAATTTCTCTTGAGGATCTGTAAAAACCTAGCAAACTCTGTATTTTGACTCTGTTTGGATTTCTTCATCTGAATTTCCAGAATCACTTGTATCACACATATCTCAAAAAGTATGTAATGAAGTCAGCCACAATGTACGGAATAGAAAATGATTTTTGCAGTTACACAACTGTATCTGTTATTTGTCTAAGACAGTTGGTTTACAAGGAACAATAGAATTATTATATGGTGCCATAGTTGTTTGGAAACTCACCTGGACAGGTCTGAATGCTTTCAGCAGCACATTTCTTGGCTGTGGTGATCTCTTTCTGTAGCATAGACTTCTTTAATCCAAATTTCTCTGCAGTTCGTTGAATACTCCCTTTTTTGAACAAAGCTTCTTTTACCGCTTTCTGAACTTTTTCTTCACCAATATTAGCCCTGTCAGTTTTCTGAATCTATGTCCTCACCATCTGCAATATAGATAATTTACTAAAATTGTTTATGAATGTAAAATTTTGAAACTAAATGTTGGCCTCTGTTCTAAATCAAGACTGGGTTAACAGTGGACACCGTCCACACTTGCCCCTCTTCAAATGTATACACTTGCCATTTTGGATATGAAATCAATTTGTAGAAAATGTATTGTATTTAGATGAAACATTACACAAACAAAAGTTAGGGAAATCTTTATAAGCCACAACAGTTAATATCTTCAGTACTAACCTTTTGGAGTAGTCTTCAAATGTGTTTATGACAAAAAATCAAATTTTCACTTCTATTGCTTGCAACGATAACCAGAATGGCACCAAATTTCGTTTAATTGTTTACTACATCCTACGGAAATACCAACATGAACATACAAAATTCCAAAGATTATTTCACTGAAATAATTCTGTGTCGACTCTTACCCCCCCATCCACACTAGTCCCACTCTCCCCTATGAGCTGCTAAAACCTGATGAAACCATTAACACTGATCACTAACAACAGAAAATGATCCATTTAAATCAAGCATTATGTGAAAAACAACCAGAATATGGAAAAAGGCAACACAAAGTCATATTGCTCCATGATAAGGCCCCATCACACACAGCAAAACGAGTCAGGAAAATGATCAAGGCAAGGCATTCAGTTAGGGCACGCAAAATGGTTCAAATGGCTCTGAGCACTGTGGGACTTAACATCTATGGTCATCAGTCCCCTAGAACTTACAACTACTTAAACCTAACTAACCTAAGGACATCACACAACACCCAGTCATCACGAGGCAGAGAAAATCCCTGAACCCACTGGGAATCGAACCCGGGCGTGGGAAGCGAGAATGCTACCGTATGACCACGAGCTGCGGACCTAGGGCATGCAGTTTATTCTCCAGACTTGGGTCCATCCAATTATCATCTCTTTGCATCAGCTGGACACATTGTCGCTGAACAACAATAAGTATTAAAATGGCTTGCTGACTAGTTTGCTTCAAAAGAAGAACTCTTCTTTTTTTTTTTTTTTTCCAACAGATGTGTAATTATTGCAACCAAATTCTGGTTTCATACTTCTACACCTGATATTTCTCACACAACAGTATTTCGTATTGCAGTTGTGACTGGAAGAATGCAGTATAACAATAGTTCTTACTGACAGTTTTTCTTAATCTATGTAACAAAAATAGTACTCTTGCTAGTTTGCTGCTTAAGTACTTTATGTGTCCATCCTAAGACAGTCTTTTATCAACCACAAGTCCAATTAATTTCCCATTCTTATGCTCAGGTTTCATTGCTGTGAGATAGAAACGTAGTTCTGTTTTTGTCTTGTTAATGGACCTCTCATAGCGATTAGTCATCTTGATTATTTCTCTGTTGTTATTTTAAACACTTTTTATGTTTCCACCGGTTATTATCAGTGTGACATCATCAGTTTACAGCACATTTTCAAATGGTATATGACTTGAGAAATCATTTATATAAACAATGAAGAGAAGGGGTCTAGGAATTTACCCCTATGGTACTACACATTTTATTTTCAACAACCATGTTGCTTGATCATTTGTATATAATTGTTGTAGCCTGCCAGTTGGATAGGTTCTAAATGTACCTAATGATTTATCTTTAATGCCATAGTGAGCTAATTATATTAATATAGTCTCATGTGACATCAAGTTAGGCTTTGCTCCAGTCTGTAAGTGTAAAACGTGTAGCTGATATTTTTCCAACACCACCATATACAATATCTAACAGATTTCCTACTCTCCTACTGTTTACAGATCTAATCTAACGCCAAACTGTTTTGCACTCAATAACCTCATATTTTCAAAATAACCATATATTTGTTTATGTGTACAGTTTTATGTTATTTTTGATAAAGTGGAACAACTGAGATTGGCCTGTAGTTACTAGGGAAGTGTCTTTCTCCTTTCTTAAACACCTGGAGGGTAACCATGATTTTAAGAGCTTCATGAAAAATACCATCTACCCATCTGCCACAATTCTGTTGAATAGATAAATCATTGGCATTATTTTTCTTTGTGACAAAGTTACCCGTTCCACAAAAGACCTCTGGTTTAGAATTTTGAAAACTGTTAATTGCTTTTGCCTTTTTTGCTTTCTGTATATGTTCATTATCCCCTGTTAGTCATATCTGGTATGGGTCCCATACCCTTGAGCAATATTCTAGGATGGGTCACATGAGTGATTTGTAAGCAATCTCCTTTGTAGACTGATTCGACTTCCCCAGTATTCTACCAATAGACTGAAGTCTACCACCTGTTTTACTCACACCTGGGCCTGTGTGATCATTCCATTTCATATCCCTACAGATTGTTAAACTCAGGTATTTGTATGAATTGGCCAATTCCAAAAGTGACTCATTGACATTATAGTCATAAGATAGTGTGTTTTTCGTTTTGTGAAGTGCACAATTTTATATTTCTGAACATTTAAAGCAAGTTGCTAATATTTGCACTGTTATGAAATCTTATAAAGATCTCACTGAAATGCATCTTCTTTCAGACAGTACTTCATTTATGCATCATCTGCAAAAAGCCTGATGTTACCATTAATATTGTCTGCAACATCACTAATACACAACATGGATAGCAAGGGTCCCCTACATACTTACATGGGATACACCTGAAGTTACTTTTACATCTGATGTTGATGCTGCATCCAAGATAATATGCTGTGTCTTCCCTATCGAAAAGTCCTCAATCCAGTCACACATTTCACTTGATACCCCATATGACTATACTTTTGACTTTTAACATGTTGGTGTGATACTGAGTCAAATGCTTTTCTGGAATTAAGAAATATTGTATCTGCATGACTGCCTTGATCAAAAGCTTCCAGTATGAAATGTGAGGAAAGTGCAAGTTGGGTTTCACATGATCGATGTTTTCAGAATCCATGCTGGTTGGCATTAAGGAGGTCATTCTGTTCAAGATAACTTAATATGTTTGAGCTCAGAACATGTTCTAAAGTTCTACAACAAATTGATGTCAAGGATATTGAACGGTAGTTTTGTGGATCACAACTACTACCCTTCCCGTAGATGGGTCTGAGGTATGCTCTTTTCCAAGAATTGGACATTCAATACAGAATCAGATAAGGATTCCATTGGGCCCTGGAGCACTGTTCAATTTAAACAATTTCAAATGTCTCTCAACACCACTGACACTAATACGTATTTCATATATCTTTTCAGTGGTACAAGGTCAATTCACCTGGGTTTTCCTGTCTAAAAGTACATTTGAAAACAGAGTTAAGCATTTCAATTTTTGCTTTTCTACTTTCAGTTTCAGTTCCTGTCTCATTCGGTAGAGACTGGATGCTAGCTACCTTCGGTACCAAAAACAGGCTTTACATACAATCAGAGTTCCTTTGGGTTCTGTGAATGATTATTTGACAATATTCTATTGTGGTTCTCACTGAAGGCATCATACACTGCTCTCTTGACAGCCAAATGTGTTTCATTCAGCATCTCTAACTATTACCCTACACTTTGTTTTATATACACACACTTCTACTTGGTTTAGTTACACTTTATGCTTTGGAAATCAATGTTGCCATGACCATGTCATGATCACTGATACCAATTTTGATGTGGACATCCTCAAAGAGGTCAGGTCTGTTCATTGCCATTAGATCCAGTATGTTTCCATCACAAGTGTGGTTCCTAACTACCCGTTCTAGGTGGTTTTCGGTGAAGGTACCTAGTACAGTTTCACAGAATGTCTTATCACCCCCACCACTAACAAAATTGTAATTCTCCCAATTTATTGTTGGCTGATTAAAGTCTCCACCAGTGATTACTGTATGATTGGGGAACGTACATGCGAGTGAACTGAGGTTTTCTTTAATATTCTTGGTTACATCAGTAAGGGAGCCTGGTGAGCAATAGAAGGATCCAGTCATCATTTTATGCCTGTCCCTGATACTAAGTCTTGTCCAAACTATCTCACATGCAGCTTCAGTTTCTATCTTTGTGGATTTTAGTTCCTTGTCTACTGCAACAAGTACACTACCTCCATTTCCCAGGTCCCCAACAATCTCACTGCTATCAATGTCAGGTTACAACCAGCTTTCTGTACCTAGTATTGTCTGAGCTTTACTGCTTTTCATGAGCACTTCAAATGCTGGCACTTTGTTCTGAATGGTTCAGCAGTTTACCATTAGGATTTTAATACTCCCACCTGTGGGAGGCATTTCTTTCGATCTCACACTATACTTCTGGTTTCCTAAAGCTACCGTTATCTGGATTTGATGAAATGTTACCTAATCTAAAAACCTTTGTGTGCACCCCATACATAGTCAGCTACCTGAGTAGCAGCCTCTGATGTGTAGTGCACACCTGACCCTTTTAGAGGGACCCACAGTTCTCAACCCTACTGCACAAGTCCAGGAAATCACAACCTAGCTTGTCATAAAACCTTCAAAGTCTCTGATTCAAGGCTTCTGCTCGACTCAGAACCAAAGGGCCATGATCAGTTCTGCGGACAATGCTGCAAATTGAGAGCTTCATTGAAACTCCATTTGCAAGGTTGGTCTTCTCAACCTTCTCTGCCAGTTGCTGCAATGACCCAAGTATGACCTCAGATTCCAGATGACAGGCATCATTTGTTCCAATGTGTGCCACAATCTACAGTTGGTTGCATCTTGCTCCCTCAATGGCTGCTGGAACAGGCCCCAGGCACATACACAGAGTGCACCTGGTGTCCTTTCCTGTCCCTTGCTGCCATTTCCCCAAGGGGTACCACCATTTTCCAAACATTTGAATTGCTAATTATTAATAGGCCACTATCCTTTTGCACTTCCCTCCTCTTGACACTGGACAAAACAGGTTTCCCCAAAACATGTGAAGTGACTCCCACTGGCTCAGTTTATGTTTCAGTGAGAGAGAGCACCTCAAACTTGTTGGTTAAGGGGATTGGTACAACACCTTGAGTCCTCCCTGGTCCCGTTGACCCTGTACTGGATGCCTAGATCTACTACTGACACACCACACACACAGTCAAGTGGATGAGTAATGACAGGTTCTGTACTTTCTGTGGAGGAGACAGGACCCACAGGAGAGGATGTTACTTGAGGTACATCTGGTATCAGTATCACAGTTATAAGACACTCGGGTGGTCTTTGAACACACCAATTTACAGCAGCTGCCAATCATTTGACAGAAACAGGATGACTTCCAGCTGTTTACAAATGTCAGCCAATTCATCCTTTGTTCAAGAACTGCATTCACAGTGGGGCTGCATTTTGGCTGGTACAATTTATTACAAGGCAGTGAAAAAATAACTTTAAATCAAGCCCCCTGATTATCTTTTAAACTGTTGAGCCAAAAAGTTGCTAATTCCCTATAAGAATTGAAGATTTCTGCCTTGGAGTATACCATATTTTAGTATTTTGTGATCTACATTTAGTGTTATTAATATTTTTCATATAGATGTTGAACAGTTGCCATTTAGTATGTGTTGTACAATATCTACAAACAAAGTAGTGCATCCATCAATAGTTCTTTCAGTGGGCAATTTACAGGACCAGTCCACTGATTTTAGTACCTTCATAATATTTATTCTTATTTAGCATTCTGTACTTTACAAAACTTTTGGTACACAAAGAGTGACTGTCTTATTTTTAGACATGGTCAGATATTCCTAATTCAACCACACCGCCTTCTACATCATCTCTATGCTCACTGGTTATTATGTTGTCTAAGCATGCTCCTATCCTTGTGGGTTGTTCATTGATGCAGTAGAGATTAAGTGACTTTATTGTATTTATTAAATGAGATATATTCTTATTTTTTTCCTGTATGTTTATGTTAATGTTACCAGATATGAAAAGTTTGAGATGTATGTATCTTGAAGCTAATAATATTAGCTTACTAAGGTTATCCATGAAAGTTTTTTTCATCAGTTTCTGGTGGATGATAGAGTTAAACAATTAAACTTTTTTATGTGTGTGTTGCCACTGCTGCTGCTTCAAATACTCCTTCTAGACACAGACAATTAGCATCTATTATAAAGTATTTCATATGTAGACTGTCTCTAACATACACTGAGGCCCCACCAGGCACAATGTTTGTTCTGCAATAACATGTGATCAGTATCTAAATGGGACACACAATTCCCCAGTGCTCATTAATATAGAGTAAGCCACATTTAGTTTGTTCATGCCAGTACTGTAATTCATTAAGTTTGTCCTGAATAATTGCACATAAATGTGAAGTACAATTGTCTCATTTTTTGTGCATTGAGGTACATTCCCTTCATTGTATTTTCTAGTTTTTGTTTGTGTGTCTTTATGAATTACATGATCATTCCACTTCATTACCCCTCAAATTGATAACACAAATATTTGTAGGGGTCTGTCTATTTCCACTGTGACTCAATGATATTGCAGTCATAGGATACTACATATTATTAATTTTCCAAAGTGCATAATTTTACATTTTTGGACAATTACAGCAATTTTCCCATCTTTGCACCAGTTTGAAATCTTATCAAGAGCTGACTTAACACACATGCAGCTTTTTTCATATCAGATTTAATTATTGTGTTCAAGTTTCTCAGCATTTCTGTGAAAAGACAAAAACATAAAACAATGAGTTGGGAATATCTACCAGCTCAAAAGCAAATTAGTAGATCTAATACCTCATTATGCACTATTTCTACAAATTTTCTGAATAAATCTATCTGCAATGAAGGATTGGAAAGTTCTCTTAGCTTCTTGGGAAATAGCAGTTCTCATGATAAACGTGCATGACAAGTGGCAATGTAATGTAAATAGGACTCAGTATCTGTAAATGTAGGTAACTATCCATATTTTCTTGGGAAAATACTATTGTAACTAAGTAAATATTAAGCTGCCGGCACCAGTAATAGATAAACAGTAGCTGTCTAGTATCACTGAGGAAGTACCAGCCTTTTTCAAAGTAGCAGCTTTTTGGTATAACCTGTACACTATGATGACAAAAGTCATGGGATACTAACAAGGGAAAGTCCCCATTGCAGCCCCCTCAGATTTAGTGGTAAGATGGCCCACTGGCCAACCTGTCAAAAACTGAACACAGGTCAAGCATGAAAACAGGAAGAGAGTAAACTCAACAGTGAAAATAAAGCGAAATAGAAACAGTGAACGGTCCAAGCACAAAAACTGCAACAGAGAGCAGTGTGGAAGAGGTGCGGTGTGATGTTGGATTGCAAAGTGTTATTGAAATGCTTGTTTTCTTTCTGTAGTCATGGTGGTTGTCATACTATGCATTGGTTATAGAATATGAGTCCCATGGTAAGAATACATTACTGTCACAAGTAAATGTGAGGAGTAGTGAAAACAGACAAGATAACACATAGACATCTCACACAAAAGAAAACAGCAAATAAATGGGTGTGAACTATGCTACAACAAAGGAATTCATGCATCAAAATTTCCAAAATGGAATGCATCTTCAAAAACTGTAAAAACATATGTTTTAAGAGACCCAGTGATTGTGAACTTGTTGTGTCCATTTCTCACAGCTCAGCGACAAACTATGTTTTCATCATTTCCTTGGGAGTGAACACATTCACATTCGTAGGAACACCTACATTGGGCAAGGAGGCATATCTCACACACACACCAGGCGTACAAATTGGTGCATTGATAAGAGATTCCTATCATGTGACATGCATACGGTGACTAATGCTATGTATGACACACCAGACTTGTTTTCTGGTGGTGAATTTGGCTGACTTGTCACCTTTTCATCACTCAAAAGCCACTTCCTTTTGGCTGCTAATAGAGTAGTTGTGCAGAATCAACTCGACACATCCTTACACCTCGCTGCCTTGAACAGATGTTACACCACAACACAGACATAAATTTGAATATAGTGGGTAAGAAAAAATAATGGGCATGTATATGTATGTATGGTATTCTGCCTTACGGCAGGTCTTGTCATGGGTTAAGCCTCTTCCACTTTTGTCTGTCTATAGGCAGTCTTTTTGTTTCTGAATATTTGCCTCCTTTGATATTGTCCAGCATTTGATATCTTCTTTTTCCTCTTCCCCTTTTTCCCTCCACCATTCCTTCTATTTCTTCCTTCAATAACCAGTCCCTCCTCAAACAATGTCCAATCCCGTTCTGTTTTCTCTTTCTGATGACTTTCAGCATGTTTCTTTCTTCTCCAATTCTTCTTAATAGTTCTTCAATCCTTACTCAGTCTTCCCATTTCACTTTTTCCATTCTTCTCCATATCCACATCTCTAGTGCCTCCAATCTTCTTTCATCTTCCTTCCTCAATGTCCAGGTCTCCGCATACTGTACAATGCTCCAGATTTAACATTTGGCAAGTCTTTCCCTCAGATCTTTGTTTAGTGGTCCACAAAGTAATTTCTGTTTCCTGTTTTCTGTTTGGATCATTCTTTTGCCATTGCAATTCTTTTCCTAATTTCTGTTGAGCAATACATATCATCCATTATTACACTTCCCAAGTAACTGAAGTTATTCACTTGCTCCATTTCCTCTCCCCCTATTTTCATATGGCATTTTCTCCCCTTTCCTCCAATTACCATGCTTTTCATTTTCTTCTTGTTAATCTTCATTCCATATTCTTCTAATTCTCTGCTTAGATCATTTAACATTTGTTCCATCTCTCTTGCACTCTCTGCCATTACAACCATGTCATCTGCAAATCTTACACGCTCCACTCTCCGACCCCCTATACAAACTCCTCTCCTTCTATCAAAACTTTCACTAATAATTTCCGCCAGATATATATTGAACAGTGTTGGTGCTAAACAACAACCTTGTCTTACACCTCTTCCCAATTCAATTTCTTCACTCATCACACCTCCTATTCTTACTCTTGCTCTCTGGTTCAAATGTTGTTGTTGTTTTGGTCTTCAGTCCAGAGACTGGTTTGATGCAGCTCTCCATGCTACTCTATTCCTTGCAAGCTTCTTCATCTCACAGTACCTACTGCAACCTACATCCTTCTGAATCTGTTTAGTGTATTCATCTCTTGGTCTCCCTCTATGATTTTTACCCTCCACGCTGCCCTCCAATACTAAAATGGTGATCCCTTGATGCCTCAGAATATGCCCTACCAACTGATCCCTTCTTCTAGTCAAGTTGTGCCACAAATTTCTCTTCTCTCCAATTCTACTCAATACCTCCTCATTAGTTATGTGATCTACCCATCTTATCTTCAGCATTCTTCTGCAGCACCACATTTCGAAAGCTTCTATCCTCTTCTTGTCTATACAATTTATCGTCCACTTTTCACTTCCATACATGGCTACACTCCATACAAATACTTTCAGAAATGACTTCCTGACACTTAAATCTGTATTTAAAATTAACAAATTTCTCCTCTTCAGAAACTCTTTCCTTGCCATTGCCAGTCTGCATTTTATATCCTCTCTACTTCGACCATCATCAGTTATTTTGCTCCCCAAATACCAAAACTCATTTACTACTTTAAGCATCTCATTTCCTAATCTAATTCCCGCTGCATCACCCAATTTAATTCAACTACATTCCATTGTCCTCGTTTTGCTTTTGTTGATGTTCACCTTTTATCCTCCTTTCAAGACATTGCCCATTCTGTTCAGCTGCTCTTCTAGGTCTTTTGCTGTCTCTGACAGAATTACAATGTCATTGGCGAACCTCAAAGTTTTTATTTCATCTCCATGGATTTCAATTCCAACTCTGAATTTTTCTCTTGTTTCCTTTACTGCTTGCTCAATATACAGATTGAATAACATAGGGGATAGCCTACTATCCTGTGACACTCCCTTCCCAACCACATCTTCCCTTTCATGCCCCTCGACTCTTATAAGTGCCATCTGGTTTCTGTACAAATTTTAAATAGGCTTTTATCCCTGTATTTTACCCATACCACCTTCAGAATTTGAAAGAGAGTATTCCAGTCAACATTGTCAAAAGCTTTCTCTAAGTCTACAAATGCTAGAAACGTAGGTTTGCTTTTCCTTAATCTATTTTCTAAGGTAAGTCGTAGGGTCAGTATTGCCTCACATGTTCCAACCTTCCTACAGACTCCAAACTGATCTTCCCCGAGGTTTGCTTCTATCAGTTTTTCCATTCGTCTGTAAAGAATTCATGTTGCAGCCATGACTTATTGAACTGATAGTTCAGTAATTTTCACATCCATCAACACCTGCTTTCTTTGGGATTGGAGTTATTATATTCTTCTTGAAGTCTGAGGGTATTTCGCCTGTCTTGTACATCTTGCTCACCAGATGGTAGAGTTTTGTCAGGACTGGCTCTCCCAGGGCTATCAGTATTTCTAATGGAATGTTGTCTACTCCCAGGACCTTGTTTTGACTTATCTTTCAGTGCTCTGTCAAACTCTTCATGCAGTATCATATCTCCCATTTCATCTTCATCTACATTCTCTTATATTTCCATAATATTGTCCTCAAGAACATCGCCCTTGTATAGACCCTCTATATACGCCTTCCACCTTTCTGCTTTCCCTTCTTTGCTTAGAAATGGGTTTCCATCTGAGCTCTTGATGTTCATACAAGTGGTTCCCTTATCTCCAAAGGTCTCTTTACTTTTCCTGTAGGCAGTATCTACCTTAACCCTAGTGATACATGCCTCTACATCCTTACATTTGTTCTCTAGCCATCCCTGCTTAGCTATTTTTCACTTCCTGTCATTCTCATTTTTGAGACGTTTGTATTCCTTTTTGCCTGCTTCATTTACTGCATTTTTGTATTTTCTCCTTTCAGCAATTAAATCCAATATCTCTTCTGTTACCCAAGGATTTCTATTAGCCCTCGTCTTTTTACCTACTTGATCCTCTGCTAGCTTCACTATTTCATCTCTCAAAGCTACCCATTCTTCTTCTACTGTATTTCTTTCCCCCATTCTTGTCAATTGTTCCCTAATGCTCTCCCTGAAACTCTCCACAACCTCTGGTTCCTTCACTTTATCCAGGTCCCATCTCCTCAAATTCCCACCTTTTTGAAATTTCTTCAGTTTTAACCTGCAGTTCATAACTAATAGAATGTGGTCAGAGTCCAAATCTACCCCTGGAAATGTCTTACAATTTAAAACCTTGTTCCTGAATCTCTGTCTTACCATTGTATAATCTATCTGAAACCTTCTAGTACCTCCAGGCTTCTTCCATGTATACAAGCTTCTCTCAGGATTATTGAACCAAGTGTTAGCTATGATTAAGTTATGCTCTGTGCAAAATTCTACCAGGTGGCTTCCTCTTTCATTCCTTACCCCCATTCCATATTCACCTACTATGTTTCCTTCTCTTCCTTTTCCTAATATCGAATTCCAGCCCCCATGACTATTAAATTTTCATCTCCCTTCACTATCTGAATAATTTCTTTTATCTCATCATACATTTCATCAATCTCTTTGTCATCTGCAGAGCTAGTTGGCATATAAACTTGTACTACTGTGGTAGATGTGGGCTTTGTATCTATCTTGGCCACAACAATGCCTTCACTATGCTGTTTGTAGTAGTTTACCCACATTCCTGTTTTCCTATTCATTATTAAACCTACTCCTGCATTACCCCTATTTGATTTTGTATTTATAACCCTGTATTCACCATGGTTCAAATATAACTTTCTAATTAGCTGTCTGTCTCTCCCATCAACTCCATGTTTCGTTAGGATTTCCATCAGTTTGTCCCATCTGACAAAGTCAAAAGCCTTCTCAAGATCAATGAACACAACATACACCTTCCTTTTCTTCTCCATGTACCTCTCCCCTATCACTCTCAGTAGCCCAATGGCATGTCTAGTTCCCACTTCTCACCTGAAACCAAATTGTTCATCCCCTATTACTCCATTCAGCTTTCCATATAGCCTTCTGTTGAGCATCCTCAGCAAGACTTTGGCTACATGCGATATCAGGCTCACTGTTTTATGTTCTCACACTTTTTGCTGTTAGGTATTAAGATACTTTCTGTAAAGTCCTTTGGCCATTTTCCTGTCAAGTGTATTTGATCACACAATTCAGTCAACTCCCTTTTCCCTTCTTTTTCCAATGACTTTAACAGTTCCACAGGAATCTCATCAATTCACATTGTTTTTCCATTTTTCATCTCCTTCATAGATTCTTCAATCTCACTAGTTAGTATTGCATTTGCTTTGTCATCATCTGCAACTTTATCTTCTTCTTCTTCTGTCCCAAGGTCTTCTTCACTTGGTCATCTGTGTGCAGTGTTTAGTCATCCTATATCTTCTTCCCATCTTCTCATTATTTCTTGGGGGTTCACTCACCATTTTACTGTATGCTGCCTCTACTTCAAAATGTTCAAATGTGTGTGAAATCTTATGGGACTTAACTGCTAAGGTCATCAGTCCCTAAGCTTACACACTACTTAACCTAAAGTATCCTAAGGACAAACACACACACACTCATGCCCGAGGGAGGACTCGAACCTCTGCCAGGACCAGCTGCACAGTCCATGAGCTGCCTCTACTTCCTTCGGTCCATTGTTGTTTCTCTTTTCCCTGGATGTCAAATCCATTGCTTCCCTGTACATCAAATCATATTTTCCTTCTTTCTGTAATTTCTCTATCTTGTCACATTTTTCTGTCAGCTATTTCTCCTTTGCTTTTTGTGTCTCCCTTCTTAATTCATTATTTATCCTGCTGTAGTTGTGCTTCCCTTCTTCTATGTTTACAACTTTCCATTTTCTGCGATCATCCAACTTGGTTATCATATCTGGTGTTACCCATTCTTTCTTTACTTTTTTCCTCTCCTTGGCTCCAAGCGTTTCCTTAGCTACCTTTTTGATCCCATTTTTAAAACGACCCCATCTTCCTTACGTATATTCCATCTCTTGTCCTTTCATCATGATTTCCCAATATGCATTCTCTAATTTTTCACACTTGTTTTTGTCTTTCAGTTTCTCAAAGTTAGTGTGCTCTCTCTTCTGTCCTTTTCAGGTTTTTTCAATTTAACTAGAACCTCAGCGATTACTAATATATGATCTGAATAAATATGTGCCCCTGGATAGCTTTTTACACTCTTTGTTCTATCATTATGTAATCGATTTGATATCTTTTGTTGTCAACTCGAGATATCCAAGTATACCGTCATCTTTTGTGGTTATCAAATAGGGTATTTCCAACTACCACGAAATTTTCATTGCAGTATTCCAACAATCTTTGCCCTCTCTCATTTCTTTCTCACAGTCCAAATTTCCCCAGAGCTTTTCCTTTGGTCCTTTGCCAACTACAGCATTCCAATCACCCATTATAACAATACGTTCTTTTCTTTTCTCTCTCTCTGCTAAGTTTTCTATCGTTTCATAACATTCTTCTACCTCTTCATCTGAATGATTACTTGTTGGCATATAGACCTGGATGATAACTTTCTTTTTCCCTTTCAGTGTCATCACCATTATTCTTCCACTAAAATATTCAACCTTGTTAACTTTGTCCTTCAGTCTTTTACCTATCAAAATTCCAACCCCATACATTCCATTTTTATCTTCACCTGAATAGTACAATCGAAAGTCATCACTTTCTAGTTCTCCACAACCACCCCATCTCACCTCACACATTCCGAGTACATCCAATTTGTGTCTTGTCATTTCATGTTTGGTGTTTTTTAATTTCCCTTCCTGGAGAAGGGTTAAAACATTCCAAGACCCAATCCTCAATAAGTCTTTCTTCTTCTTCTCCTTCCTTCCTTTTCATTTGCCCTAATCTCTGGAGCCCTCGTTGTATTCCCCTCCCGGAGATCTGATTGAGGGGAAGCTTTACCTCCGGAATATTGTACATGGGCATGAGGGAGTTTTAAACATGGCTCAGCTGCTTTGGAGTTCAGTACTGTGACCATTGTACCACAATGCCATGGCAGTCCAAGCCAATCTATGTTGCACTTCCTCAGCCTGGACCACTCACTGTTTCTATTTTGCTTCTTTTCTTAACTGTTCAATACACCTTCTTCCTGTTTCCATACTTGATCTGTGTTCAGTTTTTGATGGCAGTGCATTGGCAGAGCTGTTGTTTGTACTCAAATGATTCATTTGAAAAGTTTTCCACTGTGATTATGGCCACATGGCAGTAATTAACAGACTTTTAACATGGATTGTAGTGCGAGCTAGACAGAAGGAACATTCCAAATTGGAAATCATTAGGGAATTCAATATTCCATGATCCACAGTGTTAATAGTGTGCTTGAGAATACAAAATTTCAGCCATTACCTTTCACCATGGACAATGCAGTGGCCGACAGTCCTCACTTACTGACTGAAAGAAGCAGCGTTTGCATAGAGTTGTCAATGCTAATGGACTAGCAACTCTGTGTGAAACAGCTTCAGAAATCAATGTGGGCTGTACGACAAATATATCTGTTAGGACAGTATGGCAAAGTTTGGCATTAATGTGCTATGGCAGTAGACATCAGACACAAGTGCCTTTGTTAATAGCACAACATAACCAGCAGCACCTCTCCTGGGCTTGTGACCATACCAGTTGGACCCTAGATTACTGGTAAACCATGGCAGTGTTCAAGTGTGGCACAGACCCCATGAAGCCATGGACACATGTTGTCAACAAGGCACTGTGCAAGCTGGTGATGGCTCCATAATGTTGTGGACTGTTTCTACAGGGAATGGACTGGGATCTGTGGTCCAACTGAATCAATCATTGACTATAAATGGTTATGTTTAGATACTTAGAGACCATTTGCAGCCATTTGAAGACTTCATGTTCCCAAACAATGATGGATTTTTTAATGGATGGCAATGTGCCATGTTACCAGGCCACAACTGTTTGTGACTGGTTTGAAGAACATTCTGGAGAATTTGAGCAAGTGATTTGGCCAACTACATTGCCCAATATGAACATTTATAGGACATAATTGAGAGGTCAGTTTGTGCACAGAATCTTACACCAACAACACTTTGACAATTACGGTTGGCTATAAAGGCAGCATTGGTCAATATTTCTGCAGGGGATTTTGAACAATTTTTTGAGACTATGCCATAGCAAATTGCAGCATTACACTGGCAAAAGTAGGTCCAACACAATACTAGGAGGTATCCGACGACTTTCGTCACCTCAGTATACAGGGTGTTATAAAAAGATACGGCCAAACTTTCAGGAAACATTCCTCACGCACAAAGAAAGAAAATATGTTATGTGGACATGTGTCCCAAAACGCTTACTTTCCATGTTAGAGCTCATTTGATTACTTCTCTTAAAATCACATTAATCATGGAATGGAAACACACAGCAACAGAACGTTAGCGAGGATACATGCATCCACCCTCCGTCACATGGAATCCCTGATGTGCTGATGCAGGCCTGGAGAATGGCGTATTGTATCACAGACGTCCACAATACGAGCACGAAGAGTCTCTACATTTGGTACTGGGGTTGCGTAGACAAGAGCTTTCAAATGCCCCCATAAATGAAAGTCAAGAGGGTTGAAGTCAGGAGAGCATGGAGGCCATGGAATTGGTCTGCCTCTACCAATCCATCGGTCACCGAGTCTGTTGTTGAGAAGCGTACGAACACTTCGACTGAAATGTGCTGGAGCTCCATCGTGCATGAACCACATGTTGTGTCGTACTTGTAAAGGCACATGTTCTAGCAGCACAGGTAGAGAGCATCCTCTATGAAATCATGATAATGTGCTCCATTGAGTGTAGATGGAAGAACATGGGGCCCAATCAAGACATCACCAACAATGCCTGCCCAAACGTTCACAGAAAATCTGTGTTGATGACGTGAAGTCAACATTACCTTCCTTCAATTGGGCCAACTGCCGGTGAATTGAGGAAGTACAGTACATACTGACAAAACTAAAATGAGCTCTAACATGGAAATTAAGCGTTTCCGGACACATGTCCACATAACATCTTTTCTTTATTTGTGTGTGAGGAATGTTTCCTGAAAGTTTGGCCGTACCTTTTTGTAACACCCTGTATATCATAGGTGGATACGCTCAAGGGCACTGCCTCTGGTGCTCTAGGTTTGAGCACTCCGCCATCAGAAACTGTGCAGGCCAGCCACCAGAGGTCACCCATGACCTGTGCGCATGGCATGGCACCCGCCATACAGTCTTTCGGAGGTTTCTCCTGTATTAGG
This sequence comes from Schistocerca serialis cubense, assembly GCF_023864345.2. Lineage (NCBI taxonomy): Eukaryota > Metazoa > Arthropoda > Insecta > Orthoptera > Acrididae > Schistocerca > Schistocerca serialis. The sequence goes on along the minus strand of NC_064639.1, from coordinate 304,442,311 downwards.
CAGCATGGCAGGCACTCATCTTCAGATATATTCAACTGCTTCATATTGTCCCTATGCTTGTGTGTTCTTGAATGTGGATTAGTAAACTTTTTCTTTGGTGGCCCCACCATAACTTGTGTCTTACAGTTATGACACAACTGGCACTGAGTGTGGAGTTCACTTCTGAGTGCTCAAGTCTCTCCTCAAGCAGCAACAGGCTTTCATGGCTGCTATTACAAGTTTGTCAGCCATGTTTGGCTTGCAGTCTTCCACATTGTCAAGTTATCCAATACCTTTTCCCCTTTATGATGATGCGGCCAAAGACTAGGAAGCTTACTAGAAGCAGCTTTGTTAACTCTTCCTCGCTTTTGGTGTTACTGATGCTAACATGTGTAAGGCTTTGTTTCTTTCTTGGATTTCCCCTCAGATTTACCAGTTGTTGTGCTTGTTGTCCCCTGCCAAAACCAGCACTGCTTCTGTTTGATCTTATGTATAAGTTGTTGTATAATTATCACCATAAATGCACACATGTCTTTGCGAAGCATGTTGAGTCATATTGCTGCAGTAAACAGCTCCATCAGCCCTGCACAGCCTCAGTCACTAATGTCAGTCTGTTATTGATGTCCATTGTGATTCCTGTCCTGATTCTGTGGTCTGTGACACCATCATTTGGTTTGTTCCTGATAAGGAGGGGCATCAATGCACATTACAGTGCACAAATTCATCTTTGGCTGAAGTATTAAATATTGCCCAGTCTTTTGAGGTGTCTCATGTTGCTGGTGATCAGATTGTGCTTGGTGTGATGTCACCATGGTGGCTCCTATTTTTGGATGTCAGACATCAGTTAGTTCTTGGGGGGAGTGTGATATGGGGGTAGTGAAAATTTGGCTTCTGTGCCACACTGGACAGAGACATGCCAAACAACAACAACAACAACCACAGCAATGGCAGCACTCAGCACTCCCGTCTTGCCTACACTGGTTCATACAACATGACAGGGCAACCTGCAATAACTGTAGAAAAATAGGACATGTAGCTTCTGTGTATCATTCCCAGCCTTCTCTTACAGATATGGACATAGATGTTAATTGTGTGTCTCCAGTGTTTACACATACTAACAAACCATTTATTGAAGTGCAAGTGATGGGCAAAGTGCAAATCTTTGGGTTCTTTGTGGTTCTCACTGTGTATAAATAGGTGGTTCATTCCTTGAATTTTTTGGTAGTGGATGATACTGGTGCTGATAATTCGTTTGGTCTGGACACTTCAAGTGCTTTTGCTTTTTCTGTTGTGGATGCAATGCACTTTGTTTCCAATGAGGTCCCTTACTGGTACTTAGATTCTCTGCATTCTGAGTTCTTGTCTCTTTTACTGGGTGGGTTAGGTTGTGCCATTAATTTTACAGCCCACATTACTCTGAAACTTATAGCAAGTCAATGTTTCTTCTGGACATGCCCTATCTGATTGGCCCTGTGTGATCGAGTGAAAACCAAGTTGGACAGACTGGCATCATTGGGGAGTCATACACCATATTAAGTCCAGTGAGCAGTTAGTTTAGATTCAGTTTTTGTTCTGTAGTTGCAGACCCAAAAATGAGATGATTCTCATGGGTGTGGAACATGTCAGAAAGAATAACATAAAAACATAAAACATTTGAATACAATAGTTACCACCCTGATCATTTGTCAGGAGAGTGTCAAAATAGGTGAATACATTACAGTAACTGCTAATATTTACAGAATTAATACATTGTCAGAATGAAACATTGTTTCATTTACCACGCACAAAATCCCTTATCTTAACTGTAGTGACCAAGTGCTGTCAAAACTGAAACCTAACAGACATTTTTACTTAAGTTGATCTTACAGTCCCTGTTGAGATATTCATCTACAGAGTAGAAGGAGATCTGAAATTGCTGTTAATTTATTGAAAATGTGTGTACCTGAATATTGGACCCCTTTCTGGACCAAGGTAAGTGTTTTAGGTCTTCATGTAGACTGTTCTTATTCCTACTACTAATTCCTACTACTAATAGCAGAGACATACTATTTGCATCGAATGTCATTAAGGAATAAATATATTGAGAAGCAGTGGTTAGAATACCTAGTTACTTGAAAAGGGTTCTACACGATGTTCTTGAATTTACCCCAGAAATGAGTTTTATTACACACTTTTGGTCTCTAAAAAATTTTGCTTGGTTTGCCAAGTTACATCAAAATATGCTCCCATGACAAAAAAATGAAAGTAAGGAAAGTATGCAAGTTTTTTATATTCATATCTCCTACAGCTGACATCATTTGCATTGCAAATACTGACTTTTTAGTCCCTTCCCAACTGTATTTGTTATCTAGTTGTAATCCCAGAAATATAATACTGTCAACCTCTCCTTGCTACATGTCTTCACAAGTTATACACAAGCTGGAAGCAAATCTCTGAGAGATTCTGAACTGAACATAGTGAGTCTTCTCAAAGTCTGATGACAGTGAATTACCTTTAAACCATTTATTAATCTCAGTGAAAAATTGATTAGCAGCTATTTGTAAATCTGTACTTGACTTGCAATGTTTGTATCATCTGGAAACAAAACAAACTTAGCAGCTGCAGTGTAACAGATGAGAAGTCATTAATGTACACAAGAAAAAGCAATGGACCCAAGATGGAGTCTTGAGGAAGACGACATGTAATTAATTCCCAATCAGATGAAGACTGATGGCTTACTCCACGAGTATTTTGCAATGGCACCTTTTGTTTCCTGTTAGTTAGATAAGACTTGAACCATTTTGCAGCACTGCCATTGACACCATAAAACTCTAATTTACTTGAGAGAGTGCTGTGATTCACAAAGTCAAACACTTTTGACAGATAACAGAAAATGCCAGTAGCCTCTAATTTGTTATCTAGTTCTAACTGTATGTGTAAATAGTTTTCTTATATCGGAAGCCTTAAGGAACCCAAGCTGTGACATGTACAATATATTATTTGCAGACAGATGCTTAAGAAGATGCTTGAACACAACCTTTTAAAATATTTTTGAATAAGCTGGTAAAAGTGCAATTGGTTGACAGCTTGATGGTATCTCTTTGTCTGCCTTATTGTAAAGAGGCTTAACTTCAGCATATTTTAGCCCGTCTGGAAATTCTCAAATGATAAGGGATTGATTACACAATTGATTGAACTCAATTCACATAGTCTACACCCCCCCCCCCTCCGTCCTATGATTGATAAGAAACCGAATGGTCAGCTTTACCTCTGTTGTGGCTTTAACCTGTCTGTTAACATTCACACCTGCCCTTTACCCTGTCAGGATGAGTGATTCACCAGACATGCTGGGGGGCATCTTTTTTTTCTAAAACTGATTATTCTGAAGCCAACAAAGAAGTACATTGGACGAGGATTCAAAACAGCTCCTGGTGCTTAATATGCTCTTTGGCTTGTACCAGTATCAGCTCCTCCCATTCAGTGTGGCTAGTGCCCCTGTGGTATTTTGAGCATTTTTTTCAACTATTAATGATAGCCATTCCAGGATACATCAATTGTCTCGATGACATAATTGTGAAGGGTGCATCCATGGATGAACACTTATGAATCTTACACACATTATTCATGGTCTTACTGCTGGGTTGCAGTGGAAATGGCCAGGTCCCACTTCTTTCAACTGTCAATTGTGTATTTGGACTTTGAGATTTCTTGGGATGGCGTAAACTTTTGTATTGTCATGTCATAGTTGTCGCTTCTCCGTCTCACTCCACGAACATCAAAGTACTACAAGCTCATTTAGAGAAAATTGCTTACTATCACAAATTCATTCTGGATGAGGCCACTTTGGCCTTTGCTCTCCATGAATTACTCCACAAGACTGTTCCTTTTCAGTGGATGCCAGCCTGTGAGCATGCATTTACTCTTTTGAAATCTAAATTGCATTCTGCTCCTTGTCTGGCTCCTTCTATCATCTCCATCACCTGGTCTCGGTACACACAGCTCCCAGTATGGTCTTGGGACCATTCTTGCCCACTGCTGTGGTGATGATTTCGAATATCTGATAGCTTGTGCATTAAAAATGCTTAATTCTTCTCAGCAGCACTACTCCCAAGTTCAAAAGGAAGCACTTGCAATTGTCTACACCCTCAAAACGTTTCATGTAGTTTTGTATGGGTCTAAATTCCACCTCGTTATGGACCACAGGCCTTTGGTTTCACTGTTTAATCCTTCTGTTTCATTGCTCATCAAGACAGCACTTAGTCTCCAGCATTGGGTCTTTTCTCTGTCTCACTACAAGTATGAAATATATTTTCGATGTATTGTGCAGCATGGCAATGCCGATGCACTGTCCCAGCTTCCAATGAGGCCAGAGCCTACTTTTAATCAGTATGAACCCCTTTATTTTCAGTTAGGTGTTGAGGCACAATGTACAGTGGAAGGTTTCCTATTATAGGCTCCCAGATCACAGCTACTGTTACTGCCAATCCAGTTTTGCACTGGTTGTTCACCTTGTTCATCATGATTGTTCAGACAGGCCTCCAGGTAGGGCTTCTGACTCTTTACATAACTATTTTTCCCTCCATCAATGGCTTTCACTGTTTAAGGGCATTGTTCTCTTAGCTACAGATAGTCTGTCACCCAGGGTTGTGACCCCAGCTGCCCTTCAGTGAGATTTTCTTCAGCTGCTACATCAGGGATATTGGGGGGGGGGGGGGGGGGGTCTTGCATACCAAGTCACTGGCCTGTCAGCACATGTTTTGGACCAGCATCAATGGTGACATTATGTGTTTTATTGTAGCCCACTCTCAGTGTGCTTCACAGCGGCTGATGCCACAGGTGTCACTCTCTCACTCTCCCAAGATTATTTCTATTGAAGGATTGTCAAATACACTTGTTACAGATAACAGCCCACAGTTTGTGTCTCAGACCTTCCACAATTTCTGTGCCCACCAAGGACTGCTCCTCCTTTCCAACCCCAATCTAACGGTGAGGCAGAATGTCTTGTCTGTCCATTCAAGGTTCAAATGAAAAAGTATCTCGTGGTCTCTTCCACAGATGATGCCTTAACATGCTTCTTGAGTTCCTACAGGTTGATGCCAGTGGGTGATCGGAGCCCAGCTGAGATGCTCCATGATCACCAACCCTGTGGTTCATTCATGGCTCAGCAGTCTGGTCTTGAGAGTTTGGCTGCCAAACTGAAATGGATTCTGGCCACGGTCCACAGCTGCCACCTCTATAGGGTGTGCACCTGTGACAGGCTGGCAGTGGGCCATCAAGATCAGCTGTGTCTTCACACCATGGTGAGGGCTGCGACCTCCACCTTCTCCCTCAGTGTTTGTCCAAGTCTCACGGGGTGATCCTGCTGTGGGGGCAGACTGTCCCTCCTTGTGGATGTCGCTGCCTCCTGCCACTCCTCTGGGGTCCAGCACTCTGCCGCCTGCTGCCAGCCCTTCACTCGAGGCCCTGGTGCCATCTGCAGTTTAACTGCCGGCTGACCTGACGCCTTTGGCGTCCTCAGCACTGGCATCCAGGGCATCCCCATCCAAGCAGCTAGCACCTTCACTATCATTGCATTTCCTGTGCACCAAGGCTCCAATGTTGAGATGCTTCCTGCACCCTTGTCATCCATCCTCTCTTCTGGTACTTCACGGGGGGTGGCCACTGCGTATGTCCGATGCCATGCCGCTTCTTCCCTCCTCACCAATTCCAGCCCAGAATATCCTTCCACCACAGCCATTATCACCTGTGTCACCCACCACAGATGACATGGCTGTGCAGTGGTCATGTCAACACCTGCATCAGTGGAGCATCATTTCCCTAAGGGGGCAGGGATGCTATAAACACTGTATAATGCACATGGATATGCATCACAGGCCTGGCTGCTGGCTTGCTAGATTCAAACACTCCACCATCAGCATCTGCATGGGCCAGCCACAAGATGCTGCCTGCAACTTGTGCACACCACATGCCATATGCTGCACTGTCTATGACAGCTCTTCCCTATATAAGGACAGTGCGGCAGGTGCTTGTTCTCAGATGTATTCAGTTGCTTTGTATTGTTTCTGTGCTTGTGTGTCCTTGAATGTGGATTAATAAACTTGTCTTTGGTGGCTGCACTATTACTTGTGTCTTACATTATGACACTTTCCTTTAATTTACTTGATTGAATTTAGCTATAATAAGCATGAATAGCACTAAGCAATACAGTAATGGTTTAGTGTTAATATATTATATACATTAATTTTGTAAGATTTCCTAGTTATTTGTTAATGTACACCTCGAATCATTCCATATCCATGAAGATTCCCCGCCCAGTTCTTAATGTGATCTGTGGAACACGAGGGATGGATTATGTTGTTCTGAGAGTCAAGCAATTGTGTAATCCTTCACGTGCCCTTCATGTGTACCTTCAGTATCTCCTGTTATTATCAGGCCATCTGCAAGAAGTCTGAGGTTACTATTAATATTGTCTGTCAGGTCATGATTATACAACACAAACAGCAAGGGCCCCAATACACTTCCTTGATGTGCATCTGAAACTACTTCTGCATCAGTCAGTGGCTCTCCATCCAAAATAACATGCTGCATCCTCTGTAACAAGAAATCTTCAGTCCATTCACAAAGTTCATTTAATACCTGATAGGGTTGTAGTTTTATTAATAAGCATGGATGGTACTGAGGAAAATTCTTTCCATAAGTTAAAAAAATCCTGCATTCCCTGATTGCCTTGATCCATGACTTTCGAAATGTCATGTGAGAAAAGTGTAAGTTAAGCTTTGCACAACAAATATTTTTTGAATCCATGCTGGCTATCATAGACGAGGTTGTTCTGTTTGATATGTCTTATTATTTTTGGGCTCAGAATATCTTCTAGGATTCTGCAAAAGATGAAAGCTTTGTGTGTAACAGTACTTTTGCTGTGCCTGTCTGCAGCTTAATGCATCATCTTTATGATGAGTAGCAATCTATATATTTTTGTAATTGTTGATATTCTGACATGGACTTTCCCTGTTCAAATTCAGCAGTTTTAGCAGTTCCACAGTACTACTGACAATAATGCCTATTTCATTCATCTTTACAGTGGTACAAGAAGTAAAGTGGGGAAATATTTCTGGATTTTCCATAGTATATGAATATATGAAAATGGAGTCCAATACTTCAGCTTTTGTTTTGCTATCCTCATTTTCATTTCCTGTGTCAAGGGTATCTGGGTACTAATTTTGGAGCAAGTTAGAGGAGAAAACTTGAGAAACAATACCGGTACAAGAAG